>NC_053391.1:360975716-362175716 GCF_905171765.1 Bufo bufo | reverse complement strand
TGTAAAATTGGGAAAGGGGGTGACATTTTTTTCAAATTTTTTCCGATATTTTGAATGCTGGATCCGGCACTAATACATTCCTATGGAAAAAAAAATGCAGGATCCGGCATTCAGGCAAGTGTTCAGTTTTTTTGGGCCGGAGATAAAACCATAACATGCTGCGGTTCCGACCTGATCAGTCAAAAAGACAGAACTGAAGACATCCTGATGCATCCTGAACGGATTACTCTCCATTTAGAATGCATGGGGATAAAACTGATCAGTTCTTTTCCGGTATAGAGCCCCTAGGACGGAAAAGAATAACGCTACTGTGAAAGTACCCTTAGTTTGCTGTGCATGCAATGGAGGCCAACTTGGCACCAAAAATGATAAAAGCCATAGGGGGCCCAGCATGCATGCGGAACCTGCACCCCCTGAACTTCATGGTCGCTGTCATGGCACTTAACAGGTTGAACTTAGTGTTAGGACCCGTCTTACAGAGATAGCCTTGACGTGTAGCAGACGGGCTAAAATAATTTTGTACAAAATGATTTGCCAAGCATCTCTAATTTATAAGTATAGCATTAGAAATTATTATGCATTTTTGTTGTGTTCTATGTTGTGTTTTCAGCCATAGCAACGTGCACCTGCGCACTGGGAAGTGCTGACTGACCCCTTTTTTTTTCTAGTCATGGCTTCAGTAGCGTCCTGGCTGCCATGGTAACCGATCGGAGCCCCAGGATTACACTGCTTTGGCTCCGATCATTGGTGGCAGCTTTTGAAGAGGAGGGGTGGGGACCTTGTGGCCACTGCCACCAATGATTTTAATACTGGGGGATGAGGGGGGAGGACGCACTGCGCCACCAATGATTTTAATACTGAGGGGGTGAGGGGGGAGGGCGCACTGCGCCACCAATGATTTTAATACTGGGGAGGGCGCACTGCGCCACCAATAATAATTAACGTTTAATACAGGAGGCGGGTGTGTCGGCTCAGAATCACATAGCCGACACCCTGCTTCTGACAGGGAGCTGCGATCAGGTGCGGCACCTGAGGGGTTAACTGCTGCTGATCGCAGCTTTCTGTCATATAGGCTGGGCCTGTCTCCTGTATTTGTATTAGACGTTAATTATCATTGGTGGCGCAGTGCGCCCGCCCCTCCTCCTCCCGTCTCTCCTCATTGGCAGCGTGGCACAGAGGGGAGGGAGAGAGTGACTCCTTCTCCCCTGTGCTGCTGAGGGAACATGAGTGCGCTGACAGCAGCGCGCTCATGTTCTGTGATAGCGCGCTGGACGCATTATCGGCAAGATTAGATACCGATAACTTTAAAAATCATGAATATCGGCCGATAATATCGGTAACTCCGATAATCGGTCGATACCAATAATGTACAGTGATCTAATCGCACTGCTTTTGGAGGAACTCAGCGAAGGGTGTGTCTGTCTGCATATTCTCTGTTTCCAATAGCTGCCAGCAGAATTGTGAATGCAGCTCTGGATTATAATCCGAAGAAATTGCAAAAGAAAAATGTGTCTAAAACCTATGTGTGTATGCCCCCTTATTACTACAAGAAGTTTATTAATGTTTTGTCAACTTGTTGATCCTGCACAGTCTGACCCCCCCCCCCTCCAAAGCTGGTAACACCCCTTTGGCAATTCATTCATAAACATCTAGTAGAAGTTACATGGGATTGCCTAGAGGTGCACCTGACTGACATGTAAGAGCTATATACTAGTATAGACACAGAGGTGGAGATGCTGCTCAGAGTATCCACATTCCCATGTTCTAGTGTGGTTGGTATTTGCACCACTTATACATGAGGCCCAATGTCTTTGCCAAGAGGCATCTCCGAGAAGGAAGTCAACTTCCATGTTGGGAGACATAGGTAGATGAACAGTATGCTGTGCTAGCTGCTCCATGTACTATAGACATGGTTGGTGTGCAGTTTTGGATAGCGATTGCTCTATTATCCGTAGAAAGATATTCTGGGAATATGTGTGCCTTTTTTATCATACTAGTGCAAGTTCCTCAAGATAAAACCTTCAGGTGATAGCCAAGAATGATTTCCCACAGGTGGCATCTCACAGGGTAGAGATTAGGGATGAGCGAACTTTCAAGTTTGGTGTACAAGGTCCGTGGTAGCGGAATCCATAACGGAATTCTTAGATAACCCGAACCGTGTACGCCGAACTTGAAAACACAAGTTCGCTCAACACTAGTAGAGAGAGTCTCTAGGGGTCTTCTCATCTGGTTTCTCCAGACCATGACACTGTCAGTACATGAGTGGTCTCGTGATCTGACCTGTCCTCTGGATACATCTCACAAGCATTCTGGGTAGTCCTGAAAGGTGCCTTGTTCTGAAGGAAGCAGGCCATGTCTGCTAGGATATCTGTGAGGAAGACCCAGGGGTGGATTGGTTCTGCCAGGTGGTATTTCAGATCATTGAAATGAAGCATCATTTCTGGTTGTTACTTCCTGAGTTTCATCATACCGCAGGTCATGACATTGCTTCAGTATTGCACATGTCCAGGATTAGCTAGAGCAGCAGGTCCCTTAACCCCTTAGTGATCAGCCTGTTTGGTCCTTACTGACTGACCAAGCGTTTGCCTTCCAAGAGGTATCATATTTTTTTATTTTTTTTCATCACTATAGCTGTATGAGGGCTTGTTTTTTTGCGGGCCGAGTTGTAGGTATGATTACAGCGATACCAGATATATATAGTTTTTTTTACATTGTACTACTTTTGTGCAATAAAACTTTATTTTATGGAGTTCATATCATACATGATATTTATGTAGTTATGTAGTGTGGGTTTTTACAGATGTAGGAATAAAGGGGAGATTTTTATTTTCTTCTGCTATTTTATTATTATTTTTTCATTGCAAAGTGTATTTTCAATGGATAAAAGCTTCTTTTTTTTTACTCGGAAATTTTTATTTTATTTTTTTCTACCACAATAGTACTACAAGGGGAGTATAACAGAGAACATTTTGATTGCTTAGTGCATTGCATTTTAATGTCATTGCTAGAGATGAGCAAATTTCGGCTTGTGAAATTCGTTCACACTTTGTTGGTTAAAGGTGAATTACGTTATGAATTCCGTTACCACGGACCATAATGCAATTCTATGACGGAATACCTCTAAAGGCATTATTCATTCCGTCATAATAGAAGTCTATGGGCTGCAAAACGGATCCATCTCGTTTCCAATATGCAGGAGAGGACTCCCCTGCATGACTGAAATGGAACGGATCAGTTTTGCAGCCCATAGACTTCTATTATGACGGAATGAATAACAGAATGCATTCCATCATAGAATTGCGTTATTAGGGTTCTTGCGGGTATCGAAATTTCGATACCCAATCGATTTCCATTTTTTCGATACTGGCCTGCGCAGTCTAGTATCTCTGAACATGAGCGCGCTGCTGTCAGCGCGCTCATGTTCTCTCAGCAGCACAGGGGAGAAGGAAGCATTCCTCCCTTCCCCTGTGCTGCCGCCAATGAGAAGAGAGGGGCAGAGGAGGGGCGGCCGCACTGCACCACCAATGATACGACTTTTCCTACGCAGAGAGGCGCCCAGCGATGTCCCAGCACTTGCCATTATTCCTGGGCGCCGGTCCGTTCACCCGCTGTGCCCCATTACTGTCTCCTCTCCTGCTCCATATGCTAATTATTATCGGAGCAATGGGGAGGAGACATCAACTTCTCTAGTGGGCGTTCCTTCTCCCTGCGCTGCGCTACAGCCAGGGAGAAGGAACGCCCACTAGAGAAGCTGATGTCTCCTCCCCATTGCTCTGCTAGTAATTAGCATATGGAGCAGGAGAGGAGACAGTAATGGGGCACTGCAGGCGAACAGATCGGCGCCCAGGACTAAAAGTAAGTGCTGGGACATCGCTGGGCGCCGCTCTGTGTAGCCTAATACTTAAAGTCTGGACCCAGGAAAAGTAGTCTTTAACAGATAATACAGGAGGCGGGTGCCGGCAGCAGAATCACATTGCCGGCACCCTGCTCCTGACAAGGAGCTGCGATCAGCGGCAGTTAACCCCTCTCAACCCCCCCAGTATTAAAATCATTGGTGGCAGTGGCCACAGGGTCCTCTCCCCTCCCCCTCATTGGTGGCAGTGGCAGCTTCTGATCAGAGCCCCCAGCTGTGTAATCGGTTACCATGGCAGCCAGGACGATACTGAAGCCCTGGCTGCCATGGTAACATCCCTAATGCTGTGTGCACAGAGCAGCAGGGAGAGTGTGAGGTCCTATTCACCCTGATAGAGCTCTATCAGGGTGAATAGGACAAGGGATGAAAAAAATCCAGGTTCTAGCCCCTAAGGGGGGAAATGGTTATTAAATAAAAAGTGTAAAAAAATTAATTAAAAAAAGTAAAAAAAAACCTACCAAAATATTAAGTATGAATCACCCCCTTTCCCAATTTCACATATAAAATGTATAAATAATAAACATATTACATATCGCCACGTCAGAAAAGTCCAAACTATTAAAATATGAAAAAAATCTATGCTGTGAACTCCGGAACAAAAAAAAAAAACTGCGCGATTTGCCATTTTTTAAAATGCGGAATTCACGTGGCTTTTTTGGTTTATTTTTTTGCGTGGTATCGAATGGTATTGAGTATTTCAATACTTTTTCATGGTATCGAAACCGAATAAAAAATTTGGTATCGCAACAACTCTATACGTTATGGTCCGTGGTAACCGAATCCATAGCGCAATTCTCCTTTAACCAACAAACGAAGTGTGAACGAATTTCAAAATATGATCTCTAGTCATTGCTTTACCGACATTGAGGCGCAGCCTGCTGGAAAATACACAAGGCTGGCTTGGGGCCTTTACCAGACCCCAGCCAGCCTTAACACACATCGGCACCCCACGATCACAGTTGCCGGGTGCTGATGGGAGACAGAGGGAATCCTCTCCCTCTGTCACCGCTTTACCTGTGGTGGGTGCCATTGCCTGTGGCATGTAACGGGTTAAACAGCCCGGATCGGCACTCCTCCCGTTCCGGGTGTTAGAGAAGGAGCGCAGACCTGCTGCAGTCTGCTCTGCTCTGTTCCTGTCAGTTATGTGCCCTATCCAGAACTTCCATTATTTTTGTTGTTCTGCTCATCTAAAGGCCATAACAAAAAAGCCAGTGGAGATAATATATCCAAAATCATATCAACTTTATTATATATTTAAAATGTATGGAAAAAAGTATACAGAGAAGCGACGGGCATATCCCCACAAGGTTAGTAAGCACTTATCGGGTACCAGGTCATATGCTGTGTCTCACAACAACCCAAATTATGTACCACAGAAGATAATACAGAGTATACAGCACCCCAATAGGGGATAATACAGCGTGATACAGTAACATCAGAGAGTACTCCCTGGATATTTGTGAGATCCACAGCTTACGTCCTTGGTAACCATAGACAGCGTGTATATAACAAGCGTGATAAATATATATTCACAGCCTAGTCTATGAGCACAACACAATGATGGTACATACACAGCCTAGTCAATAACATAGGCCTAATATGGATATTGTATGTGACAGTGTCTTTAATAGACACACCTGATCCAGGACGTACCTGAAGACATGATCAAGTCCAGAAGAGATGTGATAGCCCTAAGCGCAAGACCTCCATCTAAAGGAGCAGAACAACAGAAATAAATAACAGTGGTGTGACCGTTCCCTCCCGTCAGCTTCTCCAACATACAGTCCCATGTACATAACCTCTTCCCTCCTGTCAGCTTCTACAGCATACAGTCCTATGTAAATAACATCACTGCCCTTCCTTCAGCCCCTCCAACATACAGTCCCGTGTAAATAACATTTCTCCCTGCCCTCTAGCATAGGGTTAATAAGCCCCTGGGAATTGTCTGGAGTGTATACACCACCGGCTATTATAGCCAAGTGATAAAGCTCACCAGGGACTTCCCAGCAAAGAGGTGCGCCGATGTTATCGCGGTGTGCCATGTGTGTATAGGCAGGCTGGGACGTGGTGTAGGCCCCCAGCTGCCTTGCGTGTTCTCCAGCAGGCTGCTCCTCTCTGGTCAATGACAGTATAGCACTGACATTAAAATGCAATGGACTATAGGAATAGTGCATTGTATTTTAGAAGCGATCAAAAGATTTCCAGTTATACTATCCTTGTGGGACTATTAAGTGGTTAAAAAAATGTATTAAATAAAAAAATTCCAAAAAAATGCACTTTTTTTAATTGAAAAAATGCTTTTTAATGAAAAAAATAGCAAAAATAAAATCCCCCCATGTTTGGTATCGCCACGTCCGTAACAACCCGCACTACAGAAATATCATGTAAAATATCCCGTACAGTAAACTCCATAAATACTGCCAGAATTGGCAATTTTTCTTAGTCTGCAAAAAAAAACAAAAACATAAAAACAAGCGATAAAAAAAGTTTTATTTACTCCAAAATGATACCAACTAAAACTACAAGTCGTCCCTCAAGAATCAAGCCCTCACACAACTCCGTACAAATAAAAAAAAGTTATGGGTCTTGGGATGTAGCTATGCAAAAATATTTTCTTCTTTTTAAAAAAATTGCGTTTTATTGCACAAAAGTAGTTAAAAAAAACCTATGTATTTGGTATCGCTATAATCATACTGGCCCAAAGAATAAAGATGATATCGAAAAATTAACACTGCAAAATTTATAACATAAAAACTCATTGGCAGTATTGCTATTTTTCCCCATCTCCCTACCAGAAAGAGTTAAAGGGTCACCAGAATTAGGCCTATTGCACACGACCGTATGGCTTTTTCAGTGTTTTGCAGTCCGTTTTTCACGGATCCGTTGTTCCGTTTTTTGTTTCCGTTGTGTTTACGTTTTTGTTCCGTTTTTCCGTTCCGTTTTTCCGTATGGGATATACAGTATACAGTAATTACATAGATAAAATTGGGCTGGGCATAACATTTTCAATAGATGGTTCAGCAAAAAACGGAACGGAAACAGAAGACATACGGATGCATTTCCGTATGTGTTCAGTTTTTTTGCGGACCCATTGACTTGAATGGAGCCACGGAATGTGATTTGAGGGCAATAATAGGACATGTTCTATGTTAAAACAAAACGGAAATACGGAAACGGAATGCATTCAGTTTTTTTTGCGGAACCATTGAAATGAATGGTTCTGTATACGGAACGCGAAAAACGGCCAGTAAACGGGAAAAAAAAACGGCCGTGTGCAGGAGGCCTTAACCCTATTAAGCTAGCTGACATTAGCGATGGTCTAATGTCAGCTGAACCTAACTAGCCTATTCTTACTTTTATCTATGCCCCCGTTACTCCAGAAATATTACTTTTATAATATGCTAATTAGCCTCTAGGTGCGGGGGGGGGGGCGTTGCCCCTGTTCCTAGAGGGTTCGTTCTCCCACCTCTGGCCACGCCCTGCTACACTAGATTGACAGAGCCAGGCAGCATTGGTCTCCTACTGCCGACCCTGTCTGCTGTGTAAATCTCGCGCCTGCGCCGTCCTGTTCAGGATTCGGCGCAGACGAGTGAGGGGCGCTCACCAGCTGCCGGCTTCCGTACTGTGCCTGCGCGAGATTTCCCCAGCGCACAGGGCCAGCAGTTGGAGGTGAAAGCTGCCTGGCCCTGTCAATCTAGTGTAGAAGGGCGTGGCCAGAGGTGGGAGAACGGCAATGTCCCCCTGCACCTACAGGCTAATTAGCATATTATGAAAGTTATATTTCTGGTGTAACGGGGGCATAGATACAAGTAGGAATAGGCTAGTTAGGTTTAGCTGACATTAGCACATCGCTAATGTCAGCTAGTTTAATAGGGTTAATTCTGATGACAGAATCCCTTTAATAAAAGTTAATCAGAAAGTTATGTGTACCCCAAAATGGCACTATTAAAAACTACAACTTGTCCTGTAAAAACAAGCCCTCATAGAGCTACATAGACAGAAAAATAAAAAAGTTATAGCTCTTTGAAGGCGACGATGAAAAAAGGAAGAAAAACGCTAGGCCCAAAACAGGCTGTCTTTAAGGGGTTAAAACAGCTAATCGGCAGGGGTGCTGGGAGTCAGCCCCCCACCAATCTGATATTGATGACCTGTCCTGAGGATAGATCACAGGTATCATAAGACCAGACAACTCCTTTAAATAAAAACACTTAGGCTCTCCTTCCATGGCCTCTCCTAGCTTCATCCTCTCCCCAGGTGGCAACCAGTGACATATTGTTGTGGCTGGAGTGGTGATGTCCTGTACGCCACTGCAGCCAATCACTGGCTTCAGCAGTCACATGCCATGCACCAATGAAGGCAGTGATTGGCTGCAGTGGTAAAAGGGACATCACAGTTTCAGCCACAATATGTGAATTCTTGCAGCCCTCGGAGAGGGCAGAATGGTGGTATTGGGCGTATTGAGTGTAAGTGCTTTTATCAGGCCTCAAGTAGTTTCCAGAAACAAAAAAATAAAGTGGGAAAACCCCTTTAAGCTAGTCTTTGCTATTGATGTCCAGGATCACTGACACCTAGGATTGGAATAGGATAGCTGAGGTATGCAGAGGTATACCAGCATGGGGAAAGCATGAAGCACATTCTTTCGGCATTCATCAGGTCAGTGGGACCATATACATAATAAACATAGTCATATATAGCTACTGAAACAAGTACAAAGTACATTAATTTAATATGTTATTGGTGCTGTTATAATGTCATATGTAACTATTTGTCGGTGTCTAACTAGTGGCTTATTGGCCTGTTCTTGATAATATCATATGTTCATGTCTCCACTGGGAGGTGGTGGTGGTGTTCTGATATAGCTGCATTTGCAGCTTTTGGCCCAGTTCCCCCTATTAATTAAATGCAGATCTGATAAAGGAGCAGAATAGCTTATGCAAACACATTTTGCTGAACCTTTTTTGAAAAACGTCTGTAAAATAATGCTTGCTTGCAGAGTTGAACCAGTTTGTAACTGGTAGGAACTCATGAAAAGTTGTTCTTCAAGTCCTAAACTGGTTTTGTTGATGGATTGTCTTGTTTGTTTTAGGGATACCATGGCTCTGCAGGACAAACCCCTGGTGCACCTCCAGTAAACTATAATGCAGGTCAGCAGTATGGAGGAGGTGGTCAATCTGGCCAGCCTTCATATGGGAGACCTGCACCTGGAGCACCGTATGGACCTCCAGTGTCTAATAATGGTTATGGACAGCAAGTACCCGGCGGTGCAGCACCAGGTGGGCCAGGAGGGCCCTACGGTGGCCAAGCTCCAGGTGGTCCTTATGGGGGATCTGGAACAAATCCATATGGTGCTCCTCAGCAAGGGCAATATGGTCAGAGACCTTCTGGTAAGTTTGAAAATAATATATTTAATTCCATTTGATACCCCATGTTTTTTTTTAGAGAGCCACCAGACTTGTATGAAAAAACCTCTATATCTGCAGCTAACCCCTTGACAACACTGAGTATGTTTTATGCAAAGTTTTGATAGACCTTCCTCAATTTGCACCATTTTTTTGTAACCTTTTCACTCATCTGACAACACATTTATCAATCTACACGCCAAAGCTAGCCGTACACTGCTCGTTCGGCTGACATCTATCTCTCCCAGTCCTCACATACGTATGTGTTCTCGGCCAAGCATGCATATGTAGTGAATGGGGAGATGGACACTGCCAGACACCTCTGGGAGAAGGTCATCTCCTTGAAAACAAAAGGATAGAGCAGCTGAAATCCAACATGCCCAACTCCTGACATCAGCAATGGGGAGAGATAGGAGGACGCCATGCAAATTGGCAGATTCACAACCTACTGTAAATCAGCAGATTCAACCAGCGTAGATCTTATGTGTATGGCAAGGCTACTGTCCTGGTCATGTGAGGGCACTTTGAAGTACATAAAACGATTATATTGTCTACATCTTAGGTTGTGCAGCCCACAAGTAAACCTGATGCACCCAAATACAGTGAATGGGGTCTGTTGGGCGTTCTGGCATATGGTGGATCTGGCACTTCCAGTTTTTAGGTACCTAGACCGGAAAAAAAAGACAGAAAATACACTGCAGATGTGTAGCTAGCCTTAGAAAGTTATCAGTGCCAGCAGCTACTTTAATCCCAACAGTTCCTCTTCTGCGTTCCAGCCAGTCCAGTGTTATGATAGGGACAAAGTATTGATCCAAATCACCATAGACGTACATGTCCATACATATAAATACCAAAATTCAAGCCAGATATTCTAAGTGAGCAATGAAAGTTCCTATTACACCACAGCAAGCAGAGATCTTGTAACCTGTGAGAAATGAATACAGAAAACATATAATTTTTAAGAGAAGTAAAGTGAGTTTAAATTCTGTTCTGATATATTCCACACAGGGAACCTACCTCCAGGAGTAGAGCCAGAAGCGTTTAACTGGTTCCAATCTGTTGACACCGATAGAAGTGGTCACATCTCTTTAAAAGAGCTTAAACAAGCCTTGGTCAACTCCAACTGGTCGACGTTTAATGAGGAAACGTGCATTATGATGATAAGTAAGTTTCTAGGTCTAGAAAGTTAAAACCTGAAATATTGATGGAAATTCTTGTGGGTGTCCGGTATGATCCATACTTCCGTTTCTCACTATATCACTAGTATATAACTATAAACCTATTGGGGTACAGCCATATAAAAGCACATCCTCCCACCTGACTTGACTTCAGGAGAGCCGCATCTTCTATTAATTAGACTAGGACATGTGCTCCTTACTTGCTGGGCGTCATACAGCTTTATCGACCAGCATGCAGGTGTTTCTCTCCAAGCCCAATGTCATGAAGTGGGAGGGTCTGCCTGGGGGGACTTTATACTTCCAGTTGTTCATACATACATCCAGTGATTAGAAGATGTCTACGTTGTGGTTCCTCATGACATTTTGTAATCGAAACTAGCACTTACTTCTTTGTTCAGTCCTCTGACGTATGGTAGATATTGCCTGCTATTTGGCTTCCAACTGTATATCATACATAAGTGTACTTCTCCTTTGCAGACATGTTTGATAAGACTCAGTCAGGCCGGATTGACGTGTTTGGGTTTTCGGCTCTGTGGACGTATCTTCAGCAGTGGAAGAACATGTTCCAGCAATTTGATCGTGATAGATCTGGCTGCATCAACCAGACCGAGCTGCATCAAGGTAAACAGAGGATGGTACTAGTAGTCCTCTCCATAGGGAACCAGCAAGCATTTGACATGTCAGAGAAGATGGCATTTTCATTACGCTAGTAATCACATTGAGATGTCAGAACCTACTGAGCAAGCACATGTCTGCATAATAGAGTAGGGGACGCAGCTCATTGACTGGGCATCACCATGGTTACTTTGGGCATTCTCTGGTTCATTATAGAGTACATGGGTAAGCTACTGGAAATGGGGACATGCATGGTACAACTGTTCTGAGGCCCCATTCACAGATAAAGGGGTTATGTCGCTTCAGCAAATGGCATTTATCATGTAGAGAAAGTTAATACAAGGCACTTACTATTGTATTGTGATTGTCCATATTGCCTCCTTTGCTAGCTGGGTTCATTTTTCCATCACATTATACACTGCTCATTTCCAGGGGTTATGACCACCCTGCAATCCATCAACTGTGGCCTTGCTTGCACACTAGAGAAAAAAAGCACCAGCCTATGTGACCTCCCACAGTCCCAGTTACCAGAGGCTGGTGCTTTTTCCTATATTGTGCATGCACGACCACCGCTGATGGATTGCAGGGTGGTCATAACCCCTGGAAACGAGCCTTGTATAATGTGATGGAAAAATGAATCAAGCCATCAAAGGAGGCAATATGTGGCTCGTATTAACTTTCTCTACATGATAAATGCTATTTTCTGAAGCGACACAACTAGGGCTGAAACGATTCATCAATGTAATAGATGAAATCGAGGCAAAAAAATCCTTGATGCAGTTTCCCTGCATCGAGGATTCGTTTAAATCACATGACCACGGAGCGTGAGTGAAGCCTCTCACTCACCGCTCCGTGGCCTCCTGACTCGGCACCGTGCTGCACTGGCCAGGGCCTTGCGTGCACGCATCGTCAGTGCGCTGGCTGACGCTGTGTGTGACGTCAGGTCCCTCCCAGTGCATGCTGGGAAGAAGGCGCTGTCCGTCTTCTGCGGACTCCATGTCAGTGCACTGCCGGTGCCAGGAAAGATAAGTATAAAGTAGCGAGGGGGGGGGGGATTTGAAAGGGCTGATGGCGTTGGGGGACATGGATGATCATGGCAATGGCATGGAGGAGTTAATGGCATGGAGGGGCTGAGGGAGTGGGGGACAGCATGGGACATGGATGGCATAGAAGGGCTGATGGCGCTGGGTGGGACACATGGCATGGAGGGGCTGATCTGATGGCACTGGGGGAGTGGGGGACATAGTGGATGGCATGGAGGCTCTTTGGGGAAGGGTACATGGTAGCAATGGATGGCACTGGGGGAGGGGGACACAATGGATGGCAACATGGCATGGAGGGGCAGATGGCACTGGGGGAGTGGGGGACATGGCATGGAGGGGCTGATCTGATAGCACTGGGGGAGTGGGAAACATGGCAATTGAGCTGGCAATGGATGGCATGGAGGTGCTGATGGCTTTGGGGGAGTGGGGGACATGGCATGGAGGGACTGATGATGGCACTGGGGGAGTGGAGCTGATGTCACTAGGGTGGGGGAGAGCTGAAGGCACTGGGGGAGTGGAGCTGATGTCACTAGGGTGGGGGAGAGCTGAAGGCACTGGGGGAGTGGAGCTTGAAGGCACTGGGGTGGGGGGGAGCTGATGGCACTGGGGGGAACAAGCTGATGGCACTGGGGGGAACGGAGTTGATGGCACTGGGGGGTACTGATGCACTTGGGCTGATCGCACGGGGGGAACAAAGGTTGTTGGGGACTGACAGGTGGTCTAACTATATTAGTGCCACCTCACTGCGTGCCGTGAGGAAGCTGACAGCCGCCGAGCGGCGCAGTGAGGAAGCTGACAGCCGCCGAGCGCCCTTCACTCACTGCGCCTGCGCCGAATTCTGAACGGCGCGAGATTTACACTGCAGACAGGGCCGGAGGTAGGAGACCAACGCTGCCTGCCCCTGTCAATCTAGTGTAGCAGGGCGTGGCTAGAGGTGGGAGAACAGAGCCTCTAGGAGCAGGATCAACGCCCCCCCCTGCACCTAGAGGCTAATTAGCATATTATAAATGTTTGTATTTCTCAATAACAGCGGCACGCAGTGAGGTGGCACTAATATAGTTACGTTCAGCTGACATTAGCACATCGCTAATGTCAGCCAGCTTCATACCCATTTTTTAGGTGACAGAAACCCTTTAAGTTTGAAATCCAGTAGCCTGTTCCAACTGAGGATCAGGGGAGCTCACTTTATCCGGCATTGTCCATTGACTATAATGAGTTTGGAATGGGATCCAGCGGAGTTATGCCAGGAATGGGCCTGACAAAAAAACGTTGCGTAACCAGCAGTGCCGGATGCGGTGAGCTCCGGTAGCCTGACCCTCTGTGTCCCAAGCTAGTCCATGTTTGCTGTTGACTTGACATCCTGTTTGTGTCCCTGGTATATGCCTTACCAGAACGATGTGAGCTACACTTTCTACAGAGTTGCTCTTCTCTCTTCTGCCCATTGCACTTCTCAGTCACGCTTTTTTTGTTTTCACAGCTCTCTCTCAGATGGGATATAATCTCAGCCCGCAATTTATCCAGCAAATCATGTTACGGTTTTCTGTAAAATCCGCTAACCCCGGCTTACAGCTTGACCGTTTCATTCAGATTTGCACCCAGCTGCAGAGCATGACAGAAGCTTTTCGGGAGAAGGATACACAGAGAACAGGCAACGTGAAGCTCAGCTTTGATGATTTTCTTACCCTAGCTGTAGGACGTCTTCTGTAAGATCATGGTCTATTTCACACCTCTTGTTCCCAGTCCTGTACACTAGAGCCTTGTGAAGAACGGCGTGCAATACCTATGTGCTGATCCTAGTACCGGGGAGTAAATCCAGTGAGACCAGAATTTTTGTATATGTTTCCTTTGATTGTATTAATGCAACGGTTCATGTATATAGACCTACATTACATAATGCCTGTATATATTTATTTCCAGACTCTTAAAGCCTTTGCAAACTTTACCCACTAGGGGGAGACAGAGTTTAATAATTCGGTGGTGAAAGCAATCCTGAACTAAAGGCTTCCTTTCCTCTTTTACCCTTTCATAGACTTCAGTATCTTTTTATTGCATTATTATTTGAACATTATATTCAGGATAGATAGCTAAATGATTCTCTTATTACTGACATGCTGTATATGCTAATGTATGTCAGAGCCAGTAAAAAGTGACTATCCAAATCATTCTACTATGGCAGAAGATCTTAATTCTCCTCCTTATACCTAAAGAAGGGTTCCTGGACTGTAATATTAAGGATTATCCTTCCAATAGGACTGGTGGGGTCCAAGCAACCCCCCCAGCCAGCTGCTTGTATGGGCTGCTGGACTCTTATCAAAACAGCAGAGCATCGGATAACGCCTTGTGGCCATGAATGGTACTGCAACGCTGATATTCAAATAGCTGATCGGTGAGGGGGCCCAGTGTCGACCCCTACTATCTAATATAGATCACCTATCCTAAGAGCAGTCAATATAACAGTCCAGGAAAACCCCCATACCATTTTTTATTTATTTTTTACATTCCAAGCATGTCAATAATGTTACACTATGGGAATCCTATATACACGTCCTACCTTCTACAGGACGTCGGAGCCCATCAGGTCAGTACACTTTTCAAGCTGCTAGGGCAATTGCAGGAGCCTTTCCAATTTGTAGAGGAAAGATATTGTAAAATACAGGATGGCGGTTTAGCCAATGTGGTTATTATATTTTATATATCATAGTCCTGTTGTTAACCCTTTATTCCACGCTGTTCCTGCACTGTGTTTATACATTTGTTTAGTACCTTGGAGGTGAGGGGGTCATTTATTAAGACCAGCATGCCAGCCTCTACATAACGTCGGCATATACACCACCTGTCTAAACCTACAGCAGCTCCCTTGCTGGCGTAGATATAGACCATTTTCTACGCCTAAAACAGGCGTAGAAAATGATAAATGAGACGGGCCTGGTGGCCCACCCCCTTATTTCAGACCTGGTTTGAGGGGGCAAAGGATGCTGATTGTGGCGCAAATAACCTTTGTGCTGCAATCTACGCAAAATATATACGCCAAAAATTTGCACATATCTGATAATAAATGACCCCCCTGAGTTTTTATGCAGTGAAAACGTTTGACCACAGCAATTTTCTTTTCTTTTTTTGAACCTTCCAAACAGTTGCCATATTTTGTACCTGCCAAAGCTTTATAAAATCCCTGAGGATATCAGGTGAATAATATTGTGCTAAAATAAACATATATGGATTAAAAGATGTCTCTTTTTTTAAATAAAAAATGCAACGTGCAGTGTATTTTGGAGGGAAGCACAGATTGCAGGCTTATAAAGGCCAGTAGTGTCTTTGGATACCCAATATGGACAAACTGAGAGGCTGACTCTCCAGGGAGATGATTGAAATATGGATAAAGGATGGAATACTTCTCCCATATTCAAGCAGCATGGAGCAGATCACGTTCGGATTTTAAACAAACTCCATGGATCAGATTTACTGATGTGTCTGCGCCAAAAATCTGTCTAAAAATGAACGCAATTTGGCGCATCTAGGGTTTGTACACTTTTTTTTTTTTCCGACTCGCCCGACAACCGGGTGGGGGTTAGCAGAAACAGAGTGGAGTTTCATGGCGTATACTGGGGCCTGAGGTGCGCTATTTTGTGCCAAAATTGCATCCCAAGTCTGGCGCTAAAATCATTCTCAAAGAAAGCGAACCAAAAAATTGGTATAGCGTCAGAGACAAGTGTCTGTCGCTGCACCAGATGCATCATCCGGCCTGACCCCCTGGGATAAATGTGGTGCAGGTCTAAACTTACGCTGTCTACAGGATTAGTAAATCTCGGACCATGTGTCTTACATCTTCTAAACGGAGGACCGTTTTGCATGTTGCTTTTGTAAAATACATGCTTATTCCATAGGCTAATGTGAACAACTCCATAGATTTAAAGGTTTCTTTTTTATTTGTCAAGAGTGGGGGTTGTCAGCCTATTACCATATGAAGATTCAGTCTCCATACATGGTACTATTTGAGATCTAGTGGTATTGTATTTGAGCCACTCAGTAAAAATTATGGAAAATACTAAGGGTTGGTTCACATTTCCTGCACTTAACTCCTGTAGTCTATTCTGACCGTATCTGGATACCACCGGATCTACATTGACTATAATTGGATCTGATGGGATCCATCTTCTTTCCAGCATGAATGTCTGCTTTCGGAGACAGATAAGGTGCCAGATCTCCCTCAGATCCCATTATAGTCAATGGGGATTCGGCGGTATCCTGCGATGTCGAATCCATGGGGGAAGATTTATCAAACTGGTGTAAATGAAAATTGGCTTAGTTGCCCATGGCAACCATTCAGATTCCACCTTTTGTTTTCCAGAAGAGTTCTGAAAAATCTGGTTGCTATGGACAGCTAAGCCGGTTTTCCCTTGCAGTCGTCTTGATAAATCTAGCCCATTAACTCCAGTAGTCTGTTCCTTAGGCCTCATGCACACAAACATATTTTCATTCTGTGTCCGTTCCTTTTTTTTTGCAGACCATATACAGAACCTTTCATTTCAATGGGTCCGCAAAAAAAAAACAGAAGTTACTCTGAGCATTCTATTTCTGTATGTCCGTATTTCCGTTTCACAAAAAAATAGAACATGTCCTATTATTGTCCACATTACAGACAAGGATAGTACTGTTCTATTAGGGGCCAGCTGTTCCGTTCCGCAAAATACGGAATGCACACGGATGTCATCTGTTATTTTTGCAGATCAGTTTTTTTGCGGACCGCAAAATACTTACGGTCGTGTGCATGAGGCCTCACCAGAGTTAAAAGGGTTTTCTGAGACTTTAATACTGATGACCTATCCTCTGGATGCTTCATGTTGTACAGGTGTATACAGGTACTTCTATATGCATGCTCTATTACAGTGACCTATGGGATGAAATTCCAGCAGTACAGAAGTACCTGCAGCTCTACGGACTGTGTGCCGCCATGCAGGCTTCATGCACATGCAGATGCCTAAAGGTGGATTTACGCTGCCTAATAATCAGGCAGATTATCAGGAACAGAACATTCCTGCGAACGCTTGTTCCCGACAATCTGCCCGTCTAAATGTGTCACTGATCACCCGATGAATGAGTGAATCCTGTCGTTCGTGCAGACACGCCAATTATTGTTTTCTAAGCAGCGGATCATGGTATCTAAACACGACCTGCCGCCCAGAAACAACGATTCTGTATAATGACGAGCGATCCCTCGTCCTCAAACTGTGGAGGAGATCGCTGCACGTAAATACAGATGTCTCCTTCACTGTGAGGAATGAATGGTTCCTTCCTGACAATCGGCTGTACATCAGAGCATCTAAACCCGCCTTTAGGCTAATTTCACTCATGCGAGTTTACAATGGACAGCACCTTCATTTAGGCCCCAATCACACGGATTCGCAAAACACGGACACGGCAATGTGTGTTCCGGCACTAATAGAATATGCCTATTCTTGTCCGCAATTGCGGACAAGAATAGGACATGTTCTATTTTTTTCGGGAACAGAAATTCGGACCCGGAAGTGCGGGTCCACATTTCCGGAGCCGGGCCGCACATTATGCAGCCCCATGGAAATGAATGGGTCCGCAATTCCGTTCCACAAAATGCGGACGTGTGAATGGGGTCTTAGATGGGTGTATGTACATGGGACGATTTTCTGCACGGACCATAGGTCTGTGCCAAGTAAATCATAATTTTTATTTTTTTTCCTAAACGAGTATATTTAAAGAGAGCTGAGCTATAAATGACTGCTTCCTTTTTTGGGTCTAATAGCACTTTTGGAAAAAAAAAAAAGAATATCCAAGTTGTTCTGTGTAAATGCTGCCGAATGCCATGTTTACATTCTGAAGCAAGCTTCTACTACGGAAATGGTCTGAGGTCCGTACAGTTACGTGCAGGTTGTACCGCTAATTCTGCCGTGGCTTTGACCTTTTGCATTGCAGTGGATGAAATCTGTTGATTCAGTAAGAAATTAGTTCTGGACATGACTTGCTTCTTTTTTTTTTTTTTTTTTTTTTTTTTTTGGAATGAGAGGAAAGGAAAACAGTAAAGGACTAGTGTGAACAAGCCCTTATTTGGAATGTTCGAAGAAGAAATTGCAATGAATGCAAACAAATAAAACCCTGTTGAAATCCATGGCATTGATGGACCTGTTCCATTCACATGGAAAGGTAATAAGTAGGGCATAGTTACTGTGTGCACGCTCCTAGACAAAGGGGTATGTTTACTTGTGGCATTTATAGACAAAAACCACTTCACTCTTTGATCTCGTGCCGTCGCAGCGCAGATAGCCAGGCGGTGCCGCCGGTCTGTTTACAAGTATGCACTGGATAAGTAGTGTTTTAAAAAAGAAAATAAGAAAATTTGAGGATATTTTTATTTTTTCAGAGGTTGGATAACCCGTTTAACCTCTTATCGCATTTGAACATGACTGTATGCCCATTTTAGCTGTACGTTATCGCGAATGGGCATACAGCGACAGTCCATTGGTTGATGCAGAGCACAATTTATTTACTGCTTTTATTAGGCAAATAGTAGTAAAACATAGTTTTTCTATTTAATCATACTGACCCCCAGAATCAAAGGGATAGATTTATTAAAACTGGTGTAAAGTAGAACTGGCTTAGTTGTCCATAGCAGCCAATCGGATTCCACCTTTCATTTTGCAGAACTCCTTGGGAAGATGAAAGGTGGAATCCAGTTTTCCCTTTTCACCAGTTTGATAAATCTTCTCCAATGTCTGTTAAATGTCTCCCGCCCCCATGGGACATTTATGGCATATCCTGTCAATATTCTGTAAATGGGGTTAACAACTATACATGAACTTACCCTTAGGGCTCATGCACACGACTGTGCTGCCCGTGTGCCTTCCGCAATTTGAGGAACGGAACAGGAGGCCCATTATAGAGATGCCTATTCTTGTCCGCAAGACATACAAGAATAGGACATGTCTCAGGAACGCAGCAACGGATGCGGACAGCACTCTGTGTGCTGTCCACATATTTTGCGGACCCGTTGAAATGAATGGTTCCGTATACGGAACGCAAAATACTGCCGTGTGCATGAGCCCTTAGGGTTTAATTCCATTATATGAAGTGAAGGTACTGTGGTATTCTATAAGTTTTAAATTAGAAAAAAAAAAAAAATGAACATGATGACTGTATATGTAACAGGGAGGTTCTGTATTACACTGCTTTCCAGTGACTAATATATTTAGATACTGCAATTATATAGGTAAGTGGTCACCATCACTGACTATGTTGATAAGAACATTACACCCTGTAAGTATACACTTCACCTGATGCCTGAGCAGCTGTAAAACATGAAGTACATTTTCGGGGAGGGTCTGATGTGATAATGATACATCTCTATGTCACATAGTAAGGCCGAGTTCACACGAACGTGTGTGACCCGTGCTCGTGCTGCGGCCCGCAAATTGCGGGCCACAATGCACGATCGCCGGCCGTAGGTCAGCCGCATCGGATCGCGGACCCATTCACTTTAATGGGTCCGCGATCCGCCCGTTCCGCAAAAAGATAGAACATGTCCTATCTTTTTGCGGGACGCAACCCCGCGGAAGCACTCCGTAGTGCTTCCGAGGGGTCCCGTTCCTTGCGGCCGTTCCGCAATTCCGGATTTGCGGACCCATTGAAGTGAATGGGTCCGCATCCGTGATGGGAAATGCACACAGAACTGTGGCCATGCAGCACGGGCACGGATCACACGTTCGTGTGAACTCGGCCTAAGGGTGTATTCACATGTACCAAACCAGTTTTTTGTGGCAGATGACTGCGGACCTCAAAAGCCATGGCAGAAATGCATGTTTACATGCAGCAATTTTCCACAAATGCAGTCTTGAGTTTGTATTGAAAGAGTTCCTATTTTATTTGGTTGGGATTGCAACAAAATCGTGTTCTATAATTGAAATTGTAAATTGCGGTGTCCAATCACAAACATACTGCTTCATATTCTGAGATAGATTTCAGAAGGAAGTAGAAAAACTCCCTTTAAGGGCTCTTTCACACAAGCAAGTTTTCCATCTGGATGTGATGTGTGTAGTGAACAGGTAGCATCCGGACTGAATCCTGACCCCAGAGGTCCAGCGCAGAACATTGACACGGAACCCCACGGAGTGCTTCCGTGGGGTTTCTCTCCATGCCTCCGCACCACAAAAAAGTAGTGCATGCACTACTTTTTTGCAGTGCGGACAGTCGGATGGATCACAGATAGTGTTGAGTGAACTTGCAAGTTTGGCTTTCGGGTTATCTAAGAATTACGTAATGGATTTCGTTACTACGGACCATAACAGAATTCTATTATGGCATACAGCACGGAAGCCTATAAGAATCTAGAAGTCTATGGCCAGCATAGATTTCTATTATGACGGAATGCAATACAGAATGCCTATATATAGGCTTCCGTTAGTGTTGAGCGAGCATGCTTGGCTGAACAGTTCGGCTTAAGCATAGATGCTCGGCAGATCCGAGTGCTTGGCCGAATACTTTGGGTGCTTGAGTACAATTTTTAATACAATGAAAGTCAATGGTAGACCCAAGCATCAAACCAGGCACCACCCCCTGCTCTAAAGAAAAGAGGGTGTCTGGTTCATAAAAAGAGGTTAGAAATTGATAGAAACCCTGTCAAAATGGTTTCGAAACAGCATTAAGAGGATAGCTGGATGAATCTTAGACTCCTATTATGTACAACATACAATAGACAACCACACAAAAGGCTATATGCCAAAAGCCAGGTATGTACAAGCCAGCAATCTATCCATGAGGCAGATAACAGCCAGCATACCTTACAATGGTGGCCTTGTGCACTATGAGATATTCCAAACCAGCTCTCATCTGACTGAGAACCAGTAAACCTCAGTTATTTGGTATCTGTTGGATGGCTTGGGTGGACCTGCACACCTAGATCAATATCATTAGGGCGACAAAAAGTTTTCTGATTGTCCTAACATAATATTCAATAACCTTTCTATACAGTTTTGTCATGTAAAAACTCCTTTGCATAAACATGGGCATATATGGGAAAGGCATGCAAATGAGCAGAATCTGCCTTGTTTTTCAGCTGTCATAAGACTATGAAAACCAATAGATGGTGCTATTGAGCTATGAACAGCGCCATCTATTGGTTTCACAGTTTGCCAAATAACTTTGACGTTTACTGGTTCTCAGTCAGATGAGAGCTGGTTTGGAATATCTCATAGTGCACAAGGCTGCCATTGTAAGGTATGTCGGCTGTTATAGATTGATAGCTTGCACATACCTGGTTTTTGGCATATAGCCTTTTGTGTGGTTGTCTATTGTATGTCGTACATAATAGGAGTCTAAGATGCATCCAGTTATCCTCTTAATGCTGTTTCCAAACCATTTTGATGGGATTTCCATCAATTTCTAACCTTTTATTATGAACCAGACAGCCTCTTCTCTTCCGAGCAAGGGGTGCCTGGGGTTCTCCCATTGACTTCAATTGTGCTTGGTAGAACACACGAGCATACCGATGTGTTCGGACGGAGCAAACGAGCACCTGCTCGCTCAACACTAGCTTCCATGGTGTATGCCATCATCAATTCCATTATGGTCCATGGTAACGGAATCCATTACAGAATTCTTAGATAACCTGAATGCCGAACTTGCTAATCACAATCAACACTAATCACGGACCCATTCAAGTTGAATGGGTCTGGTTCCATCTGAATCCGCACAGAACGGCCGTGTGCATGAGTCCTTAGGCTGCTGCCACTGAACTTTTTTTTGTTTTCTTTGTGTTTGTTTTTGTACAAAGAAAAAAACATTGATCTTATGCCACATTCGCACAGTCAGTGTTTTGGTCAATGATTTCCATTAGTGATTTTGAGCCAAAAACAGGTGCGGCTCTTTACCTTAGGCCTCATGCACACGATCGTATGTATTTTGCGGTCCGCAAAAAAAATACAGATGACGTCTGTGTGCATTTCTGTATTTTGCGAAACGGAACAGCTGGCCTCTAATAGAACAGTACTATCTTTGTCCGTAATGCGGACAATAATAGGGCATGTTAAAAATTTTTGCGGAACGGAAATATGGACATACAGAAACGGAATGCACACTGAGTACCGCAAAAAAAAACGGAATGGACATGGAAAGAAAACACATTCGTGGGCTTGATCCCTTATGTTTGTGGAGGCTCCAATCCTGGTTTTGGATCACAATCACTGACCAAAACACTGATGTATATGTGTGTAATAGCAAATGCATATTTTGGAAGCCATGCATTTTTCTACCCCCTCTGACATCGCTTCCTCTGTAGATCAGTATAAAAAAAGAGGATTGTCAACAAAATATTATTTAAAAAACATAAGAAATTGCAAAACACATTGCCACTTGCATATTTTTTTCTTTCAAGCAGGGCCAAAAGATAAGGCTCCCTGTAGCCCAAAAAATAGAGAATAATTTTGCGTAACACTTCTTGATGCAAAAGTGAGTTCCAGTTCGCAAAAAAAGGGCTTTTCAGTAGCTTCTTAATAGCAAATCACACCTTTAAATTACAAGGTGTGCAGTACCAGAGATGAGGTAAAAAAAAGGCACACCCAGAGTGTGCCGCGATTTAAAAATGCCATTAACGCAAAAAAAAATGGAACACAAAAATCTCAGCAAAAAAGCATATTTGTTCTGTGTTTATTAATCACCAGAGTTACAGCTAACAGCTGGAGGTAGTGTTTTTTTAATAAATAAAAAAAGGCAGCAAAAGACTATAAAAACGCAGAAAAAAGACTATAATACCAACCTTTAAGAGAACCTGTCACCCTTTTCTGATGTGCCAGCTTTAGTAAATACTTGGATTCCCCACAAAATAACAATGCTAGGACAATTTTTGCTAGATCTTTACATTGTGACGTTCATGTTGTTTCTACTAGATATGTATTAATAAATAGACGACTGGGTGTTACCAGTTGGGGGTGTGTCCCTGCATACTCTCAGACTGTCCAAACACTGCTTCCACGCAGATTTCCCGTGTGGAAAAACCACGGCGTAGTTCCGTACCTTCTACCAGCAAAGTGTATGAGATTACACAAATCTTATGTAGACTTTGTGTATTTTTTTCTGTTCGGAAATTGACCTGCTGTGTGGATTTCCAAATCCGCAGCATGTCAATTATGTTACCAATTTGAGCTGCTGATTTCACCCTTTTCCAATGATGGGTGAGATCTGCAGCAAAACAGCATCGAATCTTCACCAAAAACCGCTGTTAGAAATTGTGGATTTTAGTGCGCAGATGGTGCAGAAATGCATATAGACTGAACAAAAATATAAATGCAGCACTTTCGATTTTCCTCCTATTTTGCATGAGCTGAACTCAAAGATCAGAAACATTTTCTACATACACAAAAGACCCATTACTCTCAAATATTGTTCACAAATCCGTGTTAGTGAGCACTTCTCCTTTGCCGAGATAATCCATCCCACCTCACAGGTGTGGCACATCAAGGTGCTGATTAGACAGCATGAATATTGCACAGGTGTGCCTTTTACTGCCCACAATAAAAGACCACTCTGAAATGTGCACAGTTTTGCCTTACTGGGGGAGGGGGGGGGGGACTCATTCATTTCCATGGATCCGCAAAAAAAAAAGGAAGGTACTCCGTATGCCTTCCGTTTACGTATTTCAGTTTTTACATTCCGTTTAAAGATATAACATGTCCTATTATTGTCCGCATAAGGCCTCTTGCACACGAACGTGTGCGCCCCGTTGACGTATTGCGGACCGCATTTGCGGATCCGCAATACACGGGTATTGTTCCGTGGGCATTCTGCATCACGGATGCGGAGCCATTCACTTCAGTGGGTCCGCAAATCCGGAGATGCGGAACGGAAGCACGGAACGGAACCGTACGGAGTGCTTCCGTGGGGTTTCGTCCCGTACTTCCGTTCTGCAAAACGGACATCATCCGTATTTTTTGCGGACCGCAAAATACTGAAAAAGCCATACGGTCGTGTGCAAGAGGCCTAAGACCCCGTTCACATTTCAGTTTTTCACTGACCTGTGCTGTCTGCTTTTTCTGCAGGCAGCACGTGTACCCATTGATTTAAATGGGTCTGTTCACATTTCAGTGTTTTTTTTACTGACTGTGGCTCAGTAAAAAAATCACAGAAACATGCTCTACATTGATCTGTGAGGCAGACAAAGCACGCCCATAGAAGTCTATGACACAGTGAAAGTCACTGACACACATCCGTGTAGTGTCCGTTTTTCACTGAGGACTAATAGTAGATTCTTTGGAAATTGATTTTCAGCTGAACAACATACGGATGACGCACAGATGGTAAAAAAGAACACGTGGACCAACCACGGATCCTTCACGGACATCTTCATGGATGAAACACTTAAGTTTTTTTCACGGACGTGACACTAACACAGAAATGTGAACGAGGCCTTAAAGTGGCCACGGCGGATTTCAGTCTGCTCATAGATGTGCACACAGTGAACACCTCAACCAGAGTATAGCACAGTCCTGGGCAAGAAGAACAGAATATTCTAGCTGCTCCTTCCTTCTTTGAGTTGGGAACATAGTGGCATCTCTGGGAGAGGAAAAATTGTTCAGGGGTTAAAATGTTGGAAATCACTGATCTACATGTACAATACGTTAAGTAAAATAGTGTTTGCTCTTTTTTTATAACACTGTACCCATAAAGACCTTGTCTATTCTTAATCTCTAGTAACAGGGAAAGTTCTTCTAAATGAAGGAATATTCAAATCTATTCAAGCCACCTTCTGGGAAAAGTAGCGCCTAGTATTTTATGTCAAAAATTCCAGGGATCCCACATGAACTGTGCATGCCTTTGCCATAGAGGTGTCAGTGCATCAGTACTAGGGCTCCAGTTTCATGTTGGTTAATGCGTGTGCATCAGTACAGTGCATAAAAGACAGCGAGGATGGGCTGTGGGTTGGCACAAAGGTGGCATGTGACCTTTTGGACTTTCTAACACCAAAGACAGAGGTTACTCATCAAAGTGACCAATTGTTTATGAAACAAAGTCGATATTTTACAGACCAGCGGTCAGGACATGAACACAGACATGCTTGTGTGTGCCGCGCCACTGACCGGCAAATATCTATACAAATCCATCAATCACGCACTACCAGTTATGTCCAAATCAAGGTGTAAATGCAATAGATTTTATTTGTTGATTTTGCATTTTTTTCATGATAAAACTAGCCAGTTTAAGGCTGGGTTCACATCACCGTTTCATTTTCTGTTCTTCTAATCCTTCAGAAGAAATGAAAAGAAAAAAAAAACGGATCCTGTGCATCAGTTGTGCACATTTGGCATCCGTTTGAGCTATTTCCATCTGAGATCTGTTTTTTAGACGGAAAAAAAGTACTGCATGCAGGATAGAGGATAACTATTAGATTGGTAGGTGTCCTACGGCTGGGACCCCCGCTGATCACGATAACACCGTACACCTCGGAGCCCCTCAAAATGAATGGAGTGGCTGTTTGGGTATATGTACTGCCACTGCATTGATCACTGTAGGGGTTCTGGAAATGGCTGAATTCTGTACTCAGGAACTCCCTGAGGGGGGTACGGGGTCCACGCTCTCGTGATCTGTGGATAGGGGGTAACTTATGACAACAGGAATACCCCTTTATGTATCAGAGGATCACAAGTAAATGTGTATGCCACCTGACACCAGTATAAATATTTATTTTATTTTTTTTGCTATCAAATGTTTCCTTTTTTATTATTATTAAAAACACAAAGTGGCGGATTTGGTGCAAAAATTTTTTTTTTATTCAAACTGGAATGTTGAGAATGTCTTAACATATCATTTTCTGATACATCATAGAAATCCAATTGTATGGTAGGGTATATAAATGATAGAAACAATATATATAGAAACAATTTAATAAATAGCTAAATATATTTCACATTTCATGTTTTTATACATTACAATTTAGGTTTGTAATAAAAGTGAGCTATTGGGGTTAATGGAATGGCAGAAAAGCTGTGTGAGGCTGATATGATACTGGTGACCAAGCATTAGAGATCAGCTGATATCTGACAGAGGTGACTACTCAGCAGATCTTCAGGCTTTATTTTATTCAGCGTCATTCCATAAAGTATGCTGTGCACTTTGGTCCTAGGTGGGACTGACTTCTAGATGGAAGCCCCAATCCTCCCGCAGTTTTTGGCACTATGGTGGGGAATGTCTGTGTATGACAGGTTCACAGGACTACGTGCCCCTCGTATATAGCCCCAAACAATGCTCCTTTGATCCCTGTAGAGATTATAGGATTATGTGCACTGTTATCCCCTCTAAAGCCACAGGCTGTGAATCTCTCCTGTGTCAGCACCACAGGCTCAGTTTAATTACGCTAAGGACCTCTACAGTATCCTGTCCCTGGCCTGAGTTTTGGCATTCAGTTGCTTTCATTTATCTATAGTGAAATGAGGAAATCGATGTGGTGAATTCAAGTAGGACAGCAGGAAATAATACAAATGGGGAAGGTGCTTCTCAAGTTGATATACCTCACGTGTATAGGGGATGTGTTGGCGGTGGTGGTCTACTGCTTGACTGGCCAATCTAGAAATGAAGCAGTGATATACTGCTAGGATGTTATATCTTCAGTGATCATACACTGACTACTGGGGGGGAAATGGCTTCTTTAGAAGACTCGTGTTGTAACATGCCCTGAAATTGAATTATTCACATCAACCTGATAATACATCCCCCTTCTTTGTTGAATACACACCCAACCACCTAGGACATCCACTTATTGGCTGTGGAAATATCTAGAGGTAAAGAGTTATACACCCCACCGTCTGCTTGTTATAATTTCACAATGTCTTGCGGTTTTGCCAGTGCTCTTATTTCTTGTGTGAAACATCTTCCATGCTGACTCTTCCCCACACTCCAACCACAAACGTTTCAATTTCACACTCATTTTCACCACGAGCGATACGGAAATAGCCATTCTCTCCCCAGTCCTTGCCCCAGGAATTAGCTGCCAGCTAAGGAGGAAAAAAAGGGAAACTAGTGAGAAATATACACAACACAAGATAATACTAAAGAATATTAGCAGTTCTGTGATATTTTATATTCTATAGTGTTGAGATGCCAGTGATTAGCATAGCATCCAGCTGGAGCTAACTGTAATCTAGGCTCATACATCACATTACTATTGCCTGTTGTCATTAACATTGGTTCCTGTTCTCCTTCCTGTGCCTCTACAGTCAGTACAGAGAATCTGGAACACACAGCTGGGTGTGGGATAGGTGCTGTAAATCCAGGATCCCCAGTACTATACAAAAGGCAGGTTCCTTGGTAGATTTACACAATATTCAGGGAACTACACAACGGGGCACAGAACATTACAGAAATAGATGGCACACACTAATATATATATAGTACTAACTTAATAAATTGATATTACTTATATTACCCAGTATTTCTGTACATGTCCATTTGGAGCCGTCTCTTCTCCCCACCTAATAAAGACAATAGAAAATAGTCAGTCAAATATATTTGCCTTGGAGGATGGAGTATGTGCAATATTCTTACCAATAATTCCTATATACTGAATACATATTATGTTAAAGCCACAATTAACAGTAGGGCTCAGGGACGTAAGGCTGTGGCAGTGTGACTTTCCAATTCTAAAGGCCCCTTTACATGGCCTGATGGAGCAGAGAATTTGTCGGGAAGCGCTCCTTCCTGATAATCTCCTGCTCGTCACTGGAGAAGACCGCTGCATTTACATGCAGTGATCCCCTCCATGGTATTGGGAGGAGTGATCGCTAATGCCATCGCTCGTCCCCATACAGAATCATTGCTTGCTGGCAGCAGAATGCTGTTTAGATGGCACGATCTGCTGCCAGCAAATGATGATTTAGGTGTCCGCACGAACAATCCAATTACCCGATGAACAAGCTTTTCAATCATTCATCGGGTAATTGGTGGCAACTTTACACTGGCAGATTATCTCTAACGAATATTTGTACAAATGCTTGTTGGCGATTAACTGCCTGAACATCGATCAGTGTAAAGGGGTATTCCAGTTGTTTGACGTTATACCCTATCCACAGGATAGGGGATAACTATTAGATCATAAGAACGGGGGGCCCATAACACCTGCAGCCCCCCTGAAAAGAACGGCGCGCCCGTTCGCATATGTGTGTGGCCACTCCATTCATTTCTATGAAAGTTACAGAGATAGCAGAGTACTGCGTTTGGCTATGTCCGGAATTCCCCTAGAAATGAATGGAGCGGCCACAAACATGACTGACCGGCTACTCCGTTCATTTCAGGGGGACTGTAGAGGTTACGGGGCCTCCATTCTCTTGATCGGTGGGGGTCCCCCACTAATCTAACAGGGATAACTTCAAACAACCAGAATACTCCTTTAACAAGTGGCACAGAGTGTGCTTTGTGTCCTATGTAAATATATTAGAGGAGATTTACTAATTCTGGTAGAACTTGCTCCACATTTACTGAGAGTTTTAGATACACTTTTCCCTCTTTAGGCTAAACTATACAGTCTAAAAATGCACTTAAGTTATTATCCAGCGTCAGCCACTGTGATAAATTTGGCACATCTTTAGGGGGTCTACTCTACTCAATTTTAACGCAGGATTTGTAATCTGTCCCATAATCTTGTCCTCTGCCCCAGCTGTAGCTTGCATTTCAGATTGGAAAGTCACCAATGAGCTTCAGCGATCAGGCTGCCCTGCTATCCAATAGCCCCCATAATTCTGATACAGAAGGTATATTCAATAGCTGCCTGTAATGCAATTTACAAATGTACCCATATACCCAACATGATAATTGCTAAAAACTGGGCATGTAAGCCTTGCCCTGGGAATGCCCAAACTCATCACAAACTTATTTTCTAGGCATCCATGGAAAATTAGGGCTGTCCAAAGCTGACAAGGGGCCCATTGTCCGTTGAACATGCCAAGATATTTTGATGGTGACTGATACATTTTTTTATGCACAGTCCAAGTGGATATCCAGGACCTGGAGATCACCCTCAACCTGACGTATTTATTCTATTTATTCTTTCTTCATATGGAATAGATATTATTTTACTCCACCACCTCCTATCAGTAGTTGTGTGAAGAGGTGGCTGATTGAATGGGGCACCAGGCTGCCATAGTAACATGCACAGCTTGAGATATGATCAAGATCTGGGCCAGAGGTAAGATTATAGAACAGTATGGCTGCAGCATTCCTGGGCAATCAAAGCGTGTGGAATGTAGAGGCAGAAGCAGCAAATTAGCAAGGTCGCTCCAGACCAAATGTGCCGTCTGTAGTTCAGCTAGTATAAATGATACCTCCCCTCAGCTCACATACATACATTTTTCACCACAAGTCTCATCTTGTTCACTGTGTTGCACTTCTTTCCATATTAATTGTGTTGCTTACCCTACATGCCCTATAGTGTCACTACTATTTTTGGCTATACATCAAAAACTTGGCAGTGGCTTGGTCCAGCACAGAAAGGGTAGTACAGGATGTGTTGGAGTCTCCTTTGGGTGGAGATAAGTGTTCAGGACAAGACGCTACATGTCCCCTTGTCCCCTCAGGAGATCACTTTCATTTTTCCTGCCTCTCCCTTCCTCTAAATTCAGGGACACAATGATCACTAGCATATGTATCCTCATACAATCATTTTTTATAGTTCAACAAATTGTTAAAAAAATTGATTCACAAAATACTAGACACGCTGGGGCACAAAGGGAATAATTTATTACCAGATATACGCAACTTTTGTGGCATATATCTGGCACAAATTCTATCGCATTCCATGTTGCGGCAGAATCTGTGACTTCTTCCCCGCTCACACCAAGTCTAAAAAAGGGGACATGATGTGGGCAGGGAAGGGCCGGCAGGCCTATCTCATTCATCATTTTCTACACCTGTTTTAGGCATAGAAAATGGTCTACATTTAAGGCAGCAAGGAAGCTGACTTAAATGTAAAACCAGTCCTGCTGCTACCTCCTTCCTAGTCCAGTCTCGACATCCAAGAAATACCAGGAAAGGCCCCCTCAGACAATCAGAGGCTGAAGTAGGTCACTGCTGCAAGTTAGTAGCCCCCTGTACACATTAGATGGTCAGCCGATCCTGCTAACATCCATCAGTGAGTTTGTCAAGTACACAACTAAAGTATATGACCAGTTTATGAAAGGCCATCCTGTCCACAGAAAAGGTAGTGCTGGCAAACAAAGGGCCATGCTGTCTTTCTTTGTTATATGTGGCTTTTGTTCACCCAGAGGTTAAAGTCCTATGTGCACCCTATACTGCAGGTGGGAGACCAAATGTATGTATACTTAAAATGTCTCAATATGCCGTGTTATTAAAATGTTCTTTAAAAAAATGTTTATTTTCTTAGTCCCGAATGGACAACCCATTTCCATAAGTATATATGATGTTGCACTGTTGTACATCCTGCTAAACATTCCTGTGTATTTAGCGGAGGGCGCTGTGCAGGATCCTTGCCAAGTTTACTTTGCCATTTTCCCAAATACTTGACACATTCCATCATCAGCCATCATCCCGAATCTAGTGCAGTGTCCTCAGGCTAAGTGTCATTTTTTGCATCAAAATGACATAAAAACAAAGCGTAGGTTTTGTAACAAATAAGCAATTCTGTTTTATATTTAGGAGCTAAAGGATCACGCCCTTTACATACCCAATGACTCTAACTGAATGTGTACCATGACGACGGTATTGCTCAGATTCTCCAGCCATCACTGGCGTGTGTCTATAGATACCGCTTTTGTACACAAAGAAGTCTTCATGCACTTCCATTATGGCTACAGCAGAAAAACACAAACAGAGAAATTATAAAAGCTTACAGTGGTGTGTGTGTATATATATATATATATATATTTTTTTATTTATTTATTCTTCATAATTACGGTGAACTTTGCATTTTATACATCTTTTATATAATTATCAGCTAATAAAATGTAAACAGCCTACAATAGGTAGTAGCTTAATGGAGCCACCCCAACCTCTGATGACCTAGAATACATAAAATAATGTACCCCTTCTGTAAATGATACAAATATTAGAACTTGTTGAGTACCGGCCTGAGTGTTTTTTTATACTTATCATACAACTCTGGGGTCACTACTAATATTCTTAATAATTCAACACATCTCATCGGCTGCAGGACCACTTTTCAAGATTTTCAGGGGCTACCGTGAGCTATTCCCTTTTCATTACAAGTGGTCTCATAAAGTGCTGGCCACAATGCCACAAAGCAAGCCATGATTATACTAATATTCCATAAAACATCATTTATTAACCTACACATAATGTAATAAATATAGACCTTCGCATTTTAATGAACTGTATAGTAAATTTGACCTTTTACAATACCTACCCTGCACTGGACCGTTCTCAAATATCTCCTTCATTATCTCTTTTTCCTGTCAGAAAAAATGGGAGAGAGGATTTTATTGTTTTATTGATCCAGTTTGTCTAATAATACAGGATTTAGCATGCTATACAGTGTTCTTTCTTATTTAAAGGGAACCTGTTATGTTGACAATGGTATGTGATTTTTGGGTAGCAGGTTACAGACCAGGAGGAGCTGAAAAGATAGATAATATAGTGTTGTAGGAAAAGATTTAGTATAACTCATTGAAATGCCTGCTCTTTCAAGGCTTAGGTGTCCTGTGGGCGGTCCTATCAGTGATTGACAGCCTCCCCTATATCACTGATTGGACCATCTACTGGACACCTAAGTCTAGAAAGAGCAAGGATTTAAGTGACTGAAATAAGGTATACTTAATCTTTCCCTATAAAACTATATATCAATCTGCTCCGCTCCTCCTGCTCAAAAACCTGCTACCCATAGATAAAATACCACATTTAACAGAAAGGGTCCCCTTTAAATAAGAAATAGTGTATAGCATGATAAATCCTATATTATAAAACAAGAAGAGCAGACATTTCATGGGATTTTTTCAGGCCTTGAAATTAATGACCAAACCTTAGGATAGGTCGGTCATCAACACCGGAGTGGTTGGTGTCTGACTCCCAGCACCCCTGCATTCAACTGTTAGAAGGGGCTGTGGTGTTTGGGCAAGTGCTGAAGCGTTTTTCTCAGCCTGTGGCATCACCTCCATTGGTCACATGGCCTTTTTGCTCAGTCCCATTCAAGTGAATGAAATTTAGCTGCAATACCAAGTACAGTCACTGTACAATATACAGCACTGTGCTTGGTATACTGTAAAGAGGCAGAAGTGCTTGACCCCTGCAAACAGCCGATCTGTAGTATCCCAGGAGTTGGACCCCCACCTATTGAGCAGTTCCAGTGCAGGCTGAGCGCTGGGGACCTCTCAGTACAGTGCACAAGGCTGGGAGTCCTGGTATTTATGGGTTCATGGCTCACCCACCCCAACCTTTTAATCAGGATCTATGTTTCCATGTTATGCTTCCCACAAATAGGAGCAGGTATAGACCATCTCACCATATCACATGGTGTTGACTGGTTTATGGACCGTTTACTTGCTACCATCCACATGCTGGGTTACAAATGTGCAACTCTGCAATTAAGATGTGTTGAATGATCTACATACAAAATATAATGGTGCCTGGATTCTAATACCTTGAAAAAGCATCTTCCAATTGCAAAGTCAACTTACACTGGATGCCAAGCGGTAAGCAGGTGTAGACTGGTAGATCTCATTGGAGGATGCATATGGGTTTGGGCAGCTGTTGGTGGCTTGTCTTTTTCCACGCCCCATGGAACGGGTATGCATCATGCAGAGCGGAAGAGGTCCATTTGTATTTTGACCCACAAATGGATAACAATCTTCTGTTACAATCCTGAAGAAGAGAGTAACATTGCGTAACCAAACTATTCAAACTGCAGAAGAATTTATTGAGAAACTATTGTTTAACATTCATAAATAGCTTCTAGGTTTAAAGGGGTTATCAAACTTTTTTCATACCTCACTGAATAGCAGGACCCGTGGTGGGGATCATACTAACCTGGTCTCTGCCATTGGCTTCATTGCTCCACTGCCAGCTCTGCAGTTCCTATATGTCTCGGCGTCAACATACTGTTGAAAGGGGGCATGTGACAGCTGCAGACAATCACTGGCTGCAGCAGTGACCTGCCACCCATGTGCCGTGTAACTGGGTCACTTGCCACCAGGGAGTGATTGGCTGCAGTAGTCATGTAGCACTGTCAAAAGGATGCTGAGCGCCAATACCGTCAGAGTCACAAGTTAGGCTACTTTCACACTCGCGTCTGGTGCGGATCCGTCATGGATCTGCACAGACGGATCCGTTCTGATAATACAAACGTCTGCATCCATTCAAAACCGATCCGTTTGTATTATCTTTAACATAGCCAAGACGGATCCATCTTAAACACCATTGAAAGTCAATGGAGGATGGATCAGTTTTCTATTGTCCAGATTGTGTCATAGAAATCGGATCCGTCCCGCATTGACTTACATTGTGTGTCAGAACGGATCCGTCTGGCTCAGTTTTGTCAGACAGACACCAAAACGCTGCAAGCAGCGTTTTGGTGTCCACCTCCAAAGCGGAATGGAGACTGATCGGAGGCAAACTGATGCATTCTGAGTGGATCCTTTACCGTTCAGAATGCATTACGGCAAAACTGATCCATTGTGGACCGCTTGTGAAGGCCCTAAACGGATCTCACAAACGGAAAGCCAAAACGCCAGTGTGAAGTAGCCTCAGCGGAATACCATAAATGTAGAGACAAGAAGGTGTACCATAAGGGGGAACTTTTAGGCAACCTGGCCCAAAGTAGGTTATAATAAAATAAACATACTGAAAGCAATAGGAAGTAAGTTGAAAACAGATGATTATTCACACTAAAATTCAAGGGGAAAATTTAAATAGATGCAGACCTTTCAAAATATATCCACTTATAGTGACTCTCCATCTGCTACTAAACTCTTCTTAGCTTTACCACCCAACCTATCAGATACTTCTATACTAAACCAGTTTTCTCCCACACCCACCCCTCCCACTTCTACAGTCCAGTACTCTATCCCAGTCACCAAAGAAAAAAGACCAATTGTAGAAGAGGTTGTAGAGAAGGTGGAAAACAAAAAACCTGTTCCCAAAAAAAAAAAAAAACATCCAATCTACTTTATTCCCCAACAGATACCCTCAAATATAAGGGCATTTTAAACCTATCAAAATATATACTCCATGAGGAAGAAATAGAACTACTCAGTCAAGGATTTTCTTTTTGTCCTACTAATGGCCTCGATCTATTTGAATTATTCGTAGACCTCAACCAATTCATTCGCAAACTAACCCTACAACGACATTTCATTGTGAAACAATTAAGGAATCCCCCAGCATCGACTATTCCTGACACAACAGTAGGAAAAAAGTCATCCTCTGATATCTCCGATACCGATGATGTGGATAATTTAGCCAATGATTTGATTCATTCTCCCATAGCTTCATCTGTTAAACCAAAGTCGAAATGACAATCTCTTCAAGAACCACAATCTACCTAAATCCTAACGGAAAGCCATCCTCAATTTAGTATCCAAAAATGCAGATAAGGGAGAGGGCGTTGTTATAATGGACTCCCAATACTATCACTAGAAGTCCTTGAGGATTCTTTCAGATAAAAATTATTATGCTTATATAACCTCTGACCCTACAGACTCTTTTAAAAAACTCATCTTTGCTTTGATTCGGGATTTGAACAGAAAGTAAATAACAAGCAAGAGAAGAAATATCTATCGAACACCCCTCAAAGACCATACTTTTACTTCCTCCCAAAGATATATATATCCCTTGAAAAACCTATCAGACATCCGATCATATCCGGGATCGACTCCCTTACCGCTATTCTTTCTGCATATGTAGATATTTTACAAAATACCTCAGGGATTCTAGCCATTTAATAACGCTACTTAAGAGATTTCCAGTGGGAAAGGAATATGTTTTGGGCTACTTTCTGCTTTGTACAGCAAAATTATTTATGACCTAGGTATAAAGACAGTCGAAAAATTTCTCCAAAAAGACCACGTTATGCCACCTCATGCCCACTTCATTCTAGATTCAATCGAATTCATCCTTACAATTATTTTTAATATGATGGCACCGTCTACATCCAACAAAGAGGCACCGCCATGGGGACTAAATTTGCCCCTTCATACGCAAACTTATTCATGGGAGCATTTGAGGAACAGATAGGTCTTCTAGCCCACCCGAACATTATATTCTACCAATGGTACATTGATAATATCATCATCTGGCAAGGAACCAAAGATTATTTAGAACAGTATATTAATAACCTAAACAATAACCAATGGAATCTTAACTTCACTGCACATATAGACTGTGATACAGTCTTTTTAGATTTGGAATCATATACAGCTGGAAACAAAATTGAAACACGTACACATTTTAAGAATGTTGACGCTAACAGCTACCTCGATTATCGTAGTTGCCACTATCATAAGTGGAAGAAAATTTTTCCATATGGCCAAATGAGGAGAATTAAAAGAAATTGTTCCGATACCAATATCATGCTAGAACAACTAGGGGTTCTAGAATCTAGATTCCTAGAGAAAGGATACCTAAGGGGCCTGATCACAGACTCCATGGGGAAGGTGCAACGTGAAAGCCAAAACGTCTGAAACCTAACAATTCCTCCCACAGCAACCGCACCTGACTTTCCGAAGGGCAGAAACCCTAAAAGAGTTAGTAGCACCCTCTCGTCCCAAAATTAATGCCTCGGGCGCACACGCAGAAACCACTCGAAAAGTTAATAATGAAAACCATATTACAGCTTCAAATAGATCTTTCAAATGTAGACATACAATATCAGATGACACTAGGGAAGTTAAGATTGCAACATCTGGGAAGTCAATCCAACTAAATGATCAAATGACCTGCAGCTCTGGCAACATCATGTACATGCTTCAGTGCCCCTGCAGACTCTAATACATCGGGCACACTACTCAGAGTATCAGAGACAGGCTAAATTCTCATTGCTCCAACATCACAAAAAGATATGCAAAACACAGCGTCTTTAGACATTTTGCACAATTCCACTCAGGAGATGCATCTCTTTTAAAGTATAACTGTCATATATATTTTTTTTGGAGTATTGGATTGTGGTGATTATAATATCACCTTGGTGGCCCTATTTCAACTTTTCACTGTGTATTCAATTACCCCTTAATTCCACATTTTTGTTCCCTATACTGCCTACTTTTACCTGTGCTTAAAATAGGGTTGCTAGGCATGGTCGTCTATCTGTTGAAGGACGGATGACGCAGAAGCACGCAGCGTGCAAGGTCACATTACTGACAGCCAGGGACTGTAAGTAAATGATTAAAGCCAGGTCCTCCCCAGCAGCTGATAACAGTGCCTGGGCTGTGTGCACTTCTCCCTGTCCCTGCGCTTGGCAGACGCTCCCTCACTCAGCAGAGCTGGAGAAGGCAGAGTTGAACCAGCGCAGAGCAGGGAAGGGAGATCTGCCATCTGCTCAGTGTATAAATGAAAGCAACATGTGGTAAGAGGACCCCTTTGTGCTGCAGGAGATTAACCCTTTAGGGGGAGGGCTCTGGTTACTGGCACTTTTGGGGGGCTATTGTTACTGGCTAGTGAGGGCAGGCGGGATTAGCCTCAGGGTGAGGGCAGTGGTGGCCATCTTAACTGAATAGTGAAATTGCAGTTTTATGCAGACTGGTTGATAAGGGCTGAATCTTATTAAATATGGGGTAAGTCAGTCTAATAGTAACTGATTCTAGAATATCATGTTATTAGTAACTACATATATGAAAATTGTAAATTAGGGTCTAAATGTGACAGTTATCCTTTAACTTTAACACCTATCAAGTGGGTCCCCCAATCGTATCAGCGGCTTTGCTGAAAATAAATTAACTGGATCTTCCGGTTCAATTCCCTTATTCCCTTCAGGCCAGTCATTAGCGCACAGTAATTACTGATGGTTTGTTTGTTTGTTTGTTTTTTCCTTTTCTTTTATCAATATGACATTTGCATATACTTCAACATAATATATATGTATATGTCTGTATGTGTTTAATAATTTTTTATTCTCCAAAGTTGCCCCACCTCATGAACTTCTTTGATTTACTGTATAATTAATTGATTATTTATTTTATTGGATTATTTAATCATTTAAGTATTCAAGTATCTAATGTTTTAGGCACATGAACTTATACTGACACATACCATTTTTTTTATTATTATTTATATTCTTTTATATCATCCAGTAACCTCTTGATAACTATTTCCCTTTTCTTTTGTCTTTGATCCATCTTATAATTATTGACATCCACTTTTATATATTCTCCATAATGCAACGAATTTTTTAGAACCATATCCTTTACAATTTTAAACAGGAAGTGATGTCATTTCCACTTCCTGTCCAGGCGAGGGAGGAGAGGGTACAAGTGTATTGAGTTTATCTTGCACCCCCCTCCCTTGACTTTTAGTGTGAATAATCATCTGTTTTCAACTTAGTTCTTATTGCTTTCAGTATGTTTATTTTATTATAACCTACTTTGGGCGAGGTTGCCTAAAAGTTCCCCCTTATAGTACACCCTCTTGTTTCTATATTTATGGTATTCCGCTAACTTGTGACTCTGACATTATTGGCGCTCCTACACATCCTTTTTTGATATGCTCTAATTCTCTCCAGTTTACCCTTGCGGTTAGAATTGACTTTCAGGTAGCAGCCTCTACTGATTACTAGGGTCACCCTTTTATGAGAAATTTCTCTCCACACTCTTTCTTAATATAGAATAGCCCCTTGGCGCTTCCACCCTAACCCTCAACCTCGCTCTTTTCCCTGTTTTGATAAGGATGCTGATGCAGCGAGAGACTAAAGCTGCAGAGCTGGCAGTGGAGTGATGGAGCTGGAAACCAGCAGTGGGGACCAGGTAAAGTATGATCACCATCCCTTAACGGTTTATCAGATAAGCATATCAATAATCTATTAGGCTGGGTTCACACCTGAGCGTTTTACAGCGCGTTCCTACGCGCTGTAAAACGCTCAACAGGCAAGAACCAATGCTTCCCTATGGGCATGGTTCTCACCTGAGCGTTTTACAGCGCGTACGAACGCGCTGTAAAACGCCCTACGCCCCAAGAAGTACAGGAGCTTCTTTGGGGCGTAGTGTCGCACGTTCCCGTACATAGACTTCCGGGAACGCGCGACAATGGGCGTTCGCTTACTTCCGGAGCCGCGTATGTGACGCCCGGAGAATCGCGCTCAGGTCAGTACGCTCAGGTCTGAACCCAGCGTCAGGCTCTTAAGAGATAGGAATTTTGCACAGATAAAAAACAGGAATATTTGGTTCACATACCCTCTCCTTCTTAGATACCACCATGCACCATCCACACGTCCTCCTCGACATCCATGCTGATTTTTTGTGTCACATGAAAGGAGATTCTGAGGGGACAGAGCAGGGGTCATGTGGCCCATAGACTGAATGGATAGTCTATCAGATGCAACAGCTGTAAAGAAAGAGATGTAGATACAATTTAAATACCGGAAGCTACAAGGCAATATAATATACCGTCATGTACAACTAGTATGCATATTCTGCCACCTGTATAGATATCACACCACTTTGAATTGTCTACTTTTATGTCATAAAGCAGTACACTGTCTAGGTTTCATAAGTAGGAAAAAGGACATTACCACAACAGGATAAATAATGCACTCATTGGGGGAGATTTAACAAAACTGGTGTAAAGGAAAACTGGCTTAGTTGCCCACAGCAACCAATCAGATTCTACCTTTCATTTTTCAGAGCTCCTTTGGAAAATGAAAGGTGGTATCGGATTGGTTGTTGGGGGCAACAAATTCAGTTTTCCTTTACACTTGTTTTGATAAATCTCCCCCCTTGAATCAAGCCAGAGGTTTATAGAAATCACCGACCATTTTCTATTTTTTGTGATTCTATGGCCCATACAGGTAGTTTCACACAGCTGCCTGAAGAGTCCTCACTTTTCTTTTTCTGAATGGTTTTTTATCTACCTACACCTTTTGTTTAAGCTGTCTAAAACAATACAAAAAACTGTGTGACATGATCTTTGCATTTCTACACAACAATAATAATCACCACACACAAGCCATTGTCGTGTTGGCTGAGCGGAAATATTTTTTAGTATCTTACCTGCTGTTGAGAAAGCCCAGGAGCCAGCACAGTTGCCTTGATCAAGTGGCTCATGGATCATTCCTGGCCACTTGTCAGCAGCATTGAAGAAAGTAGGCAGCACATCGCTGTTCATGTTCACCTGCACATTAGATATAGTGAATACATTATACTTAGGCAAGAGAATGGGTAAACGGGAACTGGAAAAGAAAGAGCTCTGTTTGCAGCCCTCTATTACGGTTCTTGTTTTTCCCCGATTACAGAATGCATATGTCATTCATATCTTCTGCTATAAATATTGGATTTTATATCTAAGTATTTTCACTTTGCATTTCCTTTGTTCATCAGAGGTATATGTTGTTAGAATTAGGCCTTTTTCACACTCGCGGCAGAGGATTCTGGCAGGCAGTTCCATCGCCGGAACTGCCCGCTGGATCCGGCAATACGGACACAAACTGATGGCATCTGTCAGACAAATCAGGATCCTGATCCATATGACAAATGCATTGAAATGCCGGATCTGTCTCTCCATGCCGGATCCGTCTCTCCGGTTTAAAAACGGATCCGGCATTTATTTTTTTCACATTTTTTTCGGTCCGAGCATGTGCAGACCGCAATGCCGGATCCATTTTGCCGGAACACTCGGGGCCAGCATTAATGCATTTCAATGGGAAAAAAATGCCGGATCCAGCATTCCTTCATGTTTTCCGGAATTTTGGACGGAGATAAAACCGCAAAATGCTGCGGTATTATCTAAGTCCTGAAAAGGCAAAAAGACTGAACTGAAGACATCCTGATGCATCCTGAATGGATTGCTCTCCATTCAGAATGCATGGGGATAAAATTGATCAGTTCTTTTCTGGTATTGAGCCCCTAGGACGGAACTCAATACCGGAAAAGAATAACGCTAGTGTGAAAGTAGCCTTACTCTACATATACCTCCAAAAGATAGATTTGTATAAGCATACAGTGACATCCATTTACAATAGGCTCCCATATTAAAGGATACTGTTCTGGCCTCAGTCAGGTGAATTAGGGCCTATGGATATGTTTGACTGTGAGCTTTCCCGACACATAAAACAAATGGGCAATGCAAATGCAGTGTGAAAGCAACCTTATTGTTAAAATCAGTGAAAACTATAGCGGGGCATTCACACAGCAAAGAGAATGTGCTAATTTGTTTATTCGAAAATTGTGTTATAGGGGTATAACAGATTTAACTGCGTACCGGGTAATTTTACAACGTCTTCTTGATCCTGGCAAAAAGGAAACAAGCAAGCAGTATACACTGGCTAAATGAATGAATGTGGTTCATATACTGTAGATATGTTTAAGTACAATGTATGTGCAAGGAGCAGTGATCCAGTGCCCTATGAATTATACAGTACTGGCCAACTGGTCTTGGCGCCATTCAACCTTCTTTAATCACAGTGATGTCCAGGCCTGTAATGTAATGTCACTATAGCTTTCTAGGGGCAAACATACACAGTGTATTCAACATGACAAGTAAAATCCAAAAAAGTGTAAAAATCCAATGCATATAGATCCACTCCAAAATAATATGATTGTTTCAAGTGTAAAATGACAATGCAGTGCTGGACAGTAGGTAAAAAAAACTTGAACCAGTAATTCAGTAGTCCTCCAGACAAATTAGCATTCATTTTACCAACCACTGAATACGGATGCATCTTCCTCAGTCTTTAGTACAATTTCAGCTATTTACACTGACGTACATACTTAGAGACACACAAGGATTTCCTAAATAGGCAGACTGTTATTAGGTCTGGGTCCTGTATGACCTCCGTGTCCCAACTCAAGGAATTTTCCAGTCTCTTGTCCCTGGGCAGAAGCTCCCCCTTCTTTCCTTCTCCTAAGAAATGGTAATATAGGGTTGGTCTCTCAACAGTAGCAAGCAATGTTTCTTTTCATGACCACTTATTCATAGTGGAGTGGGCTCCGGACTTCCTGAGTGGAAGCTGTTTGAAAAAGCTGGCTTAATCGCATGTGTATTGTGCTTCTCCTCTTGGGATCTGCCAAAAATCACACACTGACCCCAATCTCAGGAAAGGACTATGACTAGAGGAAGGAGAGCTGGCACGTTCCTATAGCATGTTCACATGATTACCCTTTCTGACTAGACAGGACTTTGATTGCATTTATTACTACCATAGTACAACTATGGAAAACCTGGATCTACTATGGACCAACCACATGTACATACACATTGCTCTAAGTATCTGAATTCTGCATTCAATTCTCTCACGCCTACCAGTATACTCACATGGAGCTCATTCATGTTCATAACAGATGGAGGTGGCTTTGTGGTTCCAAGTCGATACTGGATTCCTTCTTCCAGGGTCATACCCCAAAACTGACTATAATTATCAGCTTTCCATCTACCGAAAAAGAAGCAATGTCAATTTTAAATGGTCAAATCCATACCTTAAATTTGATTGAAAGTGTATGCTATGTATGATTTTGCCTTTTCTTTCATCTACCTAGTTTGAAAGCTTGGTGCTGGTTAATTTTACAATACATAGGATCACTATGATACAATGTGATTTGCTCCAACATCAAACTAAAACCTGTTTAAAGGGAACCCGTCACCAGTATACAACCCTAAAAAGATCATCTTGTATGACCCGAACACAGCATCCTAAAGTTATAGATTAGTACAGCTCAGCGGACTTCGGAGCGTTGTATGCAGTGTCCACTGGGTGCACCTGGAAGAATGAAGTGCCATCCCCTAATCCTATGACGTAACATGGCTGACACTTCAACATCATCCATGGACCATAGAAAATCTCACTCTTGCATGATACATTTGACAAATGATGCATGTTCAGTGTATGACTAACAATTTTTGTTTTGCACATGGGCTGGTCCCAGGTATTCAGCTTACCTGTTCAGTAAAACTAGAGCATGCTCACACAAGGGTTTTCAGTTCTGCAGCGCAAAATTGATATTTTGTGTTGTCCAGGGAAGACATTGAAGTGTCAACCATGTCAAAGGACCAAGCGAGTGACTGAGCTAAAGAGGACCTGTCACCAGTCCGCAGTAAGGGTACAGAGAGGAGGTAACCAGTTGGGGGTGTGTACCTGCACAGACTGACTATCCAATCAGTGCTGCCATTTTCAGACTGTGCAGGTACACCCCCCCAACTGGCTACCTCCCCCCTGTACCCTTACTGCAGACTGCTGGCAATTCATTCATAACTTCTAGTAGAAATAATACAGGAATGGCACAACATACAGAGATAAGAATAGATGCTCCAGAATTGCTATTACATGGGGAATGCATGAAGGTATTAAAACAGCCATGTCAGAAGTGGGGACAGGTCCTTGTTAAGATTCAACGGGATACTTCACTCATCTATATACTCAGCGCTCAGTTTTCTAAAGTTCATTTTAGAAGGTATGCAGCCCTACAATTAAAAAATCTCTCTAGGACAGATAAAGCGTGGGTGATAGTTATCTAAAACGCTTACCGCTATAAACTATGTTTGAACACAATTTGAAAAATCATATGTAGTGAGCTAGTGGTAGCTGCAGGCAACCATAATTTTATGATTTAACTCTATGGCTAACAGGACTCTTAGATGGGCTGAGGATCGGGGCAATTACTGTCAACAAGCGAACACTATTTCCAGATAATTGCCAAGTCTAACAATGCCACCCGACAAATGAGCGAGCACAGTCACTGGGTGATTCAGTCTTTTATTTAGCACATAAAATTATCTTTGCTGACAGCAATGGTTAAAAAGTGATTTGGAGCCTGTAACAGGAAACTGAGCTCTGACCCCTATACAGATTTATTATGAAAATAATCAGGATAGATTATGCATGTATTTAGATAAAAAAAAACACATTTTATGACATCTACCTTATATGTACGGTGGATGTCTGCAATTTACAGATGGCACCCGCTCCAGACAGGAGCAGGCGCCATAATCCCCGGGTTTCTGCTATAACGGCAATCACAGAGGTATAATCTTTTAAATGCCATGGTCAAGTGTGACCACAGCATCTGAAAGGCTTTTTGCCAGAAGCGCAGAACTCCCATGGCTCAAATGGTGCAGAGATTGGGGAAGCCATTTGTGCTTTGTGATAGCCGAGAGCCTTGAAAAGGTTCGAAGCTACCACAGCAATATGGAGCCCTGCCTGTGACAAGTCTTCATAGGAATGTACTGAATTAATTGCAGTCCATTCGAACGCGTTGCAGTCTTAGGGAGAAGTGATCTAACAATCGCATGTTCAAGTCCCCTAAGAGGACCTAATATAAATGCAAAAGTAAGAAAAAAAAAATCAAATCACTCCCTTTTCCCCATAATAAAGAATGAAAATAAATAAACAAAAAAAAAAAAAAAGCTAATTTCCACTGCCGCATCCAAAATGCCCAAGCTATCAAAATATAAATGTTAATTTATTCCATTTGGAAAACAAAATCAAAACTATGGCGGAATTGTGTTTTTTTCCCCAATTCCACCCCATTTGGAATTTTTTTCCAGCTTCTCACTACATTGTATGCAATATTAAATAGTGCCTTTAGAAAGTAAAACTTGTCCTGCAAAAAAAAAAAAAAAAAAAGCCCTAATACAGCTATGTAAACATAAAAATAAAAAAATTATGGCTCCGGGAAGGTCAGAAGTAAAAAATGCAGAAATAAAAAAATCGCCATGTCCTCAAAGGGTTAAATTGATTGTTTATTATGTTAGGAGACAGGTTATAAAACATACACAATGAGTATGGTAGCTATCTTACCCATAGGAGCCTCGATTGACAGCATCAATGATTCTCATGTTTATAAGGCAGGAGTTCTGCTCACAGCGCCAGTTACCATCAGGAGTGCACGTGCTGGAAAAATAAAGGGATTTGTTTGCATTAATAAGTAGCTCTAGGATTATGGACTTCACTACTGTAGACAAATGTATCACTTGGAGACTTACTGGAATAGAATCAGAGACCTTATGCGGCCCCTTGTTCCCTTTACCCCCTGTTCGGCATGCCAATAAGAGGTAAAAAAAAAGAATCATCTGGCATTTACTTTTGGTGGAGTCTATAATGGTACCATTTCATGGAAGATGGGACAAACACTCTCTCAGATCTCTACAGAACTATCACGGCCGTGACTCATCTAACCTTTTCAGAATGTCTGTCCAAAAGAGCAGCAAATAGTCCTATTACAAGAACTACTCAGAAGATAAACCGGAGGCGTTGTGCTGCAAGCGTTAGTGTGTGTGAAGATATAACACCTGAACACCACATCCTCTTCCTTATTGAACATCTCATGTGAGTACCATGGCCAGTAATATAAAGTTGTTGCTATGACAGTCCCAGTATTCCAGGAAGTATTTCCAATAGATTTTACGACTTTAGGACTCATGCCACAGATGCATTAGGCTAGGTAAAAAGCCTTGACTCACCACTATGGTTACAATTCATCTCAGAGGAGTTTGATGTGTAAAGCGATCAGTTGCAACCTGCCCTGGTGCCTGAGGGGGTGCCAAGGCCCTCTGCCACAAAATAAGTCACCAATAGAGTACTATAAGGGAGACATAGCTTGCTGACTAATATATCTCTCACGTATCTGACAGGTCTGAGGTACTACCTTAGCAGAGCCAGTAGAAAGAGGAACCCTGCCTAGATGCTGGACACTGGAGGTGTGTGGATAGACGTATGGTGCAGACAGTTGGCTGTGCAGCAGACAAACTCCAGGGTATAAGGATTAGGAGTTGTTCTTTGCTATGCATTTCAAGACTTCAGCTTCCTTTTAAGGCTGCGTACACAAGTCTAAGTTTAGCAGGAGTATTATCCTGGGAATCTCATCGTTTAAGCCTTACTGATTTTCCCACTGATTCCCATCATCACTGATGAGCCAGAGTTCAGTTACTGCACCTCAGGTTCTAAGATTACAATGTATCTACAATCATGACATAAATGGCTTTTCGTGGCCTCTCTGTTCATTCACCTGCCCTCCTTGTATGGTGTGTAACCTGAAAAACTGGTATTAGGAAAAGCTTCATTGGTGGAGAGGTAACTTTAGGGGCCACAGCCGGCAAATACAGATGTGCAGATCAATGATATGGTTCATACAAACATGTATGGGCCGATAGGCTCTAGTAGTACATATCTGGATTAAAGCACGCACTTGTGTTATCATGTAAATTTACAAAAGTGGGGGTCACATAGCAGCTTTTCTAAACCAAAGTTCCCATTCTTCTAGTTGGGAGATCTCTCTCAGGTACCATCATGCTCTCTTCCTGTGGGTGCGTTTTGTGAAGTGCTGATGGTTCACTCTGTGTACAGAGGACGGCGAGATCATTCTTTGTCCATGCCCTTTGTGTTCGGATGGCCCTGCTGAACTTGGTTACTGTAGTTAAAGCAAATCTCCAGTCATGACATCATTGTACACTGACAAAACCAGTGATTATCAAGGATTAAGATCGTGCAAGTGGAATTGAAAAACAAAAAGACCTTTTTTTTCATTTCAATTAGGTCACAGGTTATATTATTTTCCTCCGTCATATAACACCTGCATAAGGAAAGATAACGAAATAAAACACTGCCGCACCTAAGCTCTGTTCACACCACAGCATTTGGAATATAGCTAGGGACTACTTACTGACATATTGCATATACAGATATGCCCACAGAATATCATAAGCTCAACATTTGCCCAAAATTATCTTCTTGTCATACATTTTGGCATCTTGTTGCCAGTATATGGATATAAAAGCACAGTTGACTGCACTTCAATACAAGGAGATCTAGTAAAAAGGATACTGCACAAAATACATTCCTTTTCAATAGTAAATGGCAGACATGTGCAGTACCCATTACCGGGGGTATCTGCAAATTCTTTAGTATGTTATGTTTTGCTATATTCCTGCTTACACTGTACACCAACAGATGGGGTGTGACTGGCATTAGGAATGGGACATACCAACCCATTTCTCCTCTCTTGGTAAGAGTGGGCTGGTCCTACTTCCTGCCAGGAGCGGAGTCTTACCTAGACGGGTGAGGAGTGAATAAACCCAACCTATTGCTCCTGCTCCAAGGGTCTAAGGAACCAGCTTTAGATCCAGCTCATCTTTGAGACCACTACTCCAGAGAGATTGCAAGAATGCCAAAACTCCAGATATCAGAAAAGCTACAGGGTTAACAGTCAGCAGAGTGATCAGCAACCACTGGTTTACAGACCCTGTTGCAGGTGAGGGACTACAGCACAGACACCCATTACCTAGATTACATCCAGACCAACTCAAAGTCTGCATTACAGAGTAGATACCTATAGCCACATGTGCCAGCTTTCAGCTGTTAGTCAGAGTTCGGGAAAAAGACATCAGCACGATGGCATACTAGAGGTGTCATTATCTCCTCTTTTGCCAGCCACCATACCTCATCAACTACTGCTTGATCTACTACAACTTCTGTTTGCACTAAAGAGAGACTTTTATTCTTCTACTTCTGGCCTGATTCCTTCTACCACCCTTTCACTTCATCAATCCCCAAGGAGTACCAGCCTGAGGGAGTACACTATGACACATCATCTCATCAGGGCCACTACCATTCCCATCCTCTGCACCGGCTCCTCGCTGCACATGTGTTACTGTATACGTGTATGTCCTACATTTGGCAGCACTCTTCAGAAGTGACTGCTAAATGTAAATCTCCAACATGGCTTAAGTAGAGCCTTACTTTGGTGAGAAAATGTACCGTAGAGGAAACAACCATATGGCACCATGTGCACACTGGCCAAGTGCTGTGTGCAACAGACTGATCAACAGAAATACTGACATGTTTAGGGTCAGTCCTGGCGTTTTCTCACACTTTGTGCATTTATGTGTCAGTAAATGTGGCACAGGGGCTTCAATGACCATTTTTGGACCAGAATTCTCCAGTAAATGTTGACTGGATGGATTGTCATGCAGCCGCTTTACTCTGTATAGCTGGCAGGGATGACATACCATATAGTTATGGGTGAAAAGGCATGCAGCTCTGATTAAATATCTTTTCTTGTTTTAATTTCAGAAAGAACATTGTTGTGAGTTTTCTCCGCTGTCAGCTTGCCAGAATTCCTAATCAAATTAGATCTCTGTCTCTGGAGAAAATTATCTGGGGGAGAGGCAAATATCCCATAGAAAGCACTTGTAAACTAGGTGACACAGTGTGAGGTAGAAGTGAAGAAGGAATTTAATGCTGTGGTATTGGACACGGTTGATGTACACAGCAGATTCACTGAAGAATTTCTGGGTCTGTCCCTTTAATCTCAATGGGGCTTGTAGGACAACTGCACATATTTACCAAGTGTGAACCCTTAGGGTCCATTCACGTAGCATGTTTGCGTTTTTTCATAAAAAAGGTGACATGACTGCACCATGTGAATGGACACATGTAGCATTTGCTGCTGTTACCAATCATTTTAAAATCACACCGTTGTGCAGTAAAAATGCATCTCCATTTGTCTCTACCCTACGAGTTCTGACAGATGGAGCAGATTTCCATCCAAATCAGGACTGATTATTTTTAGTTCCACAGATACAATGATTGTAAAAATCATTTTACATCAAATTTGTACATGTTCAGTCATCACCACTGGTGGCAAGATGTTGATCCCTTTATATCAGTATTGATTAGAAGCATCTTTTGGCAGCAATTACAGTCTTGAGTCTAAGCACATACCTGTCAGGTTAGCACATGTCAGCAGCAGCACCTCTAGTAAACTAAGCCCAAGTTCACATATGTATTGCTTACATGAGAAGTGTTCTTGCCTTTGCAGTCTGATGGACAGGGCCAGGCATCATCATCGGCGCGTGTGCAGAATGGTTCTTGGCACAGCCAAGACTCCAAGTTCTACTGTGTGTTTGCTGTTATCTCATCACACAGCACTCGCATGATGGACAGGCACAGTCATCATCATTGGGGCATGCGCAGCAGAATGGTCCTCGGTCTGGCTAAGACCCTAAGCAATAGTGCGCATGCACCAATGTCTCATTTTATGTTGCTCTCTTGCGTGTCCATCAAACTGCTAAAGGAGTGGCTGGGAGACTGAAAGATAGGATGCAGCAGCACGCAGGTCAGTACATGGGCCTCTTTCTCTCACTGTCCTTGATTTGCTCAGAACAGTTTATGACAAGGCGACACCGGGGACACACTGCATGTGCAGTCTATAGGTGTCCACAACATTGAACAGACAGTGACAGAATGGTGAGCCATGTACTGTACACACATAAGCACTGATGCTTACATGTCGAGGTGCTCATTAGGTGCTCTAAGAAGGTAATAAGAAGAACGTCCTATGCTTCAGGATAAGAAAAGCCCAGAAAACCCTAACTGGCGAAAGTATCCACCCAATAGCTTCTTGGGAACGTTCACACACATACCACTCGCTTCAGGAGATCATTGTCTTGCAGGGAAACAACTGCGTTCTACCTCCACAAGCATTCAAAAGTCAATGTGAAAATGTAATTCTCACAATAGATGCATTCTCGGATGGCATTTGGATTACACCAAATATGGTGATGTTTGCAATCTTACCTCAACTGGCATCTGACCGAAAGTCTCCATGGAATCCGAAGTCTCTTGATAGACTCCTACGCTCGTGTTCTGCTCAAGTATTCACTGTTCTCTACGCTGTTCTTCCACTGCTTAATAACTGACTTACTTATGTCAGATCTATCCCCTTACTGGTATTTTTGAAATAATAACATTTTGTAGATCACAGACCTCAAATATGGGCTTGCATTGTGCTTCAATGTGTATAAGGATAGTTTTTCATCCAGTCATGATAACGCCAGGTATATTCTGCTTACCATCTATTGCAATTTTCTTGATAAGTTGCTCCATTTGGATAGTTCTTGCCATGCTTGATACATACTGAAAGAAAAGAGGCAGTGTTAATTCCACTGAACACAGTCATTAAGAATTAGAGAGAAGTAGAATTACACAAATCACATTCACATTATCTGAAATTAAATCAAATTTATACTTAGACATATTTAATAAAAATGAAGGGCAAGATTCAGCAAATCATAAAAGAAGCAGCTATGTGACATCACATGGTAATGCCCTGAATCTAAAGCAGGGTGCGCTGACCAGATTAAAGGGGTTATCCCATGACTAATGTAAAAAATGATAATCAGATATATTACAGTACATGACAATCTCTTTTTACCAAAGCTAGAACCAGCCCTGTACCTCACATGGACCCTGAGATATCCCCATTCATTGCTCTGCTAGATTTATATCAAGCTAACAGCACAAGGGGAGTGTCTTTACTGCTGCAGCTCAGGAGGCGTGTCTCAGCTCTCCCTATCACAGCTCAGGAGGCGTGTCCATGTTCACCCTATCACAGCTCAGGGTGTGTGTCTTTTCTGCTGCAGCTCAGGGTGTGTGTCTCAGTTCTCCCTATCACAGCTCAGGAGGCGTGTCCTTTCTGCTGCAGCTATCTCCCTATCACAGCTCAGGATGCGTGTCCTTTCTGCTGCAGCTATCTCCCTATCACAGCTCAGGATGCGTGTCCTTTCTACTCCAGCTATCTCCCTATCACAGCTCAGGATGCGTGTCCTTTCTACTCCAGCTATCTCCCTATCACAGCTCAGGAGGCGTGTCTTTTCTGCTGCAGCTCTCTCCCTATCACAGCTCAGGAGGCAGTTGAAGGATGAAACTGAGCATGTGCGGCCATCTCAGTGAGCAGGACAAATAAATAAGAAGAAAAACAAACAGCAGGTGGCGGTATACATAGGTTCTGAGGACTGATCCTTAATTAATACTTATGGCAATAGTACATCAAAGTGGAGAGTTATTTGATCACTATATGCCTATAATTTAAATGTATGCTCTGCTATATGAGTCTAATTATTTTCAGCGGGGTTAAAGTAGGATACTAATAATGCAGACATTTTATGCAAAGCTAAAGAAAATGCTGACCGGAAACAAATCCCACCCCATGTCAAGAGGAACTCTGAGCTTCCCAGGTGTTCTCAGACTTTAGCGATACCCCTGACCACTCAGACTGTACCATGAACGCCCTTACCACCCTTGACCCTAGGCCTTGCTGAACAGACAACTGCAAACGGAAGGGGGCCACAAATTTGTCTTAGGGGGTCTTACTAGAGGAAATTATACAGATGGTCCTTACTAGTTCAATATTGAAAAGTAAGGCTACTTTCACACTAGCGTTAATATTTTCCGGTATTGAGATCCGTCATAGGGGCTCAATACCGGAAAAAAACGCTTCTGTTTTGTCCTCATTCATTGTCAATGGGGACAAAATGTAACTGAACAGAACGGAATGCTCCAAAATGCATTCCGTTCCGTTTGGTTGCGTTCTCATACCGGAGAGCAAATCGCAGCATGCCACAGTTTTCTTTCCGTCATGGGATGCGGAGCAAGATGGATCTGTCATGACCCGCAATGCGAGTCAATAGGGACGGATCCGTTTTCTCTGTCACAATAGAAAACTGATCCGTCCCCCGTGACTTTCAATGGAGTTCATGATGGATCCGCTTTGGCTATGTTACAGATAATACAACCGGATCCGTTCATAACGGATGCAGACAGTTGTATTATCAGTAACAAAAGCGTTTTTGCTAAACCCTGCCAGATCCAGCAAAAACGCTAGTGAGAAAGTAGCCTAACACCTCTGCCCTGGGAAAATCACTCTTTTTCCCCTCTGGATCAATCTTTGGGATGAGATGAACCTTTTCCTCTTTCTGAACAGTAATGGTGTGATGCCAAGGTTTTACATTATTGATTTGTCTGCTTATCAACATCAGTTTCTTTCAAACATCTCCTTCCAGATTCTCAAGGAAAGAGCAGAAAGCTCTGGATTTCAGGTAATGTTTGTAATATCCTGGCCGGCAGTATAGAATATATGTATATACCGTAGTTTGGGCAGGGTTATAATTAACCTTTCCTGATATTGTATCCTGTTATGTGGCTGACAGCACACTTTTACTTAAAGAAAATATCCGTGTTGGAAACTGGTTTGATGACAGATTTGTACATTTTCTTTATCAAACAGTTACAGTGATTTAACCCCTTAGAACCAAGCCCTTCATGACTGCAATGTCTCCTCATTCATCCATAGTTTTTTATTTTATGACTACATTAACAATTTTAGGTTTCTTTCACACTTCTGTTCGTAGTTCCGGCAGAGCAGAGCCTGCCAGGGCTCTCTGGATGATGCCGGAATGCCCACCAACCCCCATTGACTATAATGCAGGCAGCAGTTTTGTTCAGCTGAATCCTGCCATATTTAAGGTAGCGGCCAAATCTCTGCCGGACCCCATTAAAATCAATGCGGTCGGCAGGCATTCGGGTAACATCCAATGAGCTCTGGCGGGCTGTGTTCTGCCAGAACTATGAACGGAAGTGTGAAACTAGCTTAAGACTTCTCTGCTTCTTTAAGCTGGTCACCATGTTGTATTATACTAGTTGTATAGAAACCAAATATGTATGGTATATGTTTCGTTGCTTCTGGGGACTTCTATTGAATAAAAAGTTTTTTTTGTTGAAAATATTTTTGGTAATTTTTTACACTGTCTCAAATAATTATGAATATTATTTTATATTCCCATAAGGTATAATAGGCTTGAGGTATTCCACAAGTGGCCTATTTGGTGCACCAAGTTCAAGTAGTATATGCCGACATACTGTTTATTTCACTGTAATGAAAAGCACAGCCATTTTTACAATGGGTGTTAACAAGCAATGTAGATAGATAGATAGATATACTGCATAAGGGCTCATGTACACGACCGTATGTATTTTGCAGTCCGCAAAAAATACAGATGACGTCCGTTTGCATTCCGTATTTTGCGGAACGGAACAGCTGGCCGCTAATAGAACAGTACTATCCTTGTCCGTAATGCGGACAATAATAGGACATGTTCTATCTTTGAACAAAACGGAAATACGGAAACGGAAGGCATACGGAGTACCTTCCGTTTTTTATGCGGTCCCATTGCATTACTGCTATACTTACTATGTAAAGATTAGAAGCTCTTTGTAATATGTAATATGCCCTCATCATCTCCTGCCTAGACTACTGTAACATCCTCGTATGTGGCCTTCCAATCTATCCTCAACTCTGCTGCCCGACTAATCCACCTCTCACCCTGTTTCTCCTCTGCCAATCCCTTCATTGGCTCCCCATTGCCCAGCTAATTTAGTTCAAAATACTAATGGTACTTTCACACTAGAGGCAGGACGGATCTCTGGCGCAGCACGGCAGTGCACGGCGAAAGGCCGCCGGACTAAAAGTACTGCATGTCCGACTTTTTAGTCGAGTGGCCTCTCGCCGTGCACTGCCATGCTGCGCCGGAGCTCCGCCGCGTCCCCATTATAGTCAATGGGGACAAAGCGGCGGCACGGCGAAATAGTGGTAGGACAGATCCGACAGGGTGAACAGCCTGTCGGATCCGTCCTGCAGCTAGTGTGAAAGTAACCTAACAAATACATACAAGGCCGTCCACAACCTGTCCCCTCCGTACATCTCTGAGCTACTTTCCTGATACATCCCCACACATAGCTCTGATACTGACAAGACCTCCCTTTCTCCTCTCATCATTTCTTCCCACAATCGCCTCCAGGATTTCTCCCGTGCATCCCCCATACTCTGGAACTCACTACCCCAACATATCAGACTCTCACCTACATTGAAATCCTTCAAAACCTGAAAATCCACCTCTTCAGACAAGCCTACAACCTATAGTGACCCTGCTGCTGCTATACCGCCATGACTACCTTTACCCTCACCTACTGTGTCCTTCCACCATACCTCGTAGATTGTAAGCCCTCACGGACAGGGCCCTCTCTCCTTTACCGGTCTGTAATTTGTCTTGTTCATGCTTAGTGCAGTTGTCTGTATTATGTATGTAAATCCCTTATCATATGTACAGCGCCATGGAATGAATGGCATAATAACAATAATATTAATAATGTCAGGCCCATCTACCAGCGACAAGGTGGCTTCTAACAGACGGGACCTACACTATCATTCTTGCCTCTCCTGGGCTTTTGACCTACAAATTTCCAAATTTCAGGGAATGTAGGATCTAGCTTTGAAATACTCTGATTAAAAGATATTATATATATATATATATATATATATATATACACACACGTATAGCTTGTTTAAAATTTGTATTTAACGAGCGATAGATGGAAATGTACATTACGTTTCATTCCAGTAAACTTAGCCTTTTTTTCAAACAATGCCATCAAATCTTTTTTATAAAACAAGCAAGGATTCACCAAAAATATTTACCCTTTTTTTTTGCAATTTCACCACATTTGGAATTTTCTTCCCGCTTCCCACTACATCATATGCAATATTAAATGGTGGCGTTGGAAAGTAGAACTTGTCCCATAAAAAAGTTATGGCTCTGGGAAGGCAAGGAGCGCGAAACGAAAACGCAAAAAAAAAAAAAAAAGACTCCAGGGGTGAAAGGGTTAAGTGAACTTGAGAAACACAGGAAGAATTAGAAAGGTAAATTACACATTTATTGTTATTTTCTATGAACGCTTGTCCTGGAATACACCTTTATATGTAACGGAATATGAAAGGTAAAGCGTGATCAGGAATTTATGCTGTGTTCTTTCTAAAACCTGCACATGTATCCAAAATGCTAATTAGTTTTGTATTCCGCTTACCAAGCATTTTAAAACTTTAGACAAGGTAATTGGCTTTACTACTTCTAGAGAACTATTACCCTACATAAGCTGTGTATGCAAAAAAAAATAAAGATCACAATTAATGACTAAAGATTTTTGATACTTAGAAATCAAACTTCTTTGGTTTACATTCCTTTCACCTAACTTGATGTCAGATTGTGGCACTGAATCCATAGTATTCCAGTCAAACGAAATATCTATCATTGCCACCTGCATGCATAGCAATCTGGTGCCCATTTAATCTACGATAGAATTTCATTTTCACAACCTTTTTAAAGTTTCCATGACGATATTAATAAAAGGGTGAGAATATGTTATGCTGACCGCAAAACACATACGGTCGTGTGCATGTAGCCTTAATCTGCCTTAGGGCTCATGCACACAAACGTATTTCCGTGTCCGTTCTCTTTTTTTTGTGGACCGTATACAGAACCAGTCATTTTAATGGGTCCGCAAAAATAACGGAAGGTACTCCGTGTGCATTCCATTTCCGTATGTCCGTATTTCCGTTCCGCCAAAAAATAGAACATGTCCCATTATTGTCTGCATTACGGACAAGGATAGTACTGTTCTATTAGGGGCCAGCTGTTCCGTTCCGTATTTTTTTTTCTCAAATTAAAGACAGTTCATAGTCCCTATTGAGTCCCTTTGTTCCAGACTTTTATTTAATTTGAGAGTGACTATATTGGTATATAATTACAGATTACTAACTATTTGTCTCCATTTTTTTCAGATGCATTGAGAACCGGAGCCCCACCATGTTTGCCACTTTCTCTCTGTATCCTTTATTGGGTGCTGGTCATTTTAGGGCTCTTTCACACCTGCGTTCTTTTCTTCCGGCATAGAGTTCCGTCGTCGGGGCTCTATGCCGGAAGAATCCTGATCAGTTTTATCCTAATGCATTCTGAATGGAGTGAAATCCGTTCAGGATGCATCAGGATGTCTTCAGTTCCGGAACGGAACGTTTTTTGGCCGGAGAAAATACCGCAGCATGCTGCGCTTTTTGCTCCAGTCAAAAATCCTGAAGACTTGCCGCAAGGCCGTATCCGGAATTAATGCCCATTGAAAGGCATTGATCCGGATCCGGCCTTAAGCTAAACGTCGTTTCGGCGCATTGCCGGATCCGACGTTTATCTTTTTCTGAATGGTTACCATCGCTGCCGGGACGCTAAAGTCCTGGCAGCCATGGTAAAGTGTAGCGGGGAGCAGCATACTTACCGTCCGTGCGGCTCCCGGGGCGCTCCAGAGTGACGTCAGGGCGCCCAAAGCGCATGGATCACGTGATTGCATGGCACGTCATCCATGCGCATGGGGCGCTCTGACGTCATTCTGGAGCGCCCCGGGAGCCGCGCGGACTGTAAGTATACCGCTCCCCCGCTCCTACTATGGCAACCAGGACTTTAAGAGCGTCCTGGCTGCCATAGTAACACTGAACGCATTTTGAAGACGGATCCGTCTTCAAATGCTTTCAGTACACTTGCGTTTTTCCGGATCTGGCGTGTAATTCCGGCAAGTGGAGTACACGCCGGATCCGGACAACGCAAGTGTGAAAGAGGCCTTAAACACATTTTTCTTTCACATTTTTTATACACTTTTCTTACTTATTTCTTTCTTTTGTTGTTGGTCATAGCCAATAAGGGTCTTGTCTGTCCAGACACTCTGTGACATCTGATTTCCCTTTGTTTTCTTTTCTTTTTCATCTTCTATCTTATAGCTATTGGATAATAGCTTGAACATCATTGTATTTCCTATTACACGAGTTAGTGATAAAACTAGCACTACTTCTACTTCTTCTATTTTATATAATATTACTAGCCACTCCTTCCTCTGTCACAGGTGGAGGAAGTACAGTCCTGCGATCCGATGCGCTCCAAGCTGGAACGCATCGGTCATTTTCGGATAAGTAACGGACTTCCGGTTGCATTCCAGTCCGAAACGCAACCAGGAACTTACTAGTATGACATTCCTTTAGTCAATTTACCTATTTTTTCTTTTATAAATATACGCCTGCTAAGTCTTAAGATAACCAGTCACTCCTCCCTCTGACTCCGTTTTAAGTAAGCTTTAGTTCCACGATCCGATGCGCTCCAAGCTGGAACGCATCGGCTCCTTCCGGCCATTATGCTTTACTTCCAGTTGCGCTCCAGACTTAAGCGCAACCGGGGATGTAGTATTATCCTTATGTCCCCTCTATCTAGATTTCTCTCCTTTAGACTCACACCCTAATAGTCGAGTACATTAGCAAATGTCCATATTTTAGCCAACAATTTTAGTTCTAGTATACGGAGGAGCGTGTGCATTCCAGCTTGGAGCGCACACGCACTTCCGGTTTCCGGCCATACTCTTTTAGGCCCACACTATTTAAACAGTGCCATTCTTTTTCACTATGAAGCAATCACATGGGTGTGGATACACCATATAGCTCTACAGGGAGTGCAGAATTATTAGGCAAATGAGTATTTTGACCACATCATCCTCTTTATGCATGTTGTCTTACTCCAAGCTGTATAGGCTCGAAAGCCTACTACCAATTAAGCATATTAGGTGATGTGCATCTCTGTAATGAGAAGGGGTGTGGTCTAATGACATCAACACCCTATATCAGTTGTGCATAATTATTAGGCAACTTCCTTTCCTTTGGCAAAATGGGTCAAAAGAAGGACTTGACAGGCTCAGAAAAGTCAAAAATAGTAAGATATCTTGCAGAGGGATGCAGCACTCTTAAAATTGCAAAGCTTCTGAAGCGTGATCATCGAACAATCAAGCGTTTCATTCAAAATAGTCAACAGGGTCGCAAGAAGCGTGTGGAAAAACCAAGGCGCAAAATAACTGCCCATGAACTGAGAAAAGTCAAGCGTGCAGCTGCCAAGATGCCACTTGCCACCAGTTTGGCCATATTTCAGAGCTGCAACATCACTGGAGTGCCCAAAAGCACAAGGTGTGCAATACTCAGAGACATGGCCAAGGTAAGAAAGGCTGAAAGACGACCACCACTGAACAAGACACACAAGCTGAAACGTCAAGACTGGGCCAAGAAATATCTCAAGACTGATTTTTCTAAGGTTTTATGGACTGATGAAATGAGAGTGAGTCTTGATGGGCCAGATGGATGGGCCCGTGGCTGGATTGGTAAAGGGCAGAGAGCTCCAGTCCGACTCAGACGCCAGCAAGGTGGAGGTGGAGTACTGGTTTGGGCTGGTATCATCAAAGATGAGCTTGTGGGGCCTTTTCGGGTTGAGGATGGAGTCAAGCTCAACTCCCAGTCCTACTGCCAGTTTCTGGAAGACACCTTCTTCAAGCAGTGGTACAGGAAGAAGTCTGCATCCTTCAAGAAAAACATGATTTTCATGCAGGACAATGCTCCATCACACGCGTCCAAGTACTCCACATCGTGGCTGGCAAGAAAGGGTATAAAAGAAGAAAATCTAATGACATGGCCTCCTTGTTCACCTGATCTGAACCCCATTCAGAACCTGTGGTCCATCATCAAATGTGAGATTTACAAGGAGGGAAAACAGTACACCTCTCTGAACAGTGTCTGGGAGGCTGTGGTTGCTGCTGCACGCAATGTTGATGGTGAACAGATCATAACACTGACAGAATCCATGGGTGGCAGGCTTTTGAGTGTCCTTGCAAAGAAAGGTGGCTATATTGGTCACTGATTTGTTTTTGTTTTGTTTTTGAATGTCAGAAATGTATATTTGTGAATGTTGAGATGTTATATTGGTTTCACTGGTAAAAATAAATAATTGAAATGGGTATATATTTGTTTTTTGTTAAGTTGCCTAATAATTATGCACAGTAATAGTCACCTGCACACACAGATATCCCCCTAAAATAGCTAAAACTAAAAACAAACTAAAAACTACTTCCAAAAATATTCAGCTTTGATATTAATGAGTTTTTTGGGTTCATTGAGAACATGGTTGTTGTTCAATAATAAAATTAATCCTCAAAAATACAACTTGCCTAATAATTCTGCACTCCCTGTACATAGCTTCATCTAGTCTCCAGACATCTCCTTAATGGCAACTTGGTAAATGTTTTGGCATTATGGGGGCACTCGGTTCCGGTTTATTTCACTTTATTTAATTTTTTTCTTACTTTTGTTTATGCATTTGAAACTCTCATGTTCGTCTTTTCAGTCCATTATGCGCTCTGGCACAGATGCTGTTATAATTAAAGTAGCTGTTGTTGCTTTCACTTTAGAGATGGTAGAGTGTATCACCATATACCTCAATATTTATCCTGAATGTTGGTCTAACAGATATAAGACGTTGTCGGATCTCTGTCAGTGCACGATATCTAGTTTAAATCTCCGTAATATCAACTAATGTCTTGTACTATGTATGTAAGGTCTCGATAAAATATGTTCATATTGGGTATATACTACTTGTGGAATTATATATTATTTTTGTTTTATTGTCACACAGTGTTTGATAAAGGTCTTACGACCGAAACATCACATTTTGTGGAGTTGCCCTGAAATAAAAAAGGCTGAACAGAATTTTTTCATTAGAGTGCTGTTGTTTTTTCTGTCATTATATGATTCTGGCTGGGAAGCCAGCACAACAAGCACCACCATAATATTAGACAAGAGTGCCACGCCTTGTCTGTACCAAGTACTGATGGAGTACAGTTAGTGTGAAGACACAACAGTTGCAGTACAATAATATATATTTCTAGCAGCAAATATAGTGAATGGATTAGAAACTGATGAGTAATTGAAACATAAAGTAGTTTGACAGTTGCATACATTTTCACTATACTATATTGAGTAAGAGTCATTTACATAAAGCCAGAAATCCCCTTTAAAGAGGTTCTCCGGGCTTTTAATATTGATGACCTATCCTCAGAACAGGTCTTCAATATCAGATCGGCGGGGGTTTCGGGTGTCGGATCAGCTGTATGAAGAGACAGCACGCGCAGTGAGATGTCATGTGCATCTGCCTATACAGGTGCCAGGTGTCAGATCCCCGCCGGTATGATATTGATGACCTATCCTGAGGAGTTTTTGTACCCGCTTCTTGGCATTAAACTCTAATGAGTTCAATAAGGCCTTAAAGAGGTTTTTTTCAACAATTCATGACCTATGCCTAGTATAGGTCATCAATAGCAGATTGGCAGGCATGTGGGGGGTCCCTCTGATCCTGATGACCTATCTTAGGGACAGTGATAGGTCATCAATTGTTACATCTTGGCGTACCCTCTAACTTGCATGGTATTTTACATTCCCATCCCTATACTCAGTGTCCAGGCACAGGATGATTAATTAGCCCTGGTCGGTCAGCATTGCAGGGGCCTAAATGCATTGGCCTAAGACATTTGACAGGTACATACTCAACAAATAACAATTCAAAGAGGAATGCAAGTGCAGACAGGGGACACCTTGTCCATTAATATCATCATTCTTAGCTCTGGTCAGCTCTTCAGCATACATGCGTGTACATGCCTAGCTCAAGAATTCATAATCGTGAAGAACTGTCTTTAAGATGTATTACAATAGCGGGCACATCACCCTTTTTCTTACAATCTCATTATTTCAATGTAAAAAGTTGAGTAATATCACTGCTTCACTGTTTCATATTGTTCCCTTCATTCCTATACATACATGTATGCGGACTTACAGATATGTAATCTCGCACAATGCATTTCCCTCTAGTAATGGGAATCCAGCATTTTTGTGTGAATTACTAATTATGGTGTGACGAAATGGTTCACATTTATTAAGAGAGTGCACCTAGATGTTGTCATAAATTGCTTCAAAATTTAGTGCAAATTAGAGCATTTTGGTGCAATTTGGCTCATCTAGTTTTAGAGAATTCCACTGTGTCTAGCCTGCCACAGGGATATGGCTTAAAGGGATTGTCCAGCCGTTGATATTGATGACTTATCGTCAGGCTAGATCATCAATATCATGAAACCGTACAATCCCTTTAAATGTTGTAGGAAGGCGCAAGGGTCCGTCATTGATGGTAGGTATGTGTCACCGAGGTTCCTGGACTCGGTGGAGTAAGAGCCAGTTTTCATGTGTCAGCAGCAGTTGCTGTTTGACACCTTGCTATTTAATATAGCTGTGATAGCTGATCCGGGACAGCTCTTACTAGGAGTAGTCAAGGTGCTGGGTGGGTGACTACTCCCCATGTTCCAGGCCGGGTCTTGACTGGCCTATATAAAAAACCTAGCCAGCAGTGTCAGCTGGTGGTAATTACCTCTCTTTTTGACAGTGGAGCTCTGGCAATCGCTGGATTGAGATCTGAGCCGTGTGCTTGGGAGGTCTTCTCTTTCCTGAGCAATGCCGATCGGGTGTGAACTAACACCCAGGATAACAGGTGACTGTGTTGCTGTATGAACTGTCTAGGTGTGAACAAACACCATAACTGCCAATGGACTGTCGTACTGTTTTGTTGCCATAAGTGTGAATAAAACACTGAAGTTTTTGAGTTACAAACTGGTCTTTGCCTCTATACTGCGTCCGCTTGTCCTGTCTACCAGAACGAATCCCCACAATGTGTAATTAATTTAACTTTCAGCTTCCGATCCTTACTGGCTGTGAATTGGCCCAAGTAACTCAATAATAACATTGATCAGCTGACATATGTATTGAGCGGGGACAGCTGATGACCTAATAGCTGCAGGCTATACCTGTGTGCGAGGTACTGAGCTTAGTGGATACACACGAGTGAACACCACCAGGTGTATCTCCATCTCCTCCACCTTCCCTTCCATAATAATCCCTTCCCACCCAAAAAGGGGTCTACACCCTGGAAGATCGGTTTCATGTGCCTGTTATGGAAATATAGGGCATTCTCCAGATGAATTGTATTTTAAGTAGTTAATAAAGATTTCAGTTTTGAGCGGCTCTTGTTCAGGCATTGACCCAATTGGTGTGTGAAATGCAAGCAGCATATTCATTTATCGGTGCCACTGGCTAGTGAAGAAGCCAAAGGCATCCTAGTCCCTTCATTCTTGTGATCGGTGGCAATCCCAGAGGATGGCCTCCACGTGTCATAGCTTCTCCTAGTAATGTGTCATGACACTTTTAGGCCCCTTAGCAGTGAATGTGGGTTTTAAAATGATCAGTATCTCAGAATTATAATGTGAGCTATAATCCCCCTCTCAATGATTTATAGTCCACCATTTTAAACACATATATCCAAATTCTATTTGTTTTCACACTGAACGATATTCCTGGATGTGTCACTCACCTCTGTCGTAGTTTACTGGGGGGCTAATACCCAAGCAGAAGCCCCAGAAGTCAGGACAGCAATCTGACACAGTTCTGTTGCAGAAGAGATCACAGTAGCAGATAGTATCCAAGTATGGCACAGTGCAGGCGTCATCTCTGCCTGGGCAACAAGAATCTCTCTGTTGGCAATATGAACCCGCTGCATCTCTTATGCCAAGGGTGTGCAGCCCTGGAGACAGCTCACGTTTTGTACGAGACCTCAGAGCAGAGACATTGCTGCTCACCCCTAAGAAGGAGAAAACTAGAGCCAGCAGAATCAGCTTCATCCTTTGATATTGCTGTGGAAGGTCCTGTAAAGACATGATTGACAGGAAGGTTACATTAATAATACTGTCTGGAATAGAATGTAATTAGCACTAAACTGCATTCGTATGCTATAGTAGCAGCCTATGGTCTGGTATATTGCACCTTTTCAGTGGCAAACTCTGCAGGTGGTGAGACATGAATGTCAATGCTGTATTATTACGTTATCCGCTAACTGTATTTGAAGCTGGCCATACACATGAGATAAATTGTGGCCGAACACGGCAATTAAGCTTGGACCAGCCAGCCATCTAATGTGTACGGGGTCCGGCATATGCTGGGGGGAGATAAGGATCGGGCAGTTGGATTTCGACTGCTCCATCCTTTAGTTCTCAAGGAGATAAGCTGTTGGCATGCTGTAAGAGTCTGGCAGCAGCTTTCTCCACGTTCAGGACGTCAAGCAGGTGCCGACAGCTATCTAATGTGTATGACCTAAAGGTAATGTAAACTTCATGGGTAAAGTTCCAGACACTTATACATCTTGTGGTTTTGGTTATGGAAACAAAAACCTGTATGAAAATTAAAATTAGGTTAGGATGTCTTCATGCTGCGTTTCCAGTGTCCATCAGACATATAAGTCAAGATGATTCTTCCATATACTGTCCATTGTCTCCCATCTAAAGCTATATGCACACGACCGTTGTGTGTTTTGCGGTCCGCAAAACACGGATGGCGTCCGTGTGCATTCCGCAATTTGCGGAATGGCACGGACAGCCATTGATATAACTGCCTATTCTTGTCCTCAAAACGGACAAGAATAGGACAGGTTATATTATTTTTGCGGACCACGGAACGGAGCAACAGATGCGGACAGCACACGACAGTTGTGTGTTTTGCAGTTGGCAAATTGTGGATCCGCAAAACACGGATGGCGTCTGTTCAGCACGGACAGCCATTAAAATAACTGCCTATTTTTGTCCGGACAAGAATAGGACAGGTTATATTTTTTTTTTACGGACCACAGAACGGAGCAATGGATTGAAGTGAATGGGTCCGCATTCAAGCCGCAAAAACTGCGGCTCGGATGCGGACCAAAACAACGGCCGTGTGCATGTAGCCTAAAAGAAATATATATATACAGTTGCAAGAAAAAGTATGTGAACCTTTTGGAATGATATGGATTTCTGCACAAATTGGTCATAAAATGTGATCTGATCTTCATCTAAGTCACAACAATAGACAATCACAGTCCAGTCTGCTTAAACTAATAAGGCTACGTTCACATCACCGTTCTGCCTTTCCGTTCTCCTGCTCAGTTTAGGAGCAGGAGAATGCAAAGGAGGGAAAAGGCACATAACTGACGCCAAACTGAGTCAAGATTATAATGGGGTCCGTTATGTTTCTGCTCAGAAGATGATTTTTAAGCGGAGACAAAAGTCCTGCATGCACAACTTTTGTCTCCGCTTAAAAATCATCTTCTGAGCGGAAACATAACGGACCCCATTATAGTCTATGGGATCCTTAAGCTCCGTTTGACTCAGTTTGGCGTCAGTTATGTGCCTTTTCCGTCCTTTCCGTTCTCCTGCTCCTAAACGGAGCAGGAGAACGGAAAGGCAGAACGGTGATGTGAATGAAGCCTAACACACAAAGAATTAAATGTTACCATGTTTTTATTGAACACACCATGTAAACGTTCACATTGCACGGTGGAAAAAGTATGTGAACCCTTGGATTTAATAACTGGTTGAACCTCCTTTGGCAGCAATAACTTCAACCAAACGTTTCCTGTAGTTGCAGATCAGACGTGCACAACGGTCAGGAGTAATTCTTGACCATTCCTCTTTACAAAACTGTTTCAGTTCAGCAATATTCTTGGGATGTCTGGTGTGAATTGCTTTCTTGAGGTCATGCCACAGCATCTCAATCGGGTTGAGGTCAGGACTCTGACTGGGCCACTCCAGAAGGCGTATTTTCTTCTGTTTAAGCCATTCTGTTGTTGATTTACTTCTATGCTTTGGGTCGTTGTCCTGTTGCAACACCCATCTTCTGTTGGGCTTCAGCTGGTGGACAGATGGCCTTAAGTTCTCCTGAAAAATGTCTTGATAAACTTGGGAATTCATTTTTCTTTCGATGATAGCAATCCGTCCAGGCCCTGATGCAGCAAAGCAGCACCAAACCATGATGCCCCCACCACCATACTTCACAGTTGGGATGAGATTTTGATGTTGGTGTGCTGTGCCTCTTTTTCTCCACACATAGTGTTGTGTGTTTCTTCCAAACAACTCAACTTTGGTTTCATCTGTCCACAGAATATTTTGCCAGTACTGCTGTGGAACATCCAGGTGCTCTTGTGCAAACTGTAAACATGCAGCAATGTTTTTTTGGACAGCAGTGGCTTCCTCTGTAGTATCCTCCCATGAAATCCATTCTTGTTTAGTGTTTTACGTATCGTAGATTCGCTAACAGGGATGTTAGCATATGCCAGAGACTTTTGTAAGTCTTTAGCTGACACTCTAGGATTCTTCTTCACCTCATTGAGCAGTCTGCGCTGTGCTCTTGCAGTCATCTTTACAGGACAGCCACTCCTAGAGAGAGTAGCAGCGGTGCTGAACTTTCTCCATTTATAGACAATTTGTCTTACCGTGGACTGATGAACAGCAAGGCTTTTGGAGATACTTTTATAACCCTTTCCAGCTTTATGCAAGTCAACAATTCTTAATCGTAGGTCTTCTGAGAGCTCTTTTGTGTGAGGCACCATTCACATCAGGCAATGCTTCTTGTAAAAAACAAACCCAGAACTGGTGTGTGTTTTTTATAGGGCAGGGCAGCTGTAACCAACACCTCCAATCTCATCTCATTGATTGGACTCCAGTTGGCTGACACTCGCTCTTGGAGATATCATTAGTCTAGGGGTTCACATACTTTTTCCACCTGCACTGTGAATGTTTACATGGTGTGTTCAATAAAAACATGGTAACATTTAATTATTTGTGTGTTATTAGTTTAAGCAGACTGTGATTGTCTATTGTTGTGACTTAGATGAAGATCAGATCACATTTTGTGACTAATTTGTGCAGAAATCCATATCATTCCAAGGGGGTTCACATACTTTTTCTTGCAACTGTATATACTGCACGGTATACTGTTTTTTGCTGGATGTATCTGTATAGAATAGTGCAGTCGACTATGCTACTCTAAACAGCAATAGAAACTGCATACTTATATATTCCAGCCTGGCGGAGTTCTTGGACTCTGTCAGGTACAGGTGGGTCTATGGATGGGTTTGACATATGCACCCATATAATTTCTTGAATTTGTCCAGGAACCCAAGACATGATTTTAGCATGGGTGCAAAAGTATCTCACTTCAAAAAGAAGTCCACCCGGGACTGAAAAACGGCAAATAAATCTTTTCCTCATGCTGCAAAAAAAATAAAAAATGCAGCAGAAATCAATTTGTGGTGCAGATTTTAAATCCACTGCATGTCAATGAAGATTGCGGATTTCATGTTTTCCAATGCAAAGGGTGAAATCTACTGCAACCCCACAGTAAAATCTGTCACATATCTGCATGAAATTCATGCGCATTTTGCTGCGGCTCTGAAGTGTAAATCTTATTTCTGCAGAAAGTTCCCCTGAGCAGAATGCAGACAGATCGGATAAAGGCATGCAGTACATGTGGATGTGACAGGAGAGGTCTTAGAATGTAAGGAATGAGGAGGCAATGGCCAGCTGCAGGGCAGGACCTTCAGTAGAAAGTGGCATGTACAGGCAACTCAGGCCACTGCACCTAAGCAGGTATGAAACACGTCACATTCCGACACCGTCCCCTCTTTTTGTTAGTTTGTTCATATGACATATTTTAAGTTGCATAATGTAATTTCCACTATAAATGAATACTACAATGAAAATTCCTCTTCAATGAGACACCCCCCATTTCTACTAATTACCCAATGCTATGCGTATATTAGCCTCTCGATCCACCCTCTAGAAGACCATTTATACCATCTGACATGGTTGTCTCAAAGAGGTTCGACTGTGCACCATGGTCAGAGATCTGTAGGCTGGACACTATCAAGACCCTATATGGGAAATAACAGAAATATAACAAAAATGAGACGTCATGTTGGTCCAGTTTTTCGTGTAAGATAGAGCTTTGCACGCTGAGAGTCTGAGCACAGACCTGGGTGGACAGGAAAGTGCAGAGATAAGAAGCTGAATGCTTCCTAGGCAGAAGAATGTGCTTATATTGTAGGTGAACACCGGCAATATTTATTTTAGTGCAACGTGACCTTGAAGGAAGCGGATGGTGACATTTTATAGGGAAATTACAGGTTCACGTGCCCAGCTATTTAACCCTTCCGGCTAACACTTAAATGTGGCAGAAATAAACAAGCACATGTCATCAGGTTCCTTGAAATAGAATGAAATTAACCCTTACCACATTTCACTTCGTCCTCCCCATTCTTGCCTGTTCCTCTTTTTAATGTGTTGTGTTTGGCGAGCCGCGGCAAACGGGGTTATAGGCAAACATCTGCAGTGATCCTTGTTGGCAAGATATTGATGCCGAAACAGGGGCAGCATTGTGAAATCATGCACTACTCCCTGGCGCTATCATAAGGAGTCAGAGAGGGTATATTACGGGGCGGTAGGAGAAGTGAGGCTCTGACTGCGTGCTCACATAGAAGGGACCTGTTCAGGGGTGTAGCTATAGGGGAAGAGGCTGCTTTGGGGTTCAGACTCAGGAGGAAGACTAAAAGCTCAACAGTATTATACTATGACATTATGTACTGTCACACTGTAGGCTGTGAAGATTCCCAGAGTGAATGGGCTGGTGAGATACAAGGGCAAACCCCTGACACATTACTCTCCCCTGGAATGCCAAGTTGTGTGAAAGGGTTATTGTTTGTAACCTGGCAAGTGTTGAGTCTATAAATTATTTTTACGACATTCATGTTATTTTGTAACTTAAAGGGGTTATTCCAATTAAAATCAGACATCATATAGAACACGACAATCTCTTTCTAACAAAGCTATAACCAGCCCTGTACCTCACATGGATCCAGAGATCTCCACATTTATTGTTCTGCTAGATTTATATCAAGCTGACAGCTCAAAGGGAGTGTACTTTCTCAGAGGGCGTGTCTTTCTTTGTAGCTGTTCTCCTATCACAGCTCCAGAGGCGTGTCCATGCTCTCCCAATCACAGCTCAGGAGGCAGTTAAAGGATGAAACTGAGCATGTGCGGCCATCTCAGTATGTAGGACAAAGAAATAATAAAAAAACAAACAGCAGGTGGCGCTATACAGATACATTTTATCAAATAACTCAGTGACTATACTAAATGTTTATTACATGTAATTACAAAAGTATTCAGATCCAGGTGCTGGTTTGGAAATTGTAGAATATTTTTCATGGGACAGCGCCATTAAGTGAACGCCTGTGTGGTCCTTTAAGACTATGAACACCTTCGGGCAGTACTTTTTATTGCAGTTTACTTATTTTGGACTAAAAATATATATTTTAATTTTCTTCTACAGCTTTCACTTTAAACAGGACCTGTTTGCCTGTTTTATTAACTACATGTATTCCCCATGTAATAACAATTCTGGAGGATCTATTCTTCTGACTCTATGTTGTGCCATTCCTTTATTATTTTTACTAGAAGTTATAAGTAAATTGCTAGTAGTCTGCAAAAAGGGTACAGAGGGGTTTTAACAAGTTGGGGGGTGTCCCTGCACAGACTCACTCTATCCAGTTAGTGCTCCCATTGTCAGACGGTGCAAGTACACCCCCCAACTTATTATCACCCCTCTGTACCCTTACTACAGACTGCTAGTAATTAATTCATAACTTCTAGCATAGGCGTGCGCGGGGTGTGCCGGGTATGCCTGGGCACACCCTAATAGGTTCGTCACCTCCGTGCTCACTGCCCGATTCCCGTCTGTTATGCTGGCTGCTGCCGCCCGCCACACTGTAAATAAATTTACAATACCTGGCTGTGGGCTGCCGGCGGGCGGCGGCTAGTATTCACATAGGGCTGCGGAGTCCTGGACCCAGTGGAGGCAGAGAGGGAGCCGTATGGTGCGTGCCGTGCGGCACAGGCGGAGTTGACGTCACGCTGCATCTGTGTGCCTCGCGCACCTGCTAGCTGGTGAGGTGAGGGCATATAAAAAAAGAAGTATGTACCATTGTACCCCCCTGTCCCACAGTGCTACGCCTCCTCTGTTGTCCCCTGTATATTATACAGGGGTAATATAACTAAGGAGTATCAGGGGACATTATTATACAGGGGTAATATAACTGAGGAGGGCTATCAGGGGACATTATATTACCCCTGTATAATGTCCTTGATAGCCCTCCTCAGTTATATTACCCCTGTATAATGTACTCTGATACCCCTTAGTTATATTACCCCCTGTATAATTTACCCTGATACCCCTCAGTTATATTACCCCCTGTATAATGTCCCCTGATAGCCCTCCTCAGTCATATGTCATCAACAGGTCCCCCATAACAGTATGTCATCCACAGATGCCCCCATATCAGTGTGTCATCCACAGATCCCCATAACAGTGTGTCATCCACAGATCCCCCATAACAGTGTGTCATCCACAGATCCCCCATAACAGTGTGTCATCCACAGATCCCCCATAACTGTGTGTCATCCACAGATCCTCCATAACAATGCGTCATCCACAGATCCCCCATAACAATGTGTCATCCACAGATCCCCCATAACAGTGCACCTGCGCACTGAGGAGAGACTAAAAGGAGGGGAAGATCCGCGGAAGCAAGCAGAGGACAGCACAGCAGACGACTGAATAGCTTCTTTTGTAAGTAAATTATTTTATTATAGTGCTGAAATTGCTTTAAAGGAAACCTGTCACCGGGATTTTGTGTATAGAGCTGAGGACATGGGTTACTAGATCGCCACTAGCACATCCGCAATATCCAGTCCCCATAGCTCTGTGTGCTTTTATTGTGTAAAAAAAATGATTTGATACATATGCAAATTAACCTAAGATGAGTTCTGTCTGAGATGAGTCAGGGACAGGACTCATCTCAGGTTCATTTGCATATGGATTAAATCGGGTTTTTTAAACAATAAAAGCACACAGAGCTATGGGGACTGGGTATTGCAGATGTGCTAGCGGCGATCGAGCAACCCATGTCCTCAGCTCTATACACAAAATCCCGGTAACAGGTTCCCTTTAAACTCTGAAGAAAAGTTTTGGAGAGTGTTTCTCTCTTTCTCAGGTCTGAAGCAATACCGAGGAAGAAAGGAAAACTCTTGAAAGCTTGTCTTTTAAGTATTAGGATAGTACAATAAAAAGGTAAAAAGGGAGCTCTGCGTATCACAGTACTCTCGTATTTTGTAATCTTATTTATATATACTTATTTAGTTTTTTTCAGTAGTATGATTAAGTGGTGAAAATTATTAGTGCCCCCCATTTTTGACTGTAGTATCTTTTTTGCCCCCCCCCCCCCCTATATATTGTTCTTAGAGTCGCCACTGCGCAGAGGCGGAGTCACGGCAACGTTAGGGTGAGGATAGGTCATCAATATAAAAACTGTGCACAATCCCTTTAAGTTACTAAATGAAACATAACCAGTAGCAGTCGAGGAAAAACTTGAAACCAGCAATGCAGAAATGAAAATTAAGAAATAGTTTGAAAGGCCTTTCTTCTTACTCTGGCGTGCACATTCACATCACACAACTGGTTGATCAAAGCACCTGTTTAAGGATCGAGGATCAGAAGAGAAACAAATTAGTTCATTTCTTGAGATTTTCCTCTACTAGCAATGGAACAATAATATACGGTACTTGACTTTTGTTTTGCCAGAATTATATAAGATATGCCAGTGAAAGTTCAATTACTTCCAAAGGCCCTTTCAAATGAGAAACTGAAAGTTATTTGCTTAATTAAGGTCCTGGGTTTTGAATCAAGGATACTTTCTTGGCTGGTTTCTTCAAAAGACTATGTGGCAGGACTACACATGGATTCCTCAGGTACACATACAAGCGTTTCAGCATTTTAGCCAGTACATATTATCACAACTATATCTTAGCATACTCCGTCAGCTCTGCATACTGCACCTGGACCTCCAGTGGTCCTTGCTGCACAATGTACTCGAAGGTCCTTTAGGCACCCTCCTATTCAGGACCATCATCTAGCTACAAAGAGTGCCTCTCGCTGTACCCTGGCACCACCCAACTGATTTCAATGAGAACAGATTACAGCAAGTTTCCAGGGCTCCCAACAGCGGGAAACCCTGACATCAACTTTCCCTCTGGGGACCTCTTTAACAAAACGAGATTGCCAAAGAGGACAATTGTAACATCCTAAAGAGAACCTATGCTCTGCCTTCTTGGTGTCAGCAATACGTCTAGGGATAAATACCTCGGTACATGCACATCTGATGGAGAATTACTGTTTTTTTTTTTAAGTTAGATTCATATGAATGCAACAGAAAAAAAATCCGTGTGACAATGAAAAGCGGGCCATACACTTGAGACAATGATCGGCCGCATTGTGGCCAATCAGTCATCCACAGGATTGTCCGTAGGAATGATCTCACCAGCAACATGCCAGACTAAACTAGTTGGTTTTTCAAACCAAAGTCAGCCAAAATGGCCAACTTTTGTCTCATGTGTATGGCCAGCCTAATTGTAAAGCCTGTTCTAGAAAATCCTTAGGATACAGAAAATGTGTCCACCAGTGCCACCAGTAACAGACTGGGAAATACTAGTGAGATGTGTTTCAGCAGGTAGGACTATTTACTGATTCTATCTGCCAGGAAATTGATTACAGTAAGAAGGTATTTAAGAAATTCTTTATTTTGACGTGAGTGGGTGGCTTAAAAAAGCATCCAGCTCTGTAGTGACGTATCTGTGTAGGAGATATACCTGTGCAAGCGCTGCGGAGGATTCAGAGATCCCCTCAAGGCTGTGGTATCAGGATTAGCTAAGTAAACATACAAACATGCGGTAAAACCATTTCTACAGTCAGGAGGTGACTAGATGACAAGACTGACATCTTATTCCAGGAATGTCTGGCACCTTCGCAGTGAAGCGCTCCTTGCCCCATGTGCATGTTACACATTAACACTTGGGAGGATTATGGTTCCTTCACTGAACAAACAAAGGGAAAGATTCTTACAGGGTTTCCATTACAGGCAACTTAACAAATATTAGGATTGATGGTTGTGCACTGTAACAGTGATTGTACAGTACTGTATAAATACAAATATATCATGCCAGTCTCTAGCATCTGGAATTAGAAGACAATGCCAATAAAAAGCAAATAGTCGGATAAAACACTGCCTCGTTTGGTGCACTTGATACATACGGGCTATGCCACCCAGGCCCAACATAAACCATGCCTGACCTGGCCGGCTTGCCTACTGCCCACAGGTACAATGTCACCTCTGCCAGGATGTGCCAACCTATTGAGATACCTAGTGGACTGGAATAGTGATGGAAGTGGTAAAAAGCGTCGCAGAGGAGAACATTATTCTTCCCTGTCCTCATACTCTTGCACCATTTCTCTTTAATAACGGGACATTTTTTAGGACAAGGTAGGTCACTCCAATAGGCAGCCACATGGGGCCAGATTTATCATTAAAATTTAGTAATTGTATCTGCGCTATCACAATATGTCCTTTCTCTGTGAACTGCTGTGCACAGAGCCGCTGCTGAGTACCTAAAGGAAATTGGTTGCCTCGATCCACAAAATATATATATATCAAATACAAAGGTATGGTATCAGCGCTGGAAAAAAAAGAGACATGGGGTACAATCGAGTAATAAATACCTTCAGAAATGCTCCTAGTACAGGTTCAATCTTCATAGCACTAAACAGTGCGAGGTGGGTAGCAGTTCTTCGTGCTCTACTTCAAAAAAGGCGAGCGCCGCTCCGGCCGGCAGCTGGCGCGCGCACGAAGGAGCGTGTTGGTAAGGGAACCCGGGAGCGTAGCGCGTGACGTCACAGCTGTCGTACGGATACTTCCGAGGACCAAAAACCAACCTACGCGTTTCGAAGTCAGCAGACTTCTTCGTCAGTCCTGACGAAGCAACCGTCCCTGACGAAGAAGTCAGCTGACTTCGAAACGCGTAGTAGGCACACGTAGGTAGGCACACGTAGGCGCACACTATGACCTGACGCTGTACGCCGTCAGGTCACAATACACAGCGGGACCTGGAAGAAGCGATGGAGCGGCGAGTCCTGGATATGCGCCGCCATTCGTAGCAAGCAAGGCAAGTTTATTTATTTTTTTAACCCGTACAGTACCAGCTCCTGTGCCCGCCCGATCAGCTGCAGGGGTCCGGCAGTCACTGTAGCCAGACCCCTGCTGTATGCGCTGCCATTGGTGAAAACACAGATGCAGGCGCATTAACCCTAGATGTGCCACAGTCAGCGCTCACCGCGGCACGCGCAATGTCTGTGGAGGGAAGTGCCATTGGGTCCCCGCGCTGCTGTGAATCCGATGGCTTGGACGGCAGCCCGATGCCTTCCATAGGCATCGTGACTGCCATCCGTGTCAGCCTGTGAGATCTAGCCCCCTGGATCTCACAGGCAGCAAGCTGTACGTGTATTACTCAGTGTAACACACTTACAGCCAATGCATGACAATACAGATGTATTGTAATGCATTGTACAGGGGATCAGACCCCCAAAAGTTTAAGTCCCAGGGTGGGCCAAAAAATAAAGTAACAAAAAAAAATGTAAAAAAGTAAATTTTTACACAATCAAAAAAAGCATCCTTTTCGCACAATTATTTTAAAAAATAGGGAAAAAAAAAGAAAAGATGACATATTAGGTATCGCCGCATCCGTATCGACCGCCTCTATAAAAATATTACATGATCCACCCCATCAGGCGAACATAAAAAAAAGAAAAAAAAGGGCCAAAACAGCCAAGGGTCATCTTGCCTCACAAAAAGAGTAATACCAAGCGATCAAAAAGGTGTATGTATCCCAAAATGGTACCAATCAAACCATCATTTTATCCCTCAAAAAATGAGCCCCTAACTAAGACAATCGGCCCAAAAAAATAAATAAATATGGGGCTCAGAAAATGGCAACACAAAAACAATATTTTATTCTGTTCAAAAAGGCTTTCACTGTGTAAAACTTAAGGGAGTCTGTCACCAGAATTTTCCCTTATACACTGCTTACATAGTACTGTAGCATAACTATAGATGAGTCAAATGTACTTTTGTCCTTTTGTTTTGATGTTCACCAGGGGCAAAAACGCAGTTTTATTCATATGTAAATGAGGGCTTGCAAGTGCCCAGGGGCGGCGTTGGGGCTGTAAGTGCCCAGGCCACTCTGCCTTCTTCTCACATAACCCCTCCCCAGCCGGTTGCTTGGCCCGCCCTCCCGCGTCATCCAGTGTACTGGCTGAGATCCCGACGGCGCATGCGCACTGCATTGAACAATGCTGCTGCCCACAATGGCCATCACAGTGCGCATGCGCCGGCGGGATCTCGGCCAGTACGGGGTATGATTGGAGTCTGATCGGGACTGGGGATCTTATGGGAGTTGATCTGAGGCTGATGGGGGTCCATCTGATTAGGACTGGGGAGTCCCATCTGAAGCTGATTGGGGGTGTGATCTAAGTCTGATGGGGGCTGAGGGGTCTCATGGGAGGCTGATCTGAGGCTATTGGAGGATGGAGGGCTGAGGGGTCTGATTTGAGGCTGATGGAGGTTGAGGGGTTTGACTGAGGCTGAAGGAGCTTGGGGGTCTGATTTGAAGGTCTGATGGAAAATATATTTTTTCTTATTTTCCTCAAAATCCTAGGTGCGTCTTATAGTCCGAAAAATACGGTAACTGAATTCCACTTGTATAAACTGCATGGCCAATAACCACGTCACTAAACCACAGCAATCACGGTGAAACCAAATGCCTTTTCAACAGCGTTTTTTACCGTATGCTCAGAATCATTTTATGTAGCTACTGTATACCCTCAAAAGGCAGCTTTAGCTGAACTAATAGGAGATGTAAGCACCAAACGTGCCTAGGACAGCATAAACCCAAAATACAGCCCTATCACTAATAGTTTTGCATGTGCCACCAATATAAATAGTATGCATCCATTTTTGTCTGTGGTGACCAGACATGACAAGTTCTAGTTCCCCACAAAACTCCATGAAGACTATAGACAGTGTTTTGCATTCTTTTCTTCCTATCTGCAGCCGAAGGATGACATTGTTGCTGAAAACAGGAACTGATAACGGATTGGAAATTAGTGTACTTCATGTCAAGTACTTCAGGGTCATAAAAAAAAAAGTGTTGTAATGACAGTCGAAGGTCCCACCCAACATGGGATGATCTTAGGTCATTTATTACATTTCCAGATGCACAATCTCTTCAAAAAAGCTAACTATGAGCAAGTAATGAACCTGTCATCACATCAATGCTTTTTTCAGTAGCGCCCTCACACTTTGAAACTGTGCCTGATATGAGCTAAATGTTGGGCCTGGAGCCCACCCATCTTACTGACATGCCCCTAGCTTGGCCACATCTTCACCGGCCTGTCTAGGGGCACGTCATTTAATGTTCATCGCCAAATTACTAAAGTGAATTGCATACTACAGGCGATTACGCTTTACATTTGGTTGTGCCATGTTTCCACATACGTCAAACATGGTTGAAGTTGCATGAGATTAGAAAAACATGGCTGCCTTCTTCAGTGGACTTCCGATCCCTATCTGTCAACTCAGGCACAGACGGGGTGCATGTGCACAGCCAATAACTGGCCTCTGCAGTGACATGTCCTTCACTATTGGATCACATGCCACTTGGGGACACGTCACTGCTGAGGCCACTCATTGGCTGCAGTGGCAAATGTGACCGTGCCCATGGAGAAATTGACTAGTGAACAAAGCCAGGGAGTCGGAACGACATGTCAGAGGGAGGAGTGTATGGATTTCTTCACTGGAAACGCTGGTTGGGGGGCAAAGTTTAAAAGAAAAAACCTGGACCAGCCCTTCATAGTTCAACATCAGTGACTGGAAACAACGCAATCAATTTGACTCCTGTAATTCTGAGCCATAAAACTGTCGATATGCTGGAACGTGCAAGACACGAATCACACTAATCACCAACGTGAGCGGACATCACCATTGTGCCTGTACTTATTGATTCCATTCGACATATTTTAAAAAGCAGTTATGAAATACCATGAAATAGAAGTGAATTATAAGTTGTAATAACCTGATAACATCATGTTTTATAACTACAGTATAATTACAGTGAAGATAATTCTAAGTCAGGTTCAGGTCAGGTCCAAGCTGAAGTAATCAAGATGCCGCATTCCTTAGATGCATGGGTTAAATATGGGCGAATGACTTGAATACATAGGGTACTATGACCCCACAATGTGCAAGTCACGCCCAGCCGCAGAAGCCAAGTTTAAAACCGTGTGGCCAATGGTTGTTGTACTACACTGCCTGTCCAAAAAGAAAGTCGCCACCTGGATTTAACTAAGCAAATAGTTATGAGCCTCCTATTGGATAATTACTGCATGGGCGATTATCTTTCAGCTGGCAACAAGTTATTTAACCCCAACTGGTGCAATGAGTTGCTTCTCATTTCTTAAACAACCATGTCGAAAGACACATCCCGTGGTCGTGGTGGTGGCCAGTGCGGCCCCCCCTCCCTTCTTCCCCAGTATTAAATTAATTGGTGGCCAGTGCGGCCCCCCCTCCCTCCCTCCCCAGTATTAAATTCATTGGTGGCCAGTGAGGCCTCCCCTCTCCCCCCCTTCCTAATTAAAATCACTTATAGCACAGACCTGTCACTTACCAGTAGGAGGAGTGACCGGCCGGCCACAGACAGCGTAGGTAAGTATAATGCTTCTAAAATTGCTAAGTAACCATGGCAGCCAGGACTGCAGTAGCGTCCTGGCTGCCATGGTAACCAATCGGAGCCCCAGCGATTAAACTGGGACTCCGATCGGAACTCTCCGCTGCCACCAATGATGGGGGGAGGCGGGGAGGGGAGGCCGCACTGGCCACCAATGAATTTAATACTGGGGAGGGAGGGGGGGGGGGCCGCACTGGCCACCAATGAATTTAATACTGGGGAGGGAGGGGGGGTCGCACTGGCCACCAATGAATTTAATACTGGGGAGGGAGGGAGGGAGGGGGGGCCGCACTGGCCACCAATGAATTTAATACTGGGGAGGGAGGGGGGCCGCACTGGCCACCAATGAATTTAATACTGGGGAGGGAGGGGGGCCGCACTGGCCACCAATGAATTTAATACTGGGGAGGGAGGGGGGCCGCACTGGCCACCAATGAATTTAAAACTGGGGAGGGAGGGGGGTCTGGCCCCTGCTGCCTGGCAGCACCTGATCTTTTACAGGGGGCTATGATACGCACAATTAACCCCTCAGGTGCGGCACCTGAGGGGTTAATTGTGCGATCACAGCCCCCTGTAAGAGATCGGGTGCTGCCAGGCAGCAGGGGGCAGTTATTACACAGTTCTCAGTATATTCTAACTTGAAGCGTCCCCATCACTATGGGAACGCCTCTGTGTTAGAATATACTGTCGGATCGGAGTTTTCACGATCTAACTCAAATCCAATGGTATATTCTAACATAGAGGCGTTCCCATGGTGATGGGGACGCTTCAAGTTAAAATATACCATCGGATTGGAGAAAACTCAGATCCGATGGTATATTAATAGGGACTCCTGACTTTACATTGAAAGTCAATGGTGGACGGATCCGTTTGCAATTGCACCATATTGTGTCAACGTCAAACGGATCCGTCCCCATTGACTTGTATTGTAAGTCAGGACAGATCCGTTTGGCTCCGCACGGCCAGGCGGACACCAAAACGCTGCAAGCTGTGTTTTGGTGTCCGCCCTCAGAGCGTAATGGAGGCGGAACGGAGCCAAACTGATGCATTCTGAACGGATCCTTATCCATTCAGAATGCATTGGGGATGAACGGATCCGTTCGGGGCCGCTTGTGAGAGCCCTCAAACGGATCTCACAAGCGGAACCCCAAACGCAAGTGTGAAAGTAGCCTTATTCCATCAATGGATTCTTTCTTCCCTGATGGCACGGGCATATTCCAAGATGACAATGCCAGGATTCATTGGGCTCAAATTGTGAAAGAGTGGTTCAGGGAGCATGAGACATCATTTTCACACATGGATTGGCAACCACAGAGTTCAAACCTTAACCCCATTGAGAATCTTTTTCTTTTTTTTTTTTTTTTTTTTGATGGCGACTTTTTTTTTTGGACAGGCAGTGTATATATACACACAGGGTGACCCACGAAAAAGTAGCCTGCCTCTAATATCACCAAATCAAACTGCCTAATAATAAATCTGTCTTAGTTGCCCATAGCAACCAATCAGCGCTCAGCTTTCAGTTCCTACAGGGCTCTGATAAAATGAAAGCTGAGCTCTGATTGGTTGCTATGGACAACTAAGACAGATTTACTATCAGGCAGTTTGGTTCGGCGATATTGGAGGCGGGCTACTTTTTCATGGGTCACCCTGTATAAAAATCTAAATCTATGTCTAAAGACGGCATACTGTTATACAGCCTCCGGCTGGGTGATAAATCTGGCGCAGGGATAGACGATTTTCTCTGACTCTATATCAACTATTATTATGCAGATATTTACACCACAATTGTGGGGACAGATTGTACGGACGTTTACAAGCGCGCATACAGAGACAAGTGTGCACACAGTGTCGCGCGTTCCCGAAAGTCTATGTACGGGAACGCGCGACAAGCGCCCAAAAAAACGCTCCTGTACTTGTGTGAGCGTCGGGCGTTTTACAGCGCGATCGTACGCGCTGTAAAACGCCCAGGTGAGAACCATTCCCATAGGGAAGCATTGGTTTCTCCTTGTTGAGCGTTTTACAGCGCGTAGGAACGCGCTGTAAAACGCTCAGGTGTGAATTGAGCCTTAGCACTTTCTTCATGGCGTTGTTGTTCCCCCTATAGAGGTGATGTGAAGACGCCTGAAAAAACGCCAATAGATGCATTTTTTAAAGTAAATTATAAAATAAAAACGCCACCTAATTAACAAAAGCGCCAGTATCAAAGAAAAAAAAAAAAAACACTTGTGTGTCCTGCATTTCAGCTGACATCTGGAATGGTGATTTTGCTGCGAAAGCACAGCAAAATGGCGCTAGCAAAAAAAAACACCACTAAAACCGCAAAAGTCCATGCGGAGACATAGGTGACGGATAGCTCAGGATATGGTGATTTATCAAACACATAATAAAATGTGAAATAATAATGTATTTGTCACCGGACAACCTACTAGTCAAAGTTGTCCTACCTGTACATGGTGACCACTGTGATTTGTCCTCCCGGGACCCCTCAAGACATCATTTTACAAACCTGTCCTATAGATGGCACTGGGTGAGGGGAAGGCTTTTCTGGAATTATCTCCATTGTTAAAAAGGAATCATTGTGAAAGAAAAGCTGGTGACCAGGGATACTGTACGGCCACCTGTGGTCACCTGCTGCCAGAGTAGCGAAAGGGTTAACCCGTCCCAACTAAAAGACGACATCCAGGTAGAGGGTGACAAGTACAGGGCGTAGGTATGGGCAGCCTTACCTGGAGGTTCTCGGAGCACAGCGGGCGGTCGCTGAGGTAAGTGCGCACTTGTCGGGAGTTCGCCAAGGACTGTCCTTATGTATCAGGCTCCGGTAACTCCCACAATGCCTCAGTGCCAGGCGCGCCCTCCCCTCCCTGTCACCGTTATACTCTGTCACTTCTCGCCACACAGACGGTGACCCGAACGCCCCCTCAGTCCAGCGGGATTCCAGTACTATGTATGATAGTCCAAGGCAGCCATTCTGTCCAGCTCCCCTTCCCCTACAGAACCAGCGCCACTCTTATCCATGGACTGTGGAATTTACCTCAGGGCTCATAGACACTTTTTTTAGAGGACCCATTCCTTCATTGGGACAGCATATGGTGTACTGACCGCATCCATATGTCCGTTCTGCGGCATCTGAAAAATAGAACATATCCTAAGCTTGTCCGTTTCTGTAGAGGGCAGGGTGTTCTGTTCCGCAGAACGCACGCGGCTGATATCCGCGTTTTGGAGATCCGCAGTTTGCAGATCGGAAAACAGGCTATAGTTATGAGCTGAAATACTGGACCCCACCAGTGGACAAAGGGGGCGCTATTTCTGGGTGAAAAAGCAGACCGTTTTCTAATCCCAGCTACACCATTTAAACTTGCGCAGTTTGGGGGTCAAAATATATGCATTTATTAACTGTTTTTTTTTTTTACAGTGGTCTCACTCTGAGTCCCGCTTGGGTGAGGTGTGCCGCCATTACTGGGAGGGGAAATTGTGGCACATCTCTGCAGGTCCTTATGCCAGAGCTAAAATCTATGCCAACAAGGGAAGAGCTGGCTATGGCACCCACTTCCTACCCCACACCATCCACATTTTTGTGGGGAGCGGGACATAAGACCCCCAAAAGGTCACAAAGTTTTGCACAAGCTGGGCAAAATTTGAGACTCTTTGATGCCAGTTTTCTGGGGTACATGGGTTGCTAAATGCCTCCCTGTGTCCTTATATACAGTATAGGGGTGCACCGAAATGAAAATTCTGGTCCGAAACCGAAAATTCAGGATGCCCTTGACCGAAAACCGAAACTGCCTTTTTGCCCAAATACTTTTAAAATACTTTTTTTTTAATGATTTTATTAATAATTCTTTTTCATGAATGAAATTCATCTGTGGGTGGCGCTGTTATGGAGAGGGGGATCTGTGGGTGGCGCTGTTATGGAGAGGGGGATCTGTGGGTGGCGCTGTTATGGAGAGGGGGATATGTGCACTGTTATGGAGAGGGGGATCTGTGGGTGGCGCTGTTATGGAGAGGGGGATCTGTGGGTGGCGCTGTTATGGAGAGGGGGATCTGTGGGTGGCGCTGTTATGGAGAGGGGGATCTGTGGGTGGCGCTGTTATGGAGAGGGGGATCTGTGGGTGGCGCTGTTATGGAGAGGGGGATATGTGCACTGTTATGGAGAGGGGGATCTGTGGGTGGCGCTGTTATGGAGAGGGGGATCTGTGGGTGGCGCTGTTATGGAGAGGGGGATCTGTGGGTGGCGCTGTTATGGAGAGGGGGATCTGTGGGTGGCGCTGTTATGGAGAGGGGGATATGTGCACTGTTATGGAGAGGGGGATCTGTGGGTGGCGCTGTTATGGAGAGGGGGATCTGTGGGTGGCGCTGTTATGGAGAGGGGGATCTGTGGGTGGCGCTGTTATGGAGAGGGGGATCTGTGGGTGGCGCTGTTATGGAGAGGGGGATCTGTGGGTGGCGCTGTTATGGAGAGGGGGATCTGTGGGTGGCGCTGTTATGGAGAGGGGGATATGTGCACTGTTATGGAGAGGGGGATCTGTGGGTGGCGCTGTTATGGAGAGGGGGATCTGTGGGTGGCGCTGTTATGGAGAGGGGGATCTGTGGGTGGCGCTGTTATGGAGAGGGGGATCTGTGGGTGGCGCTGTTATGGAGAGGGGGATATGTGCACTGTTATGGAGAGGGGGATCTGTGGGTGGCGCTGTTATGGAGAGGGGGATCTGTGGGTGGCGCTGTTATGGAGAGGGGGATCTGTGGGTGGCGCTGTTATGGAGAGGGGGATCTGTGGGTGGCGCTGTTATGGAGAGGGGGATCTGTGGGTGGCGCTGTTATGGAGAGGGGGATCTGTGGGTGGCGCTGTTATGGAGAGGGGGATCTGTGGGTGGCGCTGTTATGGAGAGGGGGATATGTGCACTGTTATGGAGAGGGGGATCTGTGCACTGTTATGGAAAGGGGATATGTGCACTGTTATGGGCATAACAGTGCACAGATCCCTTTTCCCATAACAGTGCACAGATCCCTTTCCCCATAACAGTGCACAGATCCCTTTCCCCATAACAGTGCACAGATCCCCCCCTCCCCATAGCAGTGCCATAGACCGATCCCCCTACCCATAACAGCCCCGGCCCTGCTGCTCACAGCATCACTCACTGCATCTTTATTTTACCTTACAATCGTGACGCTCCAGTACAACTCTGCAGGCAGAGCGGAGGGCAGCGTAACGTCACTTACTCACGTGACGCACCTGCTCCGCCCACTTTATGAATGAAGGAGGCGGAGCAGGCGCGTCACGTGAGTAAGTGACGTTACGCCGCCCTCCGCTCTGCCTGCAGAGTTGTTACTGGAGCGTCACGATTGTAAGGTAAAATAAAGATGCAGTGACTTAAAGTAAACCGCCCGGCGCCCGCCCGCAGATGGTGAGCTACTTGGTGGGTGACAAATCCCACACCCCATATTTTCGGCCGATATGTAACAATATCGGCCGAAGTGGATTAGGTGCATTTTCGGCCGATATTTTCGGCTGCCGGAATTTCGGTGCACCCCTAATACAGTATATAGTCAGGGAGCTCTGACATTTATTATAGTGTGTTCCCATCTTCTACAGTGATGACCTATGCCTAAGGTCATGAGGATCTTAAATCTGAGGAAAAAGGTAGCAGCACTGGGTCAGCACTATGTCCTTTCTGCATTTTCCTTCCAACTGGGCGACTGCGCAGAGAACTGCAACCAGCCCCATTTACTGGAACAGAGCTGCACTACAGTTCCCTACACAGAGGGGGACCGTGTCTGCAGCGTCCCACATACGTGTGTAAAAATGGACACTTTAAATATCTGTGTATTTGCAATGCATGGTATTTCCAATTATCAGGCTGGCAAAGTCATTGCACCCATTCCCCCTAGGTGGTGCTGGCGCCACTCATTTATATAGCTTGGGGTGTGTCTAGCTCAGGGCATTCCAGTGTAGTGTATTGTAGTGAGAGAGGAAAACAAGCCTTATCCACTATGTAGCTGCAATTTCTTTCCTCCGGGACCTGATCAATCCTGGAGAGGACAAACTAGGAGTAGTTACAGCAGCTTAGCATTGGACAGTAAGTCTACGTCTAAATATAAAACAAGCCTGGTGAAGGTTAGAGCTGAATCTGGCCATTGGACTTCACAAGCACAAGTGACCAAGAGTAACTTTCCAAGTTCCTGTACACAGCCGGATGACCAAGGCGCCAAGTTGTCCTTATTCACTAGAAGCCTTCCGGGATATAGTGAACCTGAATACTTCAGGAGAGCATCCTGCAAATAATGTCGCAGAGAGTTTGCCTGCCACGAGGGAGAAACGCCCTTATTGGATAGATCAAGATAAGTAGAAAACAGTATATTTAGTACCAGAGTTCTATAGAAAGTGGACTTAAAGTAAATCTAATTATTCTTCGCCTGTAAAGCTAAAGTACTAGAGAACTCAACTGACAACTGCCTAAACCTGATAAAAGGAATATTACTGAACCTATTTCTGAGTCATCACTCATACCATACAAATGAACTGTATCGGTACTGACTACCTGAAGACAATTGATTTAGTAAATGTTCAACTGTTTGATTACAACTGCCTCCTCATCCTTTCCACTACTACACTTAACATTTGCACCTTACGGTTCTGGTGTCGCAAACACAGGGGCCCAGCCACCAAAGCATCTTAAAGGGCTTCTGTCACCCCACTAAACTGTTGTTTTTTTTTTGTGTACTTATAATCCCTATCCTGCGATATTGCTATACCTTATGTTATTAATAATTTTCGTTTAGTAGATTTTGCAAAAAATGTACTTTTATGATATGCTAATTACCTTTCTACCAGCAAGTAGGGCGTCTACTTGCTGGTAGCAGCCGTAGAAAACCGCCCCCTCCTCTTGTTGATTGACAGGGCAAGCCGCGATCTCCTCCTCCGGCCAGCCCTGTCACCGAAAGAGAAGACGTCATCGGCGCAGGCGCTCTGAGGGAGTGCTGAGGAGCCGAGCCTCCTTCTCTCAGAGCGCCTGTGCCGAATCAACACAGGCACGCGATTTTTGAAATGCTGACAGGGCCAGCCGGAGGAGGAGATCGCTGCTGGCCCTGTCAATCAGGAGGAGGAGGGGGCGGTTTTCTGCGGCTGCTACCAGCAAGTAGACGCCCTACTTGCTGGTAGAAAGGTAATTAGCATATCATAAAAGTACGTTTTTTGCAAAATCTACTGAACGAAAATTATTAATAACATAAGGTATAGCAATATCGCAGGATAGGGATTATAAGTACACAAAAAAAAAAAAATATCAGTTTAGTGGAGTGACAGAAGCCCTTTAAACACCTATACCATCAAGGGCACCTCAGCTTCCATCTGGCTGGTGTTCCTGCAATCGAGAGTGCCCCGGAGGATTTAGTGCTATCTTCCTCATCACTGCATGCCGGCCCAGGGAGGCTCTGCTAACCGTGAGTAAATGAACTACTACTACCCCATCGGCCCACCGTAGCCTCACGTGTTGCCCCTGCGGCCTGGTCGTTACATATGCGGCTGCGCAGGGGGAAAATAGTAATGGGGACAGGGCGTTCTCAGGATCCTAGAGATCAGGCTCTCACCGACCATCAAGTGAAGTCTATACCATTACTCTATACAGTATACCTGGCGCGCGTATGGCAAATAACCAGGATCACATTCTACCTAGAGTGCATGTGGCAATAGTCAATAGTCCAGACGCTACCCTGCCGGCATGACACATCTCTTCTCACGCCGGCTCACCTAGACTATTGCCACACGCACTCTAGGTAGAATGTGCTCCTGATTATTTGCCATACGCGCGCCAGGTATACTGTGAAAGTACGCCACATACTATTAAGTGGTCTGAGTCAGTCTGCCCCCTCCTGCTTATCAATACTCTATTTATTCTTTGCAGCTGAGGTCGGCTCCAGTGAAAGTACGCCACATACTACCAAGTGGCCTGAACCAGTCTGCCCCCTCCTGCTTAGCAATACACTATTTACAATTTGCAGTTGAGGTCAGCTCCAATAGTGTCACCCCTCGTCCCCTGACGATTCATGGGGTTTATTGTGACTAACCCATAGGTATGTTCATTTGATGAAATGCGTAGGGACAGGTGATTATACCCACTTCATTACGTTACAGTTTTAATACCACTATACTAGGTGTCCATCCACGATCCAATCACCCCGGCAGGTTCTTACAAGGACCTTAGACCAGGGTGAGGTTCCGGACGGGACCACCCATTGCGGGGCACGGATCCCGTGTTAGGGCACTAGGGTCTTAACAGGTCAAGTAGGGTGCAACAGGGGCAGTTTACCTCCCTGAGGCTCTCTGCGACATATGACCAACTACCCAAAGACCTCCCCCTAAAAAGGACACCTTATTCAGAATCTACGATCTGCAAAAGACCATCGTTTCCAGCGACATCCTGTGCTCAGTGAATAGCGCTGCTTATGAATCTTTACCGGTAAGATCTTTCCTTGTTATCTTACCCACATAAGGCACCGTCCTAGTCCTTGCATAAATTCACAGGACTCTGACGTTAGTCTTCACCATTACGTGTGGCTCCATTTGACTCTTGGGGTCCGCACATCTTAGGTATTGCATTTCTCGTCTTTTTAGGTGTCTAGTCAGACCCAACACCCCCATAACAAGAGTCTGACTGTGGGACCCAAACAAGCGTGACCCGTTTCAACCACGGGATACAAGCGTCTAGGGTCCCGACTGTGTCTGTCTGTTTATGTTTGTAAGGGGTCATCCTTCCCTGTTTTTGGGATATTGTAATTTATACCATTAAAAGTTATATTTTAATATGTTACTGCCCCTTTGATATTCAAATATTAACGTTTTTTGAGCAGTATTTCGGTGAGAGGTGCGGCCGCACCATTCTCCCTTGGAGGGACAACTCTCCCTTTTTGTATTGCCTGGATCGGAAGCCCATGTAAACACTCAGAAGCGCATCCGTGGGCTTTTTGGTCTGTGCTTTCAAGTCACCATTCAAGTCAATGGGTTCGCACCCGAATATGGGATGTACACAGCCAGTGCCCATGTATTGCAGACCGCTATTTGCGACCATACCATCGTGTAAATGAGCCCTTAAAGCCACTGTTTTATTCATTATGAAATGTCACAGGTAGGCACAAGATAAGTTAGAGTACCTCTATCATATGATGATCTAACCAAATTATGGTGGCAAAAAATATGATAACACGTTTCACAAGGCTTCATCCATCAATGATGGAAAAAAAGAACAAAATGGTAGGTGTCACAATGCCAATAGGCAAAAAACATTGAAAAAATAATGCCTAAAGTGAATAAAGAAGATTAAAGGGGTTTCTGGTACTTTCATATTATCATATTAATGACCTATCTTTGGCAGAGGTCATCAATATCATATCGGCAGAGTTTCAACTCCTAGTACCCCACTGATCAGCTGATTGCAGGGGCCCCAGCACATTGGAACCAGGTACTGTGTAGTGTCTGGGCCTGGTTACTGTAGCTCTCTCCCATTCACTGGTATGCGACTGAGCTACGGTAACCAGGCACAGACACTACACAGACTATAGAGCTGTACCAGCTGATCAGTGGGGTGCCAGGAGTCTGGCCCATGCCAATCTCATATTGATGACCTATCCTAAGTATAGGTCATCAATATTAAAGTCACAATAAACCCCCATAAATAACTAAAGGAAAATTAAGGAATGTTACTATTATTCCAATATTTAATATATGTAGTGATTGCTGTCTCAGCACTTCCTATAGCTACGCCCCTTACAACTCAATTTGAACTTGACATTTTAGCTGCCCAAAGAAAGCTGACATTAACAAGGTTAAAAAGAGGAAAGTACGCAGAAAGAGGAAAGTATATCTTACATAATTATGACGTTCATTCACGTATGGTTCCCTATTTTCTATGCAATACTAATGAATCAACTCAGCATGTGCTGGTAAACCATTTGTGACGTGTATACAGGTCATTTTATATTGGAAACGTGATAGACAGGACATGAATGCTTACAATTCAAAGTTTACTTACAGTGCAGCAAAGTATGGATTAACGTCAGTTCTTATAAGGCGTTGGAATGCAACTCCCCGACCGATAAGAAAAGACACACTTTTAGGATACTTTCACACTAGTGTTGTTGGATTCCAGCAGGCAGTTCCGTTGCCGGAAATGCCTGCCGGATCCGTCAAACTGCAAACAAACGGATATCCCCCCCTTCCCCCCGGATTCGTTAGTCTGTTGCCAAAAATACCTACCGTATGTAAACGGAGATCTTTTTTTACCGGATCCGTCTGACGGATCCGATGAAATGACGGATCAGTCTCATCCATTATCATCCGGTTTCAAACGGAATAACGGATCCGGTATTTAAATTTTCAAAGATCATAGAAACATAGAAACATAGAATGTGTCGGCAGATAAGAACCATTTGGCCCATCCAGTCTGCCCAATATACTAAATACTATGGATAGCCCCTGGCCCTATCTTATATGAAGGATGGCCTTATGCCTGTCCCATGCATGCTTAAACTCCTTCACTGTATTTGCAGCTACCACTTCTGCAGGAAGGCTATTCCATGCATCCACTACTCTCTCAGTAAAGTAATACTTCCTGATATTACTTTTAAACCTTTGCCCCTCTAATTTAAAACTATGTCCTCTTGTAGCAGTTTTTCTTCTTTTAAATATTCTCTCCTCTTTTACCTTGTTGATTCCCTTTATGTATTTAAAAGTTTCTATCATATCCGCTCTGTCTCGTCTTTCTTCCAAGCTATACATGTTCAAAAGAAACAATTTCATATGCAAATTTTACAGTGGCTATAAATGACAACCGAAGGTCACATACCCCTCAGATGCTGCCTCAGAAGATAGCAAAGATGATGCTGGATCACATTCGCTTTGGATTTCAGGCTCTAATCCTTGTTTCCCACTGGAGAAGACGTCTTCGAGCCAGACTGTGCCGTCGCTATTTGGTGCATCTGATTACTTCTGCCAGAATAAGAATGGAAGCATTTGAAGTTCTGTTTCCCGAACTGCGGAATTATCCGGACAAGTTTCGTAACTACTTACGGATGAGCATCAACAGTTTTGACGATCTGCTACAAAGGGTGTCACATCGCATCGAAAGACAGGACACCACTTTCCATCGAAGTGTTTCATCTGCAGAATGCCTAATGCTTACCATAAGGTAATGTTTTTATATACACTCACCTAAAGAATTATTAGGAACACCTGTTCTATTTCTCATTAATGCAATTATCTAGTCAACCAATCACATGGCAGTTGCTCCAATGCATTTAGGGGGGTGGTCCTGGTCAAGACAATCTCCTGAACTCCAAACTGAATGTCAGAATGGGAAAGAAAGGTGATTTAAGCAATTTTGAGCGTGGCATGGTTGTTGGTGCCAGACGGGCCGGTCTGAGTATTTCACAATCTGCTCAGTTACTGGGATTTTCACGCACAACCATTTCTAGGGTTTACAAAGAATGGTGTGAAAAGGGAAAAACATCCAGTATGCGGCAGTCCTTTGGGCAAAAATGCCTTGTGGATGCTAGAGGTCAGAGGAGAATGGGCCGACTGATTCAAGCTGATAGAAGAGCAACGTTGACTGAAATAACCACTCGTTACAACCGAGGTATGCAGCAAAGCATCTGTGAAGCCACAACACGCACAACCTTGAGGCGGATGGGCTACAACAGCAGAAGACCCCACCGGGTACCACTCATCTCCACTACAAATAGGAAAAAGATGCTACAATTTGCACGAGCTCACCAAAATTGGACTGTTGAAGACTGGAAAAATGTTGCCTGGTCTGATGAGTCTCGATTTCTGTTGAGACATTCAAATGGTAGAGTCCGAATTTGGCGTAAACAGAATGAGTACATGTATCCATCCTCTGATGGCTACTTCCAGCAGGATAATGCACCATGTCACAAAGCTCGAATCATTTCAAATTGGTTTCTTGAACATGACAATGAGTTCACTGTACTAAAATGGCCCCCAGAGTCATCAGATCTCAACCCAATAGAGCATCTTTGGGATGTGGTGGAACGGGAGCTTCGTGCCCTGGATGTGCATCCCTCAAATCTCCATCAACTGCAAGATGCTATTCTATCAATATGGGCCAACATTTATAAAGAATGCTATTAGCACCTTGTTGAATCAATGCCACGTAGAATTAAGGCAGTTCTCAAGGCAAAAGGGGGTCCAACACCGTATTAGTATGGTGTTCCTAATAATTCTTTAGGTGAGTGTATATATTTTTCTATTTTAGTCTTGTATAATTTTTTAACGTTGCTTTTCCTGGTTCAAAGCTGAAACCAGACATATTTCCCTACCCCATATTACAAAAATTTTCTTTACTTGATACTACAGTACTCTACCTAGCGCAGCTCTTGATTGCGTAGGCCAAGGGCTTTGGAGGCTCTGCATTAGTATTGTTCACTGTGACTTCAACGGCTCCTATGGTCAGGATTTAACCCATATCTCGACCATTAGAGACGTTGACAGCACTGTGAGCAATGCTAGTCAGAAGCATACGCCTATTGTTCTCCATGGAAAACACGTTCCATCACTGGATTTCCAAAAAATGTCCTTTGACCTGTGAAAATGACCACAGAAGAAAGGAAAGCATTTTTGAGCATTTAACAGTGGTATGTCCAGTTTAAGGTACCAAACAAGGCCATCCAAATTATATAGCTTTCATTGTTTTTTTTCGGTAATTTATTTTACATATTTGCTCATTTTTATTTACACTTTTTATTTTTTCTGATTCAGTTTCGTCTTAGAATATTCAGAGTTTCCTCGATTGTTAAGGATACGTGCCATGCTTTGTGGGAGCAGTTGCATGTGGAATTGATCCCACATCCAAGTAGGCAACAGTGGATCGAAATTTCAGAAAATTTTTGGGAGGTATGCCAGTTTCCAAACTGTCTTGGGGCAGTAGACGGGAAGCATATCTGTATTATCAAGGCACTGGTTCAGAGTATCTTACTGTCACATACACAGGGGGTGGGGAAGTGACCACTGAGCTCAACCTGCACCCGTGTCCCTGCCTACTTGCCTCGCAAGTCCTAGCGACAAGGGACAACTGGTTGACAAACCCTCAGCTAGAATAAGTGAAGGGTAGACAGACAAAACATGCAACAGAAAAGTCAAACAAGCCGAGTCAAAAACCAAGAGAGCAGCACGGTACCAGAGGAGCAAGCAGAGTATCGTCAGGAGAAGCCAAAGTCAGAACCAGGAGGAAACGCCAAGACCAAGGGATGAGATGGATGGGTAATCAGAAGCCAAGCAGGAACAACAAACCAGGTAAGTAATATCGCAGTAAGGACCTCAATAACAGGCAATCTGTGACCAGCCTGTTTAAATAGGGTGCTAGTGGAGTCATGACTCCTGAGTTCCAATACAGCCGAGCGCCGAGTGATCAGCTCAGCTCTCAGCCCCAGGAACGGGCGACGCCGGGCGCGCTGATGACGCGAGCGCACCTCAGCCGTCCCCGCTTCCTGGAACTACGCACAGAGCGCATTGTGACACTTACAGTAACTTCAAAAAATATTTATCAATCATATTAATGGCCATCGCTGATGCCCACTACTGTTTTGTGGCAATCGATGTTGGGGCTTACGGCCGAACCAATGATTCCATGGTCTTTAAAAATTCTAACATGGGGCGAAGGCTATAGAATAGAGAATTTGATTTTCCACCACCTCAACCACTACCAGGTACAGATGCTCCCCCCATGCCCTTTGTGTTGGTTGCTGATAAGGCCTTTCAGATGTGTGGCAATCTAATTAAACCGTATTCCAGCCGCGGATTAAACCAGAGCAAACACGAATTTAACTACTGCCTGACCAGGGCTCGAAGAATGGTTGAATGCACATTCGGCATTCTGGTGGCCAAATGGCGAATTTTCACCAAACCTATTCAACTGAAAATAGAAACTGTCGATGAGGTAGTAAAGGCAGCTGTTACATAACTACCTCCTCATAAAATATCCGCTACATGTCGAGCAGATACCTAAAGACAGCGAGTTGGCCAGTATTGAAAGTTTTGGACTGCGGACCACTGTAGCAGTTTCAAGGATGAGAGACTCCTTTGCTGAATATTTCTGCTCCGATGCAGGAAGAGTGGACTGGCAGGACCAAATCATTTAAATGATTTGTGGGGGGGGTTTTCTGGAAAAATTAATCTAATTTGAATTTATTCTTGTTGCATATTGGTTGAGTGGTTATTTGGGTGGATAGAGTAGTGTGTATTGATTTTCAAAACCTGTTTTGTAAAATTAGTTTACATAGTAACATAGTACATAAGGCCGTAAAAAGACATTTGTCCATCCAGTTCGGCCTCTCATCCTGCAAGTTGATCCAGAGGAAGGCAAAAAAAAAAAAGTGAGGTAGAAGTCAGTTTTCCCCACTTTAGGGGAATAAAAAATTCCTTCCCGACTCCAATCAGGCAATCAGTATAACTCCCTGGATCAACAACCCCTCTCTAGTAGCTATAGCCTGTAATATTATTACACTCCAGAAATATATCCAGGCCCCTCTTGAATTCCTTTATTGTACTCACGATCACCAACTCCTCAGGCAGAGAGTTCCATACACTGCGTGCAGAATTATTAGGCAAATGAGTATTTTGACCACATCATCCTCTTTAAGCATGTTGTCTTACTCCAAGCTGTATAGGCTCGAAAGCCTACTACCAATTAAGCATATTAGGTGATGTGCATCTCTGTAATGAGAAGGGGTGTGGTCTAATGACATCAACACCCTATATTAGGTGTGCATAATTATTAGGCAACTTCCTTTCCTTTGGCAAAATGGGTCAAAAGAAGGACTTGACAGGCTCAGAAAAGTCAAAAATAGTGAGATATCTTGCAGAGGGATGCAGCACTCTTAAAATTGCAAAGCTTCTGAAGCGGGATCATCGAACAATCAAGCGTTTCATTCAAAATAGTCAACAGGGTCGCAAGAAGCGTGTGGAAAAACCAAGGCGCAAAATAACTGCCCATGAACTGAGAAAAGTCAAGCGTGCAGCTGCCAAGATGCCACTTGCCACCAGTTTGGCCATATTTCAGAGCTGCAATATCACTGGAGTGCCCAAAAGCACAAGGTGTGCAATACTCAGAGACATGGCCAAGGTAAGAAAGGCTGAAAGACGACCACCACTGAACAAGACACACAAGCTGAAACGTCAAGACTGGGCCAAGAAATATCTCAAGACTGATTTTTCTAAGGTTTTATGGACTGATGAAATGAGAGTGAGTCTTGATGGGCCAGATGGATGGGCCCGTGGCTGGATTGGTAAAGGGCAGAGAGCTCCAGTCCGACTCAGACGCCAGGTGGAGGTGGAGTACTGGTTTGGGCTGGTATCATCAAAGATGAGCTTGTGGGGCCTTTCCGGGTTGAGGATGGAGTCAAGCTCAACTCCCAGTCCTACTGCCAGTTTCTGGAAGACACCTTCTTCAAGCAGTGGTACAGGAAGAAGTCTGTATCCTTCAAGAAAAACATGATTTTCATGCAGGACAATGCTCCATCACACGCGTCCAAGTACTCCACAGCGTGGCTGGCAAGAAAGGGTATAAAAGAAGAAAATCTAATGACATGGCCTCCTTGTTCACCTGATCTGAACCCCATTGAGAACCTGTGGTCCATCATCAAATGTTAGATTTACAAGGAGGGAAAACAGTACACCTCTCTGAACAGTGTCTGGGAGGCTGTGGTTGCTGCTGCACGCAATGTTGATAGTGAACAGATCAAAACACTGACAGAATCCATGGATGGCAGGCTTTTGATTGTCCTTGCAAAGAAAGGTGGCTATATTGGTCACTGATTTGTTTTTGTTTTGTTTTTGAATGTCAGAAATGTATATTTGTGAATGTTGAGATGTTATATTGGTTTCACTGGTAAAAATAAATAATTGAAATGGGTATATATTTGTTTTTTGTTAAGTTGCCTAATAATTATGCACAGTAATAGTCACCTGCACACACAGATATCCCCCTAAAATAGCTAAAACTAAAAACAAACTAAAAACTACTTCCAAAAATATTCAGCTTTGATATTAATGAGTTTTTTGGGTTCATTGAGAACATGGTTGTTGTTCAATAATAAAATTAATCCTCAAAAATACAACTTGCCTAATAATTCTGCACTCCCTGTAGTCTCACTGCTCTTACCATAAAGAATCCTCTTCTATGTTTGTGTGCTAACCTTCTTTCCTCCAGCTGCAGAGGATGTCCCCTTGTCACAGTCACAGTCCTGGGGATAAATAGATGATGGGATAGATCTCTGTACTGACCCCTGATATATTTATACATAGTAATTATATCTCCCCTCAGTCGTCTTTTTTCTAAAGTGAATAACCCTAATTTTGATAATCTTTCAGGGTACTGTAGTTGCCCCATTCCAGTTATTACTTTAGTTGCCCTCCTCTGGACCCTCTCCAGCTCTGCTATGTCTGCCTTGTTCACAGGAGCCCAGAACTGTACACAGTACTCCATGTGTGGTCTGACTAGCGATTTGTAAAGTGGTAGGACTATGTTCTTATCACGAGCATCTATGCCCCTTTTGATGCAACCCATTATCTTATTGGCCTTGGCAGCAGCTGCCTGACACTGGTTTTTGCAGCTTAGTTTGCTATTTATTAAAATTCCTAGATCCTTTTCCATGTCAGTGTTACCGAGTGTTTTACCATTTAGTATGTACTGGTGACTTGCATTATTCCTTCCCATGTGCATAACTTTACATTTGTCAGTGTTAAACCTCATCTGCCACTTATCTGCCCAAGCCTCCAATCCCTCTGTAGTAGTATACTGTCCTCTTCAGTGTTAATTACTTTACACAGTTTAGTGTCATCTGCGAAAATTTATATTTTACTATGCAAGCCTTCTACAAAATCATTAATAAATATATTGAAGAGAATAGGGCCCAATACTGACCCCTGAGGTACCCCACTAGTGACAGTGACCTAATCTGAGTGTGTACCGTTAATAACCACCCTCTGTTTTCTATCACTCAGCCAGTTACTTACCCACATACAGACATTTTCTCCCAGTCTAAGCATTCTCACTTTATATACTAACCTTTTATGTGGTACAGTGTCAAATGCTTTGGAGTAAGTCCAGATATACGAGTTTGTTTCTTAAACTTTTTTTTAAAACCATACATTAAGTCTTGTTGCATATATTGATCTCCCCACACTGGAGTAGCGACAAATACGTGTGTCGCTCTGCCAGCGCTGGGATATAATGTCAGGCCTCTAATGTACACACTACTCCTTGTCAACATAATCTCCCCACACTGTAGGAGCAACAAATACTTGTGTCGCTCCGCCAGTGCTGGGCGATTATGTCAGGCCTCTCTTCTACACACTGTTCCTTGTTAACATAATCTCCCCATGCTGGAGGAGCGACAAATACTTGTGTCGCTCCGCCAGCGCTTGGAGATTTTAAGGGTTCCAAAATAACCCATTTTGAATCCACTTGTTTAAAAACCCTTTAACCCCTTAAGGACTCAGCCCTATTTCACCTTAAGGATTTGGCCATTTTTTGCAAATCTGACCAGTGTCGCTTTAAGTGCTCAAAACTTTAAAATGCTTTGACTTACTCAGGCCGTTCTGAGATAGTTTTTTCGTCACATATTGTACTTCATGACACTGCTAAAATTGGGTCAAAAAAGTTAATTTTTTTGCATAAAAAAATACAATTTTTACCGAAAATTTTGAAAAATTAGCAAATTTCAAAGTTTCAGTTTCTCTACCTCTGTAATACATAGTAATACCCCCAAAAATTGTGATGACTTTACATTCCCCATATGTCTACTTCATGTTTGTAGCATTTTGGGAATGATATTTTATTTTTCCCACTTTTTATGGACCAGTTCAGGTTTGAAGTCATATTGTGAGGCTTAGATGATAGAAACCTCCCAAAAATGACCCCATTCTAGAAACTACACCCCTCAAGGTATTCAAAACTGTTTTTTCAAACTTTATTAACCCTTTAGGTCTTCCACAAGAGTTAATGGCAGATGGAGAAACAATTTTGAAATTTCTATTTTTTGGAAAATTTTCCAATATAATCAATTTTTTCCAGGAGTAAAACAAGGGTTAACTGCCAAACAAAACTCAAAATGGGTTGCCCCGATTCTGTAGTTTGCAGAAACACCCCATATGTGGTCGTAAACTACTGTTTGGCCGAACGGGAGCACATAGAAGGAGGGGAACACCATATGGGTTTTGGAAGGCAGATTTTGCAGGACTGGTTTTGTTTATACCATGTCCCATTTGAAGCCCCCTGTTGCACCCCTAGAATAGAAATTTCAAAAAAGTGACTCCATCTAAGAAAGTACACCCCTCAAGGTATTCAAAACTGGGTTTACAAACTTTGTTAACCCTTTAGGTGTTCCACAAGAGTTAATGGCAGATGGAGAAACAATTTTGAAATTTCTATTTTTTGGAAAAACTTCCAATATAATCAATTTTTTCCAGGAGTAAAACAAGGGTTAACTGCCAAACAAAACTCAAAATGGGTTGCCCCGATTCTGTAGTTTGCAGAAACACCCCATATGTGGTCGTAAACTACTGTTTGGCCGAACGGGAGCACATAGAAGGAGGGGAACACCATATGGGTTTTGGAAGGCAGATTTTGCAGGACTGGTTTTGTTTATACCATGTCCCATTTGAAGTCCCCTGTTGCACCCCATGAATAGAAATTTCAAAAAAGTGACTCCATCTAAGAAAGTACACCCCTCAAGGTATTCAAAACTGGGTTTACAAACTTTGTTAACCCTTTAGGTGTTCCACAAGAGTTAATGGCAGATGGAGAAACAATTTTTACATTTCTATTTTTTGGAAAATTTTCCAATATAATCAATTTTTTCCAGGAGTAAAACAAGGGTTAACTGCCAAACAAAACTCAAAATGGGTTGCCCTGATTCTGTAGTTTGCAGAAACACCCCATATGTGGTCGTAAACTACTATTTGGCTAAATGGCAGGACATAGAAGAAGGGGAACGTCATATGGTTTTTGGAAGGCAGATTTTGCTGGACTGGTTTATTTACACCATGTACCCTTTCAAGCCCCCTGATGCACCCCTAGAGTAGAAACTCCACAAAAGTGACCCCATCTAGGAAACTACGGGATAAGGTGGTTGTTGTTTTGGGACTATTTTAGGGGTAAATATGATTTTTGGTTGCTCTATATTACTCTTTTTTGAGGCAATGTAACAAAAAAAAAATTCTAAAATAGTTTCTACATTCGCTATTTAGTTTTGTGGAACACCTAAAGGGTTAACATAGTTTGTAAAGTAACTTTTGAATACCTTGAGGGGTGTAGTTTCTTAGATGGGGTCACTTTTTTGGAGTTTCTAGTCTAGGCTACATCAGGGGGGGCTTCTAATGGGACATGGTGTCAAAAACTGTCCATCAAAATCTGCCTTCTAGAAACCATATGGAGTTCCCTTCGTTCTATGCCCTGCCGTGCGGCTATATAGCCATTTACGACCACATATGGGGTGTTTCTGCAAACTACAGAATCAGGGCCATAAATATTGAGTTTTGTTTGGCTGTTAACCCTTGCTTTATTACCGGCAAAAAGGATTCAAATGGAAATTTTGCCCAAAAATGGGTGTTTTGGCACCGTTTTTATTTTATATTTTTAACACCGTTCATCCGAGGCGTTTGGGCAAAAGTTATTTTTATAGCGACGACTTTTACGCACGCGACGATGCCCAATATGTATGGTTCTCAGACTTTGGAGACACTAAGCAGGCATCCTAAAAACTGCGGCCCTCCAGATGTTGTAAAACTACAATTCCCACCATGCCCTGCTGATGGCTGTAGGTTGTCTGGGCATGCTGGGAGTTATAGTTTTACAACATCTGGAGGGCCGCAGTTTGAGGATGCCTGCACTAAAACTAATATTTTTTTGGGAAAAAAAAAATGTTTCCGTGTCTCCAAAGTCTGAGAGCCATAGTTTTTTATGTTCTCTAGTGGACTGTTGGGGATTATAAAAATGTAGTACTCCATGGAAGTGTGATACTCCCTGAAGCAATCGATAACGCAGAGGCCCGGATGATCGGGGCAAGTGTCGCACTGAGTGGTGGTGTCCTTCCGTATCCCCCTCCTGCGACACACTCTGCACTTTTTTTGGGTTCGTCCCTTCTTTCCAGTATGGGGGACCACACCTGGAAAGTGTTGGCCAGGGACGATCCGGGCGCCTCCAATTCCCGAGGTACTCCGGCCTGCTCTTTCCCGGTCCGAAAAGATCAGGTCCTTGAGGACTGCCTCATAGAATTGGAGGAATGTCCCTGTGCTGCCAGCGCTTCGGGATAGTACAAAAGAGTTGTACATGGCAACTTGCACCAAGTAGACCGCAACTTTTTTGTACCATGCCCGGGTTTTGCGCATGGCGTTATATGGCGTGAGGACTTGATCAGAGAGATCAACTCCTCCCATATACCGATTGTAGTCGACGATACAATCGGGCTTGAGGACCGTTGCCGCGGTACCTTGCACAGAGACGGGGGTGGTGCTGTTACCGTGGATTGTGGACAGCATAAGGACATCCCTCTTGTCCTTATACCTGACCAGCAACAGGTTTCCACTGGTAAGGGCACGGGTCTCACCCCTGGGGATAGGTACCTGGAGGGGGTAGGCAGGGAGGCCACGTTGATTTTTCCGCACGGTCCCACAAGCGAACGTGGATCTGGCGGCAAGGGACCTGAACAAGGGAATGCTGGTATAAAAGTTGTCCCCGTACAAGTGGTAACCGTTATCCAGCAGTGGGTACATAAGGTCCCACACGAGTTTCCCGGTAACACCCAAAGTGGGGGGACATTCTGGGGGTTGAATCCGGGAATCTCGCCCCTCGTACACATGAAATTTGTAAGTGTACCCTGAGGTACTCTCACAAATTTTGTATAGCTTCACGCCATACCTCGCCCGCTTTGTGGGAATATATTGGCGGAAACTGATGGTGGGGGGGCAAGTTGCAGGGGGGGGGTCTGGGGTCTGATGGATGGATCAAAGAAAGTTTGGAAATAAAAAATATTTTTTTTTTTTTTTTCCTAACTAACTTTTCCCTTCTTTCCCTGCCTAACGGTGCCTCTCCCTCACTGACCCTAACCTACCTGGGTGGCGATGGGTGCAGGAGGGTGATGGATGCCGATTAGGGGGACACAGGAGCTGGTTCTGGACGGTGCTGCACGGTCAGGGTGCTGGACAGGAAGAGGAGGGGAGAGAGGAGCGCAGGAAGTTTGAATCTCGCGCCTCTCTCCCCTGCACCAATCAGCACCCTGGACAGCAGGCATCAGCACCAGGGCCAGCACCGCCTCTTCAAATCCTCGGACTGCGATAGGTGGTGTATAATTACGCCACCGATCACAGTCTTTTTCCGGTTCATCGGGTCACAGGACACCCGAATGGACCGGAAACGCAGAAAACCGCAGGTCTGAATTGACCTGCGGTTTTCTGCGATCGTCGATGCAGGGGGGTCAAATGACTCCTCCCCCCTGCATTGTTACGGGATGCCGGCTGAATGATTTCAGCCGAAATCCCGTTCCGATTAACCCCTGGGGCGCCGGAATACCGATTTCAAGTTAGGACGTACCGGTACGCCCTGAGTCCTTAAGGATTCGGGAAATAGGGCGTACCGATACGCCCTGCGTCCTTAAGGGGTTAAACAGAAGACAAAAACAAATAAATTTTCAATACAAATAACATTTATTAAGAATAACATTTAAAAGATATACAGTACAGACCAAAAGTTTGGACACACCTTCTCATTCAAAGAGTTTTCTTCATTTTCATGACTATGAAGGCATCAAAACTATGAATTAACACATGTGGAATTATATACATAACAAACAAGTGTGAGACAACTGAAAATATGTCACATTCTAGGTTCTTCAAAGTAGCCACCTTTTGCTTTGATTACTGCTTTGCACACTCTTGGCATTCTCTTGATGAGCTTCAAGAGGTAGTCCCCTGAAATGGTCTTCCAACAGTCTTGAAGGAGTTCCCAGAGATGCTTAGCACTTGTTGGCCCTTTTGCCTTCACTCTGCGGTCCAGCTCACCTCAAACCATCTCGATTGGGTTCAGGTCCGGTGACTGTGGAGGCCAGATCATCTGGCGCAGCACCCCATCACTCTCCTTCATGGTCAAATAGCCCTTACTTTCAAAGTTTTCCCAATTTTTCGGCTGACTGACTGACCTTCATTTCTTAAAGTAATGATGGCCACTCGTTTTTCTTTACTTAGCTGCTTTTTTCTTGCCATAATACAAATTCTAACAGTCTATTCAGTAGGACTATCAGCTGTGTATCCACCTGACTTCTCCTCAACGCCACTGATGGTCCCAACCCCATTTATAAGGCAAGAAATCCCACTTATTAAACCTGACAGGGCGCACCTGTGAAGTGAAAACCATTTCAGGGGACTACCTCTTGAAGCTCATCAAGAGAATGCCAAGAGTGTGCAAAGCAGTAATCAAAGCAAAAGGTGGCTACTTTGAAGAACCTAGAATCTGACATATTTTCAGTTGTTTCACACTTCTTTGTTATGTATATAATTCCACATATGTTAATTCATAGTTTTGATGCCTTCAGTGTGAATCTACAATTTTCATAGTCATGAAAATAAAGAAAACTCTTTGAATGAGAAGGTGTGTTCAAACTTTTGGTCTGTACTGTATATATAAAAAAACATAACATTTTTAAAAACTTTTTTACAGTTGCTTGTATACAGGCCTGGGGGAAGTAGAAGGATGGGGGTGGAGGGAAGTTCACGGTTTGGGACCCCTCCGTCCTGTTCTTCTGCCACTGTGGACAAATAAGTGCGTGTTGGGGGAAGTGCAACAGAGGGAGTATTTAAGGTTGAGGATTGGGCAGGAGATGGATTTTCCCAAGCTAGAGTAGAGGGAGTGGTGAAAGAGGTTGGAGGATAGTAATGAGGAGGAGAGGGAGAAAAGTTGTGAGAAAATAGTTTGGGGCTGTGGGACCGGGATGGGGTATGGGAAGTGGGATGGGGTGGCTGGGAAGGTGGATGGGGCAGCTGGGAAGGGGGATGGGGAGGCTGGGAAGGAGGATGGGCAGGTTGGCTCTGGGGGATGGAGAGGTTGGGATGGGGGTAGGTGTGGGATGGGGAATAGGTGTGGAATGGGGAATAGGTGTGGAATGGGGGATAGGGCTGGTGTGGCGGATAGGGCTGGGGCGGGAGAAAGGATGTGGGGCAGTGTTGCACTTGCTACAAGACGCAGTCCACTTGTCTTCTGGCCTCAAACAGCTGGTCGGGAGTGAACTGTTCAATCACGGGGAGTAACGATATCAAATAGTGATGCACCAGACTCATTTGCGACGTCAACACCGCCCCCTCCTGAAGACGCCGCAAATTATCCTCCAAAGCGGCAACTCTATTTGTGGATCCCATCAAGGACTCGTAAATGAGCTTTGTGAGATACTCGCAGTCCGCCTGACGGTTCCTACCTGTCCTCTGCGACACATGAGGGCCTCAAAAAGTGGGGCTAATGTGGCCATCGTTGCGTCGCCAGAGGGCACAGGTAGGGGAACATTGAGGTCCTGACCAGTTGCTTGAGCTGGATGAGAGGGACCCTCAGTGGCCGGCTCTTCAGGGTCCGCCTCCTGGGGAACTTCGGGCGCCTGAGTACTGCTTGCTGTTCTGTAAAGCAAAGAAAAAAACACACAATTAGCAATTGTATTTCAGTGGAGAACCTCTGGATAGAGGTGAGCAAAGCGACTTCTGATGCTACATTGGAAGTTACATTGCAAAAAAAATTCATACAAATAGTGTACATAGATAGAACCCATACATTTTATTAGTGTACAGAGAAGTGTGGATGTACACTATGATTTTTTTTTTTTTCATAATCTCTATAAACATAATATCTGACCTTCGCAGCTCTAGGGTTCTTTGTAGGAACCCCAAGGCAGCAGAATAGCGATATGCCCGCCTTGAGGTTCCTCCCGAACCACTCGGGCGCCAAAGTTCCTCATTAAAGTCTTTCTTGTAGCGGTCCCTGATTGACTGCCACGAACCACGATTGTCGACCTGAGAAAAAAAATAAAAGGTTAGTCTTTAAAATACATGATTTGTTGACATCAAAAATGGTTTACTATTTAATTGAACCAGCCACAATAAAAACAAATTTGTTGTTAAACTATCAGTGGCAGAGACCCACATCAACTAGACGGTAAACCACTTTTGAGCAATAAAATATACGTGTATGCTATCCACAAATAAAATACTGTATATTATGGCACTGATCCCGTTGCCAGTCTCTGATGTCGTCCCAATTTGGTACAATGGCCTCACATATCTCACGCCAGAGGAGCCGGGTTGCTTGGTGGTCTGCGTGGAGGCAGTCGGTGTGGTCCCACAATGTTGGTCGTTCCTCCACCATCTGGATGAGGAGTTCATTTTCAATAAAAAAAACTGCCGACGTCCTTCTTATCTATTCTGGTGGAGACTCAGGAACCCTAAAATAAAAAATTAACATAATGTTTTAAACTTTTAAAATTACAAAGACTTTGATTGAAAATACTCACACGACCCCGACCGCCGTGTGCTCCCCAACTTCCTTTGCCAGAGGCTCGATGACCTCTCTCAAAGGCAACGGGACGAGATGGTTGTAAAATACAAAAAAATAAAATAATTTAAGAACATACAATAACATATATCTTTGAGGGGAAAAAAATGAAACACCTGCCGTTTGCTGTCCTCCAACCCCGACTTCCTCCTCTGTCTGACTTTCTTGGCCGGGAGGCATCTCTTCCAGAGATGATGACTGAGAAAAAAAATAGAATAATGACACAATATTACAGTTGGGAATGCTACACAACTTGACATACCATATCATGTTGGCGAGGAGGAGAGCTCCCGGCCTCACTTCAAGAAGATATTGTTTTGCGTGATAAAAGTGTTGCTAACACTACTACAGAGCGCTCACTAGCACACAGACTAGGACCTTAACTCCTTAAGGACACAGCCTTATTTCACCTTAAGGACCAGGCCATTTTTTGCAAATCTGACCAGTGTCACTTTAAGTGGTGATAACTTTAAAACGCTTTGACTTATCCAGGCCATTCTGAGATTGTTTTTTCGTCACATATTGTACTTCATGACACTGGTAAAATGGAGTAAAAAAATCATTTTTATTTATAAAAAAATACAAAATTTGCCCAAAATTTTGAAAAATTAGCAAATTTCCAAGTTTCTATTTCTCTACTTCTATAATACATAGTAATACCTACAAAAATAGTTATTACTTTACATTCCCCATATGTCTACTTCATGTTAGGATCATTTTGGGAATGACATTTTATTTTTGTGGGACGTTACAAGGCTTAGAAGTTTAGAAGCAAATCTTGAAATTTCTCCGAACCAACTTTTTAAGGACCAGTTCAGGTCTGAAGTCACTTTGTGAGGCTTACATAATAGAAATCACCCAAAAATGACCCCATTCTAGAAACTACACCCCTCAAGGTATTCAAAACTGATTTTACAAACGTTGTTAACCCTTTAGGTGTTCCACGAGAATAAATGGAAAATAGAAATACAATTTCAGAATTTCACTTTTTACAGTTACAAAGCAAGGGTTAACAGCCAAACAAAACTCAATATTTATGGCCGTGATTCTGTAGTTTACAGAAACACCCCATATGTGGTCGTAAACTGCGGTACGGGCACACGGTAGGGCGCAGAAGGAAAGGAATGCCATACGGTTTTTGGAAGGCAGATTTTGCTGGACTGTTTTTTTTTACACCATGTCCCATTTGAAGCCCCCCTGATGCACCCCTAGAGTAGAAACTCCATAAAAGTGACCCCATCTAAGAAACTACACCCCTCAAGGTATTCAAAACTGATTTTACAAACGTCGTTAACCCTTCCACAAGAATTAATGAAAAATAGAGATACAATTTCAAAATTTCCCTTTTTGGCAGATTTTCCATTTTAATATTTTTTTTCCAGTTACAAAGCAAGGTTTAACAGCCAAACTAAACTCAATATTTATGGCTCTGATTCTGTAGTTTACAGAAACACCCCATATGTGGTCGTAAACTGCTGTACGGGGACACGTGAGGGCGCAGAAGGAAAGGAATGCCATACGGTTTTTGGAAGGCAGATTTTGCTGGACTGTTTTTTTTTTACACCATGTCCCATTTGAAGCCCCCCTGATGCACCCTTTCAGTAGAAACTTCAAAAAAGTGACCCCATTTTAGAAACTACGGGATAGGGTGGAAGTTTTTTTGGTACTAGTTTAGGGTACATATGATTTTTGGTTGCTCTATATTACACTTTTTGTGAGGCAAGGTAACAAGAAATAGCTGTTTTGGCACCGTTTTTTTTTTGTGTTATTTACAACATTCATCTGACAGATTAGATCATGTGGTATTTTTATAGAGCAGGTTGTCATGGACGCAGCGATACCTAATATGTATACAATTTTTTTATTTATGTAAGTTTTACACAATGATTTCATTTTTTAAACAAAAAAAAACATGTTTTAGTGTCTCCATAGTCTGAGAGCCATAGTTTTTTAAGTTTTTTGAGCGATTATCTTAGGTAGGGTCTCATTTTTTGCGAGATGAGATGACGGTTTGATTGGCACTATTTTGGTGTGCATATGACTTTTTGATCGCTTGCTATTACACTTTTTGTGATGTAAGATGACAAAAAATTGCTTTTTTTACACCGTTTTTATTTTTAAAAAATTACGGTGTTCACCTGAGGGGTTAGGTCATGTTATATTTTTATAGAGTAACTTATTACGGACGCGGACATACCTAATATGTATACTTTTTTTTTATTTATGTAAGTTTTAAACAATGATTTCATTTTTGAAACAAAAGAAAATCATGTTTTAGTGTTTCCATAGTCTGAGATCCATAGTTTTTTTTAGTTTTTAAGCGATTATCTTGGGTAGGGTATGATTTTTGCGGGATGAGATGACGGTTTAATTGGCACTATTTTGGGGTGCATATGACTTTTTGATCGCTTGCTATTACACCTTTTGTGATGTAAGGTGACAAAAAATTGTTTATTTAGCACAGTTTTTATTTATTTTTTACGGTGTTCATCTGAGGGGTTAGGTCATGTGATATGTTTATAGAGCCGGTCGATACGCATGCGGCGATACTTAATATGTCTATTTTTTTCCCCCTATTTTTTGCCAATTTTTTTTTACTTTATTTGGGGAAAATTACATTTTTGTTTATTTTTACTCGAAACTTTTTATTTTTTTAAACTTTTTTTTTCACTTTGGGACTTTTTTAAACTTTTGGGGGTCTAATCCTTTACAATGCATTCCAATACTTCTGTATTGGAATGCATTGGCTGTATGAGTAATACTGTGTGGGGGGCTGGATCTCACAGGCATGTCACATGAAGGTAGCAGCGATGCCTCAGGAAGGCATAGCGATGCGTTCCATGCCATCGGGTCCCCCCTACAGCCCCATGGGGACCCGATGGCACCGCCGCCGCCCGCACCATAAAAAGCCACAAACCGCAGGTCTGAATTGACCTGCGGTTTGCGGCGATCACCGACATGGGGGGTCACGGGACCCCCCCCGCGCATTTAGCCGAGGTGCCTGCTCAATGATTTGAGCAGGCATCAGCTTCCGACACCGCCCGCCGTGCGGCAGTGATCGGAAATACACAGAGTGTACAGGTACGCCCTGTATCCTTAAGTACCAGGACATCAGGGCATACCTGTACGCCCTGTGTCCGGAAGAGGTTAAAGGGGTTGTCCGGGTTGAGAGCTGAACCCGGACATACCTCCATTTTCACCCAGGCAGCCCCCCTGACAGGAGCATCGGAGCAGTTCATGCTCCAATGCTATCCTTTACCCTGCGCTAAAACGCGCAGGGAAAAGGCATTTTTTGGAGATCCGGTGACGTACCGGGGCTCTCCATAGGGCTACCAGGCACCCCGGTAACGTCACTGGCACTGATGGGCGGGATTTAGCGCTGCCCTAGCCAGTAAAATGGCTCTAAATCCCGCCCATCAGAGCCGGTGACGTCACCGAACACACTGCCGGGCAGAAGTTTCCGCCCGGCAGTGTGTTATTGAAAACAAAAGAGACCTTGCCCTGCGCGATTTAGCGCAGGGCAAGGGAGCGCATCGGAGCATGAGATGCTAGCCTCAGGGGGGCTGCCTGGGTGAAAATAAGGGTATGTCCGGGTTCAGCTCTGAACCCAGACAACCCCTTTAAGTGAGTTAAATCAAAAAAAATACTTTATTTATGATTAATGATAATAAAATTATGGTTGACAATAAGAGTTATCATAATTATAAAACTACAGTTATCTTGACTTTTATGAGTAAGTAAGAGTAAAGCATCAATACATCACCAGATATTGTAGCATCAGTTGCTCACACATTGGGGGATTCCAACAATCAGCACAGGGAAGAATCAGGGAACAGCGCAAGGCACGTCTGCCGCATCTTCCACGAATCACACCTTCCCCGTGGAAACCCCCATAATTTTATAAGCAAATATGATTTAATAAACTCGTCATTGGGCATGTAAGCGCGTGATCATATTTACTTGATCATGCGCAGAGAAAAAAGTCTTATGAGAAAAGTCTAAGGCTCCATTCACACGTCCGCAATTCTGTTCCGCATTTTGCGGAACGGAATTGCAGACCCATTAAATTCTATGGGGTCGCACTATGTGCTGCCCTGATGCGGAAATCCAGGTCCGCAATTCCGTTCCCGAAAAAAATAGAACATGTCCTATTCTTGCCCGCAATTGCGGACAAGATTAAGCATTTTCTATTAAGTCCTGGCGTTATGCGGTCCTCAAAATGCGGAACGCACATTGCCGGTGTCCATGTTTTGCGGATCCGTGGATCAGCAAAACACACACGGACGTGTGAATGGAGAAAAGTGAAAGTGAATGAAAAAAAGTCTTATTATGAGAAAAGTCTTATTATGAACACTTCATGTGTTCATACACAATAACTTGTTTTCCTGACTCGCAACAATGCCTGAGAATCTTTTCTCTTTTCCTGAACTCCAGTACCCTCAGTACTTTTCCACTTATATACATGGCTATACTAACTAAAGTTTCATGACTACTTGAGTGTCAATCACCATTATTCCACTCATTCTTATACATTTGTATCACATTTGTATCACAGATATGCCTATAGAAAAAAAAAATAATAATAATAATAATATTTGCACTTTACAGAAGACAACAGACCTACGAAAATATTACTTACTTGTCATTTTTGGAAAAAAAAATAGGGCGGATGGCCTAAATACAATGGGTAAGGCGGGCGGGCTGGGAGGCGGGCGGTCGTGTGACCGGCTGGAGGGGTGTCTGGCAGGTTTTTTTTTTTTAAATTCTGTTTATTTGAAGCAGATTCACAAAATACAAGGCAAAGGTCATGATCCCACATAACATACATTAAGCACGCTTTCTCCCCCTTGCTTCTGAAGGAAGTCAGGGAGTCACATATAGTAACTTTAAGGATCATGAGTTTAATATACATGAATCTGACTGCATTTTTTATTTTTAATTCAAAAGTGTTAGGAGACAGAAATAATAAAGAAAAGAAAGGGAAGAGGGGTAAGGGAGAGAGATATAGGGGGGGGGAGGGAGGCAGGCCTATACTGCCAGGGGTCCCAGAGTATTACTTAGAGATGCTTTAAGATACCATGTAGTGTACTGAAAGGGTTTAACCAATTCTCTAACTTCTACCATACTGTAGTGTGCCAAAACAAAAGTGCGCCACTTATTAAAGAATTTGGAAGCTGAACTTTCTTTGTGCCTAGATGCTTCAATCCTTTCATATCCTAAAAGTACTTTCAATTCAGAAATCACAGCAGGAATGTCCGGCATGGTATCTGTGAGCCATCTCTGGAGCAAGACCCTTTTGGCTACCGACAAAACCGAGTGTAATAAAATCGGTATCTTAGTTGGGTTCTCCATACGGATATAATGAAAAACCAAGGTCTGAGGTTCCATAGGTAATTCCACCAACCAGTTAGTCTTGATATATTCAATCACAGCGATCCAAAATTTGATTACCTCAGGACATGTCCAGATGCCATGCCAGAAATCCGTAGCAGCCATTTTACAATTAGGACAATGTGTGATACGGTCTGGAAACTGGGGAGAGGCTGGAAAGTTAAATCCATAAATTGCCCGATGCATCATTCTAAAAAACGTTTCACGCCAAATCTCACCAATCACGCACTGACGCACCTTACTCCAACCTTCCAGGATCTTCACCCCAATCTCATCATCCATAGTGATGTGCTCCCACTTCTTAAAAAGAGTGGAAACCTTGGCTTTTGTGAAGTTTCCTGAAAAGGCCCTGTACAGCCTAGAGAGGGAGACTGTTTGGGGAGAGAAACTAAGGATCTCATCAAAGGAGTTTTTGGTCGCCTCTCTCGATAGATCACGTAATCTATGTGAGCAGAAACCCACAATCTGCATTATTTGCAAGAAATGGGAATCTGGTAAAGCATATTTTTCCTTCAGTTCTTTTGGAGTCAGCCAGCGTTTCTCCCCCTGATGCATCAGATGTTCCGCCCTAGTCAAACCCCTAGATATCCACAACTCAGAAGGTCTCAAACTAGTCCCTGATGGAAATTCTGGATGACCCCATAGCGGCATCCATTTAGAGATTGCATGAGGCAGATTTGCTGTTTTCCTAACCGCCTTCCAGGTTGCTATCGTATCTCTCAATAAAAGCGAGGATTTAATTTCCCTGGGTAATGCGGCCAAATTAGAGTGGAGGCACGCTACCAGGTTCCATGGAGCTACCAGATTTTGTTCTACTTCCCTATTAGAGAAAAGATCAGTATCATGCACCCAATCCGAAACATGACGCATAAGACACGCCAGATTGTAACCCCGTACATTTGGGAATTTCACTCCTCCTTCTGGTTTCCATAACATAAGCTTCGAAAGAGAGATACGAGGGCGTCTGCCTGACCACAAAAACGTGGTAAAGGCCCTGTTTAGAGCATTGACATCGGTATGTTTCAGTAGAATCGGAAGCGTTTGGAGGGGGTAGAGCAACTTAGAAAAACTCATCATCTTAATGAGCTGGCATCTTCCCAGTAGAGATAAGGGAAGTGAATGCCATTTCTGTAGTTCAGATATTATTTTCGCTATGAGGGGAGGATAGTTTAGTGAGTATAATGACCCCGGGAGCTTACCGATTTTGATCCCTAGGTACGTGATATATTTCTTAACAGCCGATAAAGAGAGACCTATGTCCTGCCAAAACTGCGGTGGGTTAGTAGCGTGAAGCTCTAAAATCTCACTTTTAGACGAATTTATTTTATATCCTGAGAAGGACCCAAAAGAACTCAAGAACTCCATTAGGGGGCCTAAGTGTCGCTGTGGAGAGTCCATGAAAATCAAAAGATCATCTGCATATAAAGTTAGTTTTACCTCTTTCTTGCCTATGATAATACCCGTATATATTTTAGAATCCTCTAAAAATCTAGCTAAGGGCTCAATGGCTAGGTCAAAGAGGAGGGGGGAAAGCGGGCAACCCTGTCTAGTCCCTCTCTGGAGAGGAAACACCCGAGATAGGAAACCTCCCGTATGTATGCGCGCCCCTGGGCTGGAATAGAGACCCTTCAGAAAGATCCGGATATCCCCCAAAATCTTGAATTTATCGAGCACCGCCCCCAGCCAGTTCCAACGCAGTGAATCAAAAGCTTTTTCCGCATCCAACGCCAACAAAATGGGGGTTCCAGCTGGCTGAGGGCGGCGCTGGACCCAATCTAAGGTTGCCAACACCTTCCTAATATTTGCTACCCCCGACCTTCCTTTAATGAAACCCACCTGGGAGGACCCTATCAGGGCAGGCATTAATAGGCTCAGTCTGTCAGCCAATATTTTAGTCAATATCTTGAGGTCCTGATTAATGAGCGAGATCGGGCGGTATGAACCTGGATCTTGTGGGTCCTTATTTGGTTTAAGTATCAATTTAATGTGGGCAACATTAGCATGAGCAGGGAAACTACCTGTGTGTAAAAGATGGTTAAAATATTCCGTCAGTGTGGGGGCAAGATTTTCTTGTAGCACTTTGTAGAATTCTCCTGAGAATCCGTCAGGGCCTGGCGCCTTTCCGTTGTGTAGGGAACGTATTATATGTAGCACTTCCTCAGCCGTTATTTCCGCATTTATAGATCCCTGCTGTTCCTCTGTTAGGGAAGGTAATTTAACGTCTGACAGAAATCTCCTACCCTTTTCAGGGTCTTCTGGGGTGTCGCTATAGAGACTCTCATAATATTTTCCTAGCAGATCATTTATCAATTTAGGATTTGTTTGGACCACTCCCCCCTCTCCTTTCAGAGCTGTGATGACTGTAGGAGTCCTCTTGCCCCGTGCTAGGTTGGCCAGCATTTTGCCTGACTTATTCCCAAATCTGAACAGATCCGTCTGGAATTCTGACCTATACATTGCCTCTCGTTTATCTACCCAAACTTCAAAGGTATTTCTAGCTGCAATCCAGGCCTCCTTGTGCTGAGTGGTAGCCACCCGGAGAAATTGAGTGTATGCCTTTCTAAGGGCCGAGCTAGCCTCCTGATATTGTTTAGCAACCACCTTGCGTAGATTACTGACATAACCGAGAATTTGACCCCTCAGAACCGCTTTTGCAGCCTCCCAATGGGTCGAAACATCCGATGCATCACGGGGATTGTCACCCTGAAACTCCCACCACCAACCTTGTAGTGTATCTTTGAAATTGTCATCCTTGGCAAGAAAAGAAGGAAAGCGCCATATAAAATCAGTTCCTCTAGGGTAGGTATCCTGCAAGGAAATGGAAACAGGTGAGTGGTCAGAAATTAGTAAGTCATGAATTTCAGCTGAGACCACCCTAGATGACATATGCAGAGGAAGGAAAAGATAGTCAATACGAGACCATACATTATGTGCGTGTGAAAAATGCGTATACTCCCTGTCGTCAGGATGTAGAGAGCGCCAGGTATCATATAAACCTGTAGAAGTTAGAAAGGGAGGTATAACCTTGTCAGAGAGTCTTAGCGAGCTGACCATCCCCTCCTCCCTCTTCCGGTCTTCCAGAACAGAGGCGACTGAGTTAAAATCACCACCCACAATTCTGTTGTGGGTTCCATCCATATGCAGTCTGTTCTCTAGAAGAGCGTAAAAGGAAGCATTGTTTTCGTTTGGGGCATACACATTATGAATGCTATAGGAGATCCCTCCTATCTCTACCACCAACTTATGCCATCTGCCTTCACTGTCATGAGACTCTGAAAGTATTTTCCCTGAGAAATTTCTATGTACTAAAGTAAGTACTCCAGCTTTGCGCTCCCTGGCTGAGGATCCAACCACAGAACCTACCCAAAACTTTTTCATACGAAAGAAATCCGTATCCTCCAGATGCGTCTCTTGCAGGAGAACTACATTAGGTTTAAGACGCTTTAGGTGACGTAAAATTTTTGACCGCTTCTGTGGGGAACGTAATCCCTTGACGTTCCAGGAGATAATTTTCATTTCAGTTCCGGTATGTACGGATCCCCAGACAGAGAAAGCCAAGGGAGAAGGGAAGAGGGAAGGAAGAAGGGGGGGAGGAAAAGAGAACAGAAAAAACGAACCAAAATCAATATAAATACAACCAAATAAAATAAAACTGCCTAAGTGTGTGGTAGCAGGTACCGATCCACTGGACCGGATACGGCTAGATGGTGTCAGCCGTCACAAAATCTAGTTATAGACTTTCCTTTTTTCCGCCATGGCAGAACTCTCACATAACCAGCCTGAACAATTGCTATCTGTACAACTGAACAATAACGGCCCTAATACGGAGCATAAAGCAGAATAATAAAACGTTCTTAAACTGGAACAGCTTAGTAGCATTAACAAAATTCTACCCCTAAGGGTTGAGTTTCAACCACATTTAGAATTGAGGAATGTCAACGTCCCCTCCTGGAGGGCCTTTCTTGGCCATTGCGCGAACGGTCATTCCCTCGCCGAACCGCTGGAACCAATGAGTCCTTCAAGGTAGACCGTTGGGGAGAGAGGGATATATCTTGCTGCTCTGAATCAATAATCTCATCCAAAGCCTCCTCTGCCTCAGTGGGAGATCTAAATGAGATAGTCCCTCCATGTGCTTTGTGAATCTTTAGAACTGCCGGGAAAAGAAGCTGAAATCTGATGTCCCTTTGGTAGAGTGCAGTGCAGACCGGGCTAAAGGCCTTGCGTTTCTTCGCCACCTCAGCCGAGAAGTCCTCAAATAATAAAATTTTGTGGCCCCTTATAGTTATCTGGTGTCTCCTCCTACGAAAACTGCGAAGTAAAGCCACCTTATCATTGAAATCCAGCAGTTTAAAAATAACTTGGCGAGGTCTCCCATCTCCACTGCGGGGAGACTCCGAATTAGAGTCCCTAGTGGCGCCTCTTTCCAGACCAATCCTGTGGGCCCTCTCCACTCGGCAGAAAAACTTTAGGCCCAGGGCCTCTGGCAGTTCTTTCTCACATATATCCAAAAGGTCCAATTGTTTAATGGACTCAGGCAGCCCAACCACTCGGTTGTTGCGGCGTGACCTGTTTTCCAGGTCATCAACCTTGAAACGCAGGTATTCCAGGGCATGCTGCTGGGATTTTAAAACAGACTCAGTGTCCCCCGCTTGCTGCTTCAAGGACCGCATCTCTTTCTCCAGGGCCCCAACTTGTATGCTGGTTTGATTTACCTCCTCCCTCAGGGAGTTAAAAGAGGCCAATATTGTCGTTTCCAGTGTTTTCTGGATGTCCGGCATTATACGCATTGCCACTTCAATGGCTAGTTGTTTATAATCTATTGTGGCCGTGCCACCTAGGGGGGACCCCTCTCCCTGGGTATTCTGAGAGCCCTCTTCCCTGAAAAGTAGTGGCTGAGTGTCCGCCATTTTTGCCGCGTTCTGTGAGGCTGCTAGCTGCGCACCTGTAATCTTCTGCCCGCTCCGGAGGAGATATCTTTCCATCGGCTCCTTGCTGCAGGTAAGTGGTGTCAGTCGGACGTCCCTTAGGGCTGAAAAAACAGTTCCCTGCGCTGCCAAATGACCAAAATGTTCGGCGGTATGCAGGAGCTCTGAGCGCTGCGTCCTCACATGGCGGCGCCGGAACCGGATGTCCCGTCTGGCAGGTTTTTATTAAATTTTTTATATATTTTTTATTAATAAAAGACGTAGTAGTCAAAAAAAAACTGTGGCTTGTTGGGACAAGCATCCAAAAACTATGCCTTAACAGGGGCAAATCCCTGCTGCAGTTTATACACACACACGTGCATCAGCGTCCGAAAATTATGTGTAAATGGGGCAGAATGCCTTCCCGTATTTATACACACACAAGTGTTAGGCTACATTCACATCTGCGTTTTCCATTCCGGCATCGAGATCCGTCATAGGATCTAAATACTGGAAGAAAACACTTCAGTTTTGTCCCCATTCATTGTCAATGGGGACAAAACTGAACAGAACAGAATGCACCAGAATACATAACCATAATGGAATTGGCAGTAGGGTGATTAGCAAAGGGGAATAGTAGCTGTGACGTTGGTGGCAGCAGCCATATCGTACAGAAAATTATGGTAGTCAGGCATATGGCAGTAGTGGCACCCCAGCCGGAGGTGTGTGAAAATCCTCACAGATCCATGCTTTGCCTCATTTGACAAAACTGATGTTTTGTACACATTTGGGTGTGACAATGCCACCTGCCACACTGAAAACCCTTTCTGAGATGACACTAGAGGCTGGACAAGACAATACAGTGAGAGCAAATTGGGCCAGTTCAAATCTACCTGCCCAGAAGTCTATGGCGTCAGGGAGTCTGGTATGCAGCGGAGAAAAGCCGCAGTCCAGGTAGGACTATACCAGGTTGTTCCGGCAGTATGTCTCTGTTTGCTGATTTGCATCAACCTGGTTCGGCACATGGAAAAAATGCTCCATCATCTTGATAGTGAACTGGCTGCTGCTGCTTTGACTTCTTCTACTTGTGGTAGTAGAGATGGTGGGTGACTCAGTGGGGGTGTAGATGGTTCTCCTGGTCAGACACGTGGGTGGCAGGCATCTGGTCGCTAAAAGCTGCGACAATGTCATGGTTCCTCAGGTGACTGGTGTCAGGAGATCAGAGAGAATGACTGAGCGTGGAGGAATCTAACAGTCTCCTTGATTTCTTTTTATTCAGTGCTGATAGGGTTAATGACCACTTCCCTTTTCTCAGCTGTTGCTCAGTGGTCATCACTTCTACCCTTTATAGTCTGACCCCACCCTTCTGACTATGTGGCAGAGAGCTTCATTTGGGTTTGGCTGAGCTGGTGTGAAGTCGTCTCTGGTGTTTGTGTTCTTCCATCTCTACAGAAGTTAAAGGGGTAATCCCATCTTAGACAATGGGGACATATCACTAGGACCTCTGGGACCCGCACCTACAACGGAGCGGAGAAAGTTGAGGAGGGTGCACTGCGCATGCGCAGCCACCCTCCATTCATTTCTATGGAGCCGCCGAAAATAGCCGAGCACTGGCTCGGCTATTTACGTCGGCCCCATAGAAATGAATGGGGGAGGCGGGGAGCTGCACTTGGTGATGGACGGACCCCGAGAAACCCAGGGTCCTCCAGCCACAATTTTCCCTAGCTCCATTCTCCTTGTAGGGACACTCCCTTGTAGGGACACACACCTATCAGACAATGGGGGCATATCCTAGCGATATGCCCCCATTGTCTAAGATAAGATAACCCCTTTAAGTGTCGCGTTTGTTTGTATTTGTTATATTCCCTGTTGTTGTATCTCGGCCTGAGACACAGACTTCCATTCGTTCATCTGGGGAGGAATGGGTTGTCTCTGGTCCTAAACCTATTCTAGAGCCTTATCGGGAAATCAGGGCCTAGGTATCCTGCATATGAATATTCCTACCTTCAAGGTCTATTCATATTGATAGGTAGTCAGTGCCCGGATTAGGGTTGTCTAGGAGTCGACCTGTTCCTTCCCTAGTTTCCAGGTCCAGTTACTGTTCCCCTTCCCTCCTGTGTTCAGTGTGGAGTCGTCGTCCCCCCACGCCGATCCTGACAGACAAGCTGCACACAGTGTATCCTAGTAATAAAACAATTTCACCTCTCTTTTGGCAACTGGAAAATATTGTCCTATTTTGCTTTCATAGCAAGGTTATCAAGAAATCATCAAATTGTTTGATGGTAAGGATACACCTGTCATTACATAAGCAAGCAAGCAAACATATAACTTGCCATTCTCGCTAGTGTCCCCGAGGACAAACTGAGATGATTGGATATCATTGCCAGCATTGTCGTCATCAGTATCATCAGCCTCGTCCTCCTGCGCAAGTGATTCCTCCTCCTCCTGCTTCTCCTACTCCAGTGGTAGCTCTTCACCCTTATTCTCCACTTCCTCCTCCATGGGACCTTCTCCCTGTGGGTCCCCATCAGCTGCAGGGCTGCCAGCAAGATGTATAAGCAGTTCTTCTTTCACCTCCATTGCCGCATCAACCTGAGCATCTGCTCTAAGATAAATATCTGGGCATGTCATTGTTCATGCCGCAGTTGTCCCTACTAAAAAATTTGGTGGCTTCTTTGAAGGGCCTGAGCATGTGACACTCATTTCTGATTAGCTGCCACTGCCTGACCTCAAAACAACACATGCTCCCTGCTAAGTTGGTCAGGTGCATGACAAAATCATTCACCGCTGCTAGTACATATGCTGTAGCGAATACAAGGTGGAATTCCAGCGAGTTGGTATGTCGCGGATCAAGCGGTGCAATGGCAGGCTGTTCTGTCATTGCAAGTCCAGGAGGACATTCCTTGCCACATATGAATGACTGAAATCCAAAGACAGTCAGCACCCTCTAAAAGCCACTGTACTTTTTTAAAAAGCATTGCACACATAAGTTTATCACATGCGCCAATGAGGGAGCCTGTGTTATTTCCCCCAACTGCAGGCCAGAATGTTCCTGTCATTATTGCTGATCACCTTGCCCAGTTTGAGTTGGCAGGGAGACAGCCAGCGGGATGGTTGCTACTTGATGCACTTTAGAAACAAATCGTCTGTGTGGCTACTCTTGCCCAGGCTATCAGCTCTAACACTGCATGGCAGTGCTTCACTCTACATATATGATAGGAGGAAGGGTTGCTGGAGCAACACTCTGCCATGCTTCTCTTGGGGACGGGAGGATATCCATGGAGGAGAATGTGGAGGAGGCAGATATGTCCCAGGTATGGGGACCAGACCGACACAATTGTGGAGGTGTCAATAGGACCTGGCCTTGTTGTTGCATTGCTGCCTTGCGGCTGCTGTGAAAAGCACTTACCTAGTCAGCTGTGCAAAACAAATACTGTCCTTGCCCATAATAGCTGATCCAGGTGTCAACAGTGGCTAGCACTTTGCTTCACAGTGAAAATTCAAAGGTGTGACCCACATTCCCGAATACGTGACAGTACAAGTCAGGAATGGCTTTTTGGAGATATAATGGTGGCTAGGTATCTTACAGCAGCAAGGCTTAGTGCAAGCCATCAGTTCCCTAAAGCAGCAGAATCCACTAAGTGGTACGGCGAGGACTGCACCATCAGCAACTTAGCCAGATGGGAGAAAAGCTTGTGCACCAGCTGATAGTACATATAGAGCTATTTCCTGGCACACTGTCACGAGGGTGTCAAGAGCCACGCCTGACTCCGTTATACCCGGGGTCAGGAAGTCGCAGTGGGTGGCTGCGCGCTCTATGTCTAAAGACAGTGCTGTTTATTAATGGTAGCTTTCTGGGTTTGCATTGCAATCCTTTTTGGCTCACTCAGGGATCCGTAGCTTCTCCTCCTCAGCTGTTTCTTGTCCAGCAATCCAAACCTCCTTATATTCCCATCTCTCACTTCTCTGGTTGCCAGATAAAGAGCTTCCTGCCTGGACTTCTATACTGACCCACTGGAGCTGTTTAGCTGTGTTCCCTGGTTGTTGTTCCAGAACGTTACCCTCCGGATCCCTGTTGGGCTTTGGTGGTCTGCTGTTGTCGCCCACCTGGGATTATATGTTTGTCTGTATTGTCTGTCCTCTCCTTGGTGTTTTCCTCTTAGTGTCAGTGGTGCGGACTAGTGATCCCACTGCCCCGTTCACTACATAGGGCTCATCTTAGGGAAAGCCAGGGTTTAGGCACGTGATCGGCGTACGGGTGAGGAACCCGTCTAGGGACGTCAGGGCAGTCAGGTGCCAGCCGCAAGGTGAGTCAAGGGTCACCATCTTTCCCTCTCCCTTGGACAGGGCCTTCCCATTTCCCTCCCTTTGCATGACGCCGGTCATTACATTATATCTGGCCCTTATTTTGTGTAGGTAAAAAAAAAAAAAAAACTTTTTCTTTCTACCTACTTAGAATCCAGTATGGATCCAATTGCTGCTTTGTCAAAGCAATTTCAAGGCCTGTCTTTGGAGGTGGCAGGATTGAAGGCGTCGGTCCTCCAGCAACAGCAGCAATTGCTACAGACCGCAAGCTCAGCGGTTGCTACAGGTAACCAGGTTGTTGCGGAACCCAAGGTTGCTCTTCCTGACAGATTTTCTGGGGGAAGGGACAAATTTGTGACGTTCCGTGAGGCCTGTAAATTATATTTTAAACTGCGCCCTTACTCCTCTGGTAATGAAGAACAGCGGGTGGGGGTTGTTATTTCCCTGCTTCAGGGGGACCCGCAATCCTGGTCGTTCTCTTTACCCACTGATTCCCAGGCTCTCCAGTCAGTGGATGAATTTTTTGGGGCCTTGGGTCTCATATATGATGACCCTGACCGAATCGCACTGGCTGAATCAAAGTTACGGAGACTCCTACAGGGAGAGCGGCCAGTAGAGGAGTATTGCTCAGAGTTCCGTAGGTGGGCTACGGATACCCAGTGGAACGACCCGGCTCTCAGGAGTCAGTTCTGCTCTGGGTTATCCGAAAGGATTAAGGATGCGCTTGCGCTGTATGAGACTCCGTTTTCCCTTGATGCGGTTATGTCCCTTTCTATCAGGATAGATAGACGTCTTAGGGACAGATTGAAAAATCCGGAGCAACTGGTAACCCCTCCCAAGCAGCAGTTAGTCTGTACGGACTTAGACGAGCCTATGCAGCTAGGAGGAACTACTCGTCAGGTCCGTCCTCCTGAGGCTCGCCGTAGGCATGGGGTTTGTTTTTTCTGTGGGGAGAGGGGTCATTTTATTAATGTCTGTCCTTCCTTTCTCAAAAACAAAAGACCGTCGGAAAACTACTAACCCCACGCTGTGTGGAGGATGTCAGCCGGGGGGTATACGTTTCCTCCATACGAACATCGCAATTTGTGTTGCCAGCGGTTGTTGTTTTTGGTGTTAAGACGGAGACTATTTCTTTTTTTCTAGACAGTGGAGCAGGAGTAAATTTGATAGATGCCCACTTTGCCCACACTATGGGTTTGTCTCTCTGTACGCTACAGAGACCTATTCCCATATTCGCTATTGATTCTGCTCCTCTGTCTCAGAGAAACCTTACTCACATTGTCCATAACTTACACCTTCGGGTAGGGGACCACCATAACGAGTGGCTTTCATGTTATGTTCTGGAGGGGCTTCCCACTCCTGTGGTGTTGGGTCTTCCCTGGTTGGTAGCGCATAATCCAGTGGTGGATTGGCAGGCCAGGGAGATATTGGAGTGGAGTGAGCATTGCAGAGAAAATTGCTTAAATAGCAATTGCTTAGTCGCCTCCATAGCTACCCTACCTACATTTGTTTCGGACTTTGAGGACGTTTTTTCTGAAAAGGGTTGCCAGAAGTTACCACCTCACCGCCCTTATGATTGCCCGGTTAACTTGATTCCCGGTGCAAAATTACCCAAGACCAGGTTATATAATCTTTCGGGTCCGGAGAGACAAGCCATGAAAGATTATATCTCCGAGAGCTTGGCTAAGGGACACATCAGACCCTCTTCTTCAGCCGTGGCGGCAGGGTTTTTCTTTGTTAAAAAGAAAGATGGAGGCCTGCGTCCTTGCCTAGATTTTCGCGAATTAAACCGGATAACCATCCGAGACCTATACCCTCTTCCTCTCATTCCTGACCTGTTTAATCAGATTGCGGGTGCTAGGTGGTTCTCCAAACTTGATCTTAGGGGGGCCTACAATCTGATTCGTATCAAGGAAGGGGATGAGTGGAAGACAGCTTTTAACACCCCTGAGGGGCATTATGAAAATCTAGTCATGCCTTTCGGTCTGACCAATGCTCCTGCTGTCTTCCAACATTTCGTTAATGACATTTTTAGTCATCTTATCGGCAGGTTTGTGGTGATATACCTAGATGATATTTTAATTTATTCGTCTGATCTTAAAACACATGAGGTGCATGTCAGACAGGTACTGCAGGTCCTACGGACGAATAAATGATATGCTAAAATTGAAAAGTGTGTCTTCGCCGTTCAGGAAATACAGTTCCTAGGTTATTTATTATCTGCTTCAGGTTTCCGTATGGATCCTAGGAAGGTCCAGGCAATTTTAAATTGGGATCTTCCTGAGAACCTCAAAGCACTTCAACGGTTCTTGGGCTTCGCAAATTTCTATAGAAAATTCATTAAAAATTATTCTGTGATTGTAAAACCCCTTACTGACATGACTAGGAAGGGGACTGATTTTCTAAATGGTCTGACGCCGCTAAAATTGCTTTTTCCTCTCTAAAAGAGAGGTTTACCTCGGCACCTGTACTAATCCAACCTGATGTCTCCCAGCCTTTTATTGTTGAAGTCGATGCGTCAGAGGTGGGAGTGGGGGCTGTGCTGTCTCAGGGTCCGTCTCCTGGCAAATGGCGTCCTTGTGCTTTCTTTTCTAAAAAACTATCTGCAGCAGAAAAGAACTATGATATTGGCAATAGGGAGCTATTAGCTATTAAACTAGCGTTTGAAGAATGGCGTCACTTTTTAGAGGGGGCAATCCACCCCGTCACTGTGATTACGGACCACAAAAACCTTCTGTACCTCGAATCAGCTAAGCGTCTCACCCCTAGACAAGCTAGGTGGTCGCTATTTTTTACCAGGTTTAACTTTGTTATTACCTATCGTCCTGGGGCAAAAAAACCAAGGCAGATGCACTATCTCGTTGTTTCCCTGGAGGGGGTAATGTGAGTGATCCGGTACCCATTCTACGAAGAGGAGTGGTTGTCTCTGCGGTACACTCTGTTCTGGAGGGAAAGGTGTTAGAGGCCCAGGGGGACGCCCCGGTCTCTTGCCCCTCAGAGAAATTGTTTGTACCGTTAAACCTGCGTCTCGAATTATTAAAGGAACATCATAATTCGGCACTTGCTGGGCACCCGGGTAGTAAAGCAACCTTGGAGCTATTGTCTCGTCGTTTTTGGTGGCCAAGGTTGCGTCAGGATGTAATGAATTTTGTGTCTTCCTGTTCTACTTGTGCGCGCGCGAAAGTCTCTCATACACGTCCTGCAGGGTCTTTATTGCCACTTGTCATTCCCAATAGGCCATGGACACATCTGTCAATGGATTTTATCACTGACTTACCTTTGTCTGCGGGTAAAACAGTTATCTTGGTAGTAGTGGACAGGTTTAGCAAAATTGTACACTTCATTGCGTTACCCGCACTATCTAATGCTAAGACTCTTGCTCAGGTATTCATCAGTGAAATCGTGAAGCTTCACGGGGTCCCTTTTGATGTTGTTTCGGATCGGGGAACCCAGTTTATTTCTAAATTTTGGAAAGCTTTTTGTTCCTATTTGGGGGTACACTTGTCCTTTTCCTCAGCTTTCCATCCTTAGTCGAATGGACAGACTGAGCGTACCAACCAAAACCTTGAGACATATCTAAGATGTTTTCTGTCTGAAAACCAAGAGGTGTGGTCATCATATTTACCGTTAGCCGAGTTTGCCATAAATAATCGCCGTCAGGAATCTACTGGCAAGTCACCATTTCTTGGTGCATATGGTTTTCATCCCCAATTCTGTACTTTCAAAGAGGAGGGGTCTTCTGGGGTTCCCGAAGAGGAACGGTTTTCGTCATCTCTTTCTTCTGTATGGCAGAAAGTGCAAGCTAATTTGAAAAATATGGGAGGTAAATATAAATGCATGGCTGATAAGAGACGGTCGCCAGGTCCGGACCTAGGAGTGAATGACTATGTGTGGTTGTCTACTAGGAATATTAAATTAAAGGTTCCCTCTTGGAAACTGGGTCCTAGGTTCATTGGCCCTTACAAAATAGTAGCCATCATTAACCCCGTGGCTTTTCGCCTGGAGCTACCTCAGACTTTTAAAATCCATAACGTCTTCCATAAGTCGTTACTCAAGAAGTATGTTCCACCTCTAGAACCGTCACCGCTGCCACCTCCTCCTGTTGTTGTGGATGATAATCTAGAGTTTCAAATATCCAAAATTGTTGATTCTCGTCGGGTCGCCGCTCTCTTCAATATCTGGTGCATTGGAGGGGTTACGGTCCCGAGGAAAGAATGTGGGTTCCAGCGTCTGAGGTAAACGCCGACAGGTTAGTTCGGGCTTTTCATGCCTCTCATCCTGAGAGACCTAGTCCTAAGTGTCCGGAGGCCCCTCGTGGAGAGGGGGGGTACTGTCACGAGGGTGTCAAGAGCCACGCCTGACTCCGTTATACCCGGGGTCAGGAAGTCGCAGCAGGTGGCTGCGCGCTCTATGTCTAAAGACAGTGCTGTTTATTAATTGTAGCTTTCTGGGTTTGCCTTGCAATCCTTTTTGGCTCACTCAGGGATCCGTAGCTTCTCCTCCTCAGCTGTTTCTTGTCCAGCAATCCCAACCTCCTTATATTCCCATCTCTCACTTCTCTGGTTGCCAGATATAGAGCTTCCTGCCTGGACTTCTATACTGACCCACTGGAGCTGTGTAGCTGTGTTCCCTGGTTGTTGTTCCAGAACGTTACCCTCCGGATCCCTGTTGGGCCTTGGTGGTCTACTGTTGTTGCCCACCTGGGATTATATGTTTGTCTGTATTGTCTGTCCTCTCCTTGGTGTTTTCCTCTTAGTGTCAGTGGTGCGGACTAGTGATCCCACCGCCCCGTTCACTACATAGGGCTCATCTTAGGGAAAGCCAGGGTTTAGGCACGTGATCGGCATACGGGTGAGGAAACCATCTAGGGACGTCAGGGCAGTCAGGTGCCAGCCGCAAGGTGAGTCAGGGGTCACCATCTTTCCCTCTCCCTTGGACAGGGCCTTCCCATTTCCCTCCCTTTGCGTGACGCCGGTCATTACACACACATTCTGTTATCGAAAGCTGATGACAGAGCAGAGGATGAGGAGGAGTATGAGCAGGAGAAGAAGTTAGGGTGGGTTCGCACTTGCATTAGGGTATTCTGTTACAGGTTCTGTTTCTAATGGAATATAGCGGAATTCCAGAACGGAATGCAAAACAAAAGCCTTTAAGAGGCATTCCATTTTGATTCGTCATCATAGAAGTCTATAGGCAAGCTTAACGGATCCTTCTGGTTTCTGTTATGCTGGACTGAAAACAAGGTCGGTATCTTAAAATTATTTATAACGTGTTCACTAACATGGGTTTTAAAATTACATTATTGCCACATTGCTTTTGGTATAACACTGAATGGTTTCTTGAAGTAATAAAACCATGTGTTCACTAACATGGGTATAATGCACTGAAATGCCCAATTACAAACTGTAAATGGAACTGTGTTTGCAGTAGAATGTATGCTAGAGAACACTGGCCTAGAGAAAGTTGAGAGAAGGCCGCGAGACTTCACGCAATAACTTTATAAATTAATTTGTACCGTAAAAAACAATTTCGGGTTCAGTTCCAAAGTACCATGTAGTTCCAAGGTACCATGAAGTTATTGCGCGAAGTCTTGTGAGACTTCACGAAGCAATAATTTCGGCTTATCGGAGACAATGCATTCTAATACTGTACAGAGCTCCTGCTCCGTACAGTATTAGAACAAAGTTTTATGCAAATCGACTTCAGATGTTTAATCCAAAGTCGATTCACTCATCCCTAGGAGCAATCATTAGGAGAAATAAAACGGCCGCCGTCCTATTAGTACTCACAAAACCTGCCCTAATCACACAGCAAGACAAGTTACTTCAGAACACTGAGGTAAAGAGCTGCCTCATCCTCCTCTCTGCTCTGCTTGTCAGGGATTATGATCCTCCTGAATACAGATTATAAGATCTTCAGCTGAATCTCTGTAGGAATGGAGTTCATGAGGAGACATGAAGTGCAGAGAGGACGGACAGGACAGGTAAGGTAGGGCTGTGGTAATGCATACAAGTGCTGCTACTCATTATTCACACCCCCACCCTCTCTGTCCTTCATGTCTCCTAATGAACTCCATTCCTACAGAGATTCCTCTGAAGATCATATTAAACTGTATTCAGGATCATAACCCTTGACAAGTAAGGCTGTGTTCACACTTCAGTTATGTGATCAGTTATTTCCATCAGTTATTGTGAGCCAAAACCAGGTGTGGGTCAAAAAACATAGAACAGGCGCAGATCAAATAATTACACCTGATCTCTGTGAAGGCTTCACTACTGGTTTTGGCTCACAATAACTGATCTAAATAACTGACCAAATAACTGAAGTGTGAACGCAGCCTAAGAGAGGAAGATGGCGCAAAACAAAACAAGTCATTATAACTAATGAAAGGTGTTTAGTAATATATTTATAATGAAGTAATATTTAGATATTTTTTATTTTCTTAATTCCCAGAGAACCCCTTTAATACTGAAATATATGAAATTCTTGCAGGTATCTGTAATGCAGAATTTGCTAGCCATCTGCATGAAACAACTAAGACAGTGACCAGTCTCTCATTCACTCTGCTAAGCTTTCCTCGATAAAAGTCTAAAATCTACAAAATTATATCTCCAATTCTCTCCCTATAATGATCTTATAGTGCCCCTAGTAGCTAGATGAGTAGCTTTTGTCTGCAATTGTTTTTTGGCAGATGGAAATAAAGTGAGGAAAATTGGCTTCTACCTCACAGGTTTTTTTTCTTGCCTTCCTCTGGATAAAAAAAATAAATTGCGGAAAAAAGATACAAAACATCCTGTACTATATGATGGTAAAATATGTGGATGTGCATGGCTACATTTATAAAGTCACAGAAACTAATGCACTATAACAATAGATGCAAACAAAACATATGGACTAAGCCCTCACTCTAATGATAAAATCTGAGACTCTTAGTCAATATATTTTGATCAAAACACATCTGTGCCCACCTACCCAGCACCATGGTGGTCTCAGGTCAGGCAGGTCCTACTCTAAACCTATCTATGCAATTGTGCATCTATGTTCAGGAGCGCAGACTGTGCACATATAGTGTGTTGCTCCTAGTTACTTAGTTTGCATCTATTGTTATAGTGCATTAGTTTCTGTGACTTTATAAATGTAGCCATGCACATCCGCATATTTTACTATCATATCGGGCAGAATGTTTTGTATCCTTTTTCCGTGTGTGAGACAGTGACAGGTCTCACTCAGGTTAGAGGCAAGGAAGGGGTGGATAGTGCAGTCCACACCCCTGTTCCACCACAGGTGAGAGAAGCTGGAGGTAATCAGCCTGGCATAAGGCACCTCCCAGAGTGTCAGAAAGGGGGTAGTGTGTTACCTGTGGACAGAGGCCTGGAGGCTCTGTGTGGTCCAAGCCAGGAGGGCTGAGAGACCACTATTCCCCATGTGTGCTGAGACACTGGACTGGAGACAGTGGGCGTACTGTGCTCTGTACAGCCAGGAGGCTGTGGGACTTTGGCTGAGAAAGCCGCTTGTGTTCACAGGGTGTGAACAAGGACTTAGGTGAGTCAGGAAACTCTGTGTTAGTTAGAGCCTAGTCGGGCAAGTCTTTATTATTTTATGTGGATGTCACATGTGTTAGGTGAAGCTGCGACTTCATGATAACCTGTATTGGTTGGAGTGTGCACAATAAATGCACGGTTTGGACCTGAAACCTGGTGTCTGGCAAAGATATTTGTGTGAATGACCCCCGGAGAAGAGCTAACCCCTACACGTGATTTAAAAAAAAAAATTGTCTTGAAGGAGTGGCACCTTCATGTGTGAACGCGCTCCTATCCTGGAAGTAGCATTCATGTGCGCTTTTGCCCCACCTATCTAAGAGGTGACCTTGATTAAGGTGGTGCATATAGGTGTGTGTGCTCTTCCTCTCATTGGTTGCTGACGCACATAGAGGTAACTAAGAGCAACACACTATATGTGCACAGTCTGCGCTCCTGAACATAGATGCACAATGGCATAGGTAGGTTTAGAGTACTACCTGCCTGACCTGAGACCACCGTGGCACTGGGTAGGTGGGCACAGATGTGTTTTGATCAAAATGTATTGGCTAAGAGTCTCAGATTTTATCATGAGAGTGAGGGCTTAGTCCATATGTTATGTTTGCATCTATTGTTATAGTGCATTAGTTTCTGTGACTTCCTCTGGATCAACTTGCAGGATAACAGTCTTAACTGGATGTACAGATGTCTTTTTTCAGCCTTATAAATAGGAATGAGCGAATCGACTTCGGATAAAACATCCGAAGTCGATTCACATAAAACATTGTTTCAATACTGTACAGAGCGAGCGCTCCATACAGTATTAGAATGTATTGACTCCGATGAGCCGAAGTTATTACTTTGCGAAGTCTCGCGAGACTTTGCATAATAACTTCAGAAATTGATTTATGTTGTAAAAAAACATTTCCAAAACTCGGGTTTGGTTCCAAGGTACCACAAAGTCGATTTGCTCTTTCTTGCTTATAAACTATGTTACAGCCACAACACATCCTATCGCAACCCCAGCTGCAAGAAGAATGGCATTTCTTCCTTCTCACCCCAAGAACCTAGCTGAATATTGCCCCAGGTCTAGCCCACCCCTCCCTCCCAGTGTCACATGATCTTCCATCTTCTTCCTTCCTGTTATTTTCCCCGCCAATTTTCACAGTAAAACGGCGCTCGTTGCCATTTTTATACGGATCGTTTTGAACGATTCTCAAAACCTTCAGATTTGTTTTGCGAAATCCGATTTGTTTAGAATCCACTTGATCTTCTACTCTGGATACTACATATGCCACCATTTCTCAATGCATGTTTGATCATAGCAGCATACATATTTTAAATGTAAAGTCATACTAACAGCTCTGACAACTAACACAAACATCACGGATGATTTTTGATAAAGGATAGTTTTATGATTTTTCATTCATTTTTTCGAGTCTGTGGACTAGGCATTAAATTCTAGGATTGTTTAAAACTATTGTTTTTTACATGAAAATTGGCCTGCACTGAGAGTAAAGCAATTATAGTGGTTTTTTTTCATTTGTTCCAGGACATCCTTAACCACCTCAGCCCCCAGTGCTTAAACACCCTGAAAGACCAGGCCACTTTTTACACTTCTGACCTACACTACTTTCACCATTTATTGCTCGGTCATGCAACTTACCACCCAAATGAATTTTACCTCCTTTTCTTCTCACTAATAGAGCTTTCATTTGGTGGTATTTCATTGCTGCTGACATTTTTACTTTTTTTGTTATTAATCGAAATTTAACGATTTTTTTTGCAAAAAAATGACATTTTTCACTTTCAGTTGTAAAATTTTGCAAAAAAACGAGATCCATATATAAATTTTGCTCTAAATTTATTGTTCTACATGTCTTTGATAAAAAAAAAATGTTTGGGTAAAAAAAAAAAATGGTTTGGGTAAAAGTTATAGCGTTTACAAACTATGGTACAAAAATGTGAATTTCCGCTTTTTGAAGCAGCTCTGACTTTCTGAGCACCTGTCATGTTTCCTGAGGTTCTACAATGCCCAGACAGTACATACACCCCACAAATGACCCCATTTCTGAAAGTACACACCCTAAGGTATTCGCTGATGGGCATAGTGAGTTCATAGAACTTTTTATTTTTTGTCACAAGTTAGCGGAAAATGATGATTTTTTATTTTATTTTTTTTTTTCTTACAAAGTCTCATATTCCACTAACTTGTGACAAAAAATAAAAACTTCTATGAACTCACTATGCCCATCACGAAATACCTTGGGGTCTCTTCTTTCCAAAATGGGGTCACTTGTGGGGTAGTTATACTGCCCTGGCATTCTAGGGGCCCAAATGTGTGGTAAGGAGTTTGAAATCAAATTCTGTAAAAAATGACCAGTGAAATCCGAAAGGTGCTCTTTGGAATATGGGCCCCTTTGCCCACCTAGGCTGCAAAAAAGTGTCACACATCTGGTATCGCCGTATTCAGGAGAAGTTGGAGAATGTGTTTTGGGGTGTCATTTTACATATACCCATGCTGGGTGAGAGAAATATCTTGGCAAAAGACAACTTTTCCCATTTTTTTATACAAAGTTGGCATTTGACCAAGATATTTCTCTCACCCAGCATGGGTATATGTAAAATGACACCCCAAAACACATTCCCCAACTTCTCCTGAGTACGGCGATACCAGATGTGTGACACTTTTTTGCAGCCTAGATGCGCAAAGTGGCCCAAATTCCTTTTAGGAGGGCATTTTTAGACATTTGGATACCAGACTTCTTCTCACGCTTTGGGGCCCCTAGAATGCCAGGGCAGTATAAATACCCCACATGTGACCCCATTTTGGAAATAAGACACCCCAAGGTATTCAATGAGGGGCATGGCGAGTTCATAGAAATTTTTTTTTTTTTGGCACAAGTTAGCGGAAATTGATATTTTTTATTTTTTTCTCACAAAGTCTGCCGTTCCGCTAACTTGGGACAAAAATTTCAATCTTTCATAGACTCAATATGCCCCTCACGGAATACCTGGGGGTGTCTTCTTTCCGAAATGGGGTCACATGTGGGGTATTTATACTGCCCTGGCATTCTAGGGTCCCTAAAGCGTGAGAAGAAGTCTGGAATATAAATGTCTAAAAAATTTTACGCATTTGGATTCCGTGAGGGGTATAGTGAGTTCATGTGAGATTTTATTTTTTGACACAAGTTAGTGGAATATGAGACTTTGTAAGAAAAAAAAAAAATAATTCCGCTAACTTGGGCCAAAAAAATGTCTGAATGGAGCCTTACAGAGGGTGATCAATGACAGGGGGGGTGATCAATGACAGGGGGGTGATCAGAGAGTCTATATGGGGTGATAACCACAGTCATTGATCACGCCCCTGTAAGGCTTCATTCAGACGTCCGTATGCGTTTTGCGGATCCGATCCATCTATCAGTGGATCCGTAAAAATCATGCGGACATCTGAATGGAGCTTTACAGGGGGTTGATCAATGACAGGGGTGTAATCAATGACAGGGGGGTGATCAGGGAGTCTATATGGGGTGATAACCACAGTCATTGATCACGCCCCTGTAAGGCTTTATTCAGACGTCCGTATGCGTTTTCCGGATCCGATACATCTATCAGTGGATCCGTAAAAATCATGCGGACATCTGAATGGAGCTTTACAGGGGGTTGATCAATGACAGGGGTGTAATCAATGACAGGGGGGTGATCAGGGAGTCTATATGGGGTGATCAGGGGCTAATAAGGGGTTAATAAGTGACGGGGGGGGGGTGTAGTGTAGTGGTGCTTGGTGGGACTTTACTGAGCTACCTGTGTCCTCTGGTGGTCGATCCAAACAAAGGGGACCACCAGAGGACCAGGTAGCAGGTATATTAGACGCTGTTATCAAAACAGCGTCTAATATACCTGTTAGGGGTTAAAAAAAACACATCTCCAGCCTGCCAGCGAACGATCGCCGCTGGCAGGCTGGAGATCCACTCTCTTACCTTCCGTTCCTGTGAGCGCGCGCGCCTGTGTGCGCGCGTTCACAGGAAATCCCGGCTCACGCGAGATGACGCGTATATGCGTCGCTGAGCGCAGGGCTGCCACCTCCGGAACGCGAATCTGCGTACAGCGGTCCGGAGGTGGTTAAATTGCTTTGCTACTAGGTAGTTCATAATTATCTGAAATGTTAAAAGTGCAGTTTTCAGAGAAGCATTAATGGCAAACTCTAGAAAAAACTAGGGTTTCCCAGAAATAGTGTAGGAGTTTTCCTTCTGCCATCCCATATGTTCCAGGAAGTAAGCCCTTAAAAAGGCCCCCTCAGAAACATCAGCATTTTCTTAGTTCAGGGCCCCAGTGCAGTTATTTAATATTTCAGGAAATTACTAAATTAATTTTTGTCATCAGTCACGAGAGTGTCCTTAGTTTATTATAGAAAAGACACTGTGACACACTGTATCCCCCACCCACCAAATATGACTCAGAAGGAAAGTGGAATGGTTGTGGAGGTCAGAGACATCTAGCCCCTTGTATGACTCATACATGTGTATGCACAGTCAGCAAGTCAGAAGGTTAATTTTTACCAAAACTATATGAATGTTACTGTATTTTAGATTTTAGAAAATGCATATTTGTTACTATCAACAGAAATATGATCCTAACTTTCTCTTAATCACAGATTCATATTATTTTGATTAAAGTTCAGGACACTGTACATATGAAATACAGAGACATTTGCATACATAGTGTACAAACACATAAAAGTAAGCAAGTACATGAAATTACAAAGTAACTGATTGGTATGGAAGTAGGCTGCTGTCCACAAAGGCTTAAAATCTACAAAGGAAAAGAGACAAAAGCAGAATATACAGTTGTGTGGCAGTAATTTCACACAGGTGTTTCTGAAGAAGTATGTTTTTCTGTTGCCTTTGAAAATTTGAATGGTGCAATAGAGACTGATGTTTTGGGTTAGTAAGTTCCAGGATGGAGGAGATCCACTGATGAAACCTTGGAGATGGGTCTAGATGATAGATGTGTAAGGCTAGGTTCACATCTCCAGAAGTTCCGTCAGGAGCCTCTGTCATAGATTCTGGCCCAAAAAAAAGGACAAGATACCACTGCATGCAGAATGCCAAAATCCATAGCAGAAACCTGATATACCCCCATTATAGTATAAATAAAATGAAACAGTTCACCACATGCGACTCGCATATTTGTCCAATAACTGAGTGTTCGCCTTTAGTGATTGTGCAACCAATGGGCACAACTCCATTATAGGGAATAGAATGTACGTAAACTAAGCTGCTGCATCTCCCTCAAACTGTAGAGTCAAATATATAGTAAGAGATATGGAGTGCATCCACCACACTGCTGGTAAAACTGACGCACAATAAGTCTCCCTGCACTCTCCCTCTCCAATATTCTTCTATTAATCATTTTCAGCAACATTGTCCCTAACTCATGATAGCTTGCCACGTCTCTCCCTAAAGCTTAGCTCACAGGGCAATGGCAGAGACCCCACGGGATGAGGCTTTTATAGGGCAGTGACATCACAGGAGATGGCTATCTGCGGATTGGATGGCTGCATAGCATTATGGGTGATCTCTCATTCCTGGGCTTCTTACTTTCACTTTGTAACACATGCAACCACCATTTTAGAAAAAAACTGATTTGCTACCATGAAGCACAAGGAAATTCATATTTGTTGCAAATCAAAGTTTTCCTAAACTTGAGACCAAATTCCACATCTAATGCTTCGCTTCGCTCAACACTAGAGTCAAAGTCTGAGGACAGATCTAAATGAGGATTTAAAGAGTAGTATGGCACAGTGCAACTTTGGTTAACCTAGCTACAATGGGTTGGTGGATTAGGAGGCCAAATTGTAAGTGACTGAGGAGCAAGTTGGAAAAGAGGTAGAAGGACAGTTCAAAGTGTACAGTATGTGGTGTTCAAGTAACTTTGAGGCAGATGGGATGGTAGCTCCAAGGAGAGGACAGGTCAAAGGATAACTTCCTAAAGACGTGTGCCAACAGCTTCAGAGTATGGCGTGGATCATTATTTTGGCAATACCATTACTACTCCTTCTCAGTAACATGCAGCAGTTATTGACCACAGTCTTAACCCCTTAAGGACACAGCCTTTTTACACCTTAGGACCAGGCCATTTTTTGAAAATCTGACCAGAGTCCCTTTAAGTGCTGATAACTTTAAAACGCTTTGACTTATCCAGGCCGTTCTGAGATTGTTTTTTCGTCACATATTGTACTTCATGACACTGGTAAAATGGAGCCAAAAAAATAATTTTTTTGCACCAAAAAATACCTAATTTAACAAAAATTTGGAAAAATTTGCAAATTTCAAAGTTTCAGTTTCTCTACTTCTGTAATACATAGTATTACCCCCAAAAATTGTGATGACTTTACATTCCCCATATGTCTACTTCATGTTTGAATTGTTTTGGGAATGATATTTTATTTTTTGGGGATGTTATAAGGCTTAGAAGTTTAGAAGCAAATCTTGAAATTTTTCAGAAATTTACAAAAACCCAATTTTTAGGGACCAGTTCAGGTCTCAAGTCACTTTGCGAGGCTTACATTATAGAAACCACCCAAAAATTACCCCATCTAAGAAACTACACCCCTCAAGTTATTCAAAACTGATTTTGCATACGTTGTTAACCCTTTAGGTGTTGCACAAGAGTTATTGGCAAATGGGGAGGAAATTTGAGAATTTAATTTTTTTGTCAAATTTTTCATTTTAACCCATTTTTTCCACTAACAAAGCAAGGGTTAACAGCCAAACAAGACTGTATCTTTATTGCCCTGACTCTGCCGTTTACAGAAACACCCAATATGTGGCCGTAAACTACTGTACGGCCACACAGCGGGGCGTAGAGGGAAAGGTGCGCCGTATGGTTTTTGGAAGGCTGATTTTTATGGACTGGTTTATTTACACCATGTCCCATTTGAAGCCCCCTGATGCACCCCTAGAGGAGAAACTCCCTAAAAGTGACCCCATCTAAGAAACTACACCCCTCAAGGTATTCAAAACTGATTTTACATACGTCGTTAACCCTTTAGGTGTTGCACAAGAGTTATTGGCAAATGGCGATGAAATTTGAGAATTTCATTTTTTTGCCTAATTTTCCATTTTAACCCATTTTTTCCACTAACAAAGCAAGGGTTAACAGCCAAACAAGACTGTATCTTTATTGCCCTGACTCTGCTGTTTACAGAAACACCCCATATGTGGCCGTAAACTACTGTACGGCCACACAGCAGGGCGTGGAGTGAAAGGTGCGCCGTTTGGTTTTTGGAGGGCTGATTTTGCTGGACTGTTTTTTTGGCACCATGTCCCATTTGAAGCCCCCCTGATGCACCCCTAGATTATAAACTCCATAAAAGTGACCCCATCTAAGAAACTACACCCCTCAAGGTATTCAAAACTGATTTTACAAACTTTGTTAACCCTTTAGGTGTTGCACAAGATTTAATGGAAAATAGAGATACAATTTCAAAATTTCACTTTTTTGGCAGATTTTCCATTTTAATATTTTTTTTCCCAGTTACAAAGCAAGGGTTAACAGCCAAACAAAACTCATTATTTATGGCCCTAATTCTGTAGTTTACAGAAACACCCCATATGTGGTCGTAAACCGCTGTACGGGCACACGGCAGGGCGCAGAAGGAAAGGAACACCATATGGTTTTTGGAAGGCAGGTTTTGCTGGACTGTTTTTTTTTACACCATGTCCCATTTGAAGCCCCCCTGATGCACCCCTAGAGTAGAAACTCCAAAAAAATGACCCCATTTTAGAAACTACGGGATAGGGTGGCAGTTTTTTTGGTACTAGTTTAGGGTACATATGATTTTTGGTTGCTCTATATTACACTTTTTGTGCGGCAAGGTAACAAGAAATAGCTTTTTTGGCACCGTTTTTTTTTGTTATTTACAACATTCATCTGACAGGTTAGATCATGTGGTAATTTTATAGAGCAGGTTGTCACGGACGCGGCGATACCTAATATGTATACAATTTTTTTTATTTATGTAAGTTTTACACAATGATTTCATTTTTAAAACCCAAAAAATGTTTTAGTGTCTCCATAGTCTAAGAGCCATAGTTTTTTCAGTTTTTGGGCGATTATCTTAAGTAGGGTCTCATTTTTTGCGAGATGAGATGACGGTTTGATTGGCATCTATTTTGGGGTGCATATGACTTTTTGATTGCTTGCTATTACACTTTTTGTGACGTAAGATGACAAAAAATGGCTTTTTTTACACCGTTTTTATTTTTATTTTTTTACGGTGGTCATCTGAGGGGTTAGATCATGTGATATATTTATAGAGCCGGGCGATACGGACGCGGCGATACCTAATATGTATACTTTTTTTTTATTTATGTAAGTTTTACACAATGATTTCATTTTTGAAACCAAAAAAATCATGTTTTAGTGTCTCCATAGTCTAAGAGCCATAGTTTTTTCGCGTACATGCGACTTTTTTGATCACTTTTATTACCTTTTTTCGGAAGTAAGGTGGGCAAAATTTAAATTTCATCATAGTTTTTTATTTTTTATTTTTATGGTGTTCACCGTTCGGGTAAAGTAACATGACCGTTTTATAGATCAGGTTGTTACGGACGCGGCGATACCAAACATGTGTAGGGAATTTTATTTTCTTCATTTTTTATCAGTGATAAATGTGTTTTTTGATTTTTACTTTTTTTTCACTTTTATTCACTTTTTTTTGACCCAGACCCACTTGGTTCTTGAAGATCCAGTGGGTCTGATGTCTGTATAAGGCTACTTTCACACTAGCGTTCGGGGCTCCGCTTGTGAGTTCCGTTTGAAGGCTCTCACAAGCGGCCCCGAACGGATCCGTACTGCCCCAATGCATTCTGAGTGGATGCGGATCCGCTCAGAATGCATCAGTTTGGCACCGTTTGTCCTCCGCTCCGCTCAGCAGACGGACACCCGAACGCTGCTTGCAGCGTTTTCGTGTCCGCCTGGCCGTGCGGAGCCAAACGGATCCGTCCAGACTTACAATGCAAGTCAATGGGGACGGATCCGTTTGACATTGACACAATATGGTGCAATTTCAAACGGATCCGTCCCCCATTGACTTTCAATGTAAAGTCAGGATTATACCATCAGATCGGAGTTTTCTCCAATCCGATGGTATATTTTAACTTGAAGCGTCCCCATCACCATGGGAACGCTTCTATGTTAGAATATACCATCGGATTTGAGTTACATCGTGAAACTCAAATCCGACAGTATATTATAACACAGAGGCGTTCCCATGGTGATGGGGACGCTTCAAGTTAGAATATACTGAGAACTGTGCACATGACTGCCCCCTGCTGCCTGGCAGGTGCTGCCAGGCAGCAGGGGGCAGACCCCCCCCCCCCCCCTCCTGTATTTAACTTATTGGTGGCCAGTGCGGCCCCCCCTCCCTCCCCAGTATTCATTGTAACCAGTGCGGCCCCCCTCCCTCTATATTCATCGGTGGCCAGTGCGGATATTAAATATGAGCAGTGCGGTCTTCCCCTCCCTCCCCAATATTAAATATGAGCAGTGCGGCCTCCCCCTCCCTCCCTCCCCAGTATTAAATATGAGCAGTGCGGTCTCCCCCTCCCTCCCTCCCCAGTATTAAATATGAGCAGTGCGGTCTCCCCCTCCCTCCCTCCCCATTATTAAATATGAGCAGTGCGGTCTCCCCCCTCCCTCCCCAGTATTAAATATGAGCAGTGCGGTCTCCCCCCTCCCTCCCTCCCCAGTATTAAATATGAGCAGTGCTGCCTCCCCCTCCCTCTATTCATTGGTGGCCAGTGCGGATTCAAAGTATTGTGATCAGTGCGGCCTCCCCTCTCTTTCCCCCCCCCCCCACCATCATTGGTGGCAGCGGAGAGTACCGATCGGAGTCCCAGTTTAAATCGCTGGGGCTCCGATCGGTTACCATGGCAGCCAAGACGCTATTGCAGTCTTGGCTGCCATGGTTACTTAGCAACAAATAACAGCATTATACTTACCTGAAGAGCTGCGATGTCTGTGACCGGCCGGGAGCTCCTCCTACTGGTAAGTGACAGGTCTATAGGCAATGCGCCGCACAGACCTGTCACTTTACCAGTAGGAGGAGCTCCCGGCCGGTCACATAGATCGCAGCTCTTCAGGTAAGTATAATGATTCTATTTGTTGCTAAGTAACCATGGCAGCCAAGACTGCAATAGCGTCTTGGCTGCCATGGTAACCGATCGGAGCCCCAGCGATTTAAACTGGGACTCCGATCGGTACTCTCCGCTGCCACCAATGATGGGGGGGGGGGGGGCCGCACTGATCACAATACTTTGAATCCGCACTGGCCACCAATGAATAGAGGGAGGGGGAGGCCGCACTGCTCATATTTAATACTGGGGAGGGAGGGAGGGAGGGGGAGACCGCACTGCTCATATTTAATACTGGGGAGGGAGGGGGGGGAAGACCGCACTGCTCATATTTAATACTGGGGAGGGAGGGGGGGGAGACCGCACTGCTCATATTTAATACTGGGGAGGGAGGGAGGGGGAGACCGCACTGCTCATATTTAATATCCGCACTGGCCACCGATGAATATAGAGGGAGGGGGGCCGCACTGGTTACAATTAATACTGGGGAGGGAGGGGGGGCCGCACTGGCCACCAATAGGTTAAATACAGGAGGGGGGGGGGGGTCTGCCCCCTGCTGCCTGGCAGCATCTGCCAGGCAGCAGGGGGCAGTCATGTACACAGTTCTCAGTATATTCTAACTTGAAGCGTCCCCATCACCATGGGAACGCTTCTGTGTTTAGAATATACTGTCGGATCTGAGTTTTCCGAAGTGAAAAATCAGATCTGAAATAAACTGTTATGCAAACGGATCCGTTCTGAACGGATGCAAGCGTTTGCATTATAGGAGCGGATCCGTCTGATGAAACATCAGACGGACCCGCTCGAACGCTAGTGTGAAAGTAGCCTAATACAGTACAGAACAATATATATTGTACTGCACTGTATTTTACTTACACTGAACAGATCTATGCCTTTCAGCACAGATCTGTTCAGCACCATGGACAGCAGGACGCCTGAGAGGAGGGGATCTCTCGGGGCTGTCTGGGGGCTCTCTCCCTCTCCATCGGGGGGCTGCAAAGGCACAGCAGCCCCCCGATGGGAGAGGGAGGGAGCTCCCTGCGCTGTTAACCTTTTCCATACAGCGGTCCGTACGGACCGCTGTATGGAAAGGGTTAAACGGCTGACATCGCATCGCAGATGTCAGCCGTTTATACCAGGGTGCCAGCAATGTGCTGGCACCCTGGTATACCCACTGAACACCAATGAATTTTCAAGGGGAGGCGGGCGGGGGATCGCGATCCCGCCTGCCGCACCGCCCGCCTCCCGCACCGCCCACACCGCCCGCAACCCTCCCCCTGCACCTCCCGCCACCATAAAAATCATTCGGGGGTGCAGGGGGGGGTGAATAAAACTTTTTTTAGGCATATAAAGTTTCTGATCCCCGCGGTCCCAGAAACTGCAGAAATCGCAGCAAACCGCAGGTCTGAATTGACCTGCGGTTTGCCGCGATCGCCGACATGGGGGGGTCACGGGACCCCCCGCGCATTTAGCCTAGGTGCCTGCTCAATGATTTGAGCAGGCACCGGGTTCCAATCACTGCCAGCCGCACGGCAGTGATCGAAAATACACAGGGCGTACATGTACGCCCTGTGTCCTTAAGTACCAGGGCACAAGGGCGTACCTGTACGCCCTATGTCCTTAAGAGGTTAAAGGGACACTGACAGGCCCGATAAACATATTAAGTTATTCCTATGCAGTCATAGGTCTATTAAAGTGTATTCCAACGATATAAGAGTACCTCCTGTCCGCATTTTAAACCATGTAAAAACAACTTTATAATCATCTGTCAATCAGCTTCCTTTATGCCCAAGGGGCGGTTTTTCACATCTCTTTATGCCCAAGGGGCGTTTTTACTCCTACCTTTGTGCCCAGCCGCGCCTCAACTGTCGCTTCCTAGCGCCGCCCAGCTCATTATTATTCACTGGCTGGGCTGCTTTTACAGTCCCCGAGCCGACGCAGGCGCAGCAGGAGACCCTGGCATTGAACTCACTTGTACCTTCTGCGCGTGCGCCGGATAACTTGCCCGGCACCCTCACTCGCAGTGTGCCTGCGTCCCTTATTCTCAATGCCAGCGTCTCCTGCTGCGCCTGCGTCGGCTCGGGAGGATCGGGGACTGTAAAAGCCGCCCAGCCAGTGAATAATAATGAGCTGGGCGGCGCTAGGAAGCGACAGTTGAGGCGCGGCTGGGCACAAAGGTAGGAGTAAAACCGCCCCTTGGGCATAAAGAGATGTGAAAAACCGCCCCTTGGGCATAAAGGAAGCTGATTGACAGATGATTATAAAGTTGTTTTTACATGGTTTAAAATGCGGACAGGAGGTACTCTTATATCGTTGGAATACACTTTAATAGACCTATGACTGCATAGGAATAACTTAATATGTTTATCGGGCCTGTCAGTGTCCCTTTAAGGACCTATAGTGCACAATGCCACTTGAAAACCTGCATTTAAGTAACTAGTTTAAATGAACGGAAGGCTCTGGTATTTAAATGACCCTAGTGTGTGTATACTAATTATTTCTCCAGTGTTTCCCTTTAAATATAGAGAATAAGATGCTGCCTTCTCCGCTGCACTATCCTGGTCTGCGGGCTGTTCCGCTTTGGTCCCGACTGGATGTGGCTGCTTCTTTTAGTGTTCGGCCACATTCGGTAGGGACCAAAGCAGAAGACCCCGCAGTGTGTGACAGTGCAGCAGAGAAAGCGGCATCGGGTGAGGGTAAGTGCTATGTAAAAGAGATTCGCTCCACAGGTACGGTAATTATGTCATGGGTGATATTGCTTTATATACAAATTATGAGATGCATTGATCTGATTTCATATGTCTAATATTATAACATATGTTAAAAGCTCCTTCCACCAAGTACACTGTAATTCAGCAACTTCCATAACTCCTAGTCCAAAGCTGTGGCTACACTTTCCTTCACCAAGGAAAAGGTTCAGCTCCTTGCCCTAGCCCTGTTGAATACTCTAGAACAGGCAAATTCCTTGCTGGTACCCCACCTGGCATCTAGCAATAGGAGTACATGCCCCAGTGGCCCCCAGATGTGCCCCTGTCCCACTGATTTCAGCAGTGAGTTACTGTAAATCCAGCATGCCTGATTCTACTTTGGTATTTGGGCTGTCTGTATACTGTACGTGTGGAATGCTTGTCTGGCAAACTTTATTGTATTAAGCTTTTAAACGTTTTGATGTTTGCTTTAATTCTGCCCTGCCAAAGGCTTATCAGATTTGGCTTTGGTATGGGCATCCTTACTGTTCTGGGCAAGTTAGGGTTTACATAACATAAACTTCTTCAGCGATGGCTAGCTGACATGTAGTGTAGAGGAATCTACCATCAAAATGGGCATCTCTGTAAAATGCACCCCTGTTTTATATTGTAACGGGGCACACAGCATTTTAGGAAATGGGCTTTGTGTTGTGAATTCCAAACTGCATGAACAGTACATTTTCCAAATGCATTAAATAAAATTGGGCTGCTTTCCATCCTTATTTGCCAGTCAATGAAGAGTGTTGTTTGTTTACTGGAACAAAAACCTTGAAGAAAAATAGTGTAAAAAATATTACAAAATATTAGTTGAGAAATGATAAAAAAATTATAAAAGCCGATTTTTTTCTAATCATCGTGATATTATTTTCTTAATTATTGTTTTATTAAAGTTCAATAAGGTAAATAACAGAGCAAATGGTTGCAACATAACATGAAGAAAACAGGTATGCAGAGCTATTCAAAAAACCGTTAATGGTATTGACTGTAAGAAGTAAAAGATATATTGCTAAGGGGATCAAAACAAAAGGGTAGGGGGCAGCAGGAGGGGAAATGTTTTATGGGTTAGGACCTATGGTCAGAGAGGTATATTAAGTATAGTGGCGTATTCTAATATCATCTTAATTCTAATATACTGTATGTGCTACAATGATTAGTACGAGGTGCTTGGTATGGAGCAGCCGAGCATTCAGCATGCTTGCCAGATGGATTGCAATTTCTGATAGGTGGCATACTCCCAACTAGTTAACTCCTCAAATCAATCAAGGGTTCAAGCGCTTACTACTGTGGACAGTTGATTTGTTAATTCATTCTTATTAAGAAGAACAAAGGTTAGTCAGTTCGGAAGAAAAAAAAAATTGCTGTGAGGGTCAGATATTTACCAGAAACTTGATAGTCTAAGAAATTGACTTCTTGCCTGAATGGTTAAATTTAGGTGCATGACCCCAGGATATGAGATCGTGCCCACTTGTTGGAAGAGAGTCCACTAGGAAATTAATTAAAATGGTGTGTCCAGCTTCCAACATCATTTTATAGTTTATATAAAGATACTGTCTACATAAGATTGAACAGTCATTCAATTACAATATCTTGTACTAAATTGCATTATGTATTATAGTCCAGATCTGCATTCATCGTTTTGCTGCAAAACAGGCATCGGGTATGGTGGGTGAACCTGGCGTCTTGTTTTCTCTGTCTGCACTGGCACTTTTACATGTATTGTTAGATGAAATATACAGCATCTATGGGCTGTGTTGCTCTGCTTTGAAAGTTGAACTTGTAACTAACCTTCCCTTTTGGTATATGATGTTTTTTGAAATACAAGTACTTTGGCTCAACTTCCAGTTCTTTATCTTGTATTTAGCTAATAATTTAAAATTTAGAAGAAGGAAAAAGTCAATGGGTGAGATTCCCATGCACCAGTCTTGATCCTCTGTGTGCCAGAGTGAGATACACTGATTTTATTATAAGGTAAATGCCTATAAAATAGATGCCTCTGTGTGCCAGAAGCTTAAAGCTATGCCAGCTTGGCACAGGCACAGACTTCGGCTATAACGTACGCCAGTTTGTGGAGCAAGTTATAGCAAATGCTGGGAGTCTGTGTGAAGCTCTGTCCCTCCTGTTTAGCCTCACCCCTGTTATAGCTAGTTTAGAAAAGTGGCAAGAAGCTCATAAAGTCACAATTTAGGGTGCAAATATGGCATGCGCCAAACCTTGCAACCTTTTATTGCCTCAAAAAGAACACTAAAGCATTAATAAATCTCCCTGATTATGTTTATGAATGTATTGGTCTAATATTCTTCTTCTGGTGTGCATTATTGGAAACAATCAGCCTCCTGTTCTAACAACGGTAGAAAGAAATCATCTTGAATTTTCTTGACACAATTTCATACCATAAATAGTATGCAAGAACCTAATGCCAATGCAGCCTATTTGGGTAATGTCATCAACTTCCCCTACTGACAATTTTTTACATGGTCATTGTCACATTGAGCTGCACTGCGATAAAATGTGCTTCCTGTGACCTCCCTGCTTTGGTTTTCTGTCAGCGTGGACTCTATTGTGTAACACACATTCACATACATCTGCTGTAGACCTTCTGTAGCTTAATCAACCAACCTGTACAATGAAATATACTCGGTCAACAGGAGGAATGTTTATTAGTCCACTTTGATTAATGTGACATTAATTGTACATGTAAGAAAAAGCTTAGGAAAAACAAACAAGGCTACCTCAAGAGTAATCAGAAATACAGGATCTTAAGGCTCAATTGTGAGGCGTGATGACTGTTGCACCATAGCATTCACCTGCACTGTGCTAGAGATTGTATGCTTGAAATTTTTAGTATTGGCAAACTTTCAGGGATTTTTTCAATTCTAGAAGAAATAAAAAATATGTTTTTGCTACAATAAGCAGTGTAGAAAGATCTTTGATTGGTAATGCTAAGTCATTAACGATTATGGGGAATTTATCATCAGGAGGGTCTTTAAGTCAGTTTTCAGGAGTCTGTCTTGAGATGTTACTTCACTTTCTATGCCACCCCTTCAATGGAGTAAGATTGTGGATTTTTAAAAAGTCTCAGTTGATGAACCTGGAGTGAAACTAATTAACATAGCTAACTGTGCCTACCTGTCTACCCACTTTTCAAAATTGGAGTGAATGGTGTAAAATGCAAAATGTTGCTTCATTTTATGAGCAAATGAACTCAAAGTCACAAATCTCTACTTTGCGAAGCCAGAGTTCTAAAGTACAGTGGTCACACATGCACCGCTGCTCAATTCACACAGGGGACCCCCATTCTCGTGATCGGTGGTGGTTCTAGTGGTCAAAAATACAGATGACATGGTTGTAATCAATCCAGGGATCAACCCCCATTCCATCCACGCCCTACCTGCTGGAGAGAGTGAAATCATATAACACTGGAAAATACTTCAGCCAAAGAGACCACTTCTTCCTATATCCAAGGGGATAATCTGCTCACTCAGTAATCCATAATCTATTCATAAAATGCAGGGTGGATTACAAAAGAGCAAATCCTTAAGGACTTGAAGCCATTAAGACAGGTCACCAATTTTTCTCTATCCGGTGTCGGGGGGGGGGGGGGGGGGAGCAGCCAATGGCAGATGGAGATGAGCCTCCTAGCGTCACTTGCGATGCTAGGGAGGCTCCCCCCCGTCCCCACCTGCCATTGACTGCTCCCCCCCGACACCGGATGTATTCATCCGGACACGGGGAGAAGCAGCAGCGGGGTGCGGGGACCATAAGCGGCGCAGGGAGCAGTGTAAGTATATTCCATGTGGGGGGCCCGGCACATGGGGGGACACTTTATACTCTTGGATAAACCCTTTAATAAACCAGCATTTTATTTGTATGGTTCACGTGAGATGAATGATTGAAGATACTGTATATTATCCTAACAATTAATAGGACATACACGAGAGACAGGACAGACACAATAGGCTTGTAGGAGAGGATAAGGGAGTGTAAGAATAGGGAAGGCATGGGGAGCCCATCTGTGGACCAAAAGACGTGATGTAATGACCGGCGTCACGCACAGGGAGGGAAAAGGGAAAGCCCTGCCCAAGGGAGAGGGAAAGGTGGTGACCCCTGACTCACCTTGCGGCTGGCACCTGACTGCCCTGACGTCCCTAGACGGGTTCCTCACCCGTGCGGCGATCACGTGCCTAAACCCTGGCTTTCCCTAGAATGAGCCCTAGATAGTGAACGCTAGTCCGCACCACTGACACTAAGAGGGAAACACCAGGGAGAGGACAGACAATACAGACAAACACATACACCCAGGTGGGCGACCACAGCAGACCACAAAGGTCCAACAGGGATCCGGAGGGTAACGTTCTGGACCAACTACCAGAGAACGCAGCAACACAGCTCCAGAGGGTCAGTATAGAAGTCCAGGCAGGAAGCTCTATATCTGGCAACCAGAGAAGTGTGAGAGGGGAATATAAGGAGGTTGGGAGTGCTGGACAAGGAACAGCTGAGGAGAAGGAGCTACGGATCCCTGAGTGAGCCAAAAAGGGTTGCAAAGCAAACCCAGAAAGCTACCATAAGGAAACAGCCCTATCTTACATAAAGCGCGCAGCCAACCGCTGGGACTTCCTGACCCCGGGTATAACGGAGTCAGGCGTGGGTCTTGACACCCTCGTGACCGGTAGATTATAAAATCACGTGACCACTCCATTGGATAACCAATCTGAGAAATTAGAGGATGTGCGGAACCGCCGCCAAGGCTCCCATATTTTTGTGTGAACAGATCCTGTACTGTGGTCCTCCGCAGCTAGTTCTTCGATGCAAACCAGCTGATCTAGAGCTGTCGCCCAGGTAATTCTCTGAAGACTCTCAGTTGAACGCCAGTTACCAGCATTTTATTTTTATGTTCCAATGTATCTAAGAGAAACAAGGTCTTCAGAATTTAGCTCTGGTGAAATGGACCCTTCTTGTATATTGAGAGAAATGAAGCCAGAAACTCCCTTCAGTGCTGTAAGCAGAACATCTTAGTCCATGTGGCATATTTCTGGTACCAGTACTTTTCATTTCAACTCACATGAATCTTCAGAACATAACACACTCACACCAATAATCTAGGTTACAACATAGTTACCACATACGTGAGTAAAATTTTAGGCTGATTCAGTGCATCTATACATGACACAATGGAGAGCTGCAGTCATCATGAAATTATTGCTGGTTTGTATCTTTTTAAAGGACCTTTTCCATTAATAATAAATATCTATGACTTGATTAGGAGGATTCAGTTTTAGTCCAGTGAACATACCCTGACCCCTTCCTTATCTGGGTTAAACAGTGGAGTTGGATTTATTGGTCATTTACTGTGATTCTTTGTCTCTTCACAGCCCTGGTCTAAGGCTTGTTTTGTAATACCATTAAATCTTAGCTTTTTAACTTCAGATTGTGCCCCCCCCCCCCCCCCGTAAGGTCCAGTAGCTTATTTCAATGAATGCCTGACTTACCTGTTACCTCTTCAGACATAACTATTTTAGTAAATGGATACATTTCCTATAAAATAACAATTCAGGAGCATCTTTATTTAAAGAGCCTCTGTCAACATGATCAACCCTATTAAATCATTAAATCAGACATATTGCCTGGGAGGGTTGGTCATGATGATTTAAACAATATCTTTCTTTTCTTCATAGCTTACATAGCTACCTAGAGATCATTACTTTTATCTTAATGCAAATTAAGCTACACCCTCAGTACACTATCCCCTCCCTTTTGATTGGCAGGGCTAGACAGCCCTGTGTAATGGTGCCCGCACTGTGACTCACTAAGGCTAGTGTCATACTAGCATTAAGAGATCGGGCAGGGAACAGCCTGCTGGAGCTCTCTGGTCCTGGTATTGCAAGGCGGTACCTGAATGCCTGCTGACCATATTATCTATAATGGGGTCCGACAGTGATGCATTAGCAACCCTGTAAATATGCTTGCAAGTGCTTTTTTTCCCGGCCAATTCTCAGCATAGTTACGGGCAGGTCTCCGGCGGACCCCATTATAGTTAATGAGGCCAGCGGGTATTCAGGTACCGTCTGGCAATGCCGGATCCAGAGAGCTCAGGCAGGCTGTTTCCTCCTAGAACAGCCTGCTGAATTTCTTAATGCTAGTGTGAAACTAGCCTTATAATCATTGGTGGTCCAGTGTTAATATGTTATAGCAAGTCATTGGTGGCAGTGGGTTTTATCAAAGTCATGCATTTCCCTAGAAATGTGCTGTTGCCTATCTGTATGCAATCATTGGTGGCAGCGGAGCCTCTGCAGAGGGGAGTGAGCTCTGTGTGGGAAGGAGAGAATACTAACCTTTCCATCCTGCCGGAGTTGTGCTCCTCTGCTGTGTCTGAAGCCGCCAGCACCTCCACTGGAGGTGAAGGAGCGAAGCTGCTGTCAGTGTAAGTGTTTATGACTAATTTCCCACTATTCTGCATATACAGCTTCTGTGTTAACCCTTTAAAGGAGTTTGGCAACTTCTCACTGAAGAAAATGGCCTAAACGGGTGGAAATGCTCCAAACCCAGACACTGTAGCGCATCTATAACCGGGTGAGCAATTCCTCCGCATGCGGTCCGCAGACAACAGCAATCCCCAGCAAAAAATGCGTACAATGGAGGATGCCGGTGCGGACCGCATGCACCACAAGGACATCTTACACATAATGAGACATTGTGCAGATGAAAATATATATATACACACATCACTGCAGAAAATGCACCAAAATGATACGCAACTGACAATACTAGCTAATTCCTCAAGCCGATGTTAAAAGCTGAGAACTTTGCCAATATCTTCCAGTCAGGAACATATCGGAGCCCCTCATGCACCATGTCACGATGTCTCAGCACGCATGGGGTCCTACCACTGTGGTAGTGATTTGTGGGTTTGGCAACTTTCTAAGAATTTTTAATAGTACCCACAGTCCGCCTGGGAGCCTTGTACCTCCTATTGGAGCCCTATGCCCTACTTCTTGCTAATCTGGTTATTGCGTGCCAAAGCAGTAAAAGATTGTGGAATATTGCAGAGGGTATTCTGTCCGGAAGAGCAGATATAAAGCTGAAGATAAGACAGTCCGTGCAATACAGTAAAAGTCTAGTAAAAAGAGCACGAGTGAAATTATGCTTCATGTTCCAATGCAAAATGTATAATAAATAATGGATTAATCAAACATTGCTTCACATATTGATGCACTTTGATCTTCTGCCTCCGGGGACGGAAAAAACAAATCCGGAATCTTGTCCACTATATAAGTCCGTGCAGAGTTGTTCCCACAGAATTTGCTGACTGAGCATTACAACAAGCAAACAAACGGGGGGAGTGTTTGGTGTGCAGAACTAGGGGATACAATTCAGTCATGCAGAAACATTGCTCTTGCACTGATCAAAATAGGTCTCATGCATTCCCTCATTTGTCTCCGTGCTCACAGTCACAGCACTCGTCCTGGTAAATAACTAATGGAAAACATAGGAAGCAGAAATTAAACATTGAATGCCATCGGTCAGGATTCTCACAATAACCTCATCATTTAATACAAACCGGATTCCAAAAAAGTTGGGACACTAGACAAATTGTATTTTTCCTTTTTATTCACGATTTGTATAGTGTCCCAACTTTTTTGGAATCCGGTTTTTATGTATATTTTAATTCATTCTCATTTATCTTTTTGCTTTTGAAACTTACTTTTTAAAATGTAATTTGTCTCAGTAAAATTTCAACTCTCAATGATTTCCTATGGAGATTAAAGTTGGAGAGCGACTATTTCAAATTGTATGATTAGTTACAGTATGACTGAGATTTACCATAATTTTATGCCCCGTGTAGCCCCAATGTAAGTAAGAACACAAAATTATAATGTGGAGTGTCTGCAACAGGCCTCAAAACTACAGTGATAACTGTAGGACCCCCACTAAAGGTGACAGCCACAGATCACAAATAACAGTGGTAACCAATAAGAATGGCAGACTCAGTACACCACTGACAGTGAAAGAATTACTTCAGGGTTGAACTCTGGACCTTGATTTCCAAATGAAATGCACAGTTTACTTTCATCGGAAAACAGAACTTTTTCTCCTTATCCCAGGTAAGATGTTTCTAATCTTGTCTCTGGATCGTGAGTGGCTTGACACAAGGAATGTGACAGTTGTAGCCCATATCCTGGATACATCTGTTTGTGGTGTCTGAAGAACCTGACTCCAGCCACAGTCCACTCCTTGTGAATCTCCGTCAAATGTTTGAAAGGCCTTTTTTTGACAGTCCTTTCAAGACTTCAGTTATCCCAGTTACTTTTGCTTTTTTCTACCATGCTTTTCCCTTCTACTCAACTTTCTATTAACCACCTAACTGTTTTGCCCGAGCTCAGCTTGGACTGTGGGAAAAACACTGTTTTGCCCAAGTCTAGTTCGAGCAGAAGTGATGGGGCTGCTTTAGCTGCTCATATGTCCTGATTGGTAGGAGCTAGAGACATATGCCTGGTCTTGTTTGAAAGCTTGCATTCCAAGATTCCAGCATTGACAGAACATCAGCAGGAGATATCGCTGTTAGAAATCAAGTCAGGAATAAACACTATAAAACCTGCTTTTATTTTCTCTTTCAGCTGCATTCACTGCATCCCAATTTCTAACAGCGATATCTTCCTATGTACTGAAGATAATGCTGTCATTCTGGTATTTTTTTGAAAGCTTGGAATGCCACCTTCAAAACAATACAAATAATCGCTAGCTGCCAGCTCAATCCAGAAATATAAGCAGCTAAAGCAGCCTCCCCCCTTCAGTCTCGAGGGGGAGCAGTGGCAGAGCTGACAGCCTACAGGGGAAGAGAAAAAGTAGTAAAAAATATATAGAAATGTGCCATTATCATCATTGTACTGACCCACATAATAAAATTATGTTAGTTATACCACACAGTCAACGCCGTAAATAAATTCCACAAAATGATGTAAAAATTGCTGGTTTTTTTTATGTAACGTAATGTGAATTAAAAAGATTTGAGTATGAATAAGCTTACACAGGAAAAGTGAATAATAAGTTTTATTAAATATAAGATAACGGGGAAATCACATACAGAATAGTAAAAGTAAATAATCATCCCTGGCCATGCAATATGGGGTGGAACTCCGGTCGCCATGTTGTAGCACATGGACGGGGTCACCAGGGTGTACAAGAGATGGGGCAAATCAATACTTACATCCTACCTCGAATTAAGTCTTCAACAGAGACCCCTGAATGAATGTCTGTTAAAGCTTTTTAACTTTTAGACCCTCCTCCAGTGAGCAGCACGCATGTCTCTGAGATCACTCAGGAATGTACTCTTATCAGCACAATGGGGGATGGGTACTAGATAGCAAGGCACATTTCTACATTTCATTTATTTAAAAAATGTTTTAATCTTAACCCCTTCAGGACAGTCATTTTTCACCTTCCAGGACGCAGCCTAATTTTGCAAATCTGACATGTGTCACTTTATGTGGTAATAACTTTAACCACCTCAGCCCCCATAACTTAAACACCCTTAATGACCAGGCCACTTTTTACACTTCTGCACTACACTACTTTCACCGTTTATTGCTCGGTCATGCAACTTACCACCCAAATGAATTTTACCTCCTTTTCTTCTCACTAATAGAGCTTTCATTTGGTGGTATTTCATTGCTGCTGACATTTTAACTTTTTTTTGTTATTAATCGAAATTTTACGATTTTTTTTGCAAAAAAAATGACAATTTTTACTTTCAGTTGTAATATTTTGCAAAAAAAACGACATCCATATATAAATTTTTCTCTAAATTTATTGCTCTACATGTCTTTGATAAAAAAAAAATGTTTGGGTAAAAAAAAAATGGTTTGGATAAAAGTTAGAGCGTTTACAAACTATGGTACAAAAATGTGAATTTCCGCTTTTTGAAGCAGCTCTGACTTTCCGAGCACCTGTCATGTTTCCTGAGGTTCTACAATGGCCAGACAGTACAAACACCCCACAAATGACCCCATTTCGGAAATTAGACACCCTAAGGTATTCGCTGATGGGCATAGTGAGTTCATAGAACTTTTTATTTTTTGTCACAAGTTAGCGGAAAATGATGATTTTTTTTTATTTTTCTTACAAAGTCTCATATTCCACTAACTTGTGACAAAAAATAAAAACTTCCATGTAACTACCCCACAAGTGACCCCATTTTGGAAAGAAGACACCCCAAGGTATTCCGTGAGGGGCATGGCGAGTTCCTAGAATTTTTTATTTTCTGTCACAAGTTTGCGGAAAATGATGATTTTTTTTTTCTTTTTTTTCTTACAAAGTCTCATATTCCACTAACTTTTGACAAAAAATAAAAACTTCCATGAACTCACTATGCCCATCACGAAATACCTTGGGATGTCTTCTTTCCAAAATGGGGTCACTTGTGGGGTAGTTATACTGCCCTGGCATTCTAGGGGCTCTAATGCGTGGTAAGTAGTTTGAAATCAGAATCTGTAAAAAATGGCCGGTGAAATCCTAAAGGTGCTCTTTGGAATGTTGGCCCCTTTGCCCACCTAGGCTGCAAAAATTGGCCAGCATCTGCTATTCTCCTTATATTGAGCATACGGGTAATGAGATTTTTTTTTTTCCGTTCAGCCTCTGGGCTGAAAGAAAAAATGAATGGCACAGATTTCTTCATTCGCATCGATCAATGTGGATGAAAAAATCTCTGCCAAAAAAAAAAAGGAGGGGAAAGGCGTCTGCCAGGACACAGGAGCTCCGCCCAACATCCATACCCACTTAGCCCGTATGCCCTGGCAAACCAGATTTCTCCATTCACATCAATCGATGTGGATGAATAAATCATTGCCGGGATTATTATTATTTTTTTTATATATATACAAAGTGTTTGCCAAAGCATATATGAACACCGCCGCCTCCTCAGCTCATATGCCTCGGCAAACGTATCTTTTACTGCAGAGGAGAAATCTCGTCTTGCAGCGCCGCATACACCGACTTGTGTGTAATCTGACAGCAGTGCAATGCTTCTGTCAGAATGCACATCATTGCTGCAGCTAGTCGATCGGTTGGTCCACCTGGAAGGAAAAAAAAAGAAAAAACCAGGCCGCAACGCAATAAATTTTATTAACTTTATAATAACTTTTGAACAGAACATATAAACTTTTTTTAACTTTTTGAACTGAAAGTTAACTTTTTTGCTTACTGGTGTTTTTATTTTTATTTTATTTTTTTACCTTTTATAGGACCTCTCCTTCCCCATGGGACAATGTGCAAAGCGCAAATCGCCCAAAGATGTGGCGAAGTACATTATGCACTTTATCCCAGGTGAAAGGAGAGGTTTGCAGCAGCTGTGAGAGAAAGGGCCCTAATAGCCCTGTGTGCCTGTCCTGTGAGATGCAATCCCTATGCTAAGTGTACCTGTGTGTGGTACTTCCGGAAACACTCTCCAAAGCATAGGGCAGGGTGGTCAGGGCAGTCAGGACAGAAATAGCGGGTGTCACGCCTTATTTCACTCCTGCTACAGACACGACATCTTTTTCGGGGTGACGGGTTGAGGTACCAGGAACGACACTGGGCAAATGTCGCTCGTGTAGACGGCTAACTACACTGGTGGATGGGGCCACGGAACCTCCTGGGTAAAGGAGGTTCTCGATGATCTCTTCCTGGAATTTGAGGAAGGATCCTGTTCTCCCAGCCTTACTGTAGAGAACAAAACTATTGTACAGCGCCAATTGAATCAAATATACAGACACCTTCTTATACCAGCGTCTGGTTCTGCGGGAAACTAAATACGGAGACAACATCTGGTCATTGAAGTCCACCCCTCCCATGAGCGCATTATAGTCGTGGACACAGAGGGGCTTTTCAATGACACGGGTTGCTCGCTCAATTTGGATTGTCGTGTCTGCGTGAATGGAGGAGAGCATGTAAACGTCACGCTTGTCTCTCCATTTCACCGCGAGCAGTTCTTCGTTACACAAGGCAGCCCTCTCCCCCCTTGCAAGACGGGTGGTAACGAGCCGTTGGGGGAAGCCCACGCGACTAGTTCGCGTGGTGCCACAGCAGCCAATCTGTTCTAGGAACAAATGCCTGAAGAGGGGCACACTTGTGTAGAAATTGTCCACATAAAGATGATACCCCTTGCCAAATAAGGGTGACACCAAGTCCCAGACTGTCTTCCCACTGCTCCCCAGGTAGTCAGGGCAACCGACCGGCTCCAGGGTCTGATCTTTTCCCTCATAGATCCGAAATTTGTGGGTATAGCCTGTGGCCCTTTCACAGACCTTATACAATTTGACCCCATACTGGGCGCGCTTGCTTGGGATGTATTGTTTGAAGCCAAGGCGCCCGGTAAAATATATTAGGGACTCGTCTACGCAGATGTTTTGCTCTGGGGTATACAAATCTGCAAATTTCTGGTACAAGTGGTCTATGAGGGGCCGAATTTTGTGGAGCCGGTCAAAAGCTGGGTGGCCTCTGGGACGAGAGGTGCTGTTGTCACTAAAGTGCAGGAAACGCAGGATGGCCTCAAATCGTGCCCTGGACATAGCAGCAGAGAACATGGGCATGTGATGAATCGGGTTCGTGGACCAATATGACCGCAATTCATGCTTTTTGGTTAGACCCATGTTAAGGAGAAGGTCCAGAAAATTTTTAATTTCGGAAACTTGGACTGGTTTCCACCGGAAAGGCTGGGCATAAAAGCTTCCCGGGTTGGCGGATATAAATTGAGTGGCATACCGATTTGTTTCTGCCACGACTAAGTCCAAGAGCTCCGCAGTCAAGAACAGCTCAAAAAATCCCAGGGCCGAACCGATCTGAGCTGTCTCAACCCGAACTCCAGACTGGGCGGTGAAAGGGGGAACTAATGGTGCGGCTGAAGTTGGTGACTGCCAATCAGGATTTTCCAGCACCTCAGGGACTCTAGGGGGTCTACGGGCCTGTCTGTGCGGTGGCTGCGACGGGGTAACTACTGCACGTGCCACCGTACCAGCTTCAACTGCCCTTCTGGTGCTCGCCACTTCACCATGTTGTACGGCAGTGCTGGTACTAGGTCCAGGGAGGGCTGCGCTGCTGGTGTATGCCTCACCACGTGATCCGACAGCGCCAGCCCCACTCTGCTGCTCTTGAAGCGGATCCTGCGCAACCTGTGGTCTAGCGACACGGGGCCGGGTACGCCTGGTGCTATCAGGGACCTCAACCTCCTCGTCCGAACTTTGGATCAGACTGCCACTGCTTTCTACAGGTTCATATTCTGACCCGCTAGATTCGTCAGATGAGGGTTCCCATTCCTCAGCCGACTGGGTCAGAATCCTGTAGGCCTCTTCAGAAGAATACCCCCTGTTTGACATTTAGACTACTAAATTTAGGGGTATTCCCTGAGACTACCCAAGAAAAAAAGCAAGCCTGTCTTACAAAGGGGAGGCTAGCAAAGTACCGGAGGCCGCTGCGATTGATAAAAAATATCAAAACTGATTTTTTTATAGCCGCAGTGCTTGATACTATACAGATACTATAAAAGTACAAATGCTGATTAGCGATACGCTAATCAGCGAATAAGTGACTGCGGTGCAGTGGGCTGGGCGCTAACTGACGCTAAACTACCTAACCAAGGGGCCTAAACTATCCTAAAACCTATCAGTCAATACCAGTGAAAAAAAAAAGTGACAGTTTACACTGATCACTTTTTTCCTTTCACTAGGTGATTGACAGGGGCGATCAAGGGGTGATCAAGGGGTTAATTGGGGTGATGGGGGGTGATCTGTAGTGTTTGGTGGCTACTCACTGTGATGTCTGCTCCTCTGCTGGAACCAACCGACGAAAAGGACCAGCAGAGGAGCAGACAAGCCATTTAACACATCATATTTACAAATATAATGTGTTATCTGGCTTGTGATTTGATTTTTTGAAAATCGCCAGCCTGCCAGCCACGATCATTGGCTGGCAGGCTGGTGCCGAAATACTTCTTTAACTTTTGCCGGCCCGCGATGCGCATGCACGGGCCGGCTTTGACCGAAATCTCGCGTCTCGCGAGATTACGCATATATGCGTGACTGTGCGCAGGGCTGCCGCCTCCGGAACGCGATCCTGCGTTAGGCGGTTAAAATGCTTTTACTTATCCAAGTCATTCTGAGATTTTTTTCTTGTCACAAATTATACTTCATGACAGTGGCAAAATTGAGTCAAAATATTTCATTTTTATTTTTTTTTAAATACCAAATTTACCAAAAATTGGGAAAAATTAGCAAATTTCTAAATTTCAATTTCTCTACTTTTATAATAGATAGTAATCCTCCAAAAATAGTTATTACTTTACATTCCCCATATGTCTACTTCATGTTTGGATCATTTTAAAAATTACATTTTATTTTTTTGGGACGTTAGAAGGCTTAAAAGTTTAGAAGCAAATCTTAAAATTTGTAAGAACATTTTCAAAACCCAATTTTATCAGGACCAGTTCAGTTATGAAGTCACTTTCTGGGGCTTACATATTAGAAACCACCCATAAATCACCCCATTTTAGAAACTACACCCCTCAAAGTATTCAAAACTGATTTTACAAACTTTGTTAACCCTTTAGGTGTTCCACAAGAATTAAAGGAAAATGTAGAAGAAATTTCAGAATTTAACTTTTTTGGCAGATTTTCCATTTTAATCAATTTTTTCCAGTAACAAAGCAAGGGTTAACAGCCAAACAAAACTCAATATTTATTGCCCTGATTCTGTAGTTTACAGAAACACTCCATATGTGGTCATAAACTGCTGTACGGGCAGGGTGCAGAAGGAAAGGAACGCCATATGATATTTGGAAGGCAGATTTCACTGGGATAATTTTAAGTTGCCATGTCACATTTGAAGACCCCCTGATGCCCCCCTAGAGTATAAACTTCAAAAAAATTTCCCCAGTTTGGAAACTACGGAATAAGGTGGCAGTTTTCTTGGTACTATTTTAGGGTACATATGATTTTTGGTTGCTCTATATTACACTTTTTGTGAGGCAAAGGTGTAGGGTAAAAAATATACATAAACCTCTTAATTGTATGTACTGTATACTAATGCCAGAAGCCTGACTAATAGAACTGGGGAACTGGAATTAGTGATGTGTGAGGAGAACTATTACATAATGGGTATAACAGACATGGCTGGATGATAGCTATGACTGGGCAGTCAATGTACAAGGTTACAGTCTGTTTATAAAGGATCGTCAAAACCGGAGAGGGGGAGGGGTCTACCTTTATGTAAAGTCTTGTCTAAAGCCCACAGTCCGAGAAGATATAAGTGAGGGACATGAACATGTGGAGTCACTGTGGGTTGAAATACATGGAGGCAAAAATAATAATAAATTACTAATAGGAGTTTATTATAAACCACCTAATATGCCAGAGTCCACAGAAAATCTACTACTAAACGAGATAGACGAGGCAGCAAATCATAATGAGGTGGTTATTATGGGGGACTTCAACTACCCAGATATAGACTGGAAAACTGAAAACTGTACATTTCATAAAGGAAACAGGTTCTTGGCAATAACCAAAGACAATTACCTTACCCAACTGGTTTAGGACCCTACTAGAGGGACGGCCATAATGGACTTAGTATTAACCAATAGACCTGACAGAACAACAGATGTGCAGGTCAGGGGACACTTGGGAAATAGTGACCATAAAGTAATAACCTTCGAATTATCCTTCAAATGAGCGTTTCTACAGGGAGGAACAAAAATACCAAACTTCAAAAAAGCAAAATTTAGCCAACTAAGAGAGGCCATAGGCCTAACTAACTGGGACAAAGTCCTCAAAAATAAAGATACCGCCACAAAATGGGATATTTTTTAAAAGCATCCTGAAATCTAATTGTGAGAGGTACATAGGTAGGCAGACAATGTCATAGAGCAGCAGGAAATGCTAGCAGAATGCTTGGGTGTATAGGGAGAGGCATTACCAGTAGAAAAAGGGAGGTGCTCATGCCGCTCTACAGAGCACTAGTGAGACCTCATTTGGAGTATTGTGCTCAGTACTGGAGACCATATCTCCAGAAGGATATTGATACTTTGGAGAGAGTTTAGAGAAGAGCTACTAAACTAGTACATGGATTGCAGGATAAAACTTACCAGGAAAGATTAAAGGACTTTAACATGTATAGCTTGGAAGAAAGACGAGACAGGGGGTATTTGATAGAAACTTTTAAATACATAAAGGGAATCAACAAGGTAAAAGAGGAGAGAATATTTAAAAGAAGAAAAACTGCTACAAGAGGACATAGTTTTAAATTAGAGGGGCAAAGGTTTAAAAGTAATATCAGGAAGTAATACTTTACTGAGAGAGTAGTGGATGCATGGAATAACCTTCCTGCAGAAGTGGTAGCTGCAACTACAGTGAAGGAGTTTAAGCATGCATGGGATAGTCATAAGGCCATCCTTCATATAAGATAGGGCCAGGGGCTATTCATAGTATTCAGTATATTGGGCAGACTAGATGGGCCAAATGGTTCTTATCTGCCGACACATTCTATGTTTCTATGTTTCTATACCTTATAGGAATAAAGGGTTAAGGAACAAGAACAAGCCAATATGGATAAATAGAACTGTAAAGAAAGCAATAAATCACAAAAATAAAGCATTTAAATCACTAAAACAGGAGGGTAGCGAGGAAGCACTGAAAAACGATAAGGAAAAAATGTAATATGTAAAAAACAAATAAAAGCCGCCAAACTAGAGACTGAGAGATTAATTGCCAAAGAGAGCAAAACTAACCCTAAAATGTTTTTCAATTATATAAATGGTAAAAAGTATCAATCTGAAGGTGTCGTCCCCCTACAGAGCAATGAGGGGGAAGTTGCAGAGACCGACGAGGAGAAAGAAAAGCTATTAAATATTTTTTTTCTCCACTGTATTCACTGAGGAAAATAAACTGTCAGATGAAATGCAGAATGTAAAAGTCAATTCTCTATTAAAAGTGACCTGTCTGATCCAGGAAGAAGTACAACAGCGACTTAAAAAGATTAAAATAGACAAATCGCCAGGACCAGATGGCATACACCCCCGTATCCTAAGAGAATTAACCACCTCCGGACCGCCTAACGCAGGATCGCGTTCCGGAGGTGGCAGCGCTGCGCACAGTCACGCATATATGCGTCATCTCGCGAGACGCGAGACTTCCTGTGAACGCGCGCACACAGGCGCGCGCGCTCACAGGAACGGAAGGTAAGAGAGTTGATCTCCAGCCTGCCAGCGGCGATCGTTCGCTGGCAGGCTGGAGATGTGTTTTTTTTAACCCCTAACAGGTATATTAGACGCTGTTTTGATAACAGCATCTAATATACCTGCTACCTGGTCCTCTGGTGGTCCCCTTTGTTTGGATCGACCACCAGAGGACACAGGTAGCTCAGTAAAGTAGCACCAAGCACCACTACACTACACTACACCCCCCCGTCACTTATTAACCCCTTATTAGCCCCTGATCACCCCATATAGACTCCCTGATCACCCCCCTGTCATTGATTACCCCCCTGTCATTGATCAACCCCCTGTAAAGCTCCATTCAGATGTTTGCATGATTTTTACGGATCCACTGATAGATGGATCGGATCCGCAAAACGCATACGGACGTCTGAATGAAGCCTTACAGGGGCGTGATCAATGACTGTGGTTATCACCCCATATAGACTCCCTGATCACCCCCCTGTCATTGATTACACCCCTGTCATTGATCAACCCCCTGTAAAGCTCCATTCAGATGTCCGCATGATTTTTACGGATCCACTGATAGATGGATCGGATCCGCAAAACACATACAGGCGTCTCCCTGGAGCCTTCCAGGGGGGGTGATCAATGACTGTGGTGATCACCCCATATAGACTCCCTGATCACTCCCCCTGTCATTGATCACTCCCCCTGTCATTGATCACTCCCCCTGTCATTGATCACCCCCCTGTCATTGATCACCCTCTGTAAGGCTCCATTCAGACATTTTTTTTGGCCCAAGTTAGCGGAATTATTATTTTTTTTTCAAAAAAAAATGAACTCACCATACCCCTCACGGAATCCAAATGCGTAAAATTTTTTAGACATTTATATTCCAGACTTCTTCTCACGCTTTAGGGCCCCTAGAATGCCAGGGCAGTATAAATACCCCACATGTGACCCCATTTCGGAAAGAAGACACCCCCAGGTATTCCGTGAGGGGCATATTGAGTCCATGAAAGATTGAAATTTTTGTCCCAAGTTAGCGGAACGGGAGACTTTGTGAGAAAAAATACAAAATATCAATTTCCGCTAACTTGTGCCAAAAAAAAAAAATTTCTATGAACTCGCCATGCCCCTCATTGAATACCTTGGGGTGTCTTCTTTCCAAAATGGGGTCACATGTGGGGTATTTATACTGCCCTGGCATTCTAGGGGCCCCAAAGCGTGAGAAGAAGTCTGGTATCCAAATGTCTAAAAATGCCCTCCTAAAAGGAATTTGGGCACCTTTGCGCATCTAGGCTGCAAAAAAGTGTCACACATCTGGTATCGCCGTACTCAGGAGAAGTTGGGGAATGTGTTTTGGGGTGTCATTTTACATATACCCATGCTGGGTGAGAGAAATATCTTGGTCAAATGCCAACTTTGTATAAAAAAATGGGAAAAGTTGTCTTTTGCCAAGATATTTCTCTCACCCAGCAGGGGTATATGTAAAATGACACCCCAAAACACATTCCCCAACTTCTCCTGAATACGGCGATACCACATGTGTGACACTTTTTTGCAGCCTAGGTGGGCAAAGGGGCCCATATTCCAAAGAGCACCTTTAGGATTTCACAGGTCATTTACCTACTTACCACACATAAGGGCCCCTGGAAAATGCCAGGGCAGTATAACTACCCCACAAGTGACCCCATTTTGGAAAGAAGACACCCCAAGGTATTCCGTGAGGGGCATGGCGAGTTCCTAGAATTTTTTATTTTTTGTCACAAGTTAGTGGAAAATGCAGATTTTTTTTTTATTTTTCTTTTCATACAAAGTCTCATATTCCACTAACTTGTGACAAAAAATAAAAACTTCCATGAACTCACTATGCCCATCAGCGAATACCTTGGGGTCTCTTCTTTCCAAAATGGGGTCACTTGTGGGGTAGTTATACTGCCCTGGCATTCTAGGGGCCCAAATGTGTGGTAAGGAGTTTGAAATCAAATTCTGTAAAAAATGACCTGGGAAATCCGAAAGGTGCTCTTTGGAATGTGGGCCCCTTTGCCCACCTAGGCTGCAAAAAAGTGTCACACATCTGGTATCTCCGTACTCAGGAGAAGTTGGGGAATGTGTTTTGGGGTGTCATTTTACATATACCCATGCTGGGTGAGAGAAATATCTTGGCAAAAGACAACTTTTCCCATTTTTTTATACAAAGTTGGCATTTGACCAAGATATTTATCTCACCCAGCATGGGTATATGTAAAATGACACCCCAAAACACATTCCTCAACTTCTCCTGAATACAGAGATACCAGATGTGTGACACTTTTTTGCAGCCTAGGTGGGCAAAGGGGCCCATATTCCAAAGAGCACCTTTCGGATTTCACTGGTCATTTTTTACAGAATTTGATTTCAAACTCCTTACCACACATTTGGGCCCCTAGAATGCCAGGGCAGTATAACTACCCCACAAGTGACCCCATTTTGGAAAGAAGAGACCCCAAGGTATTTCGTGATGGGCATAGTGAGTTCATAGAAGTTTTTATTTTTTGTCACAAGTTAGTGGAATATGAGACTTTGTAAGAAAAAAATAAAAAAATAAATCATCATTTTCCGCTAACTTGTGACAAAAAATAAAAAGTTCTATGAACTCACTATGCCCATCAGCGAATACCTTAGGGTGTGTACTTTCCGAAATGGGGTCATTTGTGGGGTGTTTGTACTGTCTGGCCTTTGTAGAACCTCAGGAAACATGACAGGTGCTCAGAAAGTCAGAGCTGCTTCAAAAAGCGGAAATTCACATTTTTGTACCATAGTTTGTAAACGCTATAACTTTTACCCAAACCATTTTTTTTTTACCCAAACATTTTTTTTTTATCAAAGACATGTAGAACAATAAATTTAGAGCAAAATTTATATATGGATCTCGTTTTTTTTGCAAAATTTTACAACTGAAAGTGAAAAATGTCATTTTTTTGCAAAAAAATCGTTAAATTTCGATTAATAACAAAAAAAGTAAAAATGTCAGCAGCAATGAAATACCACCAAATGAAAGCTCCATTAGTGAGAAGAAAAGGAGGTAAAATTCATTTGGGTGGTAAGTTGCATGACCGAGCAAAAAAACGGTGAAATTAGTGTAGGTCAGAAGTGTAAAAAGTGGCCTGGTCTTTCAGGGTGTTTAAGCACTAGGGGCTGAGGTGGTTAAGTAATGTCATAGCCAGACCCTTATTTCTGATATTTACAGACTCTATACTGACAGGGAGTGTTCCACAGGATTGGCGCATAACAAATGTGGTGCCAATATTCAAAAAGGGTGCAAAAACAGACCCCGGAAATTATAGGCCGGTAAGTTTAACATCTGTTGTGGGTAAACTGTTTGAAGGTTTTCTAAGAGATGCTATCTTGGAGGATCTCAATGAAAACAAGCAAATAACATCATATCAGCATGGCTTCATGAGGGATCAGTCATGTGAAACTAATTTATTCAGTTTCTATGAGGTGGTAAGTTCTAGACTTGACAGTAGTGAATCAATGGATGTCGTATATCTGGACTTCTCCAAAGCATTTGACACTGTACCACATAAAAGGTTAGTATATAAAATGAGAATGCTCAGACTGGGAGAAAACGTCTGTAAGTGGGTAAGTAACTGGCTCAATGATAGAAAACAGAGGGTGGTTATTAATGGTACACACTCAGATTGGGTCACTGTCACTAGTGGAGTACCTCAGGGGTCAGTATTGGGCCCTATTCTCTTCAATATATTTATTAATGATCTTGTAGAAGGCTTGCACAGTAAAATAAATTTTTGCAGATGACACTAAACTGTGTAAAGTAATTAACACTGTCTCCATATTCTGAGAGCCATATTTTTTATTTTATTTTTTTGGGCGATTGTCCTAGTTAGAGTCTCATTTTTTGCTGGATGAGATGTCTGTTTGATTGGTATGATTTTGGGGTGCATATGACTTTTTGATCGCTTGGTATTACACTTTTTGTAATGTAAGGTGACAAAAAATTGCTTTTTTGACAATGTTTTTATTTGATCTTTTTTACAGTGTTCACCTGAGGGGTTAGGTCATGTGGAATGTTAATAGAGCAGGTTGTTACGGATGTGGCAATACCTAATATATCAACTTTTTTTATTTTCTTTACATTTAACACAATAAAAGCATTTTTGAAACAAAAAAATTATGTTTTAGTGTCTCCATAGTCTAAGAGCCATAGTTTTTTTTTTTTTGGGCAATTGTCTTAGGTATGGGCTCATTTTTTGCTAGATGAGGTGATGGTTAGATTGGTACTATTCTGGGAGGCATAAGCCTTTTTGATCACTTTTAGTGATGTAAGGTGGCAAAAAAAAGTTTTTTCTAGCACAGTTTTTATTTTATTTTTTTGACGGTGTTCACCTGAGGGGTTGGGTCATGTGATATTTTTATAGAGCCAGTCGATATGAACGCGATGATACATAATATGTTAACTTTTCTTATTTTTCCTATTTTTTTTACTTTATTTTGGGAAAAGGACGCTTTATTTTTTTACTTGAAACTTTAATTTTTTTATTATAAAAAAACCTTTTTTTTTTACTTTTTATATTTGTCCAACTGTGGGACTTCACGTTTTCAGGGTTTGATCCCTGTTTCAATTCAGTACAATACATTATGTATTGTACTGAATTGAACTGTCAGCGTCTTACACAGTAAGACACTGACAGTTGCCTAGGATATCCAGCCTTCAGGCTGGATCTCCTGGGCTTCCGTAGCTGGCAGTCTCCGATGCCTATGGAAGGCATCGGGGCTGCCATGGCAACCATGGCAGCGCAGCGTGGGGGGGCGATGGAGTCAGAGGGAGCCCCCTCCCTGTGTAAACCCTGCACGTGCCGCAGTCACCACTGACCGCGGCATGTGAAAGGGTTAATCCGCCGGCATCACCGCATACAGCGATGCCGGCGGATACAGAAGGGGCCCAGCAGATCTGCACCCATGAAACTGGCCGACCTGACAGCCGAAGTCACCCGCACCTGTCCCACACACACACATGTCCACATTGGCGAGAAAAATGGCAAGTAATGGGATAAGGCCCCTCAATAGACCAGGGGTGATGCAAAAATGCTATTCTATCTAGGCTTCCAGCAGTCAATAGAGTTGTCATTAAAGGGGTTTTACAGTGTATAGATAATGATGTATCATTAGGATAGGCCATTGATATCAGTTCAGAGGAGATCAGCACCCCTGCCGTTCAGCTGTTCCCTGCAGCCATCGGAGTCGGAAGCACACCTCATCCACTGTCCACTGTGTAGTGTCTTTACCATATTACTACAGCTCAGTTCCCATTCACTTGAATAAGGATATATGGAATCTGAAGGGCTGTACTATGAAACATTCTATTACAATGTTTTATGTATGCAAAATAAGCTACATGTTAAAAATGTTATTGATGACAACATGCCAGCACCATAGTAGATGGCTGGAACAGGGAAAACTGAACGTCACATTCTTTTTTGTTTTCTTTGCTTTTCTGGTCCCAGTAGAGCCATTGGTTGTAAAGTACAAATCACACAAATAAAATCCCACAATTGTTCTTTATATGCCAGTACTCCTTGTCTTTTAAGCATATTTCAAGATGTGCCCCACCTCATGGACTTTGCAAACACGTCTACAATAGGATTGTTATTCTCTTTCTATGCTGGCAGAGATGTCTGATAAAAGTTTTGGGTGGGAAGGATCATGAGACTTCATTATGGTCCAACCTTCAATCACACTTGGACCACCTATTCACTGTATCTGTTTACTTCTAAAATATTACCATGATATACACTGGTATGGTTCCCTTCATGTACCCGGTTAACAGAGGGCAGGTTATATTATACCCAAGCCGGGGAGGTTGTGCTCCGGATGAGATCGTGGCTCTCACCAATAAGTTACCTCCCCCCACATACATTCACATGTATGTCATCTCTGTTGCCTACGATAGTAGGTTTACGGCTTACCTCATCTTCTATGAGGAACTGATGTTAGTTTTAGTTAACTATTTGTTTTCCCTCCGGTCAGTTCAGGAATGGATGTTAATGCTCCTTGTGTACTGGATCCGATTCACATATGGCTAAAGTCACGGTAGTGACTCTGAATGTGAATGGGATGAACACGCCGCAAAAACGCAGCCAGATATATCACATGCTCAGAAAAGAAAAAGCTGACATCACGTTTCTACAAGAAACACACTTCAGGCATTTACATGTCCCCAATATGGTGAACAAGCACTTTAACAATTGGTATCATGCTACCTATACTTCAGCAGCCAGAGGAGTTTCTATAGGGATCAACAGTGGTATACCCTTGGTAGTGCTAGATAAAAGAATAGATCCTGAAGGCAGATATTTGTTCATAAAAGGGAGAATTTTGAATTCCAGGGTTACGCTCGCTACCTTGTATGCCCCTAATGTTAAACAGGTATCATGGGTGGTCCAGACATTAGAAGCTCTTAAGACATTTACCGAGGGGACCCTCATTGTAGGGGGGGATCTCAATCTAGCTTTAGACTTTTCAAAAGATTCCACTTCCAAACAGGCTTCTATCCCCAAGAAACAGATCCGAAGGATTCAAATTAGTCTTGTGGATTTGGGTATCTCTGACATCTGGAGGATACTCCACCCGAGTGAGAAAGATTATACGTATTTTTCCCAAGTTCACAGATCCTATCAACGATTGGATTATCTGTTTATATCTAATTCGGCTTTATTATCAGTAACTAGCGCTTTGATTGGGAATATTACTGTTTCGGATCATGCCCCTGTCAGTTTTTGTTTTAGGCTTCAGGACATCCCACCTAAAGCTTGGTCTTGGAGGCTCAATACTACGCTTATAGATGATGTGGTTAATAGGGACCTCATTAAAGATAAAATACTAGATTATTTCAAAATTAATGATATTCCTGAAACATCAAAAACTATACTGTGGGAGGCCCATAAAACAGTTGTGAGAGGGGAATTGATTAGTGTAGGAACTAGGGTAAAAAAACTAAGAGCAAAAAAAGTAGAAGCACTTTTACTACAAATTTCTGAACTGGAAAGGAAACACAAGTCCAATATGTCAGAAGAGGCCCAAAATAAGTTGAATCTATTACGTTCTCAATTAAAAGATGTGCTCAATGTCAAATCTGCTAGAGCTTTACAAAAGTTAAGGTATAAATATTATTCACATGGAGACAAGGGTTCGAAACTAGTGTCGGCTCTTTTGAAGGCCCAGAGAAATAAAACATTTATTAGTGCGGTAAAGACTAAAACGGGTAATAGAATGACTGCAACCCCTGCCATTGCAGAGGAATTTTGTAAATTCTATACCTCGCTGTACAACCTAGAGGATGCCCCTGGAAGTGCGCCTCACCACAGACAGGACCACATTGAAGAAATTTATCAATCTATAAAAATGCCTACCCTCTCTGAAGCTGGGAAAGCCAGCTTATTAATGCCTTTTACTATACAGGAGTCCGGGACCTGATGGATTCCCGATTGCATATTATAAAAAGTTCAAAGAAATATTATTGCCCCACTTCACTAATTTATGCAACTCTCTGATGTCGGGTTCTTCTCTCACTCCCCAGGCCCAACTGGCTCATATAACTATTTTACATAAAGAAGGGAAAGACCCAGAGGAATGTGGTAGTTATCGACCCATTTCATTGCTCAACACTGATTTGAAGTGGTGGGCGAAGCTATTGAGTCAACGCATCTCCAAATTGCTTCCTGATCTAATAGGGGAAGAGCAGATGGGTTTTGTGCCGGGGAGGGAGGGAAGACACAACATCAGTAGAGTACTGCACTCCATTTTCGTAGCTAAGGAAAAAAAGATCCCGCTACTGCTCCTAGGGACAGATGCTGAAAAGGCGTTCGACAGAGTTAATTGGCTTTTCATGAAAGCCTGCTTGGTTGCATTTGGTTTTCCTTTGCAGGTCATAGATGCTATATTTTCACTATACTCAGCCCCTTCGGCCAAAGTGTTAGTTAATGGAACTCTGTCGGACGCCTTTCAGATTAAAAATGGAACTAGGCAGGGATGCCCGCTATCCCCAACCCTGTTTGTTTTGACCTTGGAGACCCTCTTACTGAAATTTAGGCAATCCCCCTTTATTGAAGGATTGAAAATTGAAGGTGTACATCATAAGATGTCGGCATTTGCGGACGACCTTCTTTTGATGATTACGAACCCAGAGGAGGCCATGCCTCATGTCTTAGGAATTTTTGAACAGTTTGGAGGTGTTTCTAATTTCAAAATAAATATGGATAAATCTGAAGCCTTAAGTATTTCTTTGGACCATGCCAAAAAGAAGCAGTTAGAAGCTTTGACCCCCTTTAGATGGCCCTCTGAAGCTATAAAATACCTAGGGATCATGGTGCCGGCAAATCCAGCTCACCTTTTCAGGCTTAATTATACCCCCTTACTAAACAAAATAAAAGGTTTCCTTTCTAAACCCTCATTACCCAATCTCTCTTGGTTAGGGAGAAAATATGTTCTGACGACATATGTCCTGCCTCAGGTCATGTACACTTTTAGGTCTCTTCCAATCACGGTACCCAAGTCTTTTCTAAACAAACTGAAATCTTTCATGGGTAGATTTCTCTGGGCCGACAAGAGAGCCAGACTGTCTAATGCACTATTAACCAGACGCAGGAAACAAAGGGGTCTATCCCTTCCGGATCTCTCTATGTACATCCAGGCTATCCACTTAGAAAGGTGGCTGACTCTTTCTAGGACGCAATCTATCCCCATACATATTTCTCTAGAAAAAGCTCATCTGGGAGTAAATCAAGAACTCCTCCTTTGGAGACATAATAACAAGATCCCCAATAGACAGGTAGTCTTAAGTGACATCACGAGGTGTACAATTGCACACTGTAATAATACATCAGCTCTTAATATGGGTCAAGATCGCCTTTCACCCATGATGCCTCTTCAGTTTCTCCCACAATTGCTCTCAACTTCATCAAGTAATTGCCCTAAGATTTGGGGATTTGCTCATGATCTCAGATTAGGGGACTTAGTGAAAATAAGCCCGAATACTGATTACTATACAACTCTAACTGGTAAATCGGTAGTTGAAATAGATATGATCCAGAAATGGGATTTTGAGAGTACTTGCGCCAGGTTTTTGAGATCGTCCCTTGTGCCTCTTCCAGATCCTACCTGGTTGGAAAATGATGTCCTTCTCCCTTCCTCCCCCCCAAAATGCCTCTCTGTGATATATAGACAATTACTGTCTGGTAGAGATAAGCAGACTCCAGCTTATTTGAGGGAATGGGAGAGAGAACTGAGTATCACATTGAATGACCGGGATAAAGCATTTGTGCTATCTCACTCCCATGGATTCTCAAGGTGTGTGCGGGTCCAAGATAATTCGGTGAAGATACTAACTAGGTGGTATCGTACGCCGGAATTTCTTCACAAAATTAACTTAATCCCCTCAAGTGAATGCTGGAGGTGTTCCAACGGGATAGGTAACATCTCACACATTTGGTGGGCTTGTCAGTCACTGAGACATTTCTGGCATGAAATTGAAACTACTATTAATAAGGTTTGCCATGTCAATATTGCTCTCACTGGTCCGCTGATCTTATTATGGCGTCCAGAGAAGAACTTTAGACCAAATAAATCCTCGCTAGCCACCCACATGATTACAGCTGCAAAACTCCTTATTCCTATTAAATGGAGGGAGGTAGATCCACCAACCTTGGCAATGTGGTATGAGAAAATGAATCTAATATGTCGGATGGAAGAGTTGGCAGGGTGGGAAAATAATAATAGGAAATTGTTTCTTAGAACCTGGCAGCCCTGGCTCGTACATATGGAAGAGAAATATGCTCAGGACAAAGGTTAGCACTACTCCCAACGGGGTGTATAATAGAGATTGCGTGCTTCATCCATTCACATTCATTCACATTCTATATATTTCAGAGGAATAGGTACTGAGGTGATAACATGAAGATTCAATACTTGACATCCTGACTGACTTGTTTCCCCCCCCTTTTTTATGTCCTTTTGTTTAATGGTTTATATGTATTTGCTTTTATGCTGCCTGGAGTAGGTGGAGGCAATGACGAGGGGGATGCCTCGCCGGCCAATTTTATGTTTGTAGCCTCAAGATAAAAAACAGCATGAATGGTAGAGTCAGTTGACTCTGGCTTTATAGGCTATTATATGACTTTTCCTACTTGTGGCTGGAGAGGACTTATCCTACTGGTCGACCCTCGCTCTGCTTTGTATGAAGAACAAAATGATGTAACAATGTTTGATCTGTCGTCTTTAATATCTGATGCATTTAATTGAACATTGTATGTCTTTATGCGGAAATTTTTTATAAATAAAGATTTTCAAAAAAAAAAAATATTACCATGGTTATATAATTAGCCATGAGGATGGGGCCCCATTATCTTCATTGTACATTAGATGTTATAGTGTGTGTATGTGTTTAAGGACAGTGCATTCACTCTTGTCCCACTCCCTCTAAATAATAGCCTGGAGTCTGTCCTGCTTTTCTGCAGGGTCCTTCTTTGGGGAGATTTCATGGCTTCTTGTGTCTGAAGAATTGACATGGAGAGAATCATCTAATCCTCTATTACATTTCTGTTTTGCATAGTTTTTTTTTAACCCTGAGGGGTTCTTATTTTGTTTTGATCAGTTTTGTCTTTTATCAAACAAAACACCAATTTATAAAGCAAATTGCCAAAAAGAATAATCCACTGCGCCATGCTTAGTGAGGGGTTGTGGTTTAGCAAAAAGTGGAAGGGGGTGTAGAATAAGATGCAACAAAGTGCAACAAAATTTTGGCACAAAATTTTGCTGTAATGTAAGCCAACCAACAGGTGATGTAAAGTTACACAAAAGTATCTAACCATCCTCCAAATACATCATATACTGTAGCATTAGTCACTGTGATAAATTTGTCACATCTTTAGACTGCCTGACTGCCTGATTACGCTGTCTATGTTTTAGACATTTAGGCATTACTAAATGTCCAGACTAGTGATCTGGACTCCATATCTGCAGTACTAAACATGTATGACTGTAGATAATAGCCCAAAATCAGTGTGACAGATTCCCTTTAAATGGAGTCTGTCACCTCTAAAATCAGCTGTAACGGTCGCATACACACACACACACAGGGGGGAGGAAGGTGACCACTGCGCTCCACCCTCACCCCTGGCCCTGCCTACTTGCCTCACAAGTCCTAATAACAGGGGACAACTGGAATAAGTGCTGGGAGGACAGACCAGTCAAACAACAGACGTGAATGGACCGAGTCAATACCAGGAGAGCAACAAAGTACAAATGGAGCAAGCAGAGAATAGTCAGGAGAAGCCGGGGTCATAAATACCAGGAGAGTCGAGAAGTACCAAAGAAGTCAGCAGAAGATCGTCAGGAGGAAGCTAGGGTCAGAATTCCAAGAGAGCAGCAAAGTACACAAGGAGCAGGCAGAGGATCATCAGGAAATAGCAGAAGGTAAGTACTCCAGGTAATGCAAATTCACAGCAGGAACCTAAATAACAGGCAACCTGTGGCCAGCAGGCTGCCTGTTTAAATACTGAGTAACTGGGGTCATGTGACCAGCGTCACATGCTCGGTGCTCAGGCTTTATCTGGTTGCTGGGGGGACCGAGGACGCCGGCCGCGCTGTGGAGACAGGGGTGGGACGGACCTGGCCGCGTACATCACCTAGGAGACGAGGACACTGCACACGTCCTTGCTCCTGTACAGAGGAGGGGCGATGTCTGCGCTGCGGAGCGCATCGCCGGCGCCCCGTGACATTACCCCTCCCCTTATGCGGGGCCACCAGACCCAAGACTTCAGGCGATAGCTTCCCAGGAGGGTCTGCATGGAATTTTCTAACCAGTCTAGGGGCATGAACCTCCCTAGCTGGTACCCAAGACCCTTCCTCGGGTCCATAGCCCTTCCAGTGGACCAGGTACTGCAAAGAATTACGCACTCTCCTGAAATCCACGATCTTAGACACCACATACTCCACAGAATCATTAACAAGGACCGGCGGAGGCGCGGCTTGCGATGGTACAACAGGTTCAAAATATTTTTAAGTAGAGATTTGTGAAACACATCATGAATGTGGAACGACTCGGGCAGTTCCAACCTAAACGATACCGGGTTAATCACTTCCGTAATTTTATACAGCCCTATAAAACGAGGAGCAAATTTTCTAGAAGCTACCTTGAGCAAGAGATTCTTGGAGGACAACCACACCTTATCCCCAACCTTAAAGTTCACCCCCTTAGAACGTCTCCTATTGGCCTTCATTTTCTGAGTATTCTGAGCCTTTTCTAGGTTCAATTGAACCCGAGCCCAAACTGTGCACACTTCAGAGGAGACGGATAACCCAGAATGAAAACGAGGATGGAAACCATAGTTATAAAAGAACGGGGAGACACCAGCAGAAGAATTAACACGGTTATTCAGAGTAAATTCGGCCAACAGAAGGTATTTAACCCATAATTGCTGGTCATCAGCAACATAAGACCTAAGGAATTGTTTCACAGACTGATTGAGGCGTTCAGTCTGCCCATTACTCTCAGGGTGGTAGGCGGACGAAAAAGATAATGAAATCTGGCATTTCTGACAGAAAGCACTCCAAAACTTGGACACAAACTGCACACCTCTGTCGGATACAATATTCTCCGGAATACCATGTAATCGTACAATCTGTTTCACAAATATAGACGCCAGGGTTTTCGCATTTGGGAGTTTAGACAGGGGAATAAAATGAACCATCTTGCTAAACCAACCACTACCCAAACCACAGTCTTACCCTCCGCAGGCGGCAGGTCAGTGATAAAGTCCATCGAGATATGGGACCAGGGTCTACTGGGAATGGGTAGGGGTCGTAGGTCACCAGCAGGGCGAGTCCTAGGGGTCTTAGACCTAGCACAAACCTCATGACACTCACCTAACAGTCGGAGACGAAACTGTACAGGAACAAACAACTTATCTGTTGGGGTGGGTGACGGGGCCAGATGTTGTTCAGCCTTAATGAGAGCCGTGATATCCTGGGTCAGGGCTGCTACGAAGATATTAGCTGGTAGAATTGATTCAGGTGGTGCATCTGTAGACTGAAACGCACGGAAGCTCCGAGACAATGCGTCAGCCTTCACGTTTCTACTTCCTGGCCTGAAAGTAATGGAGAAATCAAAACGTGTAAAAAAAACAATGCCCATCTGGCCTGACGGGGATTTAACCTCTTAACAGACTCGAGAAACATTAGGTTCTTATGATCAGTGACAACGGTGACACAATGTTTTGCCCCCTCCAGAAAATGCCTCCACTCCTCAAACGCCCATTTAATGGCCAGCAATTCCCGAATCCCTATGTCAGTTTCTCTCGGTGGGGAAAATTTTTCTGGAAAAGAAAGCACAAGGCCTCAGGTTAGTAAGGCTAGCGGGACCTTGTGAGAGGATCGCTCCTACCCTGTCCTCGGACGCATCCACCTCCACAATAAATGGTTTCTCCTGATCTGGCTGGATCAGAATGGGAGTGCGACTGAACGCCTTCTTTATGGTTTCAAATGAAGTTAAGGCCTCAGTAGACCAATCCTCCAAATCCGCCCCTTTCTTAGTGAGGTCGGTCAACGGTTTAGCAATTACCGAAAAATTCTTTATGAATTTTCGGTAGTAATTGGCAAACCCTAGGAAACGTCGTAAGGCCTTTAAGGATGAAGGTCTTACCCATTCCTTAATAGCTAGTACCTTACTAGGATCCATTTTAAAGGCGTGAGGAGTTAGAACATAACCTAGAAATAGTATTTCCTGTACCCCAAAGACACATTTCTCTTGTTTAGCGGATAACTGATTCTCCCTCAAAACCTCCAACACTTGTCTAACATGAAACACATGAGATTTGAAATCAGGGGAAAATATCAAAATGTTGTCAAGGTAGACAATGACAAATTTACCCAAGAACTCCCTAAGAATATGGTTCATGAAGTTTTGGAACACAGCTGGGGCATTGCTGAGCCCAAAAGGCATAACCAGATATTCAAAGTGCCCAGCTGGAGTATTGAACGCTGTCTTCCATTCGTCTCCCTCCTTGATTCGGATTAGGTTATATGCCCCTTTCAAGTCAATTTTAGAAAACCAGGTCGCCCCTAGTACCTGGTTAAACAAATCCGGAATCAATGGGAGTGAGTATCTATTCCGTATAGTAATCTTATTTAATTTCCGGTAATTGATACAAGGTCTGAGACCACCATCCTTCTTCTTTACAAAGAAAAACCCTGCCCCATCCGAGAGACAGAGGGTCTAATGTGCCCCTTAATGAGACTTTCTTTAATATAATCCTCCATGGCCTTGCGTTCGGGCTTAGAAAGATTATAAATACGCCCCTTAGGAAACCTGGCACCCTCTTCTAACTCTATGGGGCAATCATAAGGTCTATGGGGTGGTAAAGCCTCCGGGGTCGATGATGAGAACACATCAGTATATTCCTTAATGACTGCAGGTAATGTATCAGATTCTACTGAGACCCCAACCTGCACCACAGACAAGCACGAGTCGCACTTAGGTCCCCATCTCACCAACTCCCCTCTGGTCCAATCTATAGTGGGGTTGTGTAATTGGAGCCAAGGCATCCCCAGTACCACCTCGACCGGTAAGTTCTCCAGGACTAACAGGGAGCATTTCTCAGAGTGACACCCCCACAGTTAGAGAAATCTCTGAGGTACACGACCTCACCGTACCACCCACCAGGGGAGTGGCGTTGATAGCCATGATGTGGATAGGCGTAGGTAGAACAAAAATTGAAATACCCAGTCTTATTGCATACTTACAATCAATAAAGCTGGCCGCTGAGCCAGAGTCAATAAAGGCCTTACCCGACCACTTATTTACACCCAGAGATATCGTTATAGGTACTAAAAGCTTACTTTTCGTAATATCAGGGTGTAACTGGTCTTTAGGTTGCCTTGCCTTGGGAGATTTGACAAAGAGGATTAGTGTCTTAGGACACTGGTTAATCCAATGGTCAGGATCTCCGCAGTAAAAACACACTCCACGTCCCCTCGGGTCATGCCGACCTGCATGGGTTCTTCAGAAGAGACCTCTGCTCCGTTCCTGGGACAGACCTCAGGCTGGACCACCACCTGAGAAGAGAGCTGTCGTTCCTGTTGTCTCTCTCTCACCCGTCGGTCGAGTCGAACAACTAGGGTCATCATCTCCTTTAGAGTCTCTGGAAGCTGATAACTCACTAGAAGAACCACCAAATATAGCAATCCAAGGGGACTGCAATATGTGCGGAAATGTATAACAAAACACCAATTCAAAAGTGCACATATGATAGGACACAAAAATGTATTTGTAGAACAAATCACACAACAAACAACATATCATAAAATAAATAGCAGCAATACATGAAGGTACTATGACAGTATTAGTTCACCCTGGTCATTCAAGGCCGCATTGTCACATCTACATAGGGTATGCTGTGCTAGTAATTAATATACACATATCACTTAAAATCTTTTAAAGTGCACCTATGTACCCATCTAGCTACAAGTAATATTGCACAAGTCCCATAAGTAGCCATACCAGCAGCTACTGTAACCTTACAGAGAAAAATCCCACCAGGAATTAACCTGATAAGTTGGAATACTATCCCGTATACCTTGGTAAGGACAAAACAAACATCAATGAATAATAAGTGCAAAAAGTAGACGGTCTTTCAGGTTATCCGACAGACCTGACCTGACCTGACTCTTAAGGGCTGGTTCATTCCACCCTGAGGGAACACACCACCTTCTAAATTGGGTGCAATACTCCTCCGTGGGTTGAACACCCTGAACCAGTGCCTTAAGAGCGGTCTCAGCTACCAGGGCCCTGTCCGGTTCATCATACAGGGTACCCATGGCCTGAAAAAAAAAACCTCTACTGATGCTAAACAACTGGCGTCAGCTGGGAAAGAAAACACCCACTCCTGGGGATCACCCTGTAATCGGGAAATGACAATACCCACGCGTTGACTCTCAGAGCCGGAAGACAAGGGGCGCAAACAGAAATAACGTTTACAATTCTCATTAAAAGAAAGAAACTTCCTCCGGTCTCCAGAGAAGGGCTCTGGAAGCTTAATCTGCGGCTCCATATGCGGACTGGAGGCCTGAGGGATGGAAGAGCCTTGTCCTGACTCAAAAGAAGAGAGTTTTTCCCCTAGCTCCTGCACCATCTGCGTCAGGTTAGAAACAGGATCTGTCAGGGTCACCAGAGGATTCATGATACAGTGGTTAGGTAGGGCCTGTTATTCTGTAACGGTCGCGTACACACACACACACAGGGGGGAGGGAAGTGACCACTGGCTCCACCCTCAACCCTGGCCCTGCCTACTTGCCTCGCAAGTCCTAATGACAGGGGACAACTGGACGGCAAATACCTAGCTTGGAATAAGTGCTGGGAGGACAGACCAGACAAACAACAGACGTGAACGGACCGATTCAATACTAGGAAAGCAACGAAGTACAAATGGAGCAAGCAGAGAATAGTCAGGAGAAGCCGGGGTCATAAATACCAGGAGAGTCGAGAAGTACCAAAGGAGTCAGCAGAGGATCGTCAGGAGGAAGCCTGGGTCAGAATTCCAGGAGAGCAGCAAAGTACACAAGGAGCAGGCAGAGGATCGTCAGGAAATAGCAAAAGGTAAGTACACCAGGTAATGCAAATTCGCAGCAGGAACCTAAATAACAGGCAACCTGTGGCCAGCAGGCTGCCTGTTTAAATACTGAGTAACAGGGGTCATGTGACGTGGCCAGCGTCACATGACCTGCCCTGCTGCAAAAGGCTGAGCACCGAGTGCCCAGGTCGGTGCTCAGGCTTCATCTGTTTGCTGGGGGGACCTAGGACGCTGGCCGGTCTGAGGAGACGTGCTCGCTCCTGTACAGAGGCAGGGCGCCGTCTGCGCTGCGGAGCGCATCGCCGGCGCCCCGTGACATCAGCTTTTAAGCATACTGCCATGTTGGGTAGGCAGTTTCTCCAATCTCAGAAATGTTTCCTTTTATTTTTCTGCAAATAAGGTTTTCAGTGCATTGTGGGCTGGGCCACTCTGGTGCACTATTACTCCATCAGTAATGAAGACTGGCATCTCCTTTCTTATTTCATTGACAATTCTTGAGATTTCGAAGCCAGTAACGATGATGCCGGAGAAGCCGGGTGCATCTAATAGAGCAGTTCTGCCCATTGTGTACTGAAAAATGCAGTAGAGAAGTGTTTTTTACCATTGCTTAATTTTCCATTGTTATATACACTCAGAGGCACAGGGCAATATGGGTGGTGATTGTAATACAGTATATAAATATGAATATATTTAATAGCCCAGCTAAGCTGTTAAGGTTGTGTGTTTTCACCAACTATTTGACTTCTACCTACAGGGTGCACCATTCATGAGGCAGATTGGGCTTCTGGTCTCAGTCGGTGCCCTGTTAGGAGTGCATGGGGTGGCACCGTGGCAATTTAGCCTCCAGATCTGCACTACTGCAAAGTCCTGCACACATCTCTGTCTTTGTGGATTATTGTGTATCACATTTTTATTAAAGTTTTTGGTGCGACTGGTGGCAAAAACCACAGACTATGGTGTATACCAGTGGTGGCAAACCTATGGCACGGGTGCCAGAGGCGGCACTCAGAGCCATCTCTGTGGGCCCCAAGCCCTGGAAAAAGTCTATGGTGTACCAATATGCCTTAGGCCTCTTTCACACGGGCAAGATTTCCGTGCGGGTGCAATGCGTGAGGTGAACCCATTGCACCCGCACTGAATCCAGACCCATTCATTTCTATGGGGCTGTGCACATGAGCGGTGATTTTCACGCATCACTTGTACGTTGCGTGAAAATCGCAGCATGCTCTATTTTGTGCGTTTTTCACGCAACACAGGCCCCATAGGAGTGAATGGGGTTGCGTGAAAATCGCAAGCATCCACAAGCAAGTACGGATGCGGTGCGATTTTCACGCACGGTTGCTAGGAGACAATCGGGATGGGGACCCGATCATTATTATTTTCCCTTATAACATGGTTATAAGGGAAAATAATTGCATTCTTAATACAGAATGCTTAGTAAAATAGGGCTGGAGAGGTTAAAAAATAAATAAAATAAAAATTTAACTCACCTCATCCACTTGTTCGCGCAGCCCGGCTTCTCTTCTGTCTTCTTCTTTGCTGTGCAGCAGGAAAAGGACCTGTGGTGACGTCACTGCACTCATCACATGGTCCGTCACATGATCCATCGCCATGGTGATGGATCATGTGATGGACCATGTGATGAGTGCAGTGATGTCATCAAAGGTCTTTTACCCAGGTCCTGAAGAAAGAAGAGAAGCCGGGCTGCGCGAACAAGTGGATTAAGGTGAGTTAAATATTTTTTTATTTTTTTTAACCCCTCCAGCCCTATTTTACTAAGCATTCTGTATTAAGAATGCTATTATTTTCCCTTATTACCATGTTATAAGTGAAAATAATTACATCTGCACAACCTTGAACCCAAACCTGAACTTCAGTCAAGAAGTTTGGGTCTGGGTACCACATTCAGTTTTTTATCACGCGCGTGCAAAACGCATTGCACCCGCCCGATAAAAACTGAACAACGGAACGCAATCGCGGTCAAAACTGACTGAGATTGCGTACCTACTCGCGGGGGTTTGCGGCAATGCACCCGGGACGCATCCTGAGCCAAAATGTGACGCCCGTGTTAAAGAGGCCTTTGACTTTTCCTGCCATTCATCAGCGCAAAGAACACTATGAACAGCACAGGCAGGGCACTGAATGTAGGCAGGCTATTATAGCTAAATGATAAAGTGCATGGAAGACATACTATATTGGTATTCAAGCTAAATTGTCGTGTTGGCACTTTGTGATAAATAAGTGGGTTTTGGGTTGTAGTTTGGGCACTCGATCTCTAAAAGGTTCTCCATCACTGGTGTATACTAATCCCTAGGCATAGATGTAGATAGGGGAGGGTAAAGGACCTTTGCCTTGAGATGACCATGATCATCTCAAAGATCCTTAAGCCTCCAAAAGACTCTGTGGAGGAGAAGAAGGAGTGCCAGCAGCAGCCTGTAAGTAAATTAGTGTATGTTTGTATGTGTATTTGTATATGTGTCTGTCTGTGTATGCATGTGCTTATTCTTTATATAGGAAAACTACAATACTCTTAACTAGTGAACTGGGTGTAATTCTAGGTATCTGCTCTTATTCTGTATATACACTCACCTAAAGAATTATTAGGAACACCATACTAATACGGTGTTGGACCCCCTTTTGCCTTCAGAACTGCCTTAATTCTACGTGGCATTGATTCAACAAGGTGCTGATAGCATTCTTTAGAAATGTTGGCCCATATTGATAGGATAGCATCTTGCAGTTGATGGAGATTTGAGGGATGCATATCCCGTTCCACCACATCCCAAAGATGCTCTATTGGGTTGAGATCGGTGACTGTGGGGGCCATTTTAGTACAGTGAACTCATTGTCATGTTCAAGAAACCAATTTGAGATGATTTGAGCTTTGTGACATGGTGCATTATCCTGCTGGAAGTAGCCATCAGAGGATGGATACATGTTCTCATTCTGTTTACGCCAAATTCGGACTCTACCATTTGAATGTCTCAACAGAAATCGAGACTCATCAGACCAGGAAACATTTTTCCAGTCTTCAACAGTCCAATTTTGGTGAGCTCGTGCAAATTGTAGCCTCTTTTTCCTATTTGTAGTGGAGATGAGTGGTACCCGGCGGGGTCATCTGCTGTTGTAGCCCATCCACCTCAAGGTTGTGCGTGTTGTGGCTTCACAAATGCTTTGCTGCATACCTCGGTTGTAACGAGTGGTTATTTCAGTCAACGTTGCTCTTCTATCAGCTTGAATCAGTCGGCCCATTCTCCTCTGACCTCTAGCATCCACAAGGCATTTTTGCCCACAGGACTGCCGCATACTGGATGTTTTTCCCTTTTCACACCATTCTTTGTAAATGGTTGTGCGTGAAAATCCCAGTAACTGAGCAGATTGTGAAATACTCAGACCGGCCCGTCTGGCACCAACAACCATGCCACGCTCAAAATTGCTTAAATCACCTTTCTTTCCTATTCTGACATTCAGTTTGGAGTTCAGGAGATTGTCTTGACCAGGACCACACCCCTAAATGCATTGAAGCAACTGCCATGTGATTGGTTGACTAGATGATTGCATTAATGAGAAATAGAACAGGTGTTCTTAATAATTCTTTAGGTGAGTGTATGGACACTGCACAGTATTACTTCTCCTGTCCTATATACATGGTGTAATTCTCAGTAGCTGCTCTTATTCTGTATATATAGACACTGCACAGTACCACTTCTCTTGCCCTGTATATTGGGTGTAATTCTCAGTATCTGCTCTTATACTATATATATGGACACTGCACAGTACCACTTCTCTTGCCCTGTATATTAAGTGTAATTCTCAGTATCTGCTCTCACTCTGTATATATGGACACTGCACAGTATTACTTCTCCTGTCCTATATACAAGGTGTAATTCTCAGCATCTGCTCTTATTCTGTATATATGGACACTGCACAGTACTACTTCTCTTGTCCTGTATATTGGGTGTAATTCTCAGTATCTGCTCTCATTCTGTTTAGGCCTCATGCACACGACCGTTGTTTTATTCCGTGTCCGTTGTTCCGTTTTTCGTGATTTTCTGCGGACCCATTGACTTTCAATGGGTCCGTTGAAAACTCGGCTAATGCACTGTTTGTCATCCGCGTCCGTGATCCGTGGTTCCAGTCCGTCAAAAAAATATAACCTGTCCTATTTTTTTCACGGAAAACGGTTCGCGGACTCATTCAAGTCAATGGGACCGTGAAAAAACGCGGAGGCACACAAGATTGTCATCCGCGTCTTTTCCTATTATTTGCATGGCAAACTTGACTTAGACTTTTTTTTTACTTTCCTTCATGTCTGGTGATCCTCCAAAAATAAAGGAAGACACATGGAAACAAAAACGGAAACGGATCACGGAACAACGGAACCCCATTTTGCGGAACGGAACACGACGGTCGTGTGCATGAGGCCTTATATGGACACTGCAAAGTACCACTTGTCTTGTCCTGTATATTGGGTGTAATTGACAGTATCTAGTCTTAAGCTATATGCACATGACCGTGGTGTGTTTTGCGGTCCGCAAATCGCGGATCCGCAAAACACGGATGGCGTCTGTGCGCATTCCGCAATTTTCTGAACGGCACGGACAGCCTTTAATATAACTGCGTTTTCTTGGGCGCAAAGTGTGGACTAGAATAGGACATGTTATATTTTTTTTCCGGGGCCACCGAACGGAGCAACGGATGCGGACAGCACACGGAGTGCTGTCCGCATCTTTTGCAGTCCCATTGAAGTGAATGGGTCCGCATCCGAGCCGCCAAAACTGCGGCTCGGATCCGGACCAAAAAAGCGGCCGTGTGCATGAGGCCTAATTATGTATATATGGACACTGCACAGTACCACTTCTCCTGTCCTATACACTGTGTGTAGTTCTCAGTATCTGCTCTTATTCTGTATATATGGACACTGCACAGTACCACTTCTCTTGTCCTGTATGCTGGGTGTAATTCTTAGTATCTGCATTCTGTATATATGGACACTGCACAGTACCACTTCTCCTGTCCTGTATACTGTGTGTAATACTCAGTATCTGCTCTTATTCTGTATATATGGACACTGCACAGTACCACTTCTCTTGTCCTGTATACTGGGTGTAATTCTTAGTATCTGCATTCTGTATATATGGACACTGCACAGTACCACTTCTCCTGTCCTATACACTGTGTGTAATTCTCAGTATCTGGTCTTATTCTGTATATATGGACACTGCACAGTACCACTTCTGTACAGCCACTTACCCCCCTTAGGCAGCTTTGCAAGGGGAGGCAGCCAGTCCTGCTCACATTCTAGGACAGGTTGCTGGTGGTCATTCATTCCTGGAAAGAACTCTTTAGGCCCCTTTCACACGGGTGAGAATTCCACGCGGGTGCAATGCGTGAGGTGAACGCATTGCACCCGCACTGAATCCGGACCCATTCACTTCAATGGGGCTGTTCATATGAGCGGTGATTTTCACGCATCACTTGTGGTTGCTAGGAGATGATGTTAGTAAATTCAAGTCAATTTACAGTATTATTTTCCCTTATAATATGGTTATAAGGGAAACTAATAGCATTCTTAATACAGAATGCTTACTAAAATGTTGCTTGAGGGGTTAAAAAATAAAAAAAATGAACTCACCTAATCCTCTTGTTCGTGTAGCCGACATCATCTTCTTTCTTCTTCTTTCAGGACCTGAAAAAGGTCCTTTTATTACGTAATCGCGCTCATCACGTGGTGAGCACGGTGACGTCAGTGCAGGTCCTGTTTAATGAAGATAGAAGGATCTTCTATCTTTATTCAGCAGGACTTGCGCAACATTTTAGTAAGCATTCTGTATTAAGAATGCTGCTATTTTCCCTTATAACCATGTTATAAGGGAAAATAATAAAATCTACAGAATACCTAACCCAAACCCGAACTTCAGTGAAGAAGTCCGGTTTTGGATCTGGGTACCACATTCAGTTTTTTATCACGCGCATGCAAAACGCATTGCACCCGCGCGATAAAAACTGAACATCGGAACGCAATCGCAGTCAAAACTGACTGCAATTGCGTACCTACTCATGCGGTTTTCCCGCAATGCACACGCGACGCATGCGGAGCAAATCTGGGACGCCCGTGTGAAAGAGGCCTTAGGGTGCCTCACACGTTGCAGATTTTTCTGCAACAAAATCCGCAGATGTGGATTTGACAAAGTTATTTTGTTTTTTTTTGTGGATTATGCTGTGGATTTTGTTGGATGGGTATTTGTTTGTGAATTATGCTGTGGATTTCCTTGAAACAAATTTAGGCATTCATCTACAGGGAATCCACAGCATTATTTGCATGAATATTCATCAGTGGAATATAACGCAGGTATTAACACTTTTCATTTCCATAGGCTAACATAGGGGGTGTCTTTATGTTGCAGATTTCGTTTCAGAAAATTCTGCAATGTTTCAGGGCTCCCATAAGGACTTTCCACAAAAAGCTGTATTTTTTCTGTCCTCCTTAGTGTCTTCACACACTGCATCTAAGGCCTCTTGCAGACAAGCGTTCCTCCCGCAGCGAGTCCGCATCGCAGCACCCGGCCTGACCTCCCAGCACTGACGGGATTCACATAGCATTATATTGATTTATGATGCTATGTAACCCTTTGTTGAGGGAAGTGTTAGACTTAAATATATATGTATATATGGCCTTACATATATGCATATATATTGGCCCTTTTGCATGTGCCTGTCCAGGGGGTGTAGGTGTATACATAGGGATGAATGTATGCTGTCAGCATACATCTCTATGTATATAATATAAATGTATAAATGGGATTATTGCTGCCCATTCAGACCCCCAGTTTTATATGTATATATATATATATATATATATATATATATATATATATATGCGATGAAAAAGGGCAGCACTCCAATAGATAAAAATAAAAATAACTTTATTTACCCATAAGGCTGTAGCGACGTTTCGGCTCTTACACAGGAGCCTTCCTCAAGCAGCTTGAGGAAGGCTCCTGTGTAAGAGCCGAAACGTCGCTACAGCCTTATGGGTAAATAAAGTTATTTTTATTTTTATCTATTGGAGTGCTGCCCTTTTTCATCGCTTATATTTTACTGGATTGGCTTATATCCATACTGGGCCTGCGCACCCTGCATCTATTTTTTCCACTGTGACGGTGCTGCCATCTCTTTTTTTCTTTTTTATATATATATATATATTTATGGATGTGCCACAAGCATCTATGAATATATATGTATATATGGTCCCCCAGTTTTTTTATATATACAGTACAGACCAAAAGTTTGGACACACTTTCTCATTCAAAGAGTTTTCTTTATTTTCATGACTATGAAGGCATCAAAACTATGAATTAACACATGTGGAATTATATACATAACAAACAAGTGTAAAACAACTGAAAATATGTCATATTCTAGGTTCTTCAAAGTAGCCACCTTTTGCTTTGATTACTGCTTGATCACTCTGCGGTCCAGCTCACCCCAAACCATCTCGATTGGGTTCAGGTCCGGTGACTGTGGAGGCCAGGTCATCTGGCGCAGCAACCCATCACTCTCCTTCATGGTCAAATAGCCCCTACTTTCAAAGTTTTCCCAATTTTTCGGCTGACTGACTGACCTTCATTTCTTAAAGTAATGATGGCCACTCGTTTTTTCTTTACTTAGCTGCTTTTTTCTTGCCATAATACAAATTCTAACAGTCTATTCAGTAGGACTATCAGCTATGTATACACCTGACTTCTCCTCAATGCAACTGATGGTCCCAACCCCATTTATAAGGCCAGAAATCCCACTTAATAAACTTGACAGGGCACACCTGTGAAGTGAAAACCATTTCAGGGGACTACCTCTTGAAGCTCATGAAGAGAATGCCAAGAGTGTGCAAAGCAGTAATCAAAGCAAAAGGTGGCTACTTTGAAGAACCTAGAATATGACATATTTTCAGTTGTTTCACACTTGTTTGTTATGTATATAATTCCACATGTGTTAATTCATAGTTTTGATGCCTTCAGTGTGAATCTACAATTTTCATAGTCATGAAAATAAAGAAAACTCTTTGAATGAGAAGGTGTGTCCAAACTTTTGGTCTGTACTATATATATATATATATATATATATATATATATATATTGTGGATGTGCCCCAAGCATCTATAAATGTATATATATATATAGTTAATATGTGGCCAAAAGATCCCCCATGAGTGCCCCCTCCCTAGCTAAAATCCACATCCCTACATGTTTGCAGAAGGGCGATGCCGCCAAGATAGCTGGACAATTATGTCCAGGTGCGGCTAGTTCAAAAGACAGGGGATCAATTATGATCCCCTGTCTTTTGATAACATCTCCAGAGGTATGTACACGTACCTCTGGAGATGCGCGGTCATAGGAAAGGCGCGCGGCAGGGGTGCGCGGGCTGGTGCGGTGATGTCATATTGCCGCGCCAGCCCGCGTGTCCTTGCCTGCGGGCTGCTCGGGAGCAAACGCCGCCGAATTTAAATAGTTCGGCGGCGCTGCGCTCAGGGGGTTCAAGCCAGCAGCCTGACGCAGGAGAGGATCATCCCCTAGAGAAACGAGCCTATACAAGCTGGAATTAACCCCTGGACAACAAGCCTATACAAGCGGGAATTAACCCCTAGACAATGAGCATATTGGGTTAAGTATTATTAACCCTTGCATTTCCCTATAGCACCAACGCCTTTTACCCCTGCATAATCCCTGTTAACCCCTACTTTAACCCCCACTCCTCTCTATACCCCCTGCAATATCTCCCCTGCATTAACCCCTTATACACCCCTGAACCACCAAACTATACCCCTGCCATATCCCTACACCCTATCCCTATACCACCAACGACCCCTGCATTTAACCCTTTGGTCCCTACACCCTATCCCTATACCACCAACGACCCCTGCATTTAACCCTTTGGTCCCCATATTTATCCCTATACCACCAACGAACCCCTGCATTAACCCCTATCTGTATTAACCCCTGCTGCCCCTGCACTGCATTGCTAAGTGCTAACCCTTAGTTAGCCCTTCCCCTGCTGATTGTATTTACCCTTTATTCCCCATATGGATAGTATATTGCTAGGTTGGATGGGCTACTATTATGCGTGTATAATTGTAGTTAGATTCTGGGGAGGACTTGGTATTGTGTTAGCGTAATTAGGACTGTATTAGTGTGTTGTTATAGTGTGTTTACATATATTGCTGTGTGCTGCTATAAATATATACACTCACCTAAAGAATTATTAGGAACACCATACTAATACGGTGTTGGACCCCCTTTTGCCTTCAGCACTTCCTTAATTCTACGTGGCATTGATTCAACAAGGTGCTGATAGCATTCTTTAGAAATGTTGGCCCATATTGATAGGATAGCATCTTGCAGTTGATGGAGATTTGAGGGATGCACATCCAGGGCACGAATCTCCCGTTCCACCACATCCCAAAGATGCTCTATTGGGTTGAGATCTGGTGACTGTGGGGGCCATTTTAGTACAGTGAACTCATTGTCATGTTCAAGAAACCAATTTGAAATGATTCAAGCTTTTTGACATGGTGCATTATCCTGCTGGAAGTAGCCATCAGAGGATGGATACATGTTCTCATTCTGTTTACGCCAAATTCGGACTCTACCATTTGAATGTCTCAACAGAAATCGAGACTCATCAGACCAGGCAACATTTTTCCAGTCTTCAACAGTCCAATTTTGGTGAGCTTGTGCAAATTGTAGCCTCTTTTTCCTATTTGTAGTGGAGATGAGTGGTACCCGGTGGGGTCTTCTGCTGTTGTAGCCCATCCGCCTCAAGGTTGTGCGTGTTGTGGCTTCACAAATGCTTTGCTGCATACCTCGGTTGTAACGAGTGGTTATTTCAGTCAACGTTGCTCTTCTATCAGCTTGAATCAGTCGGCCCATTCTCCTCTGACCTCTAGCATCCACAAGGCATTTTTGCCCACAGGACTGCCGCATACTGGATGTTTTTCCCTTTTCACACCATTCTTTGTAAACCCTAGAAATGGTTGTGCGTGAAAATCCCAGTAACTGAGCAGATTGTGAAATACTCAGACCGGCCCGTCTGGCACCAACAACCATGCCACGCTCAAAATTGCTTAAATCACCTTTCTTTCCCATTCTGACATTCAGTTTGGAGTTCAGGAGATTGTCTTGACCAGGACCACCCCCCTAAATGCATTGAAGCAACTGCCATGTGATTGGTTGACTAGATAATTGCATTAATGAGAAATAGAACTGGTGTTTCTAATAATTCTTTAGGTGAGTGTATATCTATTCCCATTGATATAGATATATATAATTATAAGCAAAAATTAGACTGTAATATGTAGTGTGTTAATAAATACCTTTTATTTAAGCACAGTGTGTAGTCTTTTGTTGTATTAGGCGCCACAGCAATAGCCGCAGGTAGTTCAGTATAGAGTAAGGTAATCAGTTTTATTTGCTTAATTGGTATAAATAGGCGGAGGCATCACTAGATGACTCACGCCAATTTATGAATATTAATTATTGAGATTTGCATAAATTTAAATTTGTAATATCTCCTATAACACCCTTACAGTTCTGGAATGTATTGGATAACACTGGCAGCATTATACCATTGTTATCCAATACATTCCAGAACTGTAAGGGTTACATAGCATCGTAAATCAATATAATGCTATGAGACCCCCGGCAGCGCTGGGAGGTTAGGCCGGGTGCTGCGATGCGGACTCACTGCCGGAGGAATGCTCGTCTGCAAGGGGCCTAAGAGTCTTCATACACTCACAGTTTAGATCAAAAAAAGCAAAACGCAAAAGTGTGAACCCAGCTATAGTTTGCTGTTGTAGGTGACTAAGGATCATGTCACCATGAAAATATAAGGTACAAGCAGCATATTATAGAGCAGGATGAGCTGAGAAGATTGATATAGGTTTTTAGGAATAGATTCAGTATTAGGGCTCATGCACACAAATGTATTTTCATTCCGTGTCTGTTCCATTTTTTTTTGTGGACCGTATATGGAACCATTCATTTCAATGTGTGCATGAGGCCTTAATTGTATTTTATTCCTTTATATTCCTGCTGATTCTGGGCTTTGAAGTCATGGAGGTGGTCCTATTAGTGATTGACAGCTCTCTCTGTATACACAGTCATAGAGGGGATCTGTCAATCACTAATAGAACCGCCTCCTGGACTTCAAAGCCCACAATGAGCAGGAAATTAAATGAATCAATGGCACATTTTACAGAATCTTTTCCTACAAAAGTATACATCAATCTGCTCAGCTCCTCCTGCTCTATAACCTGCTGCCTTTGCATTTTCACAGGTTCCCTAGTTACTGAAATAGATGTTTGCCTAGAAAACCACACTTTAGAAGGAAATTAAAGTATTTCCCTTTGCATGCACTCACTAATGTCATAGTACTCTGGTCCTACTCGTCACACACAGATATGTACAGACAGCAGGGCAAGATGTTTTCTTCATAATTCCTCATAACTTACAATTATATAATTTATTACAGTCTGTCACATGATGTCATTGTTCCTTCACATATCTCTATATGGAAAGTACACAGCTGCCAACACAAAGCTGCCCCTTGTATTTGTGGAATGTCCGGATGGAACAAATTTCAACTACATAGACTCATGTTTGTGACATACAAATGGCTTATCTCAGAGACACATACATTTGTTATATTTCGATGATGGGAAATGATGCATAATCACATAAGAATGAAAGTGCGGGTGGGGTGCACTGTGCACACAGCGAATGTCTGTCAAAGGGGAGGTGAGTATATTGCAATAGTTCCTTCAGGTATATTTGTTTGTAAGAAGAAAAAAAAGTGGTTGTCTGGGTATTGATGACCTATCATCAGGATTCATCAATATTTAATCAGTGGGGGTCCAACTCCTGCCCCCCCTCCCAAAAGTATGTGTAATAAGGATACAGTGATACAAGAGAATGTGTAATCACATACACGTAGATAAAATAACAAGCATATGTGACATTGATTATCTGAATTAGGGAATTCCATATTTTCCTTTAAGACTATTGGGAATGACCATTCCTGGGAAACAATCGTTCCTTATAATCTGCCCCTCTAATTGTGCTGCCGATCACCTGATAAACGAGCAAAACGCTTGTTCATGAGTTGATCCTGTCATTCATTTGGGCGCCATCAATCAACGTTTCTGTATAATCCTGTATGGAGTGATACCCAAGAGTGGTTTTAATAACAAGAGGTGATGTAGCTTCAAAAACTGCATACAGCACCTTATAGGGGTTTGCATAAACATCTTTTAAAATAATCACTTATGAAGGTAGCTGTTTTTACCTTTATTGCTCCTATCTTCAGCTCTGGGCTGTGGTCACATGACCATGTAGCTCTTTCTTATCACCTGTGATGTTACGTCTATGGGCGTGTCAGTGATAGGGGAGTGTCTATATAACTAGCTGGGTGGGAGGGGCTATCATTTAGCTGGCTGTTGTTAGCGGTAGTGATAGGGGAGTGTCTATGTAACTAGCTGGGTGGGAGGAGCTATAATTTAGCTGGCTGTTGTTAGCGGTAGTGATAGGGGAGTGTCTATGTAACTAGCTGGGTGGGAGGAGCTATAATTTAGCTAGGTGTTGTAGGCAGTGACAGGGGAGTGTTTATGTAACTAGCTGGGTGAGAGGAGCTATAAACTAGCTGGGTGTTGTTAGAGGCAGTGACAGGGGAGTGTCTATGTAAGTAACTGGGTGAGAGGAGCTAGAAACTAGCTGGGTGTACTTAGAGGGAGTGACAGGGGAGTGTCTATGTAACTAGCTGGGTGAGAGGAGCTATAAACTAGCTGGGTGTTGTTAGGGGCAGTGATAGGGGAGTGTCTATGTAACTAGCTGGGTGAGAGGAGCTATAAACTAGCTGGGTGTTGTTAGAGGCAGTGACAGGGGAGTGTCTATGTAACTAGCTGGGTGAGAGGAGCTAGAAACTAGCTGGGTGTACTTAGAGGCAGTGATAGGGGAGTAAATCAATAGTAATATAGGCTGGCTCACAGTATTTTTGCATACCAAAAAGGGGAAAGCAGTCGGCACTCCTCTGGCAGAGTCGTGGTGCACGCGTCCAGGGTATGAAAAGCCCACTTACAATATGGAACAGAAGACCGGCACTTCACAGGTGGAATCGGAAGCTGGTTAAGCTGAGCTGAGCGGGTGATTGCCTGAACCTGTCAGGCCAGCGGACTTTCTTCAATTTTCAACTTTTTCAACTTTTGCAAGTATTTGAAGACGTCCAACACCGCTTAAAAGGCCTGCATTTACCAACTACTTATAAAGTGGACTAAACCTGTGTTGTTACATTCAACATAGCCGCAAATTCAAGGTAAAACCCTGCTGTATCCACTGCCGCTGGCCTGACAGGTTCAGGCAATCACCCGCTCAGCTCAGCTTAACCAGCTTCCGTTGGTTTGACGGCTTGAGGCGCCTACGTCACTAACCAGCGATCAACTACCTGGCTGGAAACGTGGGACGCTGAGCGAGCGTGTCTGAGGTCTTGCTCCGCAAGTAAAAGTAAGTGGAGAATTGCCGAATAAGTGCGGTTACGATTTGTTACAGGACACTCGAATACAGAGTTTTTCCTTGTGGGAATCACAGCAAGGACATTCTTGAACTTTTTGTTCCAACTACCCGGCAAGTCGCCATTTATGACTTGGACATTCAAGCGGTTTAATTGAATATCTATTGCAGCCTCACTCTAGCCATTTGGTCATATTTTTAGGAGTACTCCAGTTATATAGGTTTGTGCGTGAGCTCCGCACTTATATACCTATTTTTCACACATTTATTCATGTATGTATGCTGATATGATGACACAAAGTCAGTTTGCTTTTTGATTTAGTGCATTAATAAAAATTTCATGCAAAAATACTGTGAACCAGCCTATATTACTATTGATTTATTCCTCTTTTCAGCTGGTAACTGAAAGGCTGAGCTCCAGTAGTTTGCTGGTGGAGCCTTTTCTAAATATTTGACAATAGTGTAAGTAACTGGGTGGGAGGAGCTATAAACTAGCTGGGTGTTGCTAGGGGCAGTGATGGGGGGAAAAAAAATTATATGGAATGGTGGTAACCTTTAATAATTAACTTTTATTAATATTTATAATAAAATAATTGCCCTTGGATATAGGTGCAGAATTGGGGGGAGAGGGGTGGGCATCCACCCCACTCATGGTGAGTATACGGAACTCCTAGGGAGGGGGTAGGGAAAAGGGGGAAAGGGAATGCTGGGTCTCAGCCCCTAATAATACCCTGGTCAGAGGGCCCTTTTCCTGATACACCGAAACCTCCTATACTACCCCTAATGTGTCCCTAAGCAGTGCTCTGACTGCCCAGCTTCGTCCTGAAGGGATAGGAAAGGGGGGAAGGAGGGGGTCCCTGGAAGCAAATCAAGTACACCACCCACAGATACGCTCCCAGATCCCTGGAAGCGACTGTGAAAAACAACACTAGACCAGTAAAGATCTGTGTCCTGAGAGAAATTGTATGTTAGGGTGTCACAGGGTAGTCACCCAACACACATTAATGATTCCTGCTGAAAGAATCAGTAACCATAAGGTGGCCCGACGCGTTTCTCTGTTGTATTTCAGTTCGTCAGGGGCCCACAGGAATTGATGTCAGCAGCAGTATCAATGGCCTACCCTCAGGTGGGGGCAGGTCACCAAGATTTCAAATAAACTGTGCTCAGCAGTGGTTAGTAACAACTACTGTATAGATGTATAATTCCTAATTCACAGAACTCCCATAGTGTGGCAGTGTAACATTAGCCGCAATCACAAATGGGGGTGGAAGGAATATTACTTATCTCGTCAGGAGTGACCGGTCAGTGGACCTGTTCCCACGATACAGACTGGTTCCTATTCCTCGCCAGTCTGTGAGCTGGATCCCGCGTGTGGCAGTACAGCAAAGGACGCCGGCACCGCTGCACCATTTAACCACCTCAGCCCCCAGTGCTTAAACACCCTGAAAGACCAGGCCACTTTTTACACTTCTGACCTACACTACTTTCACCATTTATTGCTCGGTCATGCAACTTACCACCCAAATGAATTTTACCTCCTTTTCTTCTCACTAATAGAGCTTTCATTTGGTGGTATTTCATTGCTGCTGACATTTTTACTTTTTTTGTTATTAATCGAAATTTAACGATTTTTTTGCAAAAAAATGACATTTTTCACTTTCAGTTGTAAAATTTTGCAAAAAAAAACGACATCCATATAGAAATTTTGCTCTAAATTTATAGTTCTACATGTCTTTGATAAAAAAAAAATGTTTGGGTAAAAAAAAAATGGTTTGGGTAAAAGTTATAGCGTTTACAAACTATGGTACAAAAATGTGAATTTCCGCTTTTTGAAGCAGCTCTGATTTTCTGAGCACCTGTCATGTTTCCTGAGGTTCTATAATGCCCAGACAGTACAAACACCCCACAAATGACCCCATTTCTGAAAGTACACACACTAAGGTATTCACTGATGGGCATAGTGAGTTCATAGAACTTTTTATTTTTTGTCACAAGTTAGCGGAAAATTATGATTTTTTTTTTTTTTTTTTTTTTTCTTACAAAGTCTCATATTCCACTAACTTGTGACAAAAAATAAAAAGTTCTATGAACTCACTATGCCCATCAGCGAATACCTTGGGGTCTCTTCTTTCCAAAATGGGGTCACTTGTGGGGAAGTTATACTGCCCTGGCATTCTAGGGGCCCAAATGTGTGGTAAGGAGTTTGAAATCAAATTCTGTAAAAAATGACCAGTGAAATCCGAAAGGTGCTCTTTGGAATATGGGCCCCTTTGCCCACCTAGGCTGCAAAAAAGTGTCACACATCTGGTATCTCCGTACTCAGGAGAAGGTGGGGAATGTGTTTTGGGGTGTCATTTTATATATACCCATGCTGGGTGAGAGAAATATCTTGGCAAAAGACAACTTTTCCCATTTTTTTATACAAAGTTGTCATTTGACCAAGATATTTATCTCACCCAGCATGGGTATATGTAAAAAGACACCCCAAAACACATTCCTCAACTTCTCCTGAGTACGGGGATACCAGATGTGTGACACTTTTTTGCAGCCTAGGTGGGCAAAGGGGCCCATATTCCAAAGAGCACCTTTCGGATTTCACTCCTCATTTTTTCCTGAATTTGATTTCAAACTCCTTACCACACATTTGGGCCCCTAGAATACCAGGGCAGTATAACTACCCCACAAGTGACCCCATTTTGGAAAGAAGACACCCCAAGGTATTCCGTGAGGGGCATGGCGAGTTCCTAGAATTTTTTATTTTTTGTCACAAGTTAGTGGAAAATGATGATTTTTTTTTTTATTTTTTTTTTTCATACAAAGTCTCATATTCCACAAACTTGTGACAAAAAATAAAAACTTCCATGAACTCACTATGCCCATCAGCGAATACCTTGGGGTCTCTTCTTTCCAAAATGGGGTCACTTGTGGGGTAGTTATACTGCCCTGGCATTCTAGGGGCCCAAATGTGTGGTAAGTAGGTAAATGACCTGTGAAATCCGAAAGGTGCTCTTTGGAATGTGGGCCCCTTTGCCCACCTAGGCTGCAAAAAAGTGTCACACATCTGGTATCTCTGTATTCAGGAGAAGTTGAGGAATGTGTTTTGGGGTGTCTTTTTACATATACCCATGCTGGGTGAGATAAATATCTTGGTCAAATGCCAACTTTGTATAAAAAAATGGGAAAAGTTGTCTTTTGCCAAGATATTTCTCTCACCCAGCATGGGTATATGTAAAATGACACCCCAAAACACATTCCCCAACTTCTCCCGATTACGGAGATACCAGATGTGTGACACTTTTTTGCAGCCTAGGTGGGCAAAGGGGCCCATATTCAAAAGAGCACCTTTCGGATTTCACAGGTCATTTTTTACAGAATTTGATTTCAAACTCCTTACCACACATTTGGGCCCCTAGAATGCCAGGGCAGTATAACTACCCCACAAGTGACCCCATTTTGGAAAGAAGAGACCCCAAGGAATTCGCTGATGGGCAAAGTGAGTTCATGGAACTTTTTATTTTTTGTCACAAGTTAGTGGAATATGAGACTTTGTATGAAAAAAAAAAAAAAAAAAAATCATCATTTTCCACTAACTTGTGACAAAAAATAAAAAATTCTAGGAACTCGCCATGCCCCTCACGGAATACCTTGGGGTGTCTTCTTTCCAAAATGGGGTCACTTGTGGGGTAGTTATACTGCCCTGGCATTTTCCAGGGGCCCTAATGTGTGGTAAGTAGGTAAATGACCTGTGAAATCCTAAAGGTGCTCTTTGGAATATGGGCCCCTTTGCCCACCTAGGCTGCAAAAAAGTGTCACACATGTGGTATCGCCGTATTCAGGAGAAGTTGGGGAATGTGTTTTGGGGTGTCATTTTACATATACCCATGCTGGGTGAGAGAAATATCTTGGCAAAAGACAACTTTTCCCATTTTTTTATACAAAGTTGGCATTTGACCAAGATATTTCTCTCACCCAGCATGGGTATATGTAAAATGACACCCCAAAACACATTCCCCAACTTCTCCTGAGTACGGCGATACCAGATGTGTGACACTTTTTTGCAGCCTAGATGCGCAAAGGTGCCCAAATTCCTTTTAGGAGGGCATTTTTAGACATTTGGATACCAGACTTCTTCTCACGCTTTGGGGCCCCTAGAATGCCAGAGCAGTATAAATACCCCACATGTGACCCCATTTTGGAAAGAAGACACCCCAAGGTATTCAATGAGGGGCATGGCGAGTTCATAGAAAATTTTTTTTTTTGGCACAAGTTAGCGGAAATTGATATTTTTAATTTTTTTCTCACAAAGTCTCCCGTTCCGCTAACTTGGGACAAAAATTTCAATCTTTCATGGACTCAATATGCCCCTCACGGAATACCTGGGGGTGTCTTCTTTCCGAAATGGGGTCACATGTGGGGTATTTATACTGCCCTGGCATTCTAGGGGCCCTAAAGCGTGAGAAGAAGTCTGGAATATAAATGTCTAAAAAATTTTACGCATTTGGATTCCGTGAGGGGTATGGTGAGTTCATGTGAGATTTTATTTTTTGACACAAGTTAGTGGAATATGAGACTTTGTAAGAAAAAAAAAAAAAATTCTGCTAACTTGGGCCAAAAAAATATCTGAATGGAGCCTTACAGAGGGGTGATCAATGACAGGGGGGTGATCAATGACAGGGGGGGTGATCAATGACAGGGGGGGTGATCAATGACAGGGGGGTTGATCAATGACAGGGGGGTGATCAGGGAGTCTATATGGGGTGATCACCACAGTCATTGATCACGCCCCTGTAAGGCTTCATTCAGACGTCCGGATGCGTTTTGCGGATCCGATCCATCTATCAGTGCATCCGTAAAAATCATGCGGACATCTGAATGGAGCTTTACAGGGGGGTAATCAATGACAGGGGGGTGATCAGGGAGTCTATATGGGGTGATCACCACAGTCATTGATCACTCCCCTGTAAGGCTTCATTCAGACGTCCGGATGCGTTTTGCGGATCCGATCCATCTATCAGTGGATCCGTAAAAATCATGCGGACATCTGAATGGAGCTTTACAGGGGGGTGATCAATGACAGGGGGGTGATCAGGGAGTCTATATGGGGTGATCACCACAGTCATTGATCATGCCCCTGTAAGGCTTCATTCAGACGTCCGGATGCGTTTTGCGGATCGGATCCATCTATCAGTGCATCCGTAAAAATCATGCGGACATCTGAATGGAGCTTTACAGGGGGGTGATCAATGACAGGGGGGTGATCAGGGAGTCTATATGGGGTGATCACCACAGTCATTGATCACGCCCCTGTAAGGCTTCATTCAGACGTCCGGATGCGTTTTGCGGATCGGATCCATCTATCAGTGCATCCGTAAAAATCATGCGGACATCTGAATGGAGCTTTACAGGGGGGTGATCAGGGAGTCTATATGGGGTGATCACCACAGTCATTGATCACGCCCCTGTAAGGCTTCATTCAGACGTCCGGATGCGTTTTGCGGATCGGATCCATCTATCAGTGCATCCGTAAAAATCATGCGGACATCTGAATGGAGCTTTACAGGGGGTTGATCAATGACAGGGGTGTAATCAATGACAGGGGGGGTGATCAGGGAGTCTATATGGGGTGATAACCACAGTCATTGATCACGCCCCTGTAAGGCTTCATTCAGACGTCCGGATGCGTTTTGCGGATCCGATCCATCTATCAGTGGATCCGTAAAAATCATGCGGACATCTGAATGGAGCTTTACAGGGGGGTAATCAATGACAGGGGGGTGATCAATGACAGGGGGGTGATCAGGGAGTCTATATGGGGTGATCAGGGGTGATCAGGGGCTAATAAGGGGTTAATAAGTGACGGGGGGGGGGTGTAGTGTAGTGTAGTGGTGCTTGGTGGGACTTTACTGAGCTACCTGTGTCCTCTGGTGGTCGATCCAAACAAAGGGGACCACCAGAGGACCAGGTAGCAGGTATATTAGACGCTGTTATCAAAACAGCGTCTAATATACCTGTTAGGGGTTAAAAAAAACACATCTCCAGCCTGCCAGCGAACGATCGCCGCTGGCAGGCTGGAGATCAACTCTCTTACCTTCCGTTCCTGTGAGCGCGCGCGCCTGTGTGCGCGCGTTCACAGGAAATCTCGCCCATCGCGAGATGACGCATATATGCGTGACTCTGCGCAGGGCTGCCACCTCCGGAACGCGATCCTGCGTTAGGCGGTCCGGAGGTGGTTAAAGCCGTCCACGTCATCATTGCTCCGCCCATCCATCCGATCAGATGACCCATCACGTGACCACAACGTCATGGTCACGTGGGGCGTCATGTGATCGCAGGTCCTGCGACCATATTAGGACAGGGAGAGATTAACAGGGGGATTTTTATGGTAAACGGGCGTGCTTACAATATTTAAGTCACAACCGCTAGCCCCCTATACTGGAGTCTCATTGGGATAGCTAAGTAGTTGAATCCCCATGAGACTACGGCAGAGATATTGTGTGGGGATACCCTACAGGGATAGGGAAACCCCACACTGTAACAGCGGATGAATGAAATTCCATATTCATTCAGATAGATGGTGCGCCGCTGTCGCCAACACAAAAAGTGGCGCGGCGTCACCCAGAGTATTTTGGCCGGTGGAGATCAAAAAGGATATAGCTGTGTAATTAGACTAGATCATCTATCATGTTATACACGGAGGAAATAAATTAATGCACTTCTGGCACTGTTGCACAGTTCACAACAGTGTCCCTGGATGTCATGTCATGTCAAATGGCAAATACAAGCCCCAATGTCATGGGGGAGTGATGGGGGAGTGTCTATGTAACTAGCTAGGTGAGAGGAGCTATAAACTAGCTGGATGTTGTTAGGGCAGTGATAGAGGAGTGTCTATGTAAGTAACTGGGTGAGAGGAGCTATAAACTAGCTGGGTGTTCTTAGAGGCAGTGATAGGGGAGTGTCTATGTAACTAGCTGGGTGAGAGGAGGTATAAACTAGCTGGGTGTTGTTAGGGCAGTGATAGAGGAGTGTCTATGTAACTAGCTGGGTGAGAGGAGGTATAAACTAGCTGGGTGTTTTTAGGGGCAGTGATAGGGTAGTGTCTATGTAACTAGCTGGGTGAGAGGAGCTATAAACTAGCTGGGTGTTGTTAGGGGCAGTGATGAAGGAGTGTCAATATAACTAGCTGGGTGGGAGGAGCTATAATTTGGCTGACTGTTGTTAGCGGTAGTGACAGGGGAGTGTCTATGTAACTAGCTGGGTGGGAGGAGGTATAAACTAGCTGGGTGTTTTTAGGGGCAGTGATAGGGTAGTGTCTATGTAACTAGCTGGGTGAGAGGAGCTATAATTTGGCTGACTGTTGTTAGCGGTAGTGACAGGGGAGTGTCTATATAACTACCTGGGTGGGAGGAGCTATAATTTAGCTGGGTGTTAGGGGCAGAGATAGGGGAGTGTCTATGTAACTAGCTGGGTGAGAGGAGCTATAAACTAGCTGGGTGTTAGAGGCAGTGATAGGGGAGTGTCTATGTATGTAACTAGGTGGGAGGAGCTATAAACTAGCTCAGTGTTGTTAGGGGCAGTGATAAGGGAGTGTCTATGTGACTAGCTGGGTGAGAGGAGCTATAAACTAGCTTGGTGATGTTAGGGGCAGTGATAGGGGAGTGTCTATGTAACTAGCTGGGTGAGAGGAGCTATAAACTTGCTGGGTGTTTTTAGAGGCAGTGATAGGGGAGTGGCTATGTACCTAGCTATGTGGAAGGAGCTACAAACTAGCTGGGTGTTCTTAGAGGCAGTGATAGGGGAGTGTCTATGTAACTAGCTGGGTGGGAGGAGCTATAAACTAGCTAGGTGTTCTTAGAGGCGGTGATAGGGGAGTGTCTATGTAAGTAGTTGGGTGGGAGGAGCTATAAACTAGCTGGGTGTTGTTAGGGCCAGTGATAGAGGAGTGTTAGAGGCAGTGATAGGGTAGTGTCTATGTAACTAGCTGGGTGGGAGGAGCTATAAACTAGCTGGGTGTTCTTAGAGTCATTGATAGGAGAGTGTCTATGTAACTAACTGGGTGAGAGGAGCTATAAACTAGCTGGGTGTTCTTAGAGGCAGTGATAGGGGAGTGTCTATGTAACTAACTGGGTGAGAGGAGCTATAAACTAGCTGGGTGTTGTTAGAGGCAGTGACAGGGGAGTGTCTATGTAACTAGCTGGGTGAGAGGAGCTATAAACTAGCTGGGTGTTCTTAGAGGCATTGATAGGAGAGTGTCTATGTAACTAACTGGGTGAGAGGAGCTATAAACTAGCTGGGTGTTTTTAGAGGCAGTGATAGGGGAGTGTCTATGTAACTAGCTGGGTGAGAGGAGCTATAAACTAGCTGGGTGTTGTTAGAGGCAGTGACAGGGGAGTGTCTATGTAACTAGCTGGGTGAGAGGAGCTATAAACTAGCTGGGTGTTCTTAGAGGCATTGATAGGAGAGTGTCTATGTAACTAACTGGGTGAGAGGAGCTATAAACTAGCTGGGTGTTTTTAGAGGCAGTGATAGGGGAGTGTCTATGTAACTAGCTGGGTGAGAGGAGCTATAAACTAGCTGGGTGTTCTTAGAGGCAGTGATAGGAGAGTGTCTATGTAACTAGCTGGGTGTTGTTAGAGGCAGTGAAAGGGTAGTGTCTATGTAACTAGCTGGGTGGGAGGAGCTATAATCTAGCTGGGTGTTCTTAGAGGCAGTGATAGAGGAGTGTTTATGTAACTAACTGGGTGAGAGGAGCTATAAACTAGTTGGGTGTTCTTAGAGGCAGTGATAGGGCAGTATCTATGTAACTAGCTGGGTGAGAGGAGCTATAATTTAGCTGGGTGTTGTTAAAGGCAGTGATAGGGGAGTGTCTATGTAAGTAACTGGGTGGGAGGAGCTATAAACTAGCTGGGTGGTGTTTGGTTTGTCTATGTAACTAGCTGGGTGGGAGGAGCTATAAACTACCTAGGTGTTCTTAGAGGCAGTGATAGGGGAGTGTCTATGTAACTAGCTGGGTGGGAGGAGCTATAAACTAGCTGGGTGTTGTTAGAGGCAGAGATAGGGGAGTGTCTATGTAACTAACTGGGTGAGAGGAGCTATAAACTAGCTGGGTGTTCTTAGAGGCATTGATAGGAGAGTGTCTATGTAACTAACTGGGTGAGAGGAGCTATAAACTAGCTGGGTGTTTTTAGAGGCAGTGACAGGGGAATGTCTATGTAACTAGCTGGGTGAGAGGAGCAATAAACTAGCTAGGTGTTGTTAGAGGCAGTGACAGGGGAGTATCTATGTAAGTAGCTGGGTGAGAGGAGCTATAAACTAGCTGGGTGTTCTTAGAGGCATTGATAGGAGAGTGTCTATGTAACTAGCTGGGTGAGAGGAGCTATAAACTAGCTGGGTGTTTTTAGAGGCAGTGATAGGGGAGTGTCTATGTAACTAGCTGGGTGAGAGGAGCTATAAACTAGCTGGGTGTTCTTAGAGGCAGTGATAGGAGAGTGTCTATGTAACTAGCTGGGTGTTGTTAGAGGCAGTGAAAGGGTAGTGTCTATGTAACTAGCTGGGTGGGAGGAGCTATAATCTAGCTGGGTGTTCTTAGAGGCAGTGATAGAGGAGTGTTTATGTAACTAACTGGGTGAGAGGAGCTATAAACTAGTTGGGTGTTCTTAGAGGCAGTGATAGGGCAGTATCTATGTAACTAGCTGGGTGAGAGGAGCTATAATTTAGCTGGGTGTTGTTAAAGGCAGTGATAGGGGAGTGTCTATGTAAGTAACTGGGTGGGAGGAGCTATAAACTAGCTGGGTGGTGTTTGGTTTGTCTATGTAACTAGCTGGGTGGGAGGAGCTATAAACTACCTAGGTGTTCTTAGAGGCAGTGATAGGGTAGTGTCTATGTAACTAGCTGGGTGGGAGGAGCTATAAACTAGCTGGGTGTTGTTAGAGGCAGAGATAGGGGAGTGTCTATGTTACTAGCTAGTTGGGAGGAGCTATAATCTAGCTGGGTGTTCTTAGAGGCATTGATAGGAGAGTGTCTATGTAACTAGCTGGGTGAGAGGAGCTATAAACTAGCAGGGTGTTCTTAGAGGCAGTGACAGGGGAATGTCTATGTAACTAGCTGGGTGAGAGGAGCAATAAACTAGCTGGGTGTTGTTAGAGGCAGTGACAGGGGAGTATCTATGTAGGTAGCTGGGTGAGAGGAGCTATAAACTAGCTGGGTGTTGTTAGAGGCAGTGACAGGGGAGTGCCTATGTAACTAGCTAGGTGAGAGGAGCTATAAACTAGCTGGGTGTTGTTAGAGGCACTGACAGGGGAGTGTCTATGTAACTAGCTGGGTGAGAGGAGCTATAAACTAGCTGGGTGTTGTTAGAGGCAGTGATAGAGGAGTGTCTATGTAACTAGCTGGGTGAGAGAAGCTATAAACTAGCTGGGTGTTGTTAGAGGCAGTGATAGAGGAGTGTCTATGTAACTAGTTGGGTGACAGGAGCTATAAACTAGCTGGGTGTTGTTAGAGGCAGTGACAGGGGAGTGTCTATGTAACTAGCTGGGTGAGAGGAGCTATAATCTAGCTGGGTGTTGTTAGAAGCAGTGATAGAGGAGTGTCTATGTAACTAGCTGTGTGAGAGAAGCTATAAACTAGCTGGGTGTTGTTAGAGGCAGTGATAGGGGAGTGTCTATGTAAGTAGCTGGGTGAGAGGAGCTATAAACTAGCTGGGTGTTCTTAGAGGCAGTGACAGGGGAGTGTCTATGTAACTAGCTGGGTGAGAGGAGCTATAAACTAGCTGGGTGTTGTTAGAGGCAGTGACAGGGGAGTGTCTATGTAACTAGCTGGGTGAGAGGAGCTATAAACTAGCTGGGTGTTCTTAGAGGCAGTGATAGGAGAGTGTCTATGTAACTAGCTGGGTGTTGTTAGAGGCAGTGACAGGGGAGTGTCTATGTAACTAGCTGGGTGGGAGGAGCTATAATCTAGCTGGGTGTTGTTAGAGGCAGTGATTAAGGAGTGTCTATGTAACTAGCTGTGTGAGAGAAGCTATAAACTAGCTGGGTGTTGTTAGAGGCAGTGATAGAGGAGTGTCTATGTAACTAGCTGGGTGAGAGAAGCTATAAACTAGCTGGGTGTTCTTAGAGGCAGTGATAGGAGAGTGTCTATGTAACTAGCTGGGTGGGAGGAGCTATAAACTAGCTGGGTGTTCTTAGAGGCAGTGATAGGGGAGTGTCTATGTAACTAGCTGGGTGGGAGGAGCTATAATCTAGCTGGGTGTTGTTAGAGGCAGTGATTAAGGAGTGTCTATGTAACTAGCTGTGTGAGAGAAGCTATAAACTAGCTGGGTGTTGTTAGAGGCAGTGACAGGGGAGTGTCTATGTAACTAGCTGGGTGAGAGGAGCTATAAACTAGCTGGGTGTTGTTAGAGGCAGTGACAGGGGAGTGTCTATGTAACTAGCTGGGTGAGAGGAGCTATAAACTAGCTGGGAGTTGTTAGAGGCAGTGATAGGAGAGTGTCTATGTAACTAGCTGGGTGAGAGGAGCTATAAACTAGCTGGGTGTTGTTAGAGGCAGTGACAGGGGAGTGTCTATGTAACTAGCTGGGTGAGAGGAGCTATAAACTAGCTAGGTGTTGTTAGAGGCAGTGATTAAGGAGTGTCTATGTAACTAGCTAGGTGAGAGAAGCTATAAACTAGCTGGGTGTTGTTAGAGGCAGTGATAGGGGAGTGTCTATGTAACTAGCTGGGTGAGAGGAGCTATAAACTAGCTGGGTGTTCTTAGAGGCAGTGACAGGGGAGTGTCTATGTAACTAGCTGGGTGAGAGGAGCTATAAACTAGCTGGGTGTTGTTAGAGGCAGTGACAGGGGAGTGTCTATGTAACTAGCTGGGTGAGAGGAGCTATAAACTAGCTGGGTGTTGTTAAGGGAGGTGCCAATGCTGTACAAGAGAAAGAAGAAGTGCATCATGGGTTTGGTTGGCTACAGCAACAGGAAGTGCTACATACAGGCAGGGCCGTCTTTGCCACAGGGCAAAAGGGGCAGCTGCCACAGGCCCAGTTGCTCCTGGGGGCCCAAGGGAGCTCCGTTTCCCGACTCCCATTCACTAGTCACTAGGTTAAAACATTCGTCGCTAGGTTAAAACATTCGGGGCCTGGGCCCCTGATGTTTTGTCGCAGGCCCCGAATGTCCTGCCTGCCTGCTAGATACAACTGTATAAGTCAGGACGGATCCGTATTGGGACTTAGAAATTCAAATCTAATACAAACGAATCGGTCCTTAACGGATGCATTTGTTTGTATTATCTGTGCGGATCCGTCCTGTACAAGTACAGGACAGATCCGCACGAACGCAAGTGTGAAAGTAGCCTTAGGGGCTGATGTTTACATGGGATTGTGTGTTGGAGGCGGCTGGGGAAGAGGTGATGTTATTTACATGGGACTGTATAGTGGAGGGAGGATTATAACTGCAGGGGGCACTGCAGATCCAGGGGACATTATAGGTGGTCTTATTACTACTGGGGGCTCTATAGGAGGGTCTTATAGATCCGCCTTTTTTCTACTAAGCGCACTATGGGGGCCTTATTACTACTGAGGGGTCTGTAGGGAGCTTTATTACCACTGGGGGAACAATAGGGGGCCTTATTTCTACTGGGGACTCTGTGAGGGTATTATTAATATGGGAGGGCTCTTCTAATAATGGGGGCATTGTTGAGGAGCATTATCACAGTTGGGGCAGTGTTACTAATGAGGGCATTCTAGAAGGGAATTATTATTGGTGGGACTATGAGGAGCACTATTACTATGGGGGGCAGTAATGTTTCTTCAGGATAGTATTTGGGGGTATTGGGGGGGGGGGGCAGGGGCATAACTAAAGGCTCATGGGCTCCGGTGCAAGAGTTCAGCTTGGGCGCCCCCCTTCCCTCAGTGCTTTGTGTGTCTTCTTATGCGGCACAAGTGTCTTTGGGCCCCTTCAGGCTCCTGGGCCCGGTAGCGACTGCTACCTCTTCACCCCCTATAGCTACACCCCTGGGGGGGGGGGGGGCACAGCAAGCAGCAGGATAACACTGTGGGGACTCCAGTTGGGGGATAATGATAGAATGTGAGGAAGCTAAGATGTCTGTGTGTCACACTCTGCAGAGACGCGGCGGCTGAGAGAAGTTGTCCAGACCGAGTGGAGAAGATGATGAGAGAGAAGATCTACAGAGAGGATGAAGACAGAGAGGAGACGTCACCTGGAGGCCCTGGACGTGACAGGTAAGTGCTGCTGTATAGCAAGTACAGAAAAGTGCGGGGGGTGGGGGGGTGGGATCCAGGGGACCCAAGTAAATTCTTGCCCAGGGTCCAATCAATATTAAAGACGGCCCTGCATACAGGATGGAAACAAACCAGAGGGATTTGTAAACATGGTGAAAACAGATCAGCAGAGTCCAAATTGAAAAAACAAAGGCATAGGGAAGATGCACAAGAGATAAGCAATGACATGAGCATATCTGTTATACACCATAGTAGTTGCATTTTCTTAACAGTGTCCAGCTACAGAAGACTTTATTTATAAATTACATTTGGGATATTCGACTGTCCTTGCTTTTGGAAAGCTTCAATAGCTATTTCCAAATGGCTGCTTGCTAGCAACATTTCTGTTATATTAACTTTTCCAAAAAAATGTGTCAGTTCTTGGCCCCAGCCTTGGTGAACACAATGTTCAGTGTCTGTTGTGCCACTGTGGGATGACAGAAAGTGAAAACAAGTGACATCACATAGGCCAACCAGATTAGACCTTCTTTATGATGAACGATTCTTCTCTTGCCAGGCACCGCGACAGTAAGATCAACATTAGATATTGGTCACTACAAAGTACATTTTGCTTTTTTAAACTTAACAATGTACGTTTGGAAGTAACTCATAGTGACAAGTAAAGCATCTTCTGTAAGTTTAATGCCCTCTATGTATTAATTTCAGTACAGCAGTGACAACATAGAGGTTATGCCATAACTGATGTAAAAAACGAAATCCAGACATTATATAGTACATGACAACCTCTTTCTAACAAAGCTAGAACCAGGCTGGTAACTTAGGGGGTTGTCCTTTCTCGGGGGGGGCATGTCCTTTTCTGCTCTAGATATGGATGTTGACAGTTGAAGATTTAAATTGAGCATGTGTGACCACCTCAGTGAGGTGGACAAGAAATAAGAAAAAAGAAGACCAGCAGGTGGCACTATGCAGATACTTTTAATTGAACAGCTCAGTGGCTGCACTAAATTGTAATGTAGAAGCTATTACAAAAGTATTTTTCATGGAACAACCCCTTTAAGTTGCCTTCATAGAGCTATATTTTAGGGCCTTTAGTATGACTGCAACAGGACTAAATCTTGATCAACAAACAAAACTTAAGATTAGCAAGTGATTCAGTAGAACCGCAAGGGTTTGATTACTATCATCATAGTATGGTGATTTGTTTGAATCAGAATAACCAAGTTGGTTCTAAAATGTAAGCAAAGTCTGTGAAACCAGCGCAACTAGAAACATTGACGGAGAAGACTATGACCTCACATGACTCACTATTTCCTCATTAACGGTGGGTTAAGAGGGGCCGATGGAGCTGCCGATTGTCGGGAAGGAAGCATTCCTTCCCGACCGTCAGCTGCTCACTCAGTGAAGAAGATCGCTGCATGTAAATGACCACAGTATGATGACGAGGGATGGCTACTGCTATCGCTCAGCCCCATACAGAATCATTGTTTCTGGGCAGCAGATCACTGTTTAGGCAGCATAATCTGCTGCCCAGAAATGATGACTGATGTGCCTGCACGAACGTTCATTGGGTGATCGCAGGCACATTTAGATGGACAGATTATCGAGAATGAGCGTTCACAGCGACGTTCGTTCCCAATAATCTGGACGATTATTGGTTACCTGGACTACATTGCTTTTAGCATGTTGAAGTAATTGCTTGGTGTGATCTAATATGGGGATTTCTGGAGTCGCACTAATCATTCGTGTTATTTTATTAGGAGAATCACTGGTTGACAAAGACAGCTAGGGTATCTGCTGCATTTTAAATGTAAGCAAACTATAAAACTCTTAATGTTACATTTGAGATTAAGGGAAACAATTAGTGTATATGTTGTATAATGTACATTGGACAACATTGTGGTGAATTAATGGTCAGCCTAATTATGCAAAATGGAAAGTAGAACAAATTATATAAAACTAATTTGCCTATTACTTTATGAAAAGCAGAATATACACATATATTAATTAAGATACAATCCCAGAAGACTACAGCAAAAAAAAATTACAAATACAAAACTACCTTTAGTAAGCACAAAAAATGTATGCAAAACAAATAGTGTTCAAAAAAGGGAAAACAACTATGGTTTCTTAGCCTGATCAGCAGAGAAAAAGAAGAGAATATAAGTTTCGAGTTTAAACTTTAGTTTTAGTTGTAGAACCTGCCCCTGTTGCACTGCCTTGGACCTTCGGATCCATGGGCTGGACTCCCTCCCTGGACATCCCAGTTACTCTTCTCCTGAACAGATAACATTTTCAGGATTTCAGCTTTAGTCAGTGCTCCTCCAGCCAGGTTAACACCAAGTTCAATCTCTCCAAGCAGTCAGTGAAGATGGCAGAGAAGACATTGGAGAGACCACATGTAGGAACTGAAACCATTGGTGTGACCGAGGCAGTCTTTTCTATCTCTTTGTAAGCAAACTGGCTAGGTTCAGAGTGGAGGAGCAAATGGCATGGTCCAGAGGGAGAGATTCTTCTATTTTGAGTAGCATGTAAACATGGCGCACTGTGCATGCATTCAGGTGCCTGTAATACATTAGAACAAAAGAGAAAAAACTTTCCAGTTCACCAGTTTTTTAATCTAAAGATTCAAACACATGGGTATTGCAAAGGTCTAGTGTAGAAAGCAATAGGAATGAAATATATTCCAGCATTCATTAAACACGACTAATGCTTTACTGGGATATATTAAAACCCCCCACACAAGGAAGCAGACATAAAAAATTAATTTGAATCTATTCTTTGTCCTGAAAGGGAACCTTTGTGCTGCCCATACTAACGGCAGAATAAAGTAGAGACAGGTGAGTTGATTTCAGCGGTCTGTCATTTATAAGTTAAAAGTAAGTGGTTGCCGAGAACCAACATCACAATCATTGCAGACTGGGCCTGGAAAAGAGTCACGGCCACCTGAGAAGAGTCCTGGTTATTCATGACTTCCTGCTCTCCTGCCCACCTGCTGATGGCTGACAGTCTTCTACCTAGTTTTCTCCCTTTCTGTCTAGGAGAGAACTGCCAATCATCAGCAGATGGGTGAGAGTGCAGGAGATTACGGATAACCAGGACTCTTCTCAGGTAGATTTGACTCTTTTCAAGGCCTGGGCTGCAATCATTAAGATGCTGGATCTCAGCAACCACTTACTTTTAGCTCATGAGTGACACACCGCTGACATCAGCATTCTTGTCACTAATTTATGCTGCCCTCAGTGAGGTCAGCATCAAGTTGATGACAGGTTCCCTTTAAAGAGTAACTAAACTTTTGAATACAATTTTAATAAGATGTTCCTAATGCCATAATAACACTTTTTTTTAATATACTTTATTAATGCTTTTTGTCTTTTTAATACAGTTTCCCCCACTCCACCCCACCCCCCCCCCAAAAAATGTAAATGAAAAAGAAAATAAATAGCCTTTTCACATATCCACTCATTTATAAGAGATTAAAAAGATAAACTACACATATTAGGTATCACTGCATCCGTAACGACTGGCTCTATAAATATATCAAATGATCCACCCCGTCCAATAAACACCATAAAAAAAAACTGTAAAAAAAAAGCAATTTTTGTCACCTTACATCACAAAAAGTGCAACACCAAGTGATCAAAAAGGCGTATGTTCCATAAAATGGTACCAATAAAACCGTCACCTCATCCCGCAAAAAATTAGCCGCTACATAAGAAAATTGCTTAAAAAATAAAAAAAAACTATAGCTCTTAGTACGTGGAGACACTAAAACATCATTATTTTGTTTCAAATATGCTATTATTGTGTTAAAGTTAAATACATTTTAAAAAGTAGACATATTATGAATCGCCGCATCCGTAACAACCAGCTCTATAAAAATATCACATGAACTAACCCCTCAGATGAACACTGTAAATTTTTTTAAATAAAAACAGTGCCAAGATTTTGTCACATTATATCACACAAATTGCAACACCAAGAGATCGGAAAGGTGTATGCCCCCCAAAATAGTACCAATCTAACCGTCACCTCATCCCACAAAAAATTAGACCCTACCTAAGATGATTGGTCAAAAAATAAAAAAGCTATGGCTCTCAGACTATGGAGACACTAAAACAACATTTTTTTTGTTTCAAAAATGCTATTATTGTGTAAAACTTAAATAAATAGGAAAAAGTATACATATTAGGTATTTCCACGTCCATAACGATCTTCTCTATAAAAATGTCACATGACCTAACCCCTCAGGTGAAATAAAAACTGTTCCAAAACAACCAATTTTTTGGTCACCTTGCCGCATAAAGTGTAATAATGAATGATAAAAAAATCATATGTACCCAAAAATGTTACCAATAAAAAGTCAACTATTTCTGCAAAAAATTAGCCCCTGCACAAGACGATCGGCAGAAAAATAAAAAAAAGGCATTCAGAAAATGGAGACACAAAAACTATTTTCAAAAATGCTTTATTTTGTAAAACTGAAACAAAGTAGACATATTTGATATCATTTGATATAATTGCGTCCGTAATAACCTGCTCTATAAAACTAGCACATGATCTACCCTGTCAGATGAATCTTGTAAAAAATAAAAAATAAAAACTGTGCCAAAACAGCCATTTTTTTGTTACCTTGCCTTACAAAAAATTTAATATAGAGCAATTAAAAATCATATGTACCCCAAAATAGTATGCATAAAACTGGCACCTTATCCCCTAGTTTCCAAAGTTAGAGTTCCTACTGTAAGGGTGCATCAGGGGGGCTTCAAATAGGACATGGCATCTAAAAACCAGTCCAGTAAAATCTGCCTTCCAAAAACCATACGGTGCTCCTTTTCTTTTGTGCCCTGATATGTGCCCTTGCATCAGTTTACGACCACATGTGGGGTGTTTCTGTAAACTGCAGAATCAGGGTAATAAATATTGAGTTTTGTTTGGCTGTTAACCATCGATGTGCTAAAGAAAAAAATGGATTAAAATTGAAAATCTGCCAAAAAAGTGAAATTTAGAAATTTCATCTGCATTTTTCTTAAATTCTTGTGGAACACCCAAAGGGTTAACAAAGTTTGTAAAATCAGTTTTGAGTAACTTGAGGGATGTAGTTTCTGCAATGGGGTCATTTTTGGGGGCTTCCACTATGTAAGCCCCACAAAGTGACTTCAGAACTGAACTGAATTTTCTTAAAAATTTTAAGAATTGCTTCTAAAATTCTAAGCTTTCTAACGTCCTAAAAAAATTTAATTACATTTACAAAATGACAAAATTTGACAAAAGTAGACATATGGGGAATGTTAAGTAATAAATATTTTATGAGGTATCACTTTGGCCCCTTTCTCATGGGCGAGTTTTCCGCGCATGTTAACACATTGCACCCGCACTGAATCCGGACCCATTCACTTCAATGGGGCTGTGCAGATGAGCAGTGATTTTCACGCATCACTTGTGCGTTGCGTGAAAATCGCAGCATGTGCTATATTCTGCGTTTTTCACGCAACGCAGGCCCCATAGAAGTGAATAGGGGTGCGTGAAAATCGCAAGCATCCGCAAGCAAGTGCGGATGCGGTGCGATTTTCATGCATGGTTGCTAGGAGATGATGTTAGTAAATTGATAAAAGTCAATTTACTGTATTATTTTACCTTATAACATGGTTATAAAGGAAAATAATAGCATTCTAATACAGAATGTTTACTAAAATGTTGCTTACTAAAATGTGACTTTAGGGGTTAATAAATAAAAAAAATTAACTCACCTCATCCTGTTGTTCGCACAGCCGGCATCATCTTCTATCTTCATTCAGCAGGACCTGCGCTGACATCACCACGTGGTGAGCACGATTACATCATCAAAGGTCCTTTTGCGGGTCCTGAAAGCAGAAGAAAAAAGATGATGGCGGCTGCACGAACAGTAGTAAGCATTCTGTATTAAGAATGCTATTATTTTCCCTTATAGCCATGCTATAAGGGAAAATAATAAAATCTACAGAACACCTAACCCAAACCCGAACTTCAGTGAAGAAGTTCGGGTTCGGGTCTGGGTACCACATTCAGTTTTTTCTCACGCGCGTGCAAAACACATTGCACTCGCGTGGAAAAAACTGAACATCGGAACGCAATCACAGTCAAAACTGACTTCATGAAGTATAATGTGTCACGAGAAAACAGTCTCAGAATGGTTTGGATAAGTAAAAGCGTTCCAAAGTTATTACCACATAAAGTGACACATGTCAGATTTGCAAAATTAGACGTGGTCACGGGGCATCAATGACCCTTGGTCCACGTGGACTGTTCTAAATTGTATCTCCTTTTCTTAGGAGATTGCTTCCTTCATTCCAGTCAATTCAGGTTCCTGCTTAAGTATCTCCTACAAGGTTCTCTTCAACAACTGAATTTTGAGGTTTAGTACAAACTGGTCCTACTGCACTACTTCAGCATTGGTAAGAAAATGCTCCTTGTTCTTCCTTCCACTGGAACATTTCCAATAACTCTTATGGGCTGTTGGCAAATTGAGCAGTGTCTCCTCATCTGTGTACTGTATATTATGCCAGGCAAAGAATCCAATTTGATCTGTATAATAGTGGCTCACCACCCTGCTTATTTTGAAAAAAGGTGCTCTGTCAGTATGACTCACCCTATCAGTTCAATAAATATATAGTAATATAGACATGCACTCTTCACTTGGAACCACTCAAGAACAATGATTGCGTGTATATAAAGTTGTATCCAACATATATGTACTGTAGTTATTAACACATAAGCCGTAGTGGAGGCTGAAGACAGAAAAACCTACACCAGAATAGCGCTACCATCTCTACAAAGTGAGACACAGTTTTCAGTATCGCAGGCAAGTCTTTGCAATACCTACAGTCTTGGCCAAAAGTTTTGAGAATGACACAAATATTAGTTTTCACAAAGTTTGCTGCTAAACTGCTTTTAGATCTTTGTTTCAGTTGTTTCTGTGATGTAGTGAAATATAATTACACGCACTTCATACGTTTCAAAGGCTTTTATCGACAATTACATGACATTTATGCAAAGAGTCAGTATTTACAGTGTTGGCCCTTCTTTTTCAGGACCTCTGCAATTTGACTGGGCATGCTCTCAAATCAACTTCTGGGCCAATTCCTGACTGATAGCAACCCATTCTTTCATAATCACTTCTTGGAGTTTGTCAGAATTAGTGGGTTTTTGTTTGTCCACCCGCCTCTTGAGGATTGACCACAAGTTCTCAATGGGATTAAGATCTGGGGAGTTTCCAGGCCATGGACCTAAAATGTCAACGTTTTGGTCCCCGAGCCACTTAGTTATCACTTTTGCCTTATGGCACGCTGCTCCATCATGCTGGAAAATGCATTGTTCTTCACCAAACTGTTGTTGGGTTGTTGGAAGAGGTTGCTGTTGGAGGGTGTTTTGGTACCATTCTTTATTCATGGCTGTGTTTTTGGGCAAAATTGTGAGTGAGCCCACTCCCTTGGATGAGACGCAACCCCACACATGAATGGTCTCAGGATGCTTTACTGTTGGCATGACACAGGACTGATGGTAGCGCTCACCTTTTCTTCTCTGGACAAGCCTTTTTCCAGATGCCCCAAACAATCGGAAAGAGGCTTCATCGGAGAATATGACTTTGCCCCAGTCCTCAGCAGTCCATTCACCAAACTTTCTGCAGAAGATCAATCTGTGCCTGATGGTTTTTTTGGAGAGAAGTGGCTTCTTTGCTGCCCTTCTTGACACCAGGCCATCTTCCAAAAGTCATCGCCTCACTGTGCGTGCTGATGCGCTCACACCTGGCTACTGCCATTCCTGAGCAAGCTCTGCACTGGTGGCACTCCGATCCCGCAGCTGAATCCTCTTTAGGAGACGATCCTGGCGCTTGCTGGACTTTCTTGGGCGCCCTGAAGCCTTCTTAACAAGAATTGAACCTCTTTCCTTGAAGTTCTTGATGATCCTATAAATTGTTGATTGAGGTGCAATCTTAGTAGCCACAATATCCTTGCCTGTGAAGCCATTTTATGCAACGCAATGATGGCTGCACGCGTTTCTTTGCAGGTCGCCATGGTTAACAATGGAAGAACAATGATTTCAAGCATCACCCTCCTTTTAACATGTCAAGTCTGCCATTTTAACCATTTTAACCCAATCAGCCTGACATAATGATCTCCAGCCTTGTGCTCGTCAACATTCTCACCTGAGTTAACAAGATGATTACTGAAATGATCTCAGCAGGTCCTTTAATGACAGCAATGAAATGCAGTGGAAACTACACAGTACTACCAATAAATGTAATACTGTTAAGCAGTCAGTTCAGTTGAAGTTTATATTTAAGTTAAAGCTATCCAGAATCACACAGCATCATCAATAACCGTAACACTGTTGAGCAACTAGTTTAGGGGATTACATATCTAAGTGGGCGCCACCTACGTCCCAATACCCTTACATTACCACATAGCACTTAATAGTCTAGCCTCTTACTTCTATTTCTTCCTGACTTAAACTGAGGGTGTAGGCAATTAACCCTCTCTAGACCAAGCAGCGACGCACTCCACTGAGTGTTAATTTTAGTGCAGTACCTTCTTTCCCTATTTGTTATGGCAGCGCGGGTATCATTGAACTGTTTATTAACACATCTCCAAAGACATGTATAAATGAAAATATCAGACCAAAAGTATAGAATAAAATATTAAAAATATATTAAAAAATGATCAAAGATTATATCACATTAGCAGTGGGTTGTATCAATGATACATCCAATAAAATGACAAAGTCTGTCAGCCATACAACAAATATGGCAATAATAGTGTGACTTAATACCAATAGTTTATTCTGGTCTCTCACAAAGTGAAGAGTGAAAGGATATGACTTAGTAATCTCAGTATGGTAGATTAATACACTATATGTGTGACAGACAAAGGGAAATGGATATGGTTAATGTCTGTGACATATACTATATCCAATACCATAAATTCAAATGTGGCATTGATAGTTTTTCAGTAAATGAGCAGGTATTCACTCTAACTGCATATGTATAATATAATATAAAATAATATAAAAAATATAATTATCTCAATGCATTGAGTAAGCGTTTGTTAGTATATTCAGTTCAATGTTCACCTTTGTTGGTCCTTCCTTGATAGTAGGAGCTTAGTAATGATCCATATATTATATACACTGTTGGTGGTATAGTGTGAACCGACCCTGCGTCCCATGTGGTAACAGTGAGGCAACAGGTATTTAATAATAATCCTTATAGTATGCTCACTGTTAGTGGTATAGTATAGACCGACCGTGTGTCCCACGTGGTGACAGTGAGGTAACAGTGAGGCTTGTCTTACCTCCACACCTCCGTGTATGGCGAGTTCTGCTACCTGTTGCAGCCGCTTCTGCTGGCATCTCACGTGGTATCGCTACTGTTCTCGGCGGTCCACGTGGTGCGATGCAGATACACTCGGGCCGGTCGGCTGTTGTGGAGTGGTACTTGCAATGTCCCTAGAGCGCGCCACCTTTCTTTCAAAAAAGCAATATTCTGGCAGTAGATGGATCAATTATCCTATGGGGCCTGGATCTTTATTATTAATTCTGTAGTACCAAACTCATTTCCGAGTTTGCCTAACTCCTTCCTCAGTGGCCATGTTTCATCGGAGATCCACCCCACTTATATATTCAGTCTTTCCCAAGACACAAAATGAATTTTCAATTACCATCAACTTAAGATGTTTTCATATTTTGAGAGTATACAGTATATTATCCATATTTTATTCATATATCTGAAGGTTTGGGTCCCTTCCTTATTTATTCCCAATGTGATCTCCCATAACCCTAAAGAAATGCATGCGATTTTGATGTGTTTTCTATGCGTTTTTTTTGTATGAATATGCGTTTTTTTGTACACAGTTGCTCTTACTTCAAATAATGACCCTATGTACTCATTTTCATTATATAATGTATAATATTTACAAAATACATTATATAAAAATACATTATGTAAAAATAAAGTGTCACGAAAGGAAAAGTATAAAAAATAAAAAATAAATAAATATAAATAAATAGACATGATCTTGCCTTTATAAAAAATATAAGGTGATGCAATCATGTGACAAATCAATGTCTACTTAGTCATTATAATTATCTTATTTATAATTCTATTGTTACTTGTAACAGATGGCCTTCTTCTTTTCGATGTACAAATTATCTGTAGAAAAGGCCATCTGTTAGAAGTAACAATAGAATTATAAATAAGATAATTATAATGACTAAGTAGACATTGATTTGTCACATGATTACATCACCTTATATATTTATAAAGGCAAGATCATGTCTATTTATTTATATTTATTTATTTTTATATTTTTTCTTTATTGACACTTTATTTTTACATAATGTATTTTTATATTATGTACTAGACATTAAGCACGTTACAATAACGGGCGCTAGAACAGTAGTGCATAAACATTAGTAGGAACAGTCTATATTAAATGGCAAGGGAAAATAACCACACTGACTGGTAGCTGTGGCTGTGGCTGGGGGCCGAGACTGGCAGCTGTGGCTGAGACTGCTGGCACTGACTGGTGGCTGTGGCTGAGACTTCTGGCACTGACTGGTGGCTGTGGCTGAGACTGCTGCCACTGACTGGTGGCTGAGGCTTAGACTGCTGGCACTGACTGGTGGCTGTGTCTGATGGCCGAGACTGGTGGCTGTGGCTGAGACTGCTGGCACTGACTGGTGGCTGAGGCTTAGACTGCTGGCACTGACTGGTGGCTGTGGCTGAGACTGCTGGCACTGACTAGTGGCTGTGGCTGAGATTGCTGGCTGTAGCTTGTGGCTGAAACTGCTGGCTCTGAGTGCTGGCTGTGGCTGAGACTACTGACTGTGGCTTGTGGCTGAGACTGCTGGCTGCGGCTGAGACTGCTGGCCTTGATCGCTTGGTATTACAGTTTTTGGAATGCTGATGTAAGATGATAAAAAATAGCACTTTTTTTTTATATATATATTTTTACGGCGTTCACCAGACGGGTTGGATCAAATACAATTTTTATAGAGCAGGTTGTTACGGACACAGCAATGCCTAATATGTGCATTTTTTATTTATTTTAGTTTACAAAATAAAAGTATTTTTGAAAAAAAAAAAATGTTTTTGTGTCTCCATTTTCTGAAAGCCATATTTTTTTTATTTTTTTTATTTTTTTTTTGGACGATTGGCTTATGTAGGGGCTCATTTTTTGTGGGATGAGGTCACAGTTTAATTGGTGCTAATTTTGGATACATATGACTTTTTTAATCACTTTTTATACCATTTTTTGCGAAGTGTGGTGGGCAAGATTGCAATTCAATCATAGTTTTCTTTTTTTTTATGGTGTTCACCATGCGGTAAAAGTAACATGATCCTTTTATAGATCAGGTCCTTACGGACACGGCGGTACCAAACATGTTTAGTGTTTTTAATTTTTTACATTTTCAACCAATTATGTGTGGATATAGGATTTTTTTTATTTTTTTTAACTTTTTTCCCTTTTTTTTTTTTTTACATCTTTTGGACTCAGACCCACTTTGTTCTTGAAGATCCAGTGGGTCTGATGGCTTACAATACACTGCAGTACACTATATAGTATACTGCAGTGTATTGAACTAACATTTAAGGGTCCATTCACATGTCCGCAAATGGGTCCGCATCCATTCTGCAATATTGGGAATGGGTGCGGACCTATTCATTCTCAATGGGACAGGAATGGATGCGGAGAGCACACTATGTGCTCTCCGCATCCGCATTTCCGGAGCGCGGCCCCGAACTTCCGGGCTTCGGCCCTGAACTTCCTGGCCGCGGCTCCGCAATAAAATAGAACATGTTCTATTCTTGTCTGCAATTGCGGACAAGAATAGGCAGTTCTATGGGGGGTGCCGGTCGGGTGTATTGCTGATCCGTTGTTGTTATGCGGTCTGTTTTTCACTGATCCGTTGTTCCGTATCTGATTTATTTTTTTCTCTGATTTAAGTCCTCCCTTGGTTTCCATATGCGATCCGTTTTTTGCGGATCGGAAACGGAAACAGTAACTTATTAATCACCAAACACATGAGCAATATGGGCTGGGCATAGCATTTATACAGTATGGATCCTCAAAATACGGATGAAATACGGATGACATACGGAGGTGTTCCGTGTGCGTTCCGTATTTTTTGCGGACCCATTGACTTGAATAGGGCCTCGGACCGTGATTTGCGGACAATAATAGGACATGCACTACTTTTTAGTGGAATGGAAATACGGAAACGTAATGCACACGGAGTACCTTCCATTGTTTTTGTGGACCCATTGAAGTGAATGGTTCTGCATACGGTCCGCAAAAAAACCCGGAACGGAAGCATGGAAAGAAAATATGTTCGTGTGCATGAGCCTTAAGAACTCGTTCACACAACCGTATGTCTTTGGGCTCATGCAGACGAACGTATTTTCTTTCCATGTCCGTTCCGTTTATTTTGCGGACCGTATGTGGAACCATTAACTTAGGGAGTTACTCCGTGTGCATTCCGTTTCCGTATGTCCGTATTTCCGTTCTGCAAAAAAATAGAACAAGTCCTATTATAGTCCGCATTACGGACAAGGATAGTACTGTTCTATGAAGGGCCAGCTGTTCAGTTCCGCAAAATATGGAATGCACACGGATGTCATTCGTATTTTTTGTGGATACGTTTTTTGCGGACCGCAAAATACATATGGTCGTGTTCATGAGCCCTTTTTCAGTGTTTTGGGGGTCGTTTTTCCCGGATCCGTTTTCAGTTTTTTTTTTCAGTAGTGTTTCCGGTTCAGTTCCATTTTTCCATTCCGTTTTTCCGTATGGCATATACAGTATACAGTAATTACATAGAAAAAATTGGGCTGGGCATAACATTTTCAATAGATGGTTCCGCAAAAACTGAATGGATACGGAAGAGATACGGAGTACATTTCATATGTGTTCCGTTTTTTTTTGCGAACCCATTGATTTGAATGGAGCCACAGAACGTGATTTGCGGGCAATAATAGGACATGTTCTGTCTTTGAACGGAACGGAAAAACGGAAATATGGAAACGGAATGCATATGTAGTACATTCTGTTTTTTTTTGCGGAACCATTGAAATGAATGGTTCTGTATACAAACCATATACGGAACGCAAAAAAAGGCCCATATACAGAAGGCAAAAAACATTCGTGTGAACGAGCCCTAAGCCTGATCAGGCTCCTGCCTTTACCTGTGAAGGCGTCTGGTTGCCATGGTAACCATCGGGATGCTGCCACAGCGCAGCGGCCCGATGGGGGAGGGAGCTCCCTCCCTTTGTTTACCCTTCAAGCATCGGCCGAGCATCGGCCGCTGCCCGATGGTTAGCCCCTCCATACAGCGGTCCCTAAGGACCACGGCATGGAAGGGGTTAAACACCAGATGTCGGCTGTTTCAAGCAGAGTGTTAGCTGGACATAACAGCTAACACTCTGCCTGCTGCTTCTCTGCCATCCTGAAAGGGGGGGAGGGGTGCTGCGCGCTCTGCATCTCCTGAGTCGAGAGAGGAGCGGACGGCGGTGGTGGAACTGTGTCAGGAGCAGACGGCGGCGGGGGAGCTGTGTCAGGAGCAGACGGCGGCGGGGGAGCTGTGGCAGAAGCGGACGGCGGCGGGGGAGCTGTGGCAGGAGCAGACAGCGGCGGATGAGCTGTGGCAGGAGCGGACGGCGGCTGAGGAGCTGTGGCAGGAGCGGACGGCGGCGGGGGAGCTGTGGCAGGAGCGGACGGCGGCGGGGGATCTGTGGCCTCGGAGGTATCTATGGGCAGTGAGGCTGCAGGTCAACTTGTCTGTAGCGCTGTTTGCGTGTAGAGTGCTGTGTCCTGATTGGACACAGTGCACTCACACAGGGATTTTATTATTATAGAGTTTGTAAATACAGTCCTGATCAAAAGTTTAAGACCACTTGAAAAATTGCAAAAAATCATATTTTACATTGTTGGATCTTAACAAGGTTCCAAGTAGAGCTTCAACATGCAACAAGAAGAAATGGGAGTGAGACAAAACATTTTTTGAGCATTCAATTAATTGAAAATAACGATTAAACTGAAACAGGCTGTTTTTCAGCTGATCAAAATTTTAGGACCACATGCCTTTAAAAGGCCAAATCTGTGCAAAGATGTGGATTCATTGTCATTTTCTGTCAGGTAATCCCACGTTGTAATGGCAAAGGCAAAAAAACTCTCCCTTTTTGAATGTGGTCGGATTGTTGAACTGCATAAGCAGGGTCTCTCACAGCGCGCCATCGCTGCTGAGGTGGGACACAGTAAGACAGTCATTTGGAATTTCTTAAATGATCCTGAGGGTTATGGAACAAAAAAGTAAAGTGGAAGACCCAAAAAAATTTCATCAGCACTTGCATCAAGCATACCGAAACAATTTTTTTTTTTGAATTGTTTATTTTATTAATTTTCAACAATATATGATAATACAGGTACAATGTCATATTGCATACCATCGATATCAAGAGTGTACATCGGGAAACAAAACATGCATTTTGCATCAAATGCCAATGGCCACAGTGAGAATTGGTACCTGAAAGACATAGGATAGTGACATAGACACGACACATAAGGGAAAAAGAGAAATAAAAAATAAATAAATAAAAAAAACTGGTGTTCAGGGGACCCTTATTGTAAATGGTCAAAAGTATCATCCCATGTCTGCCAAATCTTTGTAAATCTATCAACTGAGTTAGTGACGCAGGCAGTTAGGTATTCCATTTTCCTAATCTCCATCACACTTTGGATGAGGTCTAGTCGAGTAGGCGCATCTGTCCTCAACCAAGATCTCGCAATTAGGCGTCTAGCCACCGTCAGCACCTGAAGGACTAGAAGCAAGGATTGTTTCTTTAATGACATCTTTGGCATATTTAGCGAGGAGTTGAAAGAGGACCGACCCCACCATTCTCCAAAATGGCACAATCATAGGACATTCCCAAAAGATGTGTATATGAGTTCCCTCACTTGTTATACATCTCCAATATCTACCTGAGATATCCGGGTTGAAGTGTTTTAGAAGTTGTGGTGTATGATACCAGAACATTAGCACTTTATATGTGTTTTCCCTGTGCATAATACATGAAGACGACTTCGCTGCCCTTTCCCATATCTGTATCCACTCCATACGTGTTATAGGGTAATCAAGAATTGTCTCCCATTTAGAAACATAGAAACATAGAATGTGTCGGCAGATAAGAACCATTTGGCCCATCTAGTCTGCCCAATATACTGAATACTATGGATAGCCCCCGGCCCTATCTTATATGAAGGATGGCCTTATGCCTATCCCATGCATGCTTAAACCCCTTCACTGTATTTGCAGCTACCACTTCTGCAGGAAGGCTATTCCATGCATCCACTACTCTCTCAGTAAAGTAATACTTCCTTATATTACTTTTAAACCTTTGCCCCTCTAATTTAAAACTGTGTCCTCTTGTGGTAGTTTTTCTTCTTTTAAATATGCTCTCTTCCTTTACCGAGTTGATTCCCTTTATGTATTTAAAAGTTTCTATCATATCCCCTCTGTCTCTTCTTTCTTCCAAGCTATACATATTAAGGTCCTTTAACCTTTCCTGGTAAGTTTTATCCTGCAATCCATGTACTAGTTTAGTAGCTCTTCTCTGAACTCTCTCTAGAGTATCTATATCCTTCTGGAGATATGGCCTCCAGTACTGCGCACAATACTCCAAGTGAGGTCTCACCAGTGTTCTGTACAGCGGCATAAGCACTTCACTCTTTCTACTGCTTATACCTCTCCCTATACATCCAAGCATTCTGCTGGCATTTCGTGCTGCTCTATTACATTGTCTTCCCACCTTTAAGTCTTCTGAAATAATTACTCCTAAATCCCTTTCCTCAGATACTGAGGTCAGGACTGTGTCAAATATTCTATATTCTGCCCTTGGGTTTTTACGCCCCAGGTGCATTATCTTGCACTTATCCACATTAAATTTCAGTTTCCAGAGTTCTGACCATTCCTCTAGTTTTCCTAAATCCTTTTCCATTTGGCGTTTCCCTCCAGGAACATCAACCCTGTTACATATCTTTGTGTCATCAGCAAAAAGACAAACCTTACCAGCGAGGCCTTTTGCAATATCACTTATGAAGATATTAAACAAAATCGGTCCCAGTACAGATCCCTGTGGAACCCCACTGGTAACATTACCTTGTTTTGAATGTTCTCCATTGACTACAACCCTCTGTTGTCTGTCACTCAGCCACTGCCTAATCCACTCAACAATATGGGAGTCCATGCTCAATGACTGCAGTTTATTGATAAGTCTTCTATGTGGGACAGTGTCAAAAGCCTTACTAAAATCTAGATATGCGATGTCTACTGCACCTCCACCGTCTATTATTTTATTCACCCAGTCAAAAAAATCTATAAGATTTGTTTGACATGATCTCCCTGAAGTAAACCCATGTTGTTTTTCATCTTGCAATCCATGGGATTTTAGATGTTCCACAATCCTATCCTTTAATAGGGTTTCCATTAATTTGCCTACTATTGATGTCAGACTCACTGGTCTATAGTTGCTCGATTCCTCCCTACTACCTTTCTTGTGAATGGGCACGACATTTGCCAATTTCCAATCTTCCGGGACGACTCCTGTTACTAATGATTGGTTAAATAAATCTGTTAACGGTTTTGCCAGCTCACCACTAAGCTCTTTTAATAATTTTGGGTGTATCTCATCAGGCCCCTGTGACTTATCTGTCTTCACCTTAGACAGCAAACTTAGAACATCTTCCTCTGTAAAGATACATGCATCAAACGATTTAATAGTCATTCTTTCTAGTGGAGGTCCTTCTCCTTTTTCTTTTGTAAAAACTGAACAGAAGTATTCATTAAGGCAGTCGGCTAGCCCTTTATTCTCTTCTACATACCTTCCGTCCTTTGTTTTTAATTTAGTTATTCCTTGTTTTAATTTCCTTTTTTCATTTATATATCTGAAGAATGTCTTATCCCCTTTTTTCATAGACTGAGCTAGTTTTTCTTCTGCCTGCGCTTTAGAAGTTCTTATAACTTGCTTGGCCTCTCTCTGCCTAATCTTGTAGATTTCCTTATCTTCATTGCTCTGGGTTTTTTTATAATTACAAAATGCTAGCTTTTTATTTTTAATGATTTGGGCCACTTCTGCTGAGTACCACATTGGTCTCCTCCTTTTTTTGCTTTTACTGACGAGTCTAATGCAATTTTCTGTTGCCTTTAATAATGCACCTTTTAAGTAGTCCCATTTCTCCTGGACTCCATGTAATCCGTTCCAGTCTGATAAGGACTCATTTATGACTAATTTCATTTTTGAAAAGTCTGTTTTTCTAAAATCTAAAACTTTTGTTTTTGTGTGGTGGGACTCTTTCACAGTTCTTATATTAAACCACACTGACTGGTGATCACTAGATCCCAAGGTTTCGCCTACAATGACATCATATACCGAATCCCCGTTTGTGAATACCAAATCCAAAATGGCCTCCCTCCGGGTTGGCTCCTCAACCACTTGTTGTAGAGATAACCCCAGTAGGGAATTTAGAATATCTGTACTCCTGGTAGAACTTGCTATTTTGGTTTTCCAGTTTATATCTGGAAGATTGAAATCTCCCATAATGATAACTTCTCCTTTCATTGTCATTTTAGCTATTTCTTCAACTAGTAGATCATCTAGTTCTTTAACTTGACCAGGTGGTCTATATATCACACCTACACGAGTTACTGCATGGTTAGCAAACTGCAACGTAACCCAAACTGACTCTATGTTGGCCTCACCAACTTGTATTAGGTTAGATTTAATGCTATCTTTCACATACAGGGCCACTCCTCCTCCTTTCTTGCCTTCTCTGTCTCTTCTGTATAAAGAGTACCCTGGTATGGTTATGTCCCAGTCATTTCTTTCATTAAACCATGTCTCCGTAACAGCCACTAAATCTACATTCTCAGATGCCATTATTGACCCAAGTTCATTGATTTTTTTACCTAAACTGCGAGCATTTGTAGACAGGACTCTGAGCTTATCATTTCTTAACCTCAGTGCTTCTGGCCTGTTCTGGCATTTAGTCATATAGGAGTGAGTAACAGAGGAAGATGATAGGATAAGATAGATATCTGATATGAGACCTCGCGTGGTAACTGCCAGCTTACATATTTTCTCAAATGGTGTAGGGGTTGACACTTTCATTGAGTGAAAGTGGTCTGATAAAAAATGGCATATCTGCATATATTGGAACCTAGTGGACTCCGGCAGCTGATACAAAGATTGTATCTCATCAAATGATAAAAAGCCCAAAGTCTTATAGTTTACAACATCCGCAAACCGGAACAGTTTTTTGGGAAACCATATTTTAAGAAAAGATGTTTGCATTCCTATTGTAAATAACGGATTAGACAGAAAGGAGATCATCGAAGATTTCTTTGATGCAAGTGAAAATAGTCTGTTACATTTCGACCAGATGCTACAGGTGAAGGACATGGGGCCTAATAGTTCCGGTCTAAGCGAAAGCTGCGGGGGATACCAGATGAGTGAGTTGGGATGAACAGGGGCTATCCACAACTTTTCTATCTCCATCCATCTGGAGTACGCATATATGTTAGACCAAGCTGGCAGTATTCTAAGGTGTGTGGCCCAGTAATATTTTTTAATATCCGGGGCAGCTAAACCCCCCTGAGTTTTAGGTGACATTAAGATTGAGCAAGCTATGCGGTGTCTCTTCCCATTCCAGATGAACTTAAGCATACATGACTGAAAATTGCGCAACTCCTTTTCCGGAACAGAGATTGGGAGGGTTTCAAATAAGTACAGTAGTTTAGGCAAAATATTCATCTTGATCAATGCTATACGGCCCAGTAGGGAGATGGGAAGAGGCATCCATTTACTCAGGAGGGTTTTAAGTTCTCGAAATATAGATGGGAAATTTTGAGCATATAATGAGGAGTATGTAGGAGTTAAGTTTACACCTAAATATCTTAATGACGTTTCCTTCCAATGAAAATGAAAGTTGGATTTTAAGGTGGTCAAACTTTCAGGAGGAAGGTTAAGGGGAAGAGCCTCTGTTTTTGTGGTATTTATTTTGTAGCCAGATATTCTACCGTAGGTCTCTAACAATTTAAAAAGGTTGGGGAGCGTGATGTGCAAATCAGTTAGTGTTAGTAAAATATCACGAAACAAATTTTTGAAGTGATAAACAATAACGGCGGAGCTACTCATTACTGAGTTGATGTTTGGAAGTTGGATTTCTGTTTTGGGGAGGTGTGGTCCTAAACTTTTGATCAGCTGAAAAACAGCCTGTTTCGGTTTATTCGTTGTTTTAATTAAATTGAATGCTCAAATTTTTTTTGTCTCACTCCCATTTCTTCTTGTTGCATGTTGAAGCTCTACTTGGAACCTTGTTAAGATCCAGCCATGCTAAATATGATTTTTTGCCATTTTTCAAGTGGTCTTAAACTTTTGATCAGGACTGTATTATACTTTATATAATGAAAATGAGTACATAGGATCATTATTTGAAGTAAGGAGCAACTGTATACAAAAAATGCATATTTATACAAAAAAAGCATTGAAAACGCACCAAAATTGGATGCTTTTTTTTAGGATTATGGGAGAGCACATTGGGAATGGAAAGCGCCTGACTGTATAGGGAGGGTGCTTAGGGACTGATGGTCCTCCCCCCTTTTCCCCTTAGGGGTATTTAGGAATCTGGCCCCGTCTCAGTAATGGTTAAGTAGGTTGCAGATTAGGGTCATTGAGGGTTAATCACTGGGGAACCTCCTTAGACAGGATGGGGGCGGTGCAGGAAATCCTGAAGGTCACATATACCTTCTCTCTGTCCTGGTCACTTCCTCTTGCAAGTGGAAGCAGATTGGCCCTCCCTCCCTCCCTTTGCGGTTATTCTTGGGAGGCGGGTCGAAGTGCACGGTTCTGTTCAGTTATGGATACTTGGTTATTCTGTTTTGTTTTTCTATTTTTAAGAGACCCTGCTGGGAGTCCAGCGGTTTTGGATATTGCTCCGATGATTACGGCTTTGGAGAGCTGCGAATTTTGGTCGAGTTTATCAATAAAGTGAAAAAAAAAAAAAAAAAAGAAGTCACAGCTGGCGGCATTTGAGTACAGCGGAGATATGGTTGTAGCAGATGGAGTAACTGCCCGCTGGGAGTCCAGCGGTTGGCAGACAGCTCTGATGATTACGGTTTAACTTGCCCGCTGGGAGTCCAGCCTTTGGCATACCGTTCCTGTCACAGTCGTTACCTTTGACTGTGACCTTCCGTTCTTGCTCATTCGGCGCTCCTCGCTGAAGTTCTGTTCCTGTGTGTCATTTGTGGTTCTTTATGGGTTAACTCCCCTGTGTGCCTATTAGGAGTTAATCCTCTGTCTGCTCCATGGGTGTGGTCTCTCTGCTGCACCCATGGAACCTGTATATAAGGCTGAGGTTTCCTCAGTTCTGTGTCAGCTCTCCTGGTGTGTGTTGTCTTGTCCTGCTCCTGGTTTTTACTCTCTCTCCCATGCTGCTGACCCATGGGATCCGTGTCTGTCTGTGCTCTGTGGGTTTCCCTACTTGTTCATTAACGTCGTCTGTCTGTTATCTGTTCTGCCTGTTATGTTTTAGTTACTTTGTGTTTATTCTGATGTCTGTGTTCAGCAAGCCTTTGCAGCAGAGTGGCATGACAAGGCCATGCAGTTTACTACTGGTGGAGCAAGTCCTTCTCTGCTCATTGCTACTCCTGCTCCCTTGCGTGAACTCCTGCTTGTATTATTAGTTCCCCTGTTTTGTATTCATATGTCTGTGTTCAGCAAGCCTTTGCAGCAGAGTGGCATGACAAGGCCATGTAGTTTACTACTGGTGGAGCAAGTCCTTCTCTGCTCATTGCCACTCCTGCTCCCTTGCATGAACTCCTGCTTGTGTTATTATTTGCCCTGTTTTGTATTTACCTGTCTGTTATGTTTGCCTATGTGCCGTCGGTACCTTCTGGTACCTGTTGTCCATTCGCTCCTGCTGCCACTGTCTAGGTCACACTCCAGAGTGGACCCTGGCAACTTCCTGCGGCTAAGTCTAACCCTACCATCTAGGGCTCTAGTGAAAACCAGGAGTTGCTTAGTTACGCCCCTCTGGAGTATTACTAGACAGTGGCGCAGTGGGGGTTTTCTCCCACTGTGCTGAGGGTACATAGAGCTCATGTTTTATCTGTGCTGCTTTCCATGTTTCTGTTTGTGCAATAAACTCTTGTGTCTGTACCTGATTTCCGTTTATTGCTTGACGACGCGGTGGTCTCTCCTGGGACCTCTAACTCGTGACAGAATGAACAAGTAGGGAAACCCACAGAGCACAGACAGACACGGATCCCATGGGTCAGCAGCATGGGAGAGAGAGTACAAACCAGGAGCAGGACAAGACAACACACACCAGGAGAGCTGACACAGAACTGAGGAAACCTCAGCCTTATATACAGGTTCCATGGGTGCAGCAGAGAGACCACACCCATGGAGCAGACAGAGGATTAACTCCTAATAGGCACACAGGGGAGTTAACCCATAAAGAACCACAAATGACACACAGGAACAGAACTTCAGCGAGGAGCGCCGAATGAGCAAGAACGGAAGGTCACAGTCAAAGGTAACGACTGTGACACTCCCACTTCCTCCCATTTTCTGTTTGGGGGGGAGGGGGGTTTTGGGAGGAGAGGGGGGGGGCTTTGAGGGGTGGGGGTGTCAGCATGTCTGACCAATTAGTTCTTGGCAGACATGCCATTCTCCAGAGGGAGAGTGGAGGGGGAGGTGTTAGCACACTGCAGTTCACCATGACTTTTGTGGCCGTGTAGGCTGGCTGCATTCCTCTTGGCGTACTGGCTGCGTTTACCGTGTAGGCTGGTTGCTAGGGGCTGCGTGCTGGCTGCGGTCGTCTTATGTGTTCTGCTGGTGTACCTCAGTACCCCTTTGATTCATATTTTCTTTGTATTCCTGTCTGGTTCCTGTTCCTGGTCCCAATCCTCCGGAAGGGGGTGTCTGCATGTCTGGCCAATCAGTTCTTGGCAGACATGTCATTCTCCGGAGGGAGAGTGGAGGGGGAGGTAACTGGATGGTGCGGTTCACTTGACGTGTATGCCGTGTTGGCTGGCTATCTTCCCCTGGTGTACTGGCTGCGGACCCTCCGTGTAGGCTGGTTTTCAGGGGTTGGGCTGGTTGCGGTCGTCGTATGTGTTCCTGCCCTTGTACCTCGTCACCCCTTTGATTTCTGTCCCCTTGCCTGGTTCTGTTTGGTTTATTGCCCCCACTTCTTCTTCCCCTTTCTGTTTGGGAGGAGAGGGGGGGGGGCTTTGAGGGGTGGGAGTGTCACAGTCGTTACCTTTGACTGTGACCTTCCGTTCTTGCTCATTCGGCACTCCTCGCTGAAGTTCTGTTCCTGTGTGTCATTTGTGGTTCTTTATGGGTTAACTCCCCTGTGTGCCTATTAGGAGTTAATCCTCTGTCTGCTCCATGGGTGTGGTCTCTCTGCTGCACCCATGGAACCTGTATATAAGGCTGAGGTTTCCTCAGTTCTGTGTCAGCTCTCCTGGTGTGTGTTGTCTTGTCCTGCTCCTGGTTTGTACTCTCTCTCCCATGCTGCTGACCCATGGGATCCGTGTCTGTCTGTGCTCTGTGGGTTTCCCTACTTGTTCATTAACGTCGTCTGTCTGTTATCTGTTCTGCCTGTTATGTTTTAGTTACTTTGTGTTTATTCTGATGTCTGTGTTCAGCAAGCCTTTGCAGCAGAGTGGCATGACAAGGCCATGCAGTTTACTACTGGTGGAGCAAGTCCTTCTCTGCTCATTGCTACTCCTGCTCCCTTGCGTGAACTCCTGCTTGTATTATTAGTTCCCCTGTTTTGTATTCATATGTCTGTGTTCAGCAAGCCTTTGCAGCAGAGTGGCATGACAAGGCCATGCAGTTTACTACTGGTGGAGCAAGTCCTTCTCTGCTCATTGCCACTCCTGCTCCCTTGCATGAACTCCTGCTTGTGTTTATTATTTGCCCTGTTTTGTATTTACCTGTCTGTTATGTTTGCCTATGTGCCGTCGGTACCTTCTGGTACCTGTTGTCCATTCGCTCCTGCTGTCACTGTCTAGGTCACGCTCCAGAGTGGACCCTGGCAACTTCCTGCGCCTAAGTCTAACCCTACCATCTAGGGCTCTAGTGAAAACCAGGAGTTGCTTAGTTACGCCCCTCTGGAGTATTACTAGACAGTGGCGCAGTGGGGGTTTTCTCCCACTGTGCTGACGGTACATAGAGCTCATGTTTTATCTGTGCTGCTTTCCATGTTTCTGTTTGTGCAATAAACTCTTGTGTCTGTACCTGATTTCCGTTTATTGATTGACGACGCAGTGGTCTCTCCTGGGACCTCCAACTCGTGACAGTTCCGATATTATGGTTTATTAAGGTTTGCCGCTTTAATAAAGAAGCTGTGGCCGATCACCATCCAGCAATAAAGTGATACAGTTGTCGTGTCTTTTGTTATGGGTCAAGGTTGGGTAAAGGGTGAGTTAACCACCTCCGGACCGCTGTACGCACAGACGCGTCCTGGAGGTGGTTGATTCATTCCGCCTGGACGCATATACGCGTCATCTCGCGAGACGCGAGATTTCCTGTGAACGCGCGCACACAGGCGCGCGCGCTCACAGGAACGGAAGGTAAGAGAGTTGATCTCCAGCCTGCCAGCGGCGATCGTTCGCTGGCAGGCTGGAGATGTGTTTTTTTTAACCCCTAACAGGTATATTAGACGCTGTTTTGATAACAGCGTCTAATATACCTGCTACCTGGTCCTCTGGTGGTCCCCTTTGTTTGGATCGACCACCAGAGGACACAGGTAGCTCAGTAAAGTAGCACCAAGCACCACTACACTACACCCCCCCCCCACGTCACTTATTAACCCCTTATTAGCCCCTTATCACCCCTGATCACCCCATATAGACTCCCTGATCACCCCCCTGTCATTGATTTCCCCCCTGTCATTGATCACCCCCTGTCATTGATCACCCCCCTGTAAAGCTCCATTCAGACGTCCGCATGATTTTTACGGATCCACTGATAGATGGATCGGATCCGCAAAACGCATCCGGACGTCTGAATGAAGCCTTACAGGGGCGTGATCAATGACTGTGGTGATCACCCCATATAGACTCCCTGATCACCCCCCTGTCATTGATTACCCCCCTGTCATTGATCAACCCCCTGTAAAGCTCCATTCAGACGTCCGCATGATTTTTACGGATCCACTGATAGATGGATCGGATCCGCAAAACGCATCCGGACGTCTGAATGAAGCCTTACAGGGGCGTGATCAATGACTGTGGTGATCACCCCATATAGACTCCCTGATCACCCCCCTGTAAAGCTCCATTCAGATGTCCGCATGATTTTTACGGATGCACTGATAGATGGATCGGATCCGCAAAACGCATCCGGACGTCTGAATGAAGCCTTACAGGGGCATGATCAATGACTGTGGTTATCACCCCATATAGACTCCCTGATCACCCCCCTGTCATTGATTACCCCCCTGTAAAGCTCCATTCAGATGTCTGCATGATTTTTACGGATGCACTGATAGATGGATCGGATCCGCAAAACGCATCCGGACGTCTGAATGAAGCCTTACAGAGGCGTGATCAATGACTGTGGTGATCACCCCATATAGACTCCCTGATCACCCCCCTGTCATTGATTACCCCCCCCTGTCATTGATTACCCCCCTGTAAAGCTCCATTCAGACGTCCGCATGATTTTTACGGATCCACTGATAGATGGATCGGATCCGCAAAACGCATACGGACGTCTGAATGAAGCCTTACAGGGGCGTGATCAATGACTGTGGTCATCACCCCATATAGACTCCCTGATCACCCCCCTGTCATTGATTACACCCCTGTCATTGATCACCCCCCTGTAAAGCTCCATTCAGATGTCTGCATGATTTTTACGGATGCACTGATAGATGGATCGGATCCGCAAAACGCATCCGGACGTCTGAATGAAGCCTTACAGGGGCGTGATCAATGACTGTGGTGATCACCCCATATAGACTCCCTGATCACCCCCCTGTCATTGATTACCCCCCCTGTCATTGATTACCCCCCTGTAAAGCTCCATTCAGACGTCCGCATGATTTTTACGGATCCACTGATAGATGGATCGGATCCGCAAACTGCATCCAGACGTCTGAATGAAGCCTTACAGGGGCATGATCAATGACTGTGGTGATCACCCCATATAGACTCCCTGATCACCCCCCTGTCATTGATTACCCCCCTGTAAAGCTCCATTCAGACGTCCGCATGATTTTTACGGATGCACTGATAGATGGATCGGATCCGCAAAACGCATCCGGACGTCTGAATGAAGCCTTACACGGGCGTGATCAATGACTGTGGTGATCACCCCATATAGACTCTCTGATCACCCCCCTGTCATTGATCACCCCCCCTGTCATAGATCACCCCCACTGTCATTGATCACCCCCCCTGTCATTGATCACCCCTCTGTAAGGCTCCAGACATTTTTTTGGCCCAAGTTAGCGGAATTATTTTTTTTTTTTCTTACAAAGTCTCATATTCCACTAACTTGTGTCAAAAAATAAAATCTCACATGAACTCACCATACCCCTCACGGAATCCAAATGCGTAAAATTTTTTAGACATTTATATTCCAGACGACTTCTCACGCTTTAGGGCCCCTAGAATGCCAGGGCAGTATAAATACCCCACATGTGACCCCATTTTGGAAAGAAGACACCCCCAGGTATTCCGTGAGGGGCATATTGAGTCCATGAAAGATTGAAATTTTTGTCCCAAGTTAGCAGAACGGGAGACTTTGTGAGAAAAAAATTAAAAATATCAATTTCCGCTAACTTGTGCCAAAAAAAAAAAATTTCTATGAACTCGCCATGCCCCTCATTGAATACCTTGGGGTGTCTTCTTTCCAAAATGGGGTCACATGTGGGGTATTTATACTGCCCTGGCATTCTAGGGGCCCCAAAGCGTGAGAAGAAGTCTAGTATCCAAATGTCTAAAAATGCCCTCCTAAAAGGAATTTGGGCACCTTTGCGCATCTAGGCTGCAAAAAAGTGTCACACATCTGGTATCGCCGTACTCAGGAGAAGTTGGGGAATGTGTTTTGGGGTGTCATTTTACATATACCCATGCTGGGTGAGAGAAATATCTTGGTCAAATGCCAACTTTGTATAAAAAAATGGGAAAAGTTGTCTTTTGTCAAGATATTTCTCTCACCCAGCAAGGGTATATGTAAAATGACACCCCAAAACACATTCCCCAACTTCTCCTGAATACGGCGATACCACATGTGTGACACTTTTTTGCAGCCTAGGTGGGCAAAGGGGCCCATATTCCAAAGAGCACCTTTAGGATTTCACAGGTCATTTACCTACTTACCACACATTAGGGCCCCTGGAAAATGCCAGGGCAGTATAACTACCCCACAAGTGACCCCATTTTGGAAAGAAGACACCCCAAGGTATTCCGTGAGGGGCATGGCGAGTTCCTAGAATCTTTTATTTTTTGTCACAAGTTAGTGGAAAATGCTGATTTTTTTTTTTTTTTCCATACAAAGTCTCATATTCCACTAACTTGTGACAAAAAATAAAAACTTCCATGAACTCACTATGCCCATCAGCGAATACCTTGGGGTCTCTTCTTTCCAAAATGGGGTCACTTGTGGGGTAGTTATACTGCCCTGGCATTCTAGGGGCCCAAATGTGTGGTAAGGAGTTTGAAATCAAATTCTGTAAAAAATGACCTGTGAAATCCAAAAGGTGCTCTTTGGAATATGGGCCCCTTTGCCCACCTAGGCTGCAAAAAAGTGTCACACATCTGGTATCTCCGTACTCAGGAGAAGTTGGGGAATGTGTTTTGGGGTGTCATTTTACATATACCCATGCTGGGTGAGAGAAATATCTTGGCAAAAGACAACTTTTCCCATTTTTTTATACAAAGTTGGCATTTGACCAAGATATTTATCTCACCCAGCATGGGTATATGTAAAAAGACACCCCAAAACACATTCCTCAACTTCTCCTGAATACAGAGATACCAGATGTGTGACACTTTTTTGCAGCCTAGGTGGGCAAAGGGGCCCATATTCCAAAGAGCACCTTTTGGATTTCACAGGTCATTTTTTACAGAATTTGATTTCAAACTCCTTACCACACATTTGGGCCCCTAGAATGCCAGAGCAGTATAACTACCCCACAAGTGACCCCATTTTGGAAAGAAGAGACCCCAAGGTATTCGCTGATGGGCATAGTGAGTTCATGGAAGTTTTTATTTTTTGTCACAAGTTAGTGGAATATGAGACTTTGTATGAAAAAAAATAAAATAAAAAAAATCATAATTTTCCACTAACTTGTGACAAAAAATAAAAAATTCTAGGAACTTGCCATGCCCCTCACGGAATACCTTGGGGTGTCTTCTTTCCAAAATGGGGTCACTTGTGGGGTAGTTATACTGCTTTGGCATTCTAGGGGCCCAAATGTGTGGTAAGGAGTTTGAAATCAAATTCTGTAAAAAATGACCTGTGAAATCCGAAAGGTGCTCTTTGGAATATGGGCCCCTTTGCCCACCTAGGCTGCAAAAAAGTGTCACACATCTGGTATCTCCGTACTCAGGAGAAGTTGGGGAATGTGTTTTGGGGTGTCATTTTACATATACCCATGCTGGGTGAGAGAAATATCTTGGCAAAAGACAACGTTTCCCATTTTTTTATACAAAGTTGGCATTTGACCAAGATATTTCTCTCACCCAGCATGGGTATATATAAAATGACACCCCAAAACACATTCCCCACCTTCTTCTGAGTACGGAGATACCAGATGTGTGACACTTTTTTGCAGCCTAGGTGGGCAAAGGGGCCCATATTCCAAAGAGCACCTTTCGGATTTCACAGGTCATTTTTTACAGAATTTGATTTCAAACTCCTTACCACACATTTGGGCCCCTAGAATGCCAGGGCAGTATAACCACCCCACAAGTGACCCCATTTTGGAAAGAAGAGACCCCAAGGTATTTCGTGATGGGCATAGTGAGTTCATAGAAGTTTTTATTTTTTGTCACAAGTTAGTGGAATATGAGACTTTGTAAGAAAAAAAAAAAAGAAAAAAAAAATCATCATTTTCCGCTAACTTGTGACAAAAAATAAAAAGTTCTATGAACTCACTATGCCCATCAGCGAATACCTTAGGGTGTGTACTTTCCGAAATGGGGTCATTTGTGGGGTGTTTATACTTTCTGGGCATTGTAGAACCTCAGGAAACATGACAGGTGCTCAGAAAGTCAGAGCTGCTTCAAAAAGCGGAAATTCACATTTTTGTACCATAGTTTGTAAACGCTATAACTTTTACCCAAACCATTTTTTTTTTTACCCAAACATTTTTTTTTTATCAAAGACATGTAGAACAATAAATTTAGAGCAAAATTTATATATGGATGTCGTTTTTTTTGCAAAATTTTACAACTGAAAGTGAAAAATGTCATTTTTTTGCAAAAAAATCGTTAAATTTCGATTAATAACAAAAAAAGTAAAAATGTCAGCAGCAATGAAATACCACCAAATGAAAGCTCTATTAGTGAGAAGAAAAGGAGATAAAATTCATTTGGGTGGTAAGTTGCATGACCGAGCAATAAATGGTGAAAGTAGTGTAGGTCAGAAGTATAAAAAGTGGCCTGGTCTTTCAGGGTGTTTAAGCACTGGGGGCTGAGGTGGTTAAAGGTGGTATCCCCTCCCCCTGTTACCCTGGATACCGGCAGTCTAAATAAGAAAGGGACCCAAACCTTCAGATATATGAATAAAATATGGATAATATACTGTATACTCTCAAAATATGAAAACATCTTAAGTTGATGGTAATTGAAAATCCATTTTGTGTCTTGGGAAAGACTGAGTATATAAGTGGGGTGGATCTCCGATGAAACATGGCCACTGAGGAAGGAGTTAGGCAAACTCTGAAATGAGTTTGGTACTACAGAATTAATAATAAAGATCCAGGACCCACAGGATAATTGATCCATCTACTGCCAGAATATTGCTTTTTTGAAAGAAAGGTGGAGCGCTCCACGGACATTGCAAGTACTACTTCACAACAGCCGACCGGCCCGAGTATATCTGCATCGCACCACGTGGACCGCCGAGAACAGTAGCGATACCACGTGAGATGCCAGCAGGAGCGGCTGCAACAGGCAGCAGCACTCGCCATACACGGAGGTGTGGAGGTAAGACAAGCCTCACTGTTACCTCACTGTCACCACGTGGGACGCACGGTCGGTCTATACTATACCACCAACAGTGAGCATACTATAAGGATTATTATTAAATACCTGTTGCCTCACTGTTACCACATGGGACGCAGGGTCGGTTCACACTATACCACCAACAGTGTATATAATATATGGATCATTACTAAGCTCCTACTATCAAGGAAGGACCAACAAAGGTGAACATTGAACTGAATATACTAACAAACACTAACTCAATGCATTGAGATAATTATATTTTTTATATTTTTTTATATTATATTATACATATGCGGTTAGAGTGAATACCTGCTCATTTACTGAAAAACTATCAATGCCACATTTGAATTTATGGTATTGGATATAGTATATGTCACAGACATTAACCATATCCATTTCCCTTTGTCTGTCACACATATAGTGCAATAATCTACCATACTGAGATTACTAAGTCATATCCTTTCACTCTTCACTTTGTGTGAGACCAGAATGAACTATTGGTATAAAGTCACACTATTACTGCCATATTGGCTGTATGGCCGATAGAGATGTCCCGAACTATTCACCAGCGAACAGTTCCCGGCGAACATCGCTTATTCGCGTTCGCCGCGGCGGGCGAGCATATGCAATGTTCGGTCCGCCCCCTATACGTCATCATTAAGCAAACTTTGACCCTGTACCTCACAGTCAGCAGACATATTCCAGCCAATCAGCAGCATACCCTCCTTTCCAGACCCTCCCACCTCCTATCAAAAAGCAAGGACAGCATCCATCTTAGATTCATTCGGAAGCTGCAGTGTTAGTGAGAGGAGGGACAGTGCAGCTGCTGCTGATTTAATAGGGAAATCGATAGCTAGGCCAGTGCATTCAGTGTCCACTCCAGTCCTCAAAGACTCATCTGATCTGCTGTAAGGACAGCGTCCTGACAGCACCCCAAAAAGCCCTTTTTAAGGCTAGTACATCAGTCTGCTTTTTTTTTTTTTTCTCTGTAATCTAATTGCAGTTGCCTGCCAGCGTGTATGTCAGGCCCACAGCGTGTACTGTGCCCACCACTGCCAGTGCCCAGTGCCACCACTCATATCTGGTGTCACAGTAGCTTGCATTTAAATAAAAAAAACAAATTTTTTCACTGTAATATTATTGCAGTTGCCTGCAAGCGTGTGTGTCAGGCCTACAGCGTGTACTGTGCCCACTACTGCCAGTGCCCAGTGCCACCACTTATATCTTGTGTCACAATAGCTTGCATTTAAATAAATAAATAAAAAATTCACTGTAATATAATTGCAGTTGCCTGCAAGCGTGTGTGTCAGGCCTACAGCGTGTACTGTGCCCACTACTGCCAGTGCCCAGTTGCACCACTCATATCTGGTGTCACAGTAGCTTGCATTTAAATAAAATGGGGTTCCTGCGGCTGTGATGTAATCCCGGGATTTCCATATTGCTCCAAAGTCATGAACCACTCCAAAGACACGTCTAGAGTCTGTGTAGATATTGGTGGTGTAGTCTTTTGCCATGAGGCAGGCTTCAGTGAGGGAAATGAGTTCAGCCTCCTGTGCTGACTGGTCTGGGCACAATTGTCTTGCACACAGCACCTCGTGCTCACTAGTGACCGCCATGCCTGTATGGAACTTCCCTTTGTCATCAGCATACCTTGAGCCGTCCACAAAGAGAGTCCAATGTGGGTTTGTCAGAGGAGTGTCTTGGACTGATGGTGGTGTCCCTACTTCAGCTTCCATCATTGTGATGCAATCATGATCTTGTTCCTTGTAAAGAGAGTCGGTTGAGGTCCATAGTTCTTCTTCGTGAAGATCCTCTTCAGCATGTAGATCGATACAATCTTCAGAATCTCCAGTATACTCCCCCCTTGGAAGAGGAAGGAGTGTAGCAGGGTTGAGGATGTGGCATCTCTGAATGGTAATATTATCTGGCAGGAGAAGACTACACTGGAGCCGGAGGTGGCACTGTGCAGTGAGGTGTTTAGGTTGAGTCTGCTGAAGGATGGCAGAAATGTCATGGGGAGCCAGAATAGTGAGGGTGACCAAGCACAACGTCAGATGTGACGTCCAGAAGAGAGCTGGCAGCATGGACGGCTCTGACACAGGAAGGGGCGGCTCTGGCTACAGGGTCAAGGCGCTTAAAAAAGTAACCCAGGGGTCTATTGCGGCCACCATGAGTTTGAGTAAGGACTCCAGTCGCATGGCCCTGATGTTCCATGATATACAGTCAGAAAGGAAGGTTGTAGTTGGGGATGCCAAGAGCAGGGGCAGATGCAATGGTGGCCTTCAATGTCTGAAAGGTTTCTCCAGCCTCCATTGTCACCTGGAAAGGAGTAGTAGCATTGCGGAGTATACAGTCATATAGGGGCTGCATTAGGACTGAAGCAGCAGGCATCCAGGGTCTGCAGTAGTAGATAAGTCTTAGAAAGGTTTGCAGCTGATGAGGGGTGTCCGGGAGTTGGATGTCAGAGATGGCCTTTTTGTGAAACAGACATGGATAGGCAGACTTGCGGAGAAACGGCACAGAGGAGTAGGTCATCCACATATTGCAGGAGTTCCACTTCCGGGTGGTCGGACTGCCAGGGTTGCAGAACAGAGGACATAGCCTTGCTGAAGCAGGAAGGGCTGTTTTGGGCCCCTTGAGGCATAACAGTCCAGGTGTACTGTTTGCCAGCATGAGTGAAAGCAAAAAGGAATTGACAGTCCTCATGTAGGGGAACAGAAAAGAATGCATTGGCCAGATCAATGATGGTGAAAGTAGTGGCGGTGGGTGGGATGCCAGCGAGGAGGGTGTGCGGGTTGGGGACAATAGGTGTCTCGAGGACACTGGCCTCGTTGACAGCTTGGAGATCCTGAAACATGCGGTAAATAGGAGGTTGTCCCTTCTCCCTCTTCTTCCGGACTGGGTAAAGGGGCAAGTTACAAGGAGAGGTAGTGATTTTGATTGCCCCATTCTGCAGGAGGGCCTGCACTTGGAGTTGTGAGACAAAAAGCGGATATTGCGCTTTGCATGGCAGGACTTTGGGGTCCTTCTGGGTCACAATGGCTGGTGGGACATTAAGGCGTCAGATATCCTGGGGTCCTTTGGCCCAGAGGGTATCGGGGATGAGGTGCAATATGGTTTACAGCGAATCCCCTTGCTCATATGAATCAGTGACCTGAAGAGTTGTTAATGCCATGAGGAGGCAAGTTTCTTCCGGGTATAGGGCTGTACTGAGGGTGACCGTCCCATCCTCTCTGAACTGTATGTTAGCTTGGATTTTCTGAAGAAGATCAGAGCCTAACAGATTGAAGGGGCATGTTTGGCTGCCAACAAATTGTGACATGACTCCTGCTGGAAGGTGGAATTGAGGGGTTTTGGTCTGGGAGAATCCAGGAGAAGTGACTGAGAGTGGCTTAGTAACAGGGTTATGCTACACGACCCCTTCTAGTGCAGAACAGGGTAATTGAATGTCAATGAGCCAAGAAGGAGGTACGGCAGTCTCACATAAAACAGTGCGGGCTGCACCAGTGTCTACAAGGAATGAGAGTGTGACTCGAGGGGTGGGACCGACAGGAGGGGCGGAGACTGCCATACATGGAGTGTCCCCTGCCTGCACTGGTTTGCCAGCGTCTTATTGCGATGAGGGAGGCGGAGTGCCTCCCTGTCGCTGTTGATTAGATGGACACAGATGTCTGCTACGGCAGTTCCGTTTAATGTGTCCGGGCTTGCCACACCCATAACAGACACGAGGTGGCGGGCGTTCTCCACCATCTTCTCCTGACATTATGGCTATCACAGCCACCCGAGTTTTCTTAGTGTTACTTTCCAAGCCCTTTGCAATTTGCTCCAAGACTTCCAGGGTCAGGGATTTCCACTCAGGACGACAGGTCACAACGGCTTTGTTTATCTCTGGACAAAAGAGCGGGCCAGGAGTCTGAGGTGTGAAGCTTCATTCTGGCTGAAACCCATGTCCTTGTAATTCTGCTTGAATCTCTCAACAGTTTCGGTTTTCTCCTGAGCCATGTCCTGCAATGTGGTAGATTGATCAGCTAACTTAGCTTTTGCCCATTTGTGTAACCTCTCTATGAAGTGTTCCCCAGACTCATGATCCCGAGGGTTAGAGGTTAGACCGCTTAGAATAGGGGTGGGGATATGGTCCATTATTAGTGAAGAATACTCCCCTGTCTTGTTTTCCATAATACTCTGTAGGTCTGACCATGTACCGTATTTTTTGCTTTATAAGACGCACCTGATGATAAGACGCACCTAGGTTTTAGAGGAGGAAAATAGGGAAAAAATATTTTTGACCCAAAAGGTGTGCTAAATTTTTTAATAAAATAACAATAATAGTTTATACTGTTATGGGGGATCTACGGATGACACACTGTTATGAGGATATTTGGGAGATCTTTGGATGACGCACTGTTATGTGACTATAACCCCCTCATCTTTTAGAATACACCCATATACTGCAGTACATTGGTGTATTCTTAAAGATGAGGGGGCGTCAGCTAGGAATAAGATGATGCAGTAGCAGGGACTGGGAGGACATGCTTGGGGCTTACAGGGGTGTGACTATGTGGGCGTGGAGCACCAGAGGCAAAACACGTCTCTCGGGAGGTGGGATTTTGCTGACAACATACATTACAGACCCACCCACTTCCTTTCTTCTCAGCTGCCACTAGCTTTATCAAGATTTTGCTCTCCTCCCATATTTTCAAATTCCTTGCTACAGTCCAGCCACACTCGGACTGTATCCACTAACTTCTCATCTTCTAATCTACCTTTCTTTTCTGTCAGCAAAGTTTGCCATGTTGTATAACACAAAGTACCACCTTTACATATACCATATCCTTTCTCTAGCTTGCTCAAACTTTTCACAAATCGTTTTCCTCTCCTGTCCGCCACATACTGCTCAGGTTAGCAGTAACCCTTTGGGACACTTGCGTTATGTCCCATTGTCTCTTGCACCTACTGGAGCCGTCTAGAGACCTCTGTATAGAGTAATCACTGGACCTGATGAAACTTTGAGTCCCGGACAAGCACACTCTTGGCTGCCACAGACCCCCCTTCTGTCATCGAGTCAGACAACAGGGCTGCACTCCGATACAGGCAAATAGGAGAACTCTCTGTGTCTCAGTCAGTGATACTTGTCAACAGAGTCTTCACAGTTTTTAAACACAGTACATCTAGACTTTAAAACACATGGGGTTCTTACTTTCATGCCCTCGAGGACGCCCCAAGCTGACAAGGCACCCTTCCCTCAGACAGGCATGGATGGACTACACCAAAGGACACATGGAGGTAAGGTGACACGTCTTACCTCTTAACAGGCTGCAGTCCCGGTGTCCGTTAGTGAGGTCCTCCTCGTCTGGTCATCGAGGGTACTGGATCAGGGGGTCATGTCCTTCGAGCCCCACGTTGAGCGCCAACTGTTTTGGATCTGGTCAAGGTACCAGGTAGGTTGATGTACTGCTCCAAATTAGTAGAAAATTGTCTTAACGTACACGGAGAAATCAAACTCTGACACACCCATTGGAGTCAAAGTAAAAATCTCTACTTTATTGTAAGTGTTCACAAAGAATATACCCCCTCCCCCCCATCTTCAAGATAGTGGGAAAGGTGTAGGCGTGCCTAGTGGTACATCCAGGAAGCAGGATGTTTCTACTAAGCAGTGTCTGAGCAGTGTGACGCAAGTGTATAAAACAAGCAAGTATCCATACTGTTTCAATAGTCCATAACATAACCCCTGGATACAAGCAGATAGATATTTCAGCAGCTATTTTAAATAACTACAGGTTGATTAGCTTCTTATGACTATATAGGGTATATATGTCTGAGACTAGATTATAACCCGCACTTACCTATTGTTCAGATGGTCAGGTTATAAATAAACCTGCACCTCCACTCATGGCTCAACATTCTGTGGCCCATGGTAGATGCTCTATGCACCATTAAGTATGAAAAAGAATATCAACTTCACTGCGAAAAAGGAGAAAATTCCTTCTTGAAGCAAAAACACAAACATCTTATCAGAGGCAAACTCTTTTACCAAAACGAGTAAGAAACTGTTTTAGAAAGCGTGATATTATAGGTTTAAGCCAACATGCATTGGCCTCCTCTACATTCCATCTCTATCACATATTTATGGACACAAACACACTTGCCAACATTACTGAAAAGAGTTGTGATTCAGATAACACTTTTTCATCCCATCATTTCACTGTTCGGGCAGCTATTTTAGTTTGTTATTGCAGTAAACATTTTTTATCCAAGGGCGCACCCCAGTAGGTACTGTAGCCTCACTGCTCCTTTCCATTCCTGTCCTAGCAAGTACTGGATTAATCCATTAATCTGTGAGTGTATTAAATTCTTCTGACATTCTAGGTTTTCTGTTTATGTATAGCCATTGTATAAGGCATCACTGTTCCAGGAGGGGATGTTCTAATTATCCTACCGTATATATAATAGGATATGCCTTATTGAGTGATCCCTTTTGTTAGAGCTTGTTTCTTTACATTATTTTGGTGTGACCTGATCAGGCCTTTCTGTAACCGTAGGCCCAGTATAAAATTTTATGTTGAGAGTGCACTTGGAGCCAATATTACATTTTTGGAGCCATTTGAATGTACAGATGCAGCAGAGTTAACTGTCACAGTCATAACGCGTTAACTAGATGTGGTAACTCACCAAGTGTGACTGTTAACTCTTCTACATCCGTACAAGCTATATGAATATCAATGTACCTTGTGGTACAGTAATTCAGAGATATGTAAAATACCATATTGTCCAATAGCAGATTCTAACGGAAAAAAAAATGAATAAAATTGTGACTGCCTGAAGCCACCTTTAGGCCCCCTTCACACGAGCGAGTTTTCCGCGCGGGTGCAATGCGTGACGTGAACGCATTGCACCCGCACTGAATCCTGAACCATTAATCTCAATGGGTCTGTTTACATAAGCGTTGTTTTTCACGCAACACTTCTGCATTGCGTGAAAATCGCAGCATGTTCTATATTCTGCGTTTTTCACGCAGCCCTAGCCCCATAGAAGTGAATGGGGCTGCGTGAAAAACGCATCACATCCACAAGCAAGTGCGGATGAGATGCATTTTTCACTGATGGTTGCTAAGAGATGATGTTTGTAAACCTTCAGCTTTTTTATTACGCGTGTGAAAAACGCATCAAAAAGCATTGCACCCGCGTGGAAAAAACTGAACGCATTCGCAGACAAAACTGACTGAACTTGCTTGCAAAATGGTGCGAGTTTCACTGAACGCATCCAAACCTAATCCGTCACGCTCGTGTGAAAGGGGCCTTAGGAGAGCTTAGGAGACTACCCTAAGGCCTCTTTCACACGAGTGTGGCAGATTGGCTCCGAATGCGTTCAGGGTACATTCAGGGAAACTCGCACCATTTTGAAAGCAAGTTCAGTCAGTTTTGTCAGCGATTGCGTTCAGTTTTTTCCACGCGGGTGCAATGTGTTTTTCACGCATGTGATAAAAACTGAAGGTTTACAAACAACATCTCTTAGCAACCATCAGTGAAAAACTCATTACATCCGCACTTGCTCGGGATGCTATGCGTTTTTCATGCAGCCCCATTCACTTCTATGGGGCCAGGGCTGCATGAAAAACGCAGACTATAGAACATGCTGTGATTTTCACGCAACACTGAACTGATGCGTGAAAACAATTTACACAGACCCATTGAAATGAATGGGTCCGCAATGCGTTGCGCAATGCGTTCACATCATGTATTGCACCCATGCAGAAAACTCGCTTGTGTGAAAGGGGCCTAAGGGCAGACTGGCCATGACCCTACAGGGAAATTTCCTTGCAAATTAAATACAGTGACAAAAAAACTGATACAACCCAATCCTAACTAAATAAACAAAAAGAAAAAAACACTAAAATAAACACCAAAACTAAAACAAAAAGACACTAACATAACATTTCAGTCCTGAATCAATGTTCCCTTGTTGTGCTTCGGTCTTTGTTGTGAGGTGGGTACCTTTCACAATTAACTGAAATTCAAACAAAAACGGAAAAACCGTGCTGCTTAGAATAAGTTTAGGTTCACATTAGGAGTCAAAAAGGAAAAAAGGAGTATCTTTGTGATGTTATTCCTCAGTATTTTGCGTGGATTATCACAAAGGTAGATGCTCTAATCTCCAAAAGAACTGGCCCGACATAGTGAAGTAATGCCAACTGAGTTTAAATAAAAGGATTTATTCTACTCACAAGATCCATAAAACAACAGTCATATAAATACATACATAAAATGCAGATACTTCATTTAGTAAAAACCTTTTTTTCAAAATAACCTCAAAATCCATAAAATTACCTGTCTCCTCTTTTTATCGTATGACTGATTTAACCCATTCCTCTTCTCCTCCATTATTCTCTCCTACACCACAAAGTTTTTACCTACCCTCCCCCACCAGTATCTCAGCTCCACTTATCGATCATCGCACCAGCATCAATATAGACTTTAGTTTTTACATTTTATTACACTCGTCTACTTCAAATTTAGATCCTTCTCTATCTATAGATATCAAAATCTGTATAACCCCATTTTCTTACTTCATTGTATAAAATACACCCAACAATAATAACTAATTTGCAAATGAAAAAATCTCGCACCAACTTCCCCATATTATTACCAAAGGTTTATATTTACAGTCACAGATTTTCAAATGCACTGCATATTAACCACTTCCCATCTGGGCCCTTTGCCCCCTTCCTGACCAGGCCAAATTTTGCAAAACGGACATATCTCACTTTATGTGGTAATAACTTTGGAACGCCTTTATTTATCCAAGTCATTCAGAGATTGTTTTCTCGTGACACATTGTACTTCATGATAGTCATAAATTTGAGTCAAAATATTTCACCTTTATTTATGAAAAAATCCCAAATTTACCCAAAAATTTAAAAAAAATCGCAATTTTCTAAATTTCAATTTCTCTGCTTTTAAAACAGAAAGTGATACCTCATAAAATATTTATTATTTAACATTCCCCATATGTCTACTTTATGTTGGCATCATTTTGGAAATGTCATTTTATTTTTTTAGGACGTTAGAAGGCTTAGAAGTTTAGAAGCAATTCTTCAAATTTTTAAGAAAATTGCCAAAACCCACTTTATAAGGACCAGTTCAGGTCTGAAGTCACTTTGTGGGGCCTACATAGTGGATACCCCCATAAATGACCCCATTGTAGAAACTACACCCCTCAAGGTATTCAAAACCGATTTTACAAACTTTGTTAACCCTTTAGGCGTTCCACAAGAATTAAAGGAAAATGGAGATCAAATTTTTAAATTTCACTTTTTTGGCAGATTTTCCATTTTAATCAATTTTTTTCTCTAACACATCGATGGTTAACAGCCAAACAAAACTCAATATTTATTACCCAGATTCTGCGGTTTACAGAAACACCCCACATGTGGTCGTAAACTGCTGTATGGGCACACGGCAGGGCGCAGAAGGAAAGGAACTCCACATGGTTTTTAGATGCCATGTCCCATTTGAAGCCCCCTGATGCACCCTTACAGTAGAAACTCCCAAGAAGTGACCCCATTTTGGAAACTAGGGGATAAGGTGCCAGTTTTATTAGTACTATTTTTGGGTACATATGATTTTTTGATCATTCAATATAACACTTTATGGGGCAAGGTGACCAAAAAATTGGTTGTTTTAGCACAGTTTCTATTTATTTATTTTTACAGCGTTCACCTTAGGGGTTCAGTCAAGTGACATTTTTATAGAGCAGATTGTTACGGACGTGGCGATACCTAATATGTATACTTTTTCTCATTTATTAAAGTTTTACACAATAATAGCATTTTTGAAACCAAAAAATTATGTTTTAATGTGTCCATGTTCTGAGAGCTATAGTTTTTTTATTTTTTGAGAGATTTTCTTATGTAGGGGCTCATTTTTTGCGGGATGAGGTGACGGTTTTATTGGTACCATTTTGTGGGACATACGCGTTTTTGATCACTTGGTGTTGCACCTTTTGTGATGCAACGTGACAAAAATTGCTTGTTTTGACACAGTTTTTTTTTTTTTTTTTTTACGGTGTTCACCCGAGGGGTTAGGTCATGTGATATTTTTATAGAGCTGGTTTTTACGGACGCGGCAATACCTAATATGTATACTTTTTTTTATTTGTTTCACTTTACACAATAATAGCATTTTTGAAACCAAAAAAATTATGTTTTAGTGTCTCCATGTTCTAAGAGCTATAGTTTTTTTATTTTTTGAGAGATTTTCTTATGTAGGCGCTCATTTTTTGCGGGATGAGGTGACGGTTTTATTGGTACCATTTTGTGGGACATACGCATTTTTGATCACTTGGTGTTGCACCTTTTGTGATGCAAGGTGACAAAAATTGCTTGTTTTGACACCGTTTTTTTTTTTTTTTTTTTACGGTGTTCACCCGAGGGGTTAGGTCATGTGATATTTTTATAGAGCTGGTTTTTACGGACGCGGCAATACTAAATATGTCTATTTTACTTTATTTTTTCTATTTTAATTTTTTTTTTTTTATTCCTAACTTGGGAACTTTTTTTTTTTTTACATGTGAAACTTTATTTTATTTTATTTTTTCAACCCTTTATTTTTTTTATTTTTTTTTACACTTTTCGTCCCCCATAAGGTCATACAAGACCTCTGGGGGACATTTGCTTCACTTTTTCTTTTTTTTTTCATAGTTGATTTCTCCTGTAACTGGGGCTGAGATAGTAGCCCCAGTTACAGGACAAATGCACCCCTATAGAGGCTGTACAGCAGCAATCCTGCGCTGTACAGCCTCACAGCAGGGCTGATCGAGGTCTCTGAGAGACCTCACACAGCTCCTGCACTCTCCGGTCACGGCGGTCACATGACCGCCCTGCCGGAACAGGAAGCGCACAGCGCTTCCTGCTCTGCAGACACAGCGCTCGGTGAGCGCTGTGTCTGCAGCGATCGTGAAGGCAGGGACACCTGGGAACTGTCCCTGCCTTGTCTTAGGGTTGCCCTGCTGTCACTGACAGCGGGCAACCCGATCAGCAGCTGCACGATTAGCGTGCAGCTGCTATTTCTGACAGGACGTTTTAAAACGTGCTGTCAGAAATAGACGTCCACCCATAGGACGTTTATATCCTATGGGCGGACGTGAGGCGGTTAATGACAAACCTATATTTTATTTATCTATTATGCAGGCCTTTATGTTAAATTCGACATTTAAACCATCGGGGTACAAAGTTCCCAATTTGTAGATCCATTCTACTTCCTTTCTATTTCTTTGGTCCCCTTCATGATGGTTCATTTATGCGAACCTGATGAAGGGGACCAAAGCCTTCCTGAAAGGCGTTGTTTTTATTTTCTAAGCATTTTAATTAAATAAAGAAGACCTTTCTACATTCAAGACTGTCTATACCGGGTTTTTGAGCGCCGGATCAGGAACTTTGTCTTTTTCTTAAAGCACCTTTTGGAGGGACTGGACATCCCTCTCCAAAGGAACTACGACCTGCGGCAGCACACCCGATGACAAGATCTTGTATAACAAGCTTTCAATAGGGTTGTTCCTATATTAGCACAACCCTACAAGGTGAGCCTCCATTGCACGTTTTTTATATTATAAACACCATTTAGAACGTACTACCCTATTGTGCGTTTTTTACTGTGCCCCAAATATCTAGGCACGTCCGTAATTCCAAAGAAACCATTCACTTCTATGGGACGGCTCGTTCCTATACACTTGAATAGGAATGAGCCGTCCCATTAAATTGAATGGGAGGCTTGCAATTATACATGCTCACCGCTGTGCTGTTGACAGCAAGCAGGTAAACAATGAAGGAAAGGCTGCGCTCGCACATACATTTATATGGTTTGTGGCTATGTTTTACTACTTAAAATTATTTTTATTTTTTTTCAGAAATAAGATTGCTTTGTGTTACCACATTCTGACACCCATAAGTTTTTTTTTTCTACTGGAGTTTTGTGAGGGCTTATTTTTTTAAGGAGCAATCGGTTTTATTGATACCATTTTGATATACATGTTACCGTTTGATAATTTTTCATTCCATTTTTGGAGAGGCAAGGTGACAAAAAATGACAATTCTGGCACTGGGATGATTTAATAGATGGGGTTTTGATTTAGGAATTCAATTTATGTTATATATATATATTTGTGGTCAGGGCGACGGCCCTCGGACGTACTACCCTGAGCTTACCGAAGGCTGGTTAGTGCCAGGAGCCCGGAGCGAGGGTAGGCCTAAAAGGGGGCCTACCCCAATAGAACTGAAAAGAAAAAATGGGCCGGGAGGGAGGGGTAACTGGCTGCACGTCCCGTCTGTAACTCCCGCCGAGCTTATAAGGGCAGAGGGGGCGTGGCCTCAGCCCCTCCCACAAATACAGGCTGCCCGGCAGCCTTAACCACTTGTGGTCAGGGCGACGGCCCTCGGACGTACTACCCTGAGCTTACCGAAGGCTGGTTAGTGCCAGGAGCCCGGAGCGAGGGTAGGCCTAAAAGGGGCCAAAAATGGAGACATAAACATACTGTTAAACACTTTATTGTAGCATTACAGTGCAAGTGAACAGAATGCATCGCGAATCTCGGATTGAGGGTTTGGTACATATCTGGAGAAACAGGACGATCTCCACCGCCCCATACTCCTGATGACATGTGGTGGTATCTTGTGCCTAGAAGCAGCTGAGGCCGCCCCAATACGAAAAGAGTGGCCCGAGATGGCCTTGGGATCCTGACCCAACCCTGCAACCAAGGAGCGGACATGTGACATGAACTGAGACGTGGACAAGGGACCCCCTTTAAAGGGAAGTAGAGGACTATCTGGGGCAGCCGCCTGCAACCCTGCAGACAACTGTTGCAGCGCATTGACCGGGCACCAGTCGTTGTGTGAGGGGTAAAACCTCACCAGCGTTGGAGGTCCTGTTTGAGTGGTCTTGGTAGACCGGATGCTGAGTATAAAATGGTCGTGATGCCAGGTCAAGTGCTGCTTCTGAAGATGATGGCTGTTCCGGACGGCAGTGGTAAATTCCCCTGGCCGGAGGAACCCGTAAAACCCCAGGTATAGGGCGGCTTTAATGACTGTGCTAACCAAAGGCCCAAAAGGATTACCATCCAGAGCCAAGGACAACTGCCTAAACAAGGAGCCGGACATGGGTTGACGGACCACTGGCCTACTAGTACCGGCTTTCTCAATGCCCCGGAGCGTGGCCTTGATGGCCTGTGATGTGAAGAAAGATACTCGGGCAGGGTTGTTCAATGTGAATTGATGTTGAATTCCTGCCAAGTACAGGCGGATGGTGTTGTGCGCGAGACCGAGGTTGGCATGACAATGCGCAATAAATGCCATCACAAATGACACGTCATCCACGTTGCCTTGTGGATGATTTTTTGCAAACTCCTTATAAAGGTTCCAGCCCGTGCGATAATTTCTGATCGTGTTCTCAGAAAGGCTCTGGTGCAAGAGATCTTTAGCTGTCCCGATCAAAGCCGTTAATCCCACACCAGGTCGCTGTAGGCTGGAATGGCCGCCCCGGCTGCGTCTGCATGTGGCATAATCTGAAAAAAGACATTAACGTTAAACCGGGACAGCGCATCCGCAGCCGTATTCATGGAACCCTGAATGTGGGAGCATTCAAAGCAAAAATTATGCACCATGGACAGCCATACCAACCTGCGCATGAGGGTCATGATCTTAGGGGATTTTGCTCTGCCACTACGGATGATGTCTACCAAGTCCTGACTATCAGTGATAAACAACACCCTTGAGTCTGACCATTCGTGGCCCCATACATGGGCTGCTGCTACCAAAGGATATAACTCCAACAGGGGGGATGACCGAAGAGCCTCCCTGTCCACCGTGATCTGGGACGGCCAGGCATCGGCCAGCCAGTGACTGCCAAAAATGGCTGCAAAGCCCTTGGATGCGGCTGCATCTGAATAAACCGTGGGAGAGGATGGGTTCCGCGGGGGAATGAACAATCTTACCCCATTCCATGAAGACATAAATGTATTCCACATGGACAGGTCCGCCATGGCCTGTTGGTCCAACCGAATAATACTGTCTTGCTCAGGGGCTGATGGCAGGAGCAGCAAGAGCCGAGAAACAAAGGAACGTCCCTGGGGCATAACCCTCATGGCGAAGTTCAGCCGGCCCAGCAACGATTGGAGGTTCGTCTTGGTCAGTACGCATGCCTTGGACGCCTCCAGGATGGCTAACCGTATCTGCTGCAACTTCTCCTCGGGGAGCCTTGCTTCTAACCTCACTGAGTCCAGGATGACCCCCAGGAAGGTGATCGTCTTGGAAGGACCTACAGTCTTCCCCGAGGCGACAGGAACCTGGAGCGCCGAGAATAATTCCAGCAGAGAGGATAAGCTGGAGGGCTGCTGGGCAGGGTGTTCCACCAACAGGAAGTCGTCCAGGTAATGTATGCACATGGGCGCCTGCCCATGTTCGACCAGGATCCAATGCAGGGCCTGGGCCAGACGGTCAAACAGCCATGGGCTGCTTTTAGAGCCAAACGTGAGGCGATTGGCAAAGTAGTACCTGCCTGCCCACTTGATGCCGTAGTATTGCCACAGTTGCGGATGGATCGGAAGCAGTTTGAAGGCGTCCGCAATATCCGTCTTGGACAACCAGGCCCCCCTGCCCGCCTTGAGAATCAACTGAACCGCTTCATCGATCGAGGAATATTTCATACTAAATTCCTCTGATGGTATGAGGGAGTTGATACTGGGTATGTGAGAGGAATGAGGAGCCGAGAGATCATATATAAGTCTTTTTTTATTTGAGTCCTTCTTAGCTACCACTCCAATGGGGTTAACCCTCCATACCTCAAATGGAATGGAATCAAATGGACCGATGAGGAACCCTTTTTCCAGCTCCAAGGAAATCGCCGCATGCACAGCCTCTGGATCCTGTCTGGCAGAGAGGAGATTCTCACACTCCCAGTTGGCATGTGGAAGGGCCACCAACCCCGTATGGAACCCCTGTGACAGACCCGAAAGCAGATGCACCACAAACTGTTGATCACCATGCCCTACTAGGAGTGCCCCCAGGAGATCAACGTTGATGTCGGTCAGTCATGCCTGTTTAGATGTCTTTTTAGGACAGGTGGACCTTGGATGTGCACGAAAGCAGACTGTGCATACGTGGAGGGCCCTGCACCCACTGAACATGCAGTGACCGAAGTTAAAATTATTACATATCTGGCTTTTGCCCAGATACACAATCGGCCTACCAAACTTGTCCATGAGGGCCGGACCCCTGGTGACTCCTGACGTACCTGGAATGGCTCTATCTGGACGGGAGGTCGCCTCGTTGGGGCACCATACCGTGTCATGAAAAATGGATTGGCATGAACCACAAGTGGGGGCCCGGAGCCCTGCAAAGTGCCTGCAGAAAATCTCCATGTCTAGCACAGCCCAATTGGTTATGAATTGAAACTGTGCTAGGGAGGCTGCGGCTTTAGCCGCGAAGGACCGATGGTAATCGTAAAACGCCGAGCCCCCATACTTGTGGCCCAAGTCGGTGACCTGATATAAATATGCGTCCAGCTCCTCCCTCCTATTGGGCTGTGCCGAGCAGATGACGTCCCTGAACAAACTGAACGCGAGCACGAACTCGGGTATGGACAGTTTGCGATTCAGACGGGCATCTTTGGACTTCATCACCACTGACACCTCCCCGCAATCAATGGTTCTATGCTCACTAGCATCATGGGATGCTATGAGAATAGATGCCAAGTTAACCTCTTTGCCTGCCAGTATGTCCCTCCTGATATTCTCTGCCACAAAATGAGCTGGGACAATAGCCGGCGGAGTAGCCGACATACCTGGAGAACCTGCCACAGGCCCTGACACCGCCGTCACGGGCGGCCCAGACTGCGATGCGGTGGAGGCCCTGGACTCCAGCTCCATGACCCTGTGCTGGATGTCTGCTACAGAGGCAGCCAGACTCCCCATAGTGACATTCAACTGAGCCAGTGATGCCTGGACAGTAGGTACTGCCAGCTGCTCGCTGGATGGGCCCGGGCTAGATACTAGCAGCCTATAAAGTTCGGCCTTCCTGGCCGACGCCGGGTGGCTGATGCCTCTTCTATTCAATTCGGCCACCAGTTTTGGAATTGTCCAATTCCTCAGGGATCCATGACCAGCCAGACCGGAAACCACGGACCCGGAGATGGACGAGGCATCGTCGATGTCTGAGGCCTGGGACATGTTGACAACGCTGTAATACTCTACGCCCTGGATAACACCTGAGGACAAAAACCTTTGTTACTAGTACCGACCCCAGGTGTGTCCTAGACATCCCGATGGTCCCTCCCCCTTGTTGGCCTCTACCAGACAAAACTGCCCCTAGATTTTGAACGGCCTGATGGACCTGACAAGATACTCACCTGGTAATGGAATTTGATGAAAAATTGGCAACGATACCGTACTGGAGGCCCTTGCCACCGACCGAGGTGGAGGTTTGTTACCGGGAAACCGAAGGTACTGAGACCCAAACGTGCTGCCGTATAGACAAGAACAAACAATGACAATCTAAAAGTACTTGGGAATAACCCACCTGGGGCGTCAGGCCGTACCCCTGCCCCTACGGGTAAGCGAGAAACATGGCCTACAGGTCTCTAGGCCACCATAATGAGGACAGAAGAGCCAAACACCAGGATGACCTGTCCCCCCCCCCGGGCGTGCTGCTGAATCATACATGCCGCTGCGGGTGACGTGTGCCATATTGGTGAAAAAAAAAACCTTGGACGTACTTAGACAGGACACCATGCCGCTGGGGCGGCAGACGCGACATTGCCTGAACGCTTCAGACAGACGTGCAACAAAAACGAGTAAGACAACCTGGACGTACCAGGTAGGAACGCGTGCCACCAGGGTGGCGGACATACTATGCCTGAACGTTTCAAGCAGACGTGTAACAGGAGATGACATGACAACCTGGACGAACCAGGCAAGACCCCGTGCCACCGGCGTGGCAGACATACTTTGCCTGAACGTTTCAAGCAGACGTGCAACAGGAGACGAGTATGGCAACCTGGACGTTCCAGGCAGGACCACCTGTCACAGGAGTGACCAATATAATGCTTAAACGCTTCAAGCGGACGTACCACATGAGATGACAACACACCCTGGACATCCAGGCAGGACACCGTGCCACGAAGTGGCGGACGTAACATTGCCTGCACGCTTCAGGCAGACATACCACAATAAGGAAACTGACAACCTGGAGTTTTAGACAAGACTACATGCCACTGACGCGGCGGACGCCACAAAGCCTGAACGCTTCAAGCAGACGTACCACAATGAACAAAGCGACCACCTGGAGTTCCAGGCCGGACTACATGCCACCAGAGTGGCGGACGCCACAACGCCTGAACGCTTCAAGCCGACGTACCATAGCAGACAAGTGACAACCTGGACGTTCCAGGCAGAACCTGTGCCACCGGGGAGGGTGACAGAATAGCGCCTGAACGTTTCAAACCATGCCACGGATAAACATACGGGACGTGAAAAAGTGCCTGTGGCCAACCCCCGGTGACACATAACATAACCATAAAACAGGACATACCACCTACTGCACGTACGGAATCCTTGGAACAGAATGGAGCGTCAGATACTTGATCAGACGAAAACTCTGCAATATGATGATGCATGACAGAAAATGTAAATGTACAATAAATAAAATTTTCCCTTTTTTTTTTTTTTTTTTTTTTTATATAAAACAGACATTGGCCCAGCTGTACCCGCACAGAAAAAACCCATCACACTGCTCCAGAGCAGGAAAGTAGACGATACCTAGATTAGGGTAATCATACAAAGACACTGCAGGGAATTTAAATAGCGATCTATGTGAAATGTGTACAACAACACCCTCCTAAACGTCCGTAGACAGTGAAAACACGTTTAGGGCCCACTGTCTATGCAAGCCAACCTAGACATAATAGTTCCCCCTCATGATTGCTTGTCCCCGCAACACGCAGCTGTTGATCCATAAAACCACACCGACACTGAAGATATATGTATATATTGCTCCCCACTGCCCGCCACATGGTTGAAGACACTGCCATGGTTAAAAGGCCTGTTAAGTGGTGTGCAGGCATTACGCAGTCCATATAAATGAACCCCGTGACTGATATTGTCTGAGGAGTGGGGAGCCATATAAGGCAATATTCCAGCCATACTTAATGTGACTTCTTATATCCCAAACCGGCATTTTCCGCCTGTAATTACCCATGCTTAAACTCACAGGCTTAACCAGTTTGTCCTGTTCCCATGGCAACCAGCACACGTGCCTAGGAACAGCACGCGCTGGCCTATAGCGCAACTGCGATCCACCATGGCCCCCGGCGGGTTTTAAGAACCAAAGAGACGCGTTACCAGGGGCGGCTCCGCCGGCGTGCCTAGCAACCGGCACCAACTGCCGCCCCCCGGAAACACACACGCCTCTGGCTGACAGTGCCGGCCGGCTGGACAAGGAGGTGAGCGGAGCTCCGGCCCCCCAACCCCCCACGTGGATGTGCCGACCCCCGGTGATGAGCCTTGCACCGTGCACTGAGTATGCCGCACCGAGGTAAGACTCCGACCCGGAACCGGCCACGGACGTATCTTACCTGACACGAGGAGACGCCGACCCATACTTACCCGACACGAGGATTGAAGGCGCGGGACGTGCAGGAACCAGACGAGACCGGACGATCCAGGTAACTGGCTGCACGTCCCGTCTGTAACTCCCGCCGAGCTTATAAGGGCAGAGGGGGCGTGGCCTCAGCCCCTCCCACAAATACAGGCTGCCCGGCAGCCTTAACCACATATATATATATATATATATATAGAAAGAAAAATGGCGGCACTGGCTCCAGAGGGAGAAGGCGGGTGCGCGTCCCAAAGGGAATGGACTGGTTTCCCTGATGAATATTGTCGGAAAAATGAGCGGCACTCCAAGGATAAAAGCAGTGAACCCTTTATTCACACCGGTGGTGCAACGTTTCGGCTCTAGTCACGAGCCTTCCTCAAGGCTTGAGGAAGGCTCGTGACTAGAGCCGAAACGTTGCACCCCCGGTGTGAATAAAGGGTTCACTGCTTTTATCCTTGGAGTGCCGCTCATTTTTCCGACTATATATATATATATATATATATACAGTACAGACCAAAAGTTTGGACACACCTTCTCATTCAAAGAGTTTTCTTTATTTTCATGACTATCAAAATTGTAGATTCACACGGAAGGCATCAAAACTATGAATTAGCACATGTGGAATTATATACATAACAAACAAGTGTGAAACAACTGAAAATATGTCATATTCTAGGTTCTTCAAAGTAGCCACCTTTTGCTTTGATTACTGCTTTGCACACTCTTGGCATTCTCTTGATGAGCTTCAAGAGGTAGTCCCCTGAAATGGTTTTCACTTCACAGGTGTGCCCTGTCAGGTTTAATAAGTGGGATTTCTTGCCTTATAAATGGGGTTGGGACCATCAGTTGCGTTGAGGAGAAGTCAGGTGTATACACAGCTGATAGTCCTACTGAATAGACTGTTAGAATTTGTATTATGGCAAGAAAAAAGCAGCTAAGTAAAGAAAAACGAGTGGCCATCATTACTTTAAGAAATGAAGGTCAGTCAGTCAGCCGAAAAATTGGGAAAACTTTGAAAGTAAGGGCTATTTGACCATGAAGGAGAGTGATGGGGTGCTGCGCCAGATGACCTGGCCTCCACAGTCACCGGACCTGAACCCAATCGAGATGGTTTGGGGTGAGCTGGACCGCAGAGTGAAGGCAAAAGGGCCAACAAGTGCTAAGCATCTCTGGGAAGTCCTTCAAGACTGTTGGAAGACCATTTCAGGGGACTACCTCTTGAAGCTCATCAAGAGAATGCCAAGAGTGTGCAAAGCAGTAATCAAAGCAAAAGGTGGCTACTTTGAAGAACCTAGAATATTACATATTTTCAGTTGTTTCACACTTGTTTGTTATGTATATAATTCCACATGTGTTAATTCATAGTTTTCATGCCTTCATAGTCATGAAAATAAAGACAACTCTTTGAATGAGAAGGTGTGTCCAAACTTTTGGTCTGTACTGTGTATATATATATATATAGAAGAGAAAAGAAAAGAAGCAGCACTCAAAAAAATAAATGTGGGTGCAAAAAGTCCTCCTTATGAGACCTGTGACCAAGGTCCAGATTGTAGACATACAGCAAAAACGAAGGCAGCACTCCAAGTTTGTGAAAAAAGTGGAAGGTTTATTCACCCAACCAGCAGCAACGTTTCAGCTCTCTCTATGGAGCCTTTGTCCAGCTGAGTAACATGTGCATAATGGAATACATAAATAGTGGCAGTGATTAACATGATTACAAATCAATTCCAATGGTCATAAACATAAATAAGATGAATATAAAAATTTACAGTCATATAAAGAGTATAATTCATCCATACAGCTAGTATACATATAGTGGCGAGTAGGCGCATACATAAAAATTCATAGTGTAATTCATACTGTGTACAATATGCCCCAATCTTACATAATCAGTGATTATTGCAGAAGTGAACAAATATGTGAATAAATTAAAGAAATTACTTAAAAACCTTTGAATGGGTAAGAGGCTGAAGCAACATGGTGGAGACTGCTGGCGTCCGGAAACAGCAGCTGCGCATATGCCGCGCCGCATATTATCGCGAGACTTGCATCAAAACTGAGTGACGTCGCTGGCCATAACAAAGATGGCCACAATGGAAAAAATGGAGTGAGGGCGCATGCGCCACCAGGCGTTAACGCCCATCCAGCTTCACAGAGTACTAGTTGATAAGATATATACCGCATTTTCAGCAGAGAAGCCGATCCATAGATCGGGGGCCGGCGGTTCAATGCCGGTCACCGTCAGGACATCCGTCATGACAGGGGGGCGTGGTTCTCATACCAACTCCACCCCATCGTCCAGATATATCGGCGCATCCGCTCCAAAGCGCTCGTGCCTGTCATGTAGTAGCCGATCCAAATCAGGGATCAGTCATAACAGACTGCAAGAGCGCAAGGATCCAATGCATCGGTAAACTTGCAATAACAAAGATATATGAAAAATTTATAAAAAAATGAGGATAACAGCAGGATTATCCAACCGTCCGTGTGGTGTGACCCCAGTCCCACTTACAGGGGCTAGAGCCACAGCAGACAGACAGGGACAATCACTTCACCATTCAGCATCGCAGATAAGTACAAGAATGTAAATGAGGATCGCCGACACAGTTCCTCCAGTCTTCACCCCAACTACCATTCATAGTATGAAGTCATAATAAGATCCTGTATAAAACAGAGAAGATAAGGAGAAAACCAATTAGATAAATAGCACATGTTATTTTCCATAAACGTAATCAGAAAAAGAAAGGACATGCATAGTCAGCAGTCAGACTATCCTGAACTCCACATTTAAGCCCTGGGGTTTCAGGGTGCCCAAAGTATAGATCCAGTATAGTTCACGTTTTTTTAACGTTGCTACCCATGCTATAATTGCATTAACTGCAAGCTGATGCTGAAAGGTGATACATTTCCCCATCCAATTTCAGGACAGAATGTGAAAATCAGACAGTACCTAACATGTGACTCGTCCTATGTTGTTTACTTGCTGATTTGCCCTTGTAACCTTCTATACATTGGGGAGACTACTTGGGACGTCAAAACCCGTCTCAACCAACATCGCTATTCCATTCGGAAACAAAAAATGGACCTCCCAGTGTCAAAACATTTTGCTGATGCCAAACACACACAAAATGACCTAAGATTTAGAATTCTGGAACAAATAACCCCTTCCAGACGTGGGGGTGATCGTGTCAAACTTTTAAAAAAACGTGAACTATACTGGATCTATACTTTGGGCACCCTGAAACCCCAGGGCTTAAATGTGGAGTTCAGGATAGTCTGACTGCTGACTATGCATGTCCTTTCTTTTTCTGATTACGTTTATGGAAAATAACATGTGCTATTTATCTAATTGGTTTTCTCCTTATCTTCTCTGTTTTATACAGGATCTTATTATGACTTCATACTATGAATGGTAGTTGGGGTGAAGACTGGAGGAACTGTGTCGGCGATCCTCATTTACATTCTTGTACTTATCTGCGATGCTGAATGGTGAAGTGATTGTCCCTGTCTGTCTGCTGTGGCTCTAGCCCCTGTAAGTGGGACTGGGGTCACACCACACGGACGGTTGGATAATCCTGCTGTTATCCTCATTTTTTTATAAATTTTTCATATATCTTTGTTATTGCAAGTTTACCGATGCATTGGATCCTTGCGCTCTTGCAGTCTGTTATGACTGATCCCTGATTTGGATCGGCTACTACATGACAGGCACGAGCGCTTTGGAGCGGATGCGCCGATATATCTGGACGATGGGGTGGAGTTGGTATGAGAACCACGCCCCCCTGTCATGACGGATGTCCTGACGGTGACCGGCATTGAACCGCCGGCCCCCGATCTATGGATCGGCTTCTCTGCTGAAAATGCGGTATATATCTTATCAACTAGTACTCTGTGAAGCTGGATGGGCGTTAACGCCTGGTGGCGCATGCGCCCTCACTCCATTTTTTCCATTGTGGCCATCTTTGTTATGGCCAGCGACGTCACTCAGTTTTGATGCAAGTCTCGCGATAATATGCGGCGCGGCATATGCGCAGCTGCTGTTTCCGGACGCCAGCAGTCTCCACCATGTTGCTTCAGCCTCTTACCCATTCAAAGGTTTTTAAGTAATTTCTTTAATTTATTCACATATTTGTTCACTTCTGCAATAATCACTGATTATGTAAGATTGGGGCATATTGTACACAGTATGAATTACACTATGAATTTTTATGTATGCGCCTACTCGCCACTATATGTATACTAGCTGTATGGATGAATTATACTCTTTATATGACTGTAAATTTTTATATTCATCTTATTTATGTTTATGACCATTGGAATTGATTTGTAATCATGTTAATCACTGCCACTATTTATGTATGCCATTATGCACATGTTACTCAGCTGGACAAAGGCTCCATAGAGAGAGCTGAAACGTTGCTGCTGGTTGGGTGAATAAACCTTCCACTTTTTTCACAAACTTGGAGTGCTGCCTTCGTTTTTGCTGTATATATATATATATATATATATATACTGTATATATATATATATATATATATATATTTATGGGCAGGGCTGAATGCATCTTGGACGTGGGTAAGGCATGCCGAACCTGAACTATGGCTGAGTTGTGCCGGGAGCCACGGGCGTGGGTAAGCCTGGAGAGGGCATACCCTATTGGAGTGTGTGAAAAAAGGGGTGGGAGGGAGGGGTAAGTGAGACACACCACCTGAGGGAAGGAATTGGCAGGTATATATAGGGAGCCAACGCCCTGCCCACAAATACAGGCTGAAATCAGCCTTAATACTTATGGGCAGGGCTGAATGCGTCTTGGACGTGGGTAAGGCATGCCGAACCTGAACTATGGCTGAGTTGTGCCGGGAGCCACGGGCGTGGGTAAGCCTGGAGAGGGCAAAAAGACAAGTACACTATGTTGTCTAAACCGGTTTATTCATATACTTCCAACTCGCATGACCTATAACGCCAATGACTGAAAAGCCTGGGATATTTCCCTGTGTGGGTTTGGAATGTATCTAATGAAACAAGATGATCTCCAGTGCCCCATGGAACGAATGACATGAGCAGGGACTTGGTGTTTCGACGCTGACGAAGCCGCTCCGATGCGGAACGAGTGACCCGAGATGACTCCTGGGACGTACCCAAGGCCTGCTGCCAGAGAACGGATATGGGACGTGAATTGGTTTGAAGAGAGGGGTTTGTCTTTGAAGGGCAGGAGAGGACTGTTACGAGGCGCTGTCTGTAACAGGGATAATAATTTGTTGAGGATCCGAACTGGGCACCAGTTATTTTGGGTAGGGAAATATTTAGTCTCCGTGGGTGGCCCTGCTTGGTTTGTTTTGGTCAGTGAAAGGCTGAGTACGAAATAGTCATTATGCCACGACAGCTGTTCTTTGCGGAGACAGCCATGTCCCGGAGAGCTGCCAGTGAATTCTCCTGGCCGGAGGAAGCCGTAAAAACCTAAAAACATGGCTGCTTGTATTACCGTGCTGGTCAAGGGCCCAAAAGGACAGCCATCTAGGGCAGAAGACAAATCCCTGAACAGCTTGCTGGACACCGGTTGTCTACGGGTGGGAGCCTGTTTTGCATTTTTTTGTATTCCCCTGAGGGCCGCCTTGATTGCCTGGTTTGAAAAAAAAAAAAAAAAAAAAATAGAAGATCGACCCAGATTACTGAGCATGAAGTGATGTTGGAGGCCCGCTAGGTATAATTTGATGGTATTATAAGAGAGTTTAAGTTGGGAATAACAGAAAGCTATGAACGCCAGCAAGTATGATGTTTCGTCACGGCCGCCATGAGGGTAAAGGAGTCTAAAACTATCAAACAATTTCAACCCGGCTCTGTAATTCCTGGCCGTATTTGGGGCTAATGATTGACTTATGAGGTGTTTTGCTGTCGAAATCAAAGACTCTAGCCCAGGGGTGCACAACGTTTCCTGGTTGGGGGCCACATTGCCAGACTGAACCAATGGCGAGGGCCGAAATAAAAATGTAAAGGTGTATTAACAACTGAAATATTGTACTTATGGCATATTGAACACACATTATATACCATTAATGTCTAGTTACACTTCCAGGACTCCATCTAATGGGAGAAATACATGAAAAATACATGTGAGCAGCCACAAGACATAGGCATATATGTCTGTTACCAGATGGTTGGGGGCCGCACAGAATGGTATCAAGGGCCGCATGTGGCCCCCGGGCCGCAGGTTGTGCACCCCTGCTCTAGCCCATCACTAGAGTGTTGTGTGTCGGGATTGAGGCTCCCGTGGGGTCCGCGTCGGGCATCTCCTGAAAGAAAACCAAAAAATTAAATCTAGACAGTGCATCTGCTGCTACATTTCTTTGACCCTGAGACATCGTGGATCCGCCTTTGACTGAACCTGACTTTGATGAATGACTTGATCTGGATTGCCGCGAACAGAAAAAACCAACAATAAGAGCTAAATAAGGTATATACAGACTGGGATATGCAAGGATAGAACCTCCCAGTGCTTTTACCCTCGTTGCGTATGACTTACCTTGCGGGACTTTTAGCCTACTTTGAGAATGATAGTGGCCGGAGACACTTCTAGGAATCTGAGGGAAAACATTTAAGTAAACTGAATAACGTAGCCGTGAGAAAAGGATGGGGACCGTGAAAACCCCTTGATTGTCCGGAAGGCTCCTAAAAGCCGAGCCTGGACAGACTAGAACGGGGTGTGGCGAACCCAATATGGCATATGATGTGGATACAGCAGTGGCTAACTTGGAGGTCCAGTTGTCACTCAACATTTAGCTCATCCTAGGGGTAACCCGGACAGGACAAATGGTGTGACATGTTATCAGTGGTAGCTGAACCTGGACAACCTATGTGACGTACTACATTAAACATGGCCTGGACAACCTATGTGACGTACTACATTAAACATGGCCTGGACAACCTATGTGACGTACTACATTAAACATGGCCTGGACGATCCAGGTGACGTACTACATTAAACATGGCCTGGACGATCCAGGTGACGTACTACATTAAACATGGCCTGGACGATCCAGGTGACGTACTACATTAAACATGGCCTGGACGATCCAGGTGACGTACTACATTAAACATGGCCTGGACGATCCAGGTGACGTACTACATTAAACATGGCCTGGACGATCCAGGTGACGTACTACATTAAACATGGCCTGGACGATCCAGGTGACGTACTACATTAAACATGGCCTGGACGATCCAGGTGACGTACTACATTAAACATGGCCTGGACGATCCAGGTGACATACAACGCTAAAGTTGGCCTGGACGATCCAGGTGACATACAACATTGAACTCGGCCTGGGCGATCCAGGTGACATACAACGTTTAAAGTTGGCCTGGACGATCCAGGTGACATGACATTAAACACGGCCTGGACGATCCAGGTGACATACAACGCTAAAGTTGGCCTGGACGATCCAGGTGACATAACATTAAACACGGCCTGGACGATCCAGGTGACATACAACGTTTAAAGTTGGCCTGGACGATCCAGGTGACATGACATTAAACACGGCCTGGACGATCCAGGTGACGTACAACATTGAACTTGGCCTGAGTGGTCCAGGCGACAGATGATTTAAGTACGCGGTATATGTGATAACTGAACTGATCGCGCGCCGCTGATGAATCTTTCCAGCCAAACCTGCGTTTGGAAACAGGGAGCCTGCCACGCGCAATTTTGGACCCCTGACACCTGCTGGCAGTGTGAATCCCTGCTTCCATGCCGTGACACAATTCTGACCTGCAGGGACCAAGTAACTTACTGGCCCATGTGCTGTTGATTAATATATGCAAATACGCACACCAAAATTGCCCCTGACACAGGCTGGAAGCTGGGCTGCCGCAGTTTGGCGTAACGCCGGCAACAATGCCCACTGCTTCCCATCTGTGCCGCCTCTGCTATATAGCGTCTCTGCTGGGGCAATGATTTATTATCCCCCTTTTTTTTTTTTTTATCTGGGGTGGATATTTCCGAGTGGGCATGTGGCGCACTCATGGCCGCTGCAGGGAGGGGAAGGGGGACCCCCGTGCTTGCTACCCTGCTTGGACTGGGATGTGCGGTCCCCAAGTGCGAGCCTGGAGTGGGCGGACGTGTGTGGGAGGTGTTGCGATCAGTGCTCGGCTGGAGGAGGGCAGGCAGAAGTGGATGCGTTCCACCTTGAACCGCAGAACCTTTGTGGAGGAGTGCTACTGCCCGTAGCCGTGAGTAGGCGGGAGCTCATGCTCCAAGAACTTACGTGTAACCGAACGACCTCTCTTGATATCGTGGCGCTGTGTAGCGAATCGCACTTGAACAACCCGACGTGAAGCTGGAAAAAAACAGACGTGAAGCTTGCATGGCAGCTAGATGTGGCTCCTCCTACAAAGTAAGTGAGACACACCACCTGAGGGAAGGAATTGGCAGGTATATATAGGGAGCCAACGCCCTGCCCACAAATACAGGCTGAAATCAGCCTTAATACATATCATATTTTCCGAATATAAGATGCACCGGACTATAAGATGCACCTATGATTTAGAGGAGGAAAATAAGAAAAAAAAAATTTCATCAGACCCCCATTCTTCCTTGGACTTCATATCAGACCCTACGCTCTATTAGACCTCAGATCAAATCCTCATCAGATCCCCATCTACATCAGCTTCAGATCAGACATCTATGAGCCTCAGATCAGACCCCCATAAGACTCAGATCAGACCCCCATGAGCCTCGGATCAGACCCCCATCAGACATTAGATAAGACATAAAAAAAAAAAAACTTACCTTGCTTGCTTTTGACAGCGCTGCCACTTTGCAGATCCAGGATTTACCGCTCTCTGTCTTTTTCTGGCCTGGCATACACTATGGAAGTGGTCATTAGTATTCGGACTATAAGATGAGCTGCTATCCCCCCCCCCCCCTCCAATTTTTGTTTCAAATTTTGTGAATAAAAGTGCGTCTTATAGTCTGAAAAAAACAGTAAATGTAAGGGAAGGGTATTTCCTTAAACATTTTTAAAATTGTATTTACTTTTTTTTCTTGATTTTTTGGGCCCTTTACTTTTACTATACATTTAAACACTCCTGCAGTGGTGCACCTTACATGGAAGCAGGCCATATGACTGCTAGGGGGTTGTGGTGGAAGGGAGGCCTGGCAGTGAGTTGCTTTCACTGCTTGGTTTCCAGACATCTGCTTCTAGCTGGCACTCACTACATAGAGATTTATACAGCTCTTATTGAGTTCTAGTGTAGCTGTATGATGTCATATGTACTGAGCTCCCCCTAGTGGTGGCAGCAGGAAGTCAGAGCTTTATCATTTAATATGATATATGGAGCTCATGGGAAATTAATCAGTATATTTATGACCGTTTTATAGTATAAATACATCGACATTGAGATGGGCATCATACTTTCTCTAACGTGCAACTGTGTCACACAGATCAGAGTCTTAATTTCTTTCACAATAATTGTGGTTTGATGTAACATTTTTTTTAAAAATCCACATTTCTGCATCATTTTTTCTAGCTTTTTTAAGCAGCTGTGGCCAAATATTAGTTTAAATATAGGGAAGTTAGAGAAATATAAAATGTTCCACAATGAGTGCATGTTAGTCAGTGATATATATATATATATATCTTTTTTTTTCCTTCCAAAATCCAGCATGCTGCTGGTATGACCAAAAAGACACCACCAAGTCACTATGGGTGAAGGAAACCTTAGACAAGTGACAGAAAACACTGCCAGGTCCAACTATACCCCACTGACAGGAATTAATTGGGGGGCATTCTAAATTTTGCTATGAGGCCTTGTGATTTCTGAGTACACCCCTGCTGTTATGGCTCCATATTATGTAGACACTCTTTTGGCCACTGTATGGTACCTCCATCCACGTCTGTATTACTGAATTATTCTCCCCAAGGGCCTCATAGATCTCTATGGGTGACGTATTATAGCAGCACACAATCTTTACAGAGCTGTAATACGCTTATGCACTTGAGTCCTAACAGACTGTGTACACGCTCTGCAGGATATAATTGCAATAAGTGATTCTTATTATAACAGTGTATTAGAGTATTGTCATTACTACAGCTTTTAACGTGGGAGCTTCACATTGAATACATATGTATGGTGAGACAAAGTGAATTTGTATAAATGGTTTCTATTGGAAATAAATGTTTATTTTAGAAAATATCACCCCTTATAGTATGTTAGCGGCTGAAGCTGGATATAATAGTTTATATAATAGGAGGCAGAGCTGACTGCCAGGAAAGCGGATTGAAGCTGTATGCGAGGAATTCCAGCAGAACCTCTGCATATGGTATTTCCAGTGCTGGAATGCAGAACACGTGGTGATTATGTGCGTAATAATGAACTAACCACCTTTTAACCCTTCCTGGCATATAAACTATGTAAGTGCTATGAAGTCATCAAATACTGCAGAGCTACAGGAAATATCATCAGCGATTTGCTTCATGTCAGTAGAAGGTAAGTGGATATTGAGTTTCTTCAGTATGAAGAACAAGGGTAAGGCATGTACAGTGATCCCTCAAGATACAATGGCCTCAGGATACAATATTCTCAACATACAGTGGTCTTTTCTGACCCATCGCAAGTTCAAACTAGACTCAACATACAATGTCAGACTAAGATCCAACCAATCAAGGTCACTTCTCTGGTAAAATAGCTATATTGATTGCTATTTAGCAGCTATTCCTGACAGTTATATGTAAGGACTGTCTTAGTTATCAAGTTACAATGGTTTCAACATACAATGTTCGTTCTGGAACCAATTTGCCTTATATCAGACTTTGAGAGATTTGGCCAATTGGACTTTATTCATTTAAAGGGAGTCTACCAGCACCATTGCCCATGCTACACTACTGACAGCACTAGGTAGGGGCTGGGAAAAGCAGTACAAACATATCTTTTGCAGAGTTGGTGTAGTGGGACTATGAAGTTTTATTCTGCCGGATTCTGCTCCTGCAAGTGCCCAGGAGGTGGAGCTTCACTGTGAAGTGCTCTCTGCATTGATCTCCTTTACAGCCCTCTGCTCTGTGCTAAGTGACAAATGTCGCATCCAACCAGGAGACCACGGCAGCTTTCACTCAGAGCAGGGGGCTGTGAAGTATCTCAAAGCAGAGTACACTTCACCCTAAAGCCCCATCTACATGGACACTTGGGTACAAAGACAGATTAATCAGTGTAATTACACCCATTGTCACACAGTTCACACTGTGGGTAACTACTGTAGGCTGGCTTCAGATAAACATATTACAGGAGAATATTATAGATGAGGGTCCCGTCCTGATCACAGGTCTTCTGACCCAAACTCCCAGCCTCACAGTATGAACGCACCAAAATATCTATGGAAATCTGGCATCTGAACATGACCTAAATGTGCCTGTAATATTTATCTAAAATTGGCCTTACGGGATGTACAGATATAAGGCAGAAAAATCAGCCTCTGAATCTGCCTCCAGATTTTTACAGGCCGTTTTTTGGCAGTGCGAAAGCTGTTTTATTCTGCAGCCCATTGATTGTAGGAAAAATCGCTTCAAGGAAGTGACATGCGTAAAAATGTGTACCATGTGCACTAGGGAAGGTCCCATTGAAAATAATGAAAATCTGTTTTCAAGCATTTTAGAAGCGTATTTTGGCACATGTTTTACATGATGAAATGCGCTGCTCTTACTGAAGTTTTGCTTTACGGTTAGTGGAGGTAGCTGCACCACATTCCTCATCAGGCATGCAGTGTATGGATACGGCCACACATTCAGGTTTCCTGACGCAGTTTTGGAAGCCAAAATCGCGAGCAGAAAAATGAAAGAAAAAACTAAGATAAAAACATCCTGCACGGTATGATATACAAATGTGCGGATGTCACTGGCCATATTATTGAAGAAAATCACAGAAATAAGATAATAATGCACTTAGTAAAGTAGATGCAAGCATTATATATGGACAAAGTCCTCACTCTGATATGATAAAATCTGAGACACTTAGTCAATATATTTTGATCAAAACACATCTGTGCCTGCCTACCAAGCGCCAAGGTGGTCTCAGGTCAGGCGGGTCCTACGCTAAATCTACCTAGGCCATTGGGCTTCTATGTTACTGTGGGTTACTTTGTCCATATATAATGCTTGCATCTACTTTACTCAGTGCATTATTATCCAAAATCAGGAGCAGATCATAAAAAGAGAGAATGTATAAAAGACAGGAACTACTTCTCTTTGTTGAAATCTCCATTAGTTTTGGCTTCCAAAACTGCATCAAGAAACCTGACTGTGTGGATGTACCCTAATGCGTTCACATCTAGCATGCAGCACAGGAAAATTACACGTAGTGTTAGTAACTGGGCTCCACAAGGCATTGCCCTGAACGCAAGGAGGAGATAACTGGGCTCCACAAGGCATTGCCCTGAACCCAAGGAGGAGATAACTGGGCTCCACAAAGCATTGCCCTGAACCCAAGGAGGAGATAACTGGGCTCCACAAGGCATTGCCCTGAACCCAAGGAGGAGATAACTGGGCTCCACAAGGCATTGCCCTGAACCCAAGGAGGAGATAACTGGGCTCCACAAGGCATTGCCCTGAACCCAAGGAGGAGATAACTGGGCTCCACAAGGCATTGCCCTGAACCCAAGGAGGAGATAACTGGACTCCACAAGGCATTGCCCTGAACCCAAGGAGGAGATAACTGGGCTCCACAAGGCATTGCCCTGAACCCAAGGAGGAGATAACTGGGCTTCACAAGGCATTGCCCTGAACCCAAGGAGGAGATAACTAGGCTTCACAAGGCATTGCCCTGAACCCAAGGAGGAGATAACTGGGCTCCACAAGGCATTGCAGCTGGAGTTACCTTTTGCTTTACTGGAAAAGATTGTATCTTGTTTATTTTCCTTTTTCTTCTAAGTTAAAATTGTGCAACAGAAACAAAGACACAAGTTACAAGTTAGACATTAGTTGCTGTCTTCTTAGGAAAGAGGGATTTTAGAGGGCGGCATGGATCTTGCCCCTGCAGGCTGGACATTTTTAGAGCAGGTAGGGACAAAGCTGCACAGTTGTTTTAATGTGGGCACTGCATTCCTGTAAAGAAACAGATGGGTTGTGCTTACTTACCTGTTCTGGAATCAGTCACAAATAAAATGAGAGGAGGGGAACAGTTTATGGCCTCCGGCGCTTTGATGTCTGTATTCTTACCAGGGGAGCACACAAAGTATAAATGCATAAATCACAGTGCCACCCTGTTTGTGGCTTATGCACGTGTTTCTTTTCAATGCTGCATTTATAATACAAAGTATCATATGGTCATAGTGTGTTTTTATCTTATATGGCTGAATATATTGCATGGCAAGTTAGGCTTCATGCACACGACTGTCGGGCGGCCGTGGCCGTATTGCGACCCGCAAACAGCGGCTCGGAAATTCACGGCCGCCGGCCGCGTGCACCCCGCATCACGGATGCGGACCCATTCACTTGAATGGGTCCGCAATTCCGGAGATATGGAACGGAGTCACGGAACGGAACACCGGAAGCACTATGGAGTGCTTCCATTGTGTTTCCTTCCGTGGTTCCGCACCGCAAAAAAAATTACATGTCATATTTTTTTGCGGTGCGGACATACCACGGACCCATTCAAGTTGAATGGGTCCGGACCGCTGCACGGATTGCGGTCCCCAATGCACTGAATGGCCGCACAATGGCTGTGTGCATGAGGCCTTAGGCTACTTTCAGTTTTTAAATCCAGCAGAGGCCAGCTAGATTTCACTGTGTCTGGCATAGCCGGATACTGCCATGCACTGCCGGATCCTATTGACTACAGTGGGATCTTACAGGGAACCAGCTGGTTTTAGGCATAATTGCTGGGTTTCAGTCTGACAAAAACCAACGCTTGCACCTGTTTTTATCTGCCCAAAAACCGCCACTCATGCTGGAAACCAGCCAGATCGCATTGAAGTCAGTGGGTTCCCGGTGGTGAATGGCAGTATCCGACTATGCCAAAAACAGTAAAATCCGGCAGGCTGTTAAAACCACAGATGTGAAACTAGCCTTAGCTGGGTAAACATGATCTGTATTGTTTCAGTAGCATCTAAAGATGTGGGGAAAACCTTAAAGGAATCTGTCCGCAGTTCAGACCAGGCTAAAGACAGCAGGAGTTTATGATTATGTATTTATATTCTGCCCGATTTTTTTCCTGCAAGTGCACTGGAGGCAGACATTCACTGTGAAGTGCTCTCTACATGGAGCTGCTTCACGTCCCCTCCCTCTCTTCTCACAGATGACATCTGTATTGGTCCTGGTTGGAGCCCACAGCTATCACTCAGAGCAGAGAGCTGTGAAGGCGCTCAATGCTGAGAGCACTTCACAGTGAAGCACCACCTCCTGGGCTCTTCTGGTAGAATAAAAGTTCATATCCTCACTGTTCATGATGATAAAAGTTTTAAAACGCTATGTTTGTACTACTCTCTCCACCCACTAATATTGCTGTCATGGTTACCACTGCAGACAGATTCCCTTTAAAAGGGCCCTTTAAGTGATTCTGATCCCCTCCTACCTGGATGCGACAGCAAGACATATCCATAATTATGGAAACAGGCGAGTAGGTTTGGTTTACTTTTGGAATGGGAGTTACGGAAACAGGGTAGCTTTTCGAGCTATGCTGTTTCTATAACTTGTGAGATGCAGAAACTTGCAGTGATACATTGTTACCATAATTCCCATTGTATAGGAACTACAGCCCACTCAGTTGTTTCCATAGTCCCAACCACCTGTGGTCACTGCATCCATTCAGGTTGGGGGACTTATTCTGAGATGGGAACACCCTTTTAATGCATAGAGATTTAAAGGGAACCTGTCACTGGGATTTTGGGTATAGAGCTGAGGACACGGGCTGCTAGATGGCCGCTAGCACATCCACAATATCCAGTCCCCATAGCTCTGTGTGCTTTTATTGTGTAAAAAAAACTGATTTGATACATATGCAAATTAACCTGAGATGAGTCAGAGCTTGAAAATATGACTCTTCTCTGGTCACACAAGTAAGATATGACTCTTTTATGTTAATTTGCATATGTATCAAATCAGTTTTTTTTACACAATAAAAGCACACAGAGCTATGGGAACTGGATATTGCGGATGCGCTAGCGGCCATCTAGCAGCCCATGTCCTCAGCTCTATACCCAAAATCCAGGTGACAGGTTCCCTTTAAGTCTTAGGCCCATTTCACACACAGTGTTTACCTTGTGCAACTGTTTGCTGCTTTTTTCGTTTTTTGTTTGACCCCTTCAACTCTGGGCGTGTTTTCACCTTCCTGCCCAGGCCATTTTTTTGCAAATCTGACATGTGTCACTTTATGGGGTAATAACTTTGGAACACTTTTACTTATCCAAGCCATTCTGAGATTTTTTTCTCGTGACACATTGTACTTCATGATAGTCACAAACTTGAGTCAATATTTTCACCACTATTTGTGAAAAAATGCCAAATTTACCAAAAATTATGAAGAATTCCTAAATTTTCAAATTTCAACTTCTCTACTTTTGTAATAGATAGTGATACCTCATATAATAGTTACATTTCCCATATGTCTACTTCATATTTGGATCATTTTGAAAATTACATTTTATTTTTTGGGAACGTTTCCAAAACCCACTTTTTAAGGACCAGTTCAGGTCTGAAGTCACTTTGTGAGACTTACATAATAGAAACCACCCAAAAATTACCCCATTTTAGGAACTACACCCCTCAAGGTATACAAAACTGATTTTTACAAACTTTGTTAACCCTTTAGGTGTTCCACAAGAATTATTGGAAAATGGAGATGAAATTTCAGAATTTCACTTTTTTGGCAGATTTGACATTTTAATCAATTTTTTCCAGTAGCAAAGCAAGGGTTAACAGCCAAATAAAACTCAATATTTATTACCCTGATTCTGCGGTTTACAGAAACACCCCACATGTGATCGTAAACTGCTGTACGGGCACATGGCAGGGCACAGTAGGAAAGTAACGCCATATGGTTTTTGGAAGGCAGATTTAGCTGAACTGGTTTTTTAAATGCCATGTCCCATTTGAAGCCCCCCTGATGCACCCCTACAGTAGAAACTCAAAAAAGTGACCACATTTTGGAAACTACGGGATAAGGTGCCAGTTTTATTGGTACTATTTTGGGGTACATATGATTTTTAATTGCTCTATATTGTTTTTTGTGAGGCAAGGCAACCAAAAAATTGATGTTTTAGCACCGTTTTTATTTTTTATTTTTAACAACATTTATCTGACAGGTTAGATCATGCGCTATTTTTATAGAGCAGGTTGTTATGGATGCAATGATATCAAATATGTCTACTTTCTATGATGTAAAAGCATAAAGCATTTTTGAAAACAAAAATTTGTTTTTTGTATCTCCATTTTCTGAACGCCCTAGTTTTTTTTTTATTTTTCTGCCGATTGTCTTGTGCAGGTGCTCGTTTTTTGTAGGAAGAGTTGACGTTTTTATTGGTACCATTTTTGGGTACATATGATTTTTTGATCATTAATTATTACACTTCATGGGGCAAGGTGACCAAAAAATTAGTTGTTTTGGTGCAGTTTTTATTTATTTATTTTTACAGCGTTTACCTGAGGGATTAGGCCATGTGACTTTTTTATAGAGCAGATCATTACGGATGTGGCAATACCTAATATGTCTACTTTTTCTTATTTATGTTTTACACAATAATAGCATTTTTGAAACCAAAATAATGATATTTTAGTGTATTCAAAGTCTGAGAGCCATAGCTTTTTTATTTTTTGACCTATTCTCTTAGGTAGGGTCTCATTATTTGCGGGATGAGGTGATGGTCTTATTGGTACTATTTTGGGGGGCATACGCCTTATTGTTCACTTTTGTGATGTAATGTGACAAAGATTGCTTTTTTTACACAGTTTTTTATTATTATTTTTTTTTATTTTTTTTTAGTGGTTAAGTCATGTGATATTTTTATACAGCTGGTTGTTACGGAGGTGGAGATACCTAATATGTATACTTTTTTTTTTTTATTTCACTTTAGCACAATAATAGCAGTTTTGAACCAAAAAATCTTATTTTAGTGTCTCCATTGTCTGAGAGTGATAGCTTTTTTATTTTTTGACTGATTCTCTTAGGTAAGGTCTCATTGTTTGCGGAATGAGGTGACGGTCGGATTGGTACTATTTTGGGGGGCATACGCCTTTTTGCTGGTTGTTTAGGACGTGGCGATACCTAATATTTATATTTTTTCTTTTATGTATTTCACTTCAGCACAATAATAGCAATTTGGAAACAAAGAAAATGATGTTTTAGTGTCTCCATGTTCTGAGAGCTATAGTTTTTTTATTTTTTGGGCGATTGTTTTAGGTAGCGGCTCATTTTTTGCGGGATGAGGTGATGGTTTTATTGATACCATTTTATGGGACAGACGCCTTTTTGATCGCTTGGTGTTGCACTTTTTTTGATGTAAGGTGACAAAAATGGCTTTTTTTTACACTGTTTTAATTTTTTATGGTGTTTATCGGACAGCGTGGATCATGTGATACATTTATAGAGCCAGTCATTACGGACACGGCGATACCTAATATGTGTGTTTTTTTTTCTGTTTTTATTAATTTTATTACTTTATAAATTTTATTAAACTTTTTTTTAACTTTTTTTTCTTTACTTTATTTCTGATGTTCACTTTTGGGGGTCTGATCCCCTCTGCAATGCATTACAATACATTTGTATTGTAATGCATTAGCTGTTAGTGTATGACACTGAGTCATACACTAACAGGTTGCCTAGGAGACCCAGCCTGAGGCTGGATCTCCTCAGCACCCGTAGAAGGCAGGTACCGATGCCACAGCAGCGCGAGGATCACTCACCCAACACAAACCCCTTCTATGTCGTGGTCAGCGCGGACCACGGCATAGAAGGGGTTAATCCGCCATCAGATTTTACAGTGATGCTGGCGGATACAGCAGGGGCCCGACTACCAGGGACTGCTGGGCCCCTGCAGTGATCGCGCACGCACCTCTCCGGTGCCCGCGCGATCACCATGACGTACTATTACGTCAAATTGCAGGAACGCAGTGGTTCCCATGACATAGTACGTCATGGGTCGGGAAGGGGTTAAAAACTATGGGGGTCATTTATCAAACAGTCCATCTCATTTACCATTTTATAGGCTTGTTTTAGGCGCATGAAAATGGTCTAAATGTAAGACAGCTAGGAAGCAGTCTTACATTTGGAAGTGGCGGAGGTTCCGCCGAAGTAATGTAGAGGCCTGCGCCTCTTCATAACTTCAACAGATCCACTGCCAGTTATAGGGGTTATTAAGACCAGCGTGTGAAACGCCAGTCTTAATAATTGTGTCCCTGTGACTTTTTAGTCTGTAGTAGAATAGTCTACATACAAAGCCCTTTGGTGATTTTAGGCCTCTTTCACACGGGCGTTGCGGGAAAATGTGCGGGTGCGTTGCGGGAACATGCGTGATTTTTCCACGCGAGTGCAAAACATTGTAATGCGTTTTGCACTCGCGTGAGAAAAATCAGCATGTTTGGTACCCAAACCAGAACTTCTTCACGGAAGTTCGGGCTTGGGATCGGTGTTCTATAGATTGTATTATTTTCACTTATAACATGGTTATAAGGGAAAATAATAGCATTCTGAATACAGAATGCATAGTACAATAGCGCTGGAGGGGTTAAAAAAATAAATAAAATAATTTAACTCACCTTAATCCACTTGATCGCGCAGCCGTCATCTCTTCTGTCTTCTTTCTTTGCTGTGTGCAGGAACAGGACCTGTGGTGACGTCACTCCGGTCATCACATGGTCCATCACATGATCCATCACCATGGTAAAAGATCATGTGATGGATCATGTGATGACCGGAGTGACGTCACCACAGGTCCTGTTCCTGCACACAGCAAAGAAAGAAGACAGAAGCGATGCCGGCTGCGTGATCAAGTGGATTAAAGGGGTTATCCCATCTTAGAGAATGGGGGCATATAGCTAGGATATGCCCCCATTGTCTGATAGGTGCGGGTCCCACCTCTGGGACCCGCACCTACAAGGAGAACGGAGCTGAGAAATTTGAGGAGGGCGCACCGCGCATGCGCAACCACCCTCTATTCATTTCTATGGAGCCGCCGAAAATAGCCGAGCCAATTCCGTCGGTCCCATAGAAATGAATGGGATCGGTGGCCGCGCATGCGCGGTGCGCTCCTATTCACTTCAATGGGAGAGGCGGAGAGCTGCGCCTGGTGGTAAACGGAACCCGGGGTCCTCCAGACACAACTCTCCCTGGCTCCGTTCTCCTTGTAGGTGCGGGTCCCAGAGGTGGGACCCGCACCTATTAGACAATGGGGGCATATCCTAGCGATATGCCCCCATTGTCTAAGATGGGATAACCCCTTTAAGGTGAGTTAAATTATTATTTATTTATTTTTAACCCCTCCAGCCCTATTTTACTATGCATTCTGTATTCAGAATGCTATTATTTTCCCTTATAACCATGTTATAAGGGAAAATAATAATGATCGGGTCTCCGTTCCGATCGTCTCCTAGCAACCGTGCGTGAAAATCGCACCGCATCCGCACTTGCTTGCGTATGCTTGCGATTTTCACGCAACCCCATTCATTTCTATGGGGCCTGCGTTACGTGAAAAAAGCACAAAATAGAGCATGCTGCGATTTTCACGCAACGCACAAGTGATGCGTGAAAATCACCGCTCATGTGAACAGCCCCATAGAAATGAATGGGTCGGGATTCAGTGCGGGTGCAATGCGTTCAACTCACGCATTGCATCCGCGCAGAATACTCGCCCGTGTGAAAGGGGCCTTAAGGTCAGTGGAGTGCTGTGGGCGTGCCATTTTTTCAGGTGTTTTCCTCTATAGATTTCTTTATAGGGCTTCAAAAGTGCCAGGAAAATGCAATAAAATTACATCAAACATGTTTGAAAAACATGGTGTGAGCTTTATCAAGCTAGTGTAAAGTAGAACTGGCTTAGTTGTCCATAGCAACCAACCAGATTCCAACTTTCATCTTCCAAAGGAGCTGTGAAAAATGAGAGGTGGAATCTGATTTTGCTATGGGCAACTGAATCAGTTCTACTTTACACCGGTTTGATAAATCTCCCCCATGGTGTTTTTTACATGTTTATTTGTTGCCCATAGCAACCAATCAGATTCCACCTTTCTTTTTTGACAGCTCCTTTGGAAAATGAAAGGTAGATTCTAATTGGTTGCTATGGGCAACTAAGCCAGTTCTACTTTACACCAGTTTGATAAATGACCCCATATGTCTGTGCAAGTTCTCATTCATACAGTTCTCACTTCATATAAGTCTGAGCACCTGGGATTGAGCGATAACAACAAATATGAAGCCCTAAGAAGGCATCCAAACAGTAGTTATATGAAAAGATCATAGTACTCGTACAACAGCTGCAAAAGAACCAAGCTATTAATCAGGCCATGCACCATCATATCTACCCTGGGGAGGCCCCTCCTTGTACTGTATATCTGGAATTCTTAAGATCCCCAAGGATGGAACACCTCTCAGGTTTAGAGTCAGCAGCTTCAAATTGGTGACCTACAATATAGTTAAATACTTAGCCAACAACCTAGTCCCTCTGGTGGGAAATGCAGAGCACCACATCCACAATTTCACATCTAAAGTTACAAGTCGAATTGCTGTGACTTATTACTACTGGTATATGAAAAAGGGGTGATCAAAATTGGACAGCTTTCAGAATGCAGCCGGTCTCTGATCAAGTGACAATTTATATTAAAATTTACAATTGCTAAGGGGCACTATTGCTGGGACCACACAATCACTAGAACATGGGTCAGATGTATAAAGGGGTTTGAATGGATGAGTTGGATGTTTGATCCATGAATTGCCCAAAAAAAATCCTGGTTCAATTAAAATTGGTATTTAAACAGTCCTCATCATGCTGTTCACATTTTGACATCGTGATACCAAGACGACACCTAACAATTGATCAGCAGTACCTCGCCATTGCGAGGCTTCAAGCAGGATCTTCTCAGACGGAAGTGGCCACTAAGACAAAAAAAATTCCACAGAAAAAACTAAGATAAAAACATCCTGCACGATATGATATACAAATGTGCGGATGTCCCTGGCTATATTATTGAAGAAAATCACAGAAATAAGATAATAATGCACTTAGTAAAATAGATGCAAACATTATACATGGACAAAGTCCTCACTCTGATATAATAATATCGGAGACACTTAGTCAATATATTTTGATCAAAACACATCTAAGCCCGCCTACCAAGCGCCAAGCTTAGAGTGTCCACTAAGTGGCCACTAAGCTTAGAGTGTCACAGAGTGTCATCAGCAGGTCCCAACAGAGATACAGAGAGACTGGAAGAGACACAGAAAGGCCTCCTGCACACGACCGTTTTTTTTTACGGTCCGCAAAAACAGGGTTCCGTAGGTCCGTGATCCGTGACCGTTTTTTCGTCCGTGGGTCTTCCTTGATTTTTGGAGGATCCACGAACATGAAAAAAAAGTTGTTTTGGTGTCCCCCTGGCCGTGCGGAGCCAAACGGATCCGTCCTGAATTACAATGCAAGTCAATGGGGACGGATCCGTTTGACGTTGACACAATATGGTGCAATTGCAAACGGATCCGTCCCCTATTGACTTTCAATGTAAAGTCAGGAGTCCCTTTTATACCATCGGATCAGAGTTTTCTCCAATCCGATGGTATATTTTAACTTGAAGCGTCCCTATCACCATGTTAGAATATACTGTCGGATATGAGTTAGATCGTGAAACTCAAATCCGACAGTATATTCTAACACAGAGGCGTTCCCATGGTGATGGGGACGCTTCAGGTTAGAATATACTAAAAGAACTGTGTACATGACTGCCCCCTGCTGCCTGGCAGGTGCTGCCAGGCAGCAGGGGGCAGACCACCCCCCCCCTGTTTTTAACTCATTGGTGGCCAGTGCGGCCGGCCCCCCCTCCTCCCCTGTAGTTAACTCTTTGTTGTCCAGTGCGGCCGGCCCCCCTCCCTCCCCTGTAGTTAACTCATTGGTGGCCAGTTGGCCCCCCTCCCTCCCCTGTAGTTAACTCGTTGGTGGCCAGTGGGCCCCCCCTCCCTCCCCTGTAGTTAACTCGTTGGTGGCCAGTGGGCCCTCCCCCCTCCCTCCTAATTAAAATCTCCCCCCCTATCATTGGTGGCAGCGGAGAGTACCGATCGGGGTCCCAGTTTAATCGCTGGGGCTCCGATCGGTAACCATGGCAACCAGGACGCTACTGCAGTCCCGGTTGCCATGGTTACTTAGCAATTTGTAGAAGCATCATACTTACCTGCGAGCTGCGATGTCTGCGTCCGGCCTGGAGCTCCTCCTACTGGTAAGTGACAGGTCTGTGCGGCGCATTGCTTAATGATCTGTCACTTACCAGTAGGAGGAGCTCCCGGCCGGACGCAGACATCGCAGCTCGCAGGTAAGTATAATGGTTCTACAAATTGCTAAGTAACCATGGCAACCGGGACTGCAGTAGCTTCCTGGTTGCCATGGTTACCGATCGGAGCCCCAGCGATTAAACTGGGACTCCGATCGGTACTCTCCGCTGCCACCAATGATAGGGGGGGAGATTTTAATTAGGAGGGGGAGGGAGGGCCCACTGGCCACCAACGAGTTAACTACAGGGAAGGGGGGGCCGGCCGCACTGGACAACAAAGAGTTAACTACAGGGGAGGGAGGGGGGGCCCACTGGCCACCAACGAGTTAACTACAGGGGAGGGAGGGGGGGCCGGCCGCACTGGACAACAAAGAGTTAACTACAGGGAGGGAGGGGGGCCCACTGGCCACCAATGTGTTAACTACAGGGGGGGGGGCTGCCCCCTGCTGCCTGGCAGCACCTGCCAGGCAGCAGGGGGCAGTCATGTACACAGTTCTTTTAGTATATTCTAACCTGAAGCGTCCCCATCACCATGGGAACGCCTCTGTGTTAGAATATACTGTCGGATCTGAGTTTTCACGAAGTGAAAACTCAGCTCTGAAAATGCTTTTATGCAGACGGATCCGTCTGTATGAAAGTAACCTACGGCCACGGATCACGGACACAGATGCCAATCTTGTGTGCATCCGTGTTCTTTCACGGACCCATTGACTTGAATGGGTCCGTGAACCGTTGGCCATGAAAAAAATAGGACAGGTCATATTTTTTTCACGGCCAGGAAACATGGATCATGGATGCGGCTGCAAAACGGTGCATTTTCTGATTTTTCCACGGACCCATTGAAAGTCAATGGGTCGGCGAAAAAAAACGGAAAACGGCACAACGGCCACGGGTGCACACAACGGTCGTGTGCAGGAGGCCAAAGGCATAGAAGTGGACGTCCTTTGGCCACATCCCACACTGATGACTGCTTCATTGTGAACAATGCCCTGCGGAACTGGATGACGAATGTCACACAACTCCAGGCACATTTAAGGTAGGTGAAAGGCACCCAAGTGTCACGTCAGACCATTTGAAACCGTTAACATCTGCGTGGTCTGCGTGCTAGACGACCTGCAAGGGTCATCGTCTTGCATGGGCCAGGGTGCTGTGGACTGATGAAAGTCGATTCACTCTGAAAAAAAAATAATGGTCGCCAACAATGTTGGAGACATCAAGGATAGCGCTGTGAATCAGCCACTGTTTGCCTTTATTTATTTATTTTATGCACTTATATAGCGCTACTATATTCCACAGCACTTTACATCACACTGTCCCCTATGGGGCTCACAATCTAAGTTCCCTATCAGTATGTCTTTGGAGTGTGGGAGGAAACCAGAGTAGACAGAGGAAACCCACGCAAACACGGGGAGAACATACAAACTCCATGCAGATGTTGTCCTTGGTCGGATTCGAACCTAGGACCCCAGCTACAAGGCACCAGTGCTAACCACTGCCCATACTACTTGAGTAACATCATTAATCCAGTCATTGTACCTCTACATGAACAACACAGTCTTAATTTAATCTTCATGGATGGCAATGCGCCAGCTCATCAATTTCGCATCATTAGGTAATGGCTGCAGAGACTGCGGTACCTCAAATGGAGTGGCCTGCACTTTCTCCAGCCTAAACCCCATCGAAAACCTATGGGATCAGCTGAGTTGCCGTGTAGAGTCTCATAACTCTCAACCCCAGAACCTCAATGACCTGAGGGGCGCCCTTTAAGAAGAGTAGGATGCCATGCCTCAGCAGACAATGAGACATTGTTGTTAGGCTGTAATTGATGCTCAAGGCCACATGAAAGTTTTTGAGACATTGACATTTTTTGTGGGGGTATACCAGCACTGTTGTTGGCTTTTGTTTCAATAAATTCTTTGAGATGAGGAAATCACCATTGCATGCTTCTAATGAAATGCCCTACTTTCATGATATAACATCACTGTAGCTTGAACTTTTTACGTTTTCCATAAATTTTACCCAAAAGCTAAATATCCCTAACTTTTTGTGAGTAGTGTATGTGAGCAGATTGAATGTATGACCTCCCATCACTGCCAGACATACTCTTGGATTCCTCATGTATACTCGAAGTTGTTTTGTGCAGTATAATTCTTCTTGAGGATCAGTGTTATTTCACTTGCTTAAAAGCTCTTCCAGGGGTCCACAGGTTGATATTTACATTTTAGTCTTTATTTAATTCACAAAATATGTCAGCACATCTTCTGAATGTCAACAACATCCCTTGTAACAATATCTGACAGACCCAATGACAGTTGTCATGACAAGATATCTCAAACTATTTCTGTACGGTCATATGTTGTCCCTTGATAAATATGACACACATTATATCACATTCCCAACATACTTGCCTTTCAACCACTGTTTTATATCTCTTTCCTTCTGGTTCATAATGATATATGTAAACTAATACAAAACAGGAAGTCACTTAAAAAAAAAAACCAGTTTTCTATAGTATTATTTGCAATAGGTCCTTAAAGGGATTCTGTCACCAGGTTTGACCCCTGTCAGCTAAACATATGCTGATGTTCAGGGCGTCTTCACGATTCCTAATGTGGGCTTATAAATGTCATCTGTGGGCTTATTTAGCTAAAAAACAGCTTTTACTAACCTGTCAGTCAAACAAATAAGGTGCCCAAGGGGATGTTAATGGGAGCAAGGATATATTTCTGGAGCGTAATAATATTACAGGCTATAGCTACTAGAGAGGGGTCGTTGATCCAGGGAGTTATTCTGACTGCATGATTGGAGTCGGGAAGGAATTTTTTATTCCCCTAAAGTGGAGAAAATTGGCTTCTACCTCACAGGGTTTTTGCCTTCCCATGGATCAACTAGCTGGATAACAGGCCGAACTGGATGGACAAATGTCTTTTTTCGGCCTTATGTACTATGTTACTATGTTACTAAGATACCCGCCGCACCCACCGCCGTTCGTGCCCAGCGCCGCCTTTCCGGACTTCTGCGCCGCCTACTAATCCTCTGTGCCGCCTCTCGCTCTCCCTCCCTCCCCCCTCCTTCTGCTGTAGGATCTCGCGCATACAGGGGTTGAGCGAAGTGCCGGCGCATGCGCACTTTGCTGTAAGAAGCCAAATGGAGAAGTCTGCACGGGCGCATCAGGCAGAGCCCTGTGCGCAAGCGCGAGATCTTACAGCAGAAGGAGGGGGGAGGGTGAGCGAGAGGCGGCACAGAGGATTAGGAGGCAGCGCAGAAGTCTGGAAAGGCGGCGCTGGGGACGAACGGCGGTGGGTGCGGCGGGCATCTTGCACCCATTAACATCCCCTTGGGCACCTTATTTGTTTGACTGACAGGTTAGTAAAAGCTGTTTTTTAGCTAAATAAGCCCACAGATTACATTTATAAGCCCACATTAGGAATCGTGAAGACGCCCTGAACATCAGCATATGTTTAGCTGACAGGGGTAAAACCTGGTGACAGAATCCCTTTAAACATGACATGTTGACTCTCTTGACTTTAAAGGGGTTGTTTGGCCTTTTTCTATTGATCACCAATCCCCAGGATAGGTCATCAATATCAGATCGGCAGGGGTCCCACACCCGGTACCCTCGCTGATCAGCTGTTTGAGGAGATGGTGTGAGCACATGCCATCTGCTTTCTCTCTTCCTGTCCGCTGCTGCTGTCCCATAGAGAGTGAGCAAGAAGAGAAAAGGAAGATGGCATGTGCGCCCTTCGCTCACAGTCTCCTCAAACAGTCGATCGTTGGGGGTGCCTGGTGTCGGACCCCCGCCAATCTGATATTGATGACCTATCCTAAGGATAGGTCATCAATAGAAAAAGACCAGACAACCTCTTTAAGGACTTGTTTTAACATATAATTGTATTGCCCATTATATAAGAATTCTGGAGCATCTTTTCCTAGAACTGTGTTGTGCCATACCTCAGTTATTGCTCTTAGAAATTATTAACACTTATCAGTTGGGGGGGGGGGGTGTCCTTATACAGACTGACAGTGTCTATATACAGGCCAATTAGGGCTGACAGTATCAGACACATGCTTTTGACTTGATGGACAGTAACATCCAGTTGTCAATTTATCCATAAGCTTCCCAGGTCCTCAAAGAAGAAGTATGAAGACGAGCCGGGCTTTGCGAACAAGTGGATGAGGTGAGTTTAATTTTTAATTTTTAACCCCTCCATCCCTAATTTACTATGCATTCTGTATTAAGAATGCTATTATTTTCCCTTATAACATGGTTAATAATAAAATTTACACAACACCAATCCCAAACCCGAACTTCTGTGAAGAAGTTCGGGTTCGGATCTGGGTACCAAACATGCCGATTTTTCTCACGTTCGTGCAAAACGCATTAAAACGCTTTGCACTCGCGCATTTTACCGCAAAGCACACCCATATTTTCTCGCACATCACCCGCAACGCCCGTGTGAAAGAGGCCTAAAGCTTTCAATATACCATACAAGTGCATTTTGGGAACTCATTAGACCTCCTATATTTTCTGAGTTTTTAAACGCTTGTAAAAAAAATTGGGGGGGATTTTGTAACATTTTAAAACATTAATTTTTTAATATTTTTTTTTAAAGGTAACCTGTTACTGTACCATGAAAATGCAATGCAATGCAATTTTTAAAGGGGTACTATGGGTAGAACATGCTTTCCCTGATCCACTGGATAGGGGTCACTGTTAGAATATGGCGGTCTGATCACTTTAACCCACACAATCATGTGAACGGGGGCCCATGTCCCCTTGTTTCAATAGAGTGATGGTTTTACATTCCACTACATATACACTGTATTCTACTGTCAAAAATAGCCAAGCACTGCACTTGGCTATCAGGGGCAGTCTCACACAGATGAATGGACTGGCAGTGTCCATGCTCGAATTGCTGTTCCATTCATACGTTTAATGGGGGCCCCAGTGATCAGACCCCTACCAATCCAACAATTATCACCTATACAGTGGATAGTACCCTAGACCTGGTGGTATCTGGTGGTATCTGCAAAGTTTGGTTCAGTATGTAAAGTTTGTAATGTTTTGCTAAGTTTGCATTGTACACCAGCAGGTGAGGTATGGTTGGCATAGGGACTGGGCTAACCTCTCCATTCCTCCCCTCTTTTTAGAAATGGGCTGGTCCTAAATTCTGCCAAGAAAGGGCAGTGGACAGTGAGGAGTGAGAAATCACGTCCTAATCTTCCTACTCCAGGGGCCTTAGGGACTAGAGAGCTAGCTTATCTGTGAGAACATTACCCCAGAGGGACTGAAGGATTCAAAAAGTAGAGATATCTTCAAAGCTACAGCATTTACAGCCAGCAGAGTGATTAGCAACCACAGCTATCCAGACCCTGCTGCAGGTGAGCGACTACGACTCAGACACCCATCACCTAGATCACATCTAGTCTAGACCAACTCATAACAGCCTGTATTACACAGTGGACACCTACAGCCACACGTAATAACTTATAGCTGTTAGCCAGAAGTTCAGGGGAGAGACATCAGCATGACAGCATACCAGAGATGCATTAGCTACTTTGCCAGCCACCATACCTCATCATCTGGAGAGAGAAACTGCACTGTGTACAACTACTGCCACTATTTTGTGTACTACCACTCCTTTTTTGCATTAAGTAAAGAAAGACTTGTATTCTTTTACTTCTGGCCTGATGCCTTAAACCACCTTTTCACTGCATCAATCCCCAGGAAGAAACGGCCTGAGGAAGTACACAGTGACACATCATCTCATCAGGGCCACTACCACTCCCATGCTCTGTTCTGGCTCCTCAGCGGCTCGATGTAGGGGATAACCTGTTTTAACCACATGGGTATGTCCACACATGGCATAAACTGACTCGCAATGCAGGTATGTCAATTTCTGCCACAAGTTTTACCAGTGCAAAGGAAGAAAGTAGCAGAAGTCATGCCACGATCCTGTCAGAAATGCTGCACAAAACCAGCTCCTTTCAGGAGTTTATTAAAAGTGTTGTCCAGCTTTTTTAAAGCCTTAGAGTCGCATTAAAGCAGGCACTCTCAAATGGCGGCCCTCCAGCTGTTGTAAAACTACAACTCCCACAATGCCCTGCTGTAGGCTGATACCTGTAGGCTATTCGGGCATGCTGGGAGTTGTAGTTTTGAAACAGCTGGAGGGCCGCAGTTTGAGGATGCCTGCATTAAAGGAACAAAAGTCATATTTACCTCCATTGATTACCTGTTACCATTTCCAACAGGAATGCCCTTAAAGGGAACCTGTCACTAGGATTTAATGTATAGAGCTGAGGACATGGGTTGCTAGATGGCCACTAGCACATCTGCAATACCCAGTCCCTATAGCTCAGTGTGCTTTTATTGTGTAAAAAAACGATTTGATCCATATGCAAATTACCCTAACATGTGTCCTGTACGTGAGATGAGTCCAGCGTGAAGGAGCCCAGCACCATCCTGCATACTCAGAATCTCCTCCTTGCTCCCCGACGTCAGAAAGCCAGAGCCCCATAATCTCGCGATGTGTGAGCTAGCGCATGCGCAGTGTTGTCATAGTGTTCCTTCCCTGTGCTGGCATCAGCCTCAGGGAAGGAACTGCGCATGTGCTAGCTCGCGCATCTTGAGATTACGGCGCTCTGGCTTTCTGACGTCGGGGAGCAAGGAGGAGATTCTAAGGATGCGGGGCGGTGCTGGGCTCCTTCACGCTGGACTCGTCTCACGTACAGGATACATCTCAGGTTAATTTGCATATGGATCAAATCTTTTTTTTTACACAATAAAAGCACACAGAGCTATGGGGACTGGGTATTGCAGGTGTGATAGCGGCCATCTAGCAACCCATGTCCTCAGCTCTATACATCAAATCCCGGTGACAGGTTCCCTTTAAAGGAAGACCTTTACTTTGCAAAGTTTTACCCTGGATTTTTACCCTTTTTTTTTTTTTCGTTTAAGAATACAGGTCAGAAGGTGTTGAGAATAAAAAAAGATTCATTAGGGTGCTGCCACACACAGAGGGACATTTATCAAGACTGGCATTCCACTTATGCCAGTCTTGATCCCTGTGCACCAAAGTGAGATGCACCTAATTTATTAAGAGGAATAAGCCTTTTAATAAATGAGTTGCATCTCTGGCAGTCTGTGTACCAATTTCTGGCATAAGCTACAGTAAATCTGGCGGGCTGTGTGAAGCCCCGCCCCTCCGGCTAAACCACTTCACTTTTTCACCACTTTAGAAGTGAAAGCCTAAAAACGCTTCAAAAATCCCAGCCAATAAAACCTCTGGGTTCTGTACCCCTCATAAAACCTACAGTATGTGTGACACCAGAATTTTTTCAGCTCTTTTTACTCTATGAGGCCTCATGCACATGGTCGTTGCCCGGCCGCGGGATACCAGCCTCCAAAAACCGCAAACAGTGGGTCCGCAATATCTGGGCACGGGCCATGTGCTCCCTGCATCACGGATGCATCGCGGACGCGGACCCATTAATTTTTTTTTCGCAGTGTGGACAGATCACGGACCCATTCAAGTCGAATGCGTCTCGATCCGTCCCGGCCGCCGCACGGACGTTGACTGTGCATTGGAGACCGCAAATTGCAGTCCCCAATGCACGGAATGACCGCACACCCGGCGCATGCTGAGATTTCCAAGAAAGGCATGTCAAGGTTGGAAAAAAGCCTAAAAGGTAACACTTGGAACCGAACCGGAGTTCGGGAAATGTTTTTTTACAGGGTACAAATTAATTTATGAAGTTATTGCGCGGTCTCGCGAGACTTCGCAAAGCAATAACTTCGGCTCATCAGCCAATACATCCTAATACTGTACGGAGCTCCTGCTCTGTACAGTATTAGAACAACGTTTTATGCAAATCGACTTCGGATGTTTCATCTGAAGTAGATTCGTTCATCCCTAGTAGTTACCATATGTTGCTGTTGGTTAGATCTCTTTTCTTCCTTCTAGCCAAGAAGAAGCTATGAAATTGTAAACATTATTCTATATGCGAAATGCCTAAAATAGACCCCATAAATCATAAGAATGCCAATGACAGTTAAAATGTTATTTATCGAACAAAAAGGCAGACAAACCGCAGATGCGTTTTTAGTCAAAATGACTCCAAACAGACGCATCTGTGGAGGGAAAATACCTCCGATATGAAAGCTGTAGGAATCTGCAATTGGTACACATATACACTCACCTAAAGAATTATTAGGAACACCATACTAATACGGTGTTGGACCCCCTTTTGCCTTCAGAACTGCCTTATTTCTACGTGGCATTGATTCAACAAGGTGCTGATAGCATTCTTTCGAAATGTTGGCCCATATTGATAGGATAGCATCTTGCAGTTGATGGAGATTTGAGGGATGCACATCCAGGGCACGAAGCTCCCGTTCCACCACATCCCAAAGATGCTCTATTGGGTTGAGATCTGGTGACTGTGGGGGCCATTTTAGTACAGTGAAGTCATTGTCATGTTCAAGAAACCAATTTGAAATGATTCGAGCTTTGACATGGTGCATTATCCTGCTGGAAGTAGCCATCAGAGGATGGGTACATGGTGGTCATGAAGGGATGGACATGGTCAGAAACAATGCTCAGGTAGCCTGTGGCATTTAAACGATGCCCAATTGGCACTAAGGGGCCTAAAGTGTGCCCAGAAAACATCCCCCACACCATTACACCACCACCACCAGCCTGCACAGTGGTGACAAGGCATGATGGATACATGTTCTCATTCTGTTTACGCCAAATTCAGACTCTACCATTTGAACAGAAACAGAAATCGAGACTCATCAGACCAGGCAACATTTTTCCAGTCTTCAACAGTCCAATTTTGGTGAGCTCGCTCAAATTGTAGCCTCTTTTTCCTATTTGTAGTGGAGATGAGTGGTACCCGGTGGGGTCTTCTGCTGTTGTAGCCCATCCGCCTCAAGGTTGTGCATGTTGTGGCTTCACAAATGCTTTGTTGCATACCTCGGTTGTAACGAGTGGTTATTTCAGTCAACGTTGCTCTTCTATCAGCTTGAATCAGTCGGCCCATTCTCCTCTGACCTCTAGCATCCACAAGGCATTTTTGCCCACAGGACTGCCGCATACTGGATGTTTTTCCCTTTTCACATCATTTTTTGTAAACCCTAGAAATGGTTGTGCGTGAAAATCCCAGTAACTGAGCAGATTGTGAAATACTCAGACCGGCCCGTCTGGCACCAACAACCATGCCACGCTCAAAATTGCTTAAATCACCTTTCTTTCCCATTCTGACATTCAGTTTGTAGTTCAGGAGATTGTCTTGACCAGGAGCACACCCCTAAATGCATTGAAGAAACTGCCATGTGATTGGTTGACTAGATAATTGCATTAATGAGAAATAGAACAGGTGTTCCTAATAATTCTTTAGGTGAGTGTATACTTTATATATTTTTTAATATTTTTCTTTTATATATTTATTGTATATATATTTTTGAAACATTGCTGATAGTTTGATAAACATTCAGTAAAGTGTGTTTTTCATAAAAAAATGATAGTAATGATATATAGTGAGATAGAAATAAACAAATCTCACATATAGAAGATAATAATATGAAAACAAAATACCACAAAGAAAAAATTCCAAATGGATATAACTATAGACATAAAATTGCAAAGATAGTAGAAAAAACGCACCTTGTGAAAAAATGACGCATCAAAACCGCAAGTAAATTTCAAGGATATAGAATGACATTCAAAAATCTGATCCAGACCAGCTTTTGGGACATAATCCAGATCCAGAACGGATCTTGAGAAAGACCGATAATTAGTATAAATACAATGGTCTACAGAATCGGGGTATGCCACTGAGGAAGGGGACAGCAGCTCCCCGAAACGCGTTTGGCGTAGGACTTTGTACGGATACCCCGCTTCTACAGTATGAATACAAGTGCACTTTAAAGAGAAAAAAAAGAAAGGAATTTCTTCACTTCATTAGAAAAGCCCTCAAGACGTCATTTACCTGCGCCTGAAAAGTACGTGATCCTCACACCAAGTCGGATCTTGGAACCAGCTGTGAGAGACACGTGGATCGCGATTAACTCCACAACCGGGACGCCGGCACACAGTGTGGAGGACGAATCCAGTCGCAAGTCCCACCAAGTTACAGGCAAAGGTAAGCCCACGTAGTGGGTAAAGATGGTGAGGTGCTAGAAAACAAACTGTACCCGAAATATACATTAAGGACTGTTTCCAACAATCTGACTCTGATGAAATTGCAACAGTGTCCTACAGATATAAAAAGAACTGGTTACATCTTGCAAAAAATACCAAGCACAAAGGAAACTTTGTACATGCAGAGCGCTATTATTTGAGCACATGTTGAATTGATACAGGACATTCAGCGGCATTCTAGTACAACTAGTGGTTTTTTTATTTCAAAAATAGGACCGATCATACCACTATAGGTGGATTTTTTTTTATAAGTATTGATGTGTGATTAATATATCTACAGAATTATGGGAGATTATTACTGAATTGAGCGGGGGCTGACTGTTTCATTCATCCTCCCCTTGAATTAACACTTAATCTTTAGGATTCAACAAATCTGTGAAAATCCGGGGTGAGGAGTTTTTTGAACTATTAGCCTTAGCCCAAAAACGACACAGTTATCTCCTGCATTATATTGTATTTTATTTCATGTCTTTTATATTGTTCTTTTTATAAGTGAGACCTAATTTTATTGTAAATTTTATAAATAAATTGTGTCCTATATCTCCATATATGAGTGCCCATCCATATTTTCTTTACAGTATTAGAACAACGTTTTATGCAAATCGACTTCGGATGTTTCATCCGAAGTCGATTCGTTCATCCCTAGTTACCATATGTTGCTGTTGGCTAGATCTCTTTTCTTCCTCGTAGAAAATGTGGGGTCTAAACAACTTTAGAACATATGAGGTTGGGGAAGTGTGTATTCAGTTGTTACACTCTTTTTACAAAACTCTGCATACCGCATGTTACACTGACAATGTGAACACATTTCTATGCAATCAATGTGCAGCTGTGAGCAGTGTCGGACTGGGGTACCTAGGGCCCACCAGTAAAATTTATTTTGGAGGCCCACCGTATGGATACATTACCTGCTCACACAGCAGCAAGATTTTTTATATGAACATAGGCTGGTTGAGGTGCTGTAGATTGAATATATGTATGTAGTGTAGTAAGTCTACTGTGTTATGTGCCACTTGTGCAGGGGGTGGGAGACTAGGGGCCGTGCTCAGGGGCCCACCGGGGGAATAACCTTTGTGGGCCAGACCGAGCCTGGCTGTGAGATTAAGAAACAGCTCTCTTTGTTTAACACCTGTTTGTGTGTGGATTAAATTAAAGGGCTTCTGTCACCCTTCATTGTGCAATTTTCATTAGCCGACATTAGCTATTTGCTAATGTCAGCTGAGTGCAATCATACATGTCCTACCTTTGTCTGTGGCTTATTTCTTGTAAAAATCATACTTTTATCATATGCAAATTTCTTCACTACCAGCAAGTTGGACGTGTACTTGCTGGTAGCCACCACATCTGCCGCTTCTAGACACGCCCCATCTCCTTTTGATAGACAGGGCCAGCGAGCGCTCTCCTCCTCCCGCTGGCCCCGTCTGCTGCTGAATTCCCGCGCCTGTGCCGTAACGTTCCTCGATCGGCACAGGCTTACTGAGTGAAGGATGCGCGCTTGCCAGCTCCTTCCTCAGTGCGCCTGTGCCGATTACGTCACACTACACCCGGAAGAGAAGACTGCCGGCATCAACAATAATCGGCAGTCTTCTCTTCCGGGTGTAGTGTGACATAATCGGCGCAGGCGCACTGAGGAAGGAGCTGGCAAGCGTGCGTCCTTCACTCAGTACGCCTGCGCCGATCGAGGAACGTTACAGCGCAGGCGCGGGAATTCAGCAGCAGACGGGGCCAGAGGGGAGGAGGAGAGCGCTCGCTGGCCCTGTCTATCAAGAGGAGATGGGGCGTGTCTAGAAGTGGCAGATGCGGCGGCTACCAGCAAGTACACGTCCAACTTGCTGGTAGTGAAGAAATTTGCACATGATAAAAGTATGATTTTTACAAGAAATAAGCCACAAAGGTAGGACATGTATGATTGCACTCAGCTGACATTAGCAAATAGCTAATGTCGGCTAATGAAAATTGCACAATGGGGGGTGACAGAAGCCCTTTAAATGTTCTGGACTGACGTTCTGCTGTTTGGCCACAAGATGCTGCTGTTTCCTAGGCACAGCTGACTGACTGCATATCTATTTCCATATTCATGAGAGGTGTGGTTCTTCAGAGCATAATGGAGCTGCAGGCATCTTAGGAGCGAGCTGACAAACTGTGTGTGAGCAGAGAAGCTAATGGTTCCAGGAGTGGGAGGCTCTCCACTGTGACCACAGCTGCAGCTGAGTGAAACTAATCGTTGTCCAAGACCCAGATCCTGTCCGGGGAAAGGAGGATTATTTCCAGGAAGGCTGACAAGGACTAAGGAACAAGCTACATACCCTGTGAGACCTCATGTTTGCTGGAGAGACTGGTTGTTCGGGTCAGAGACATCAGTGGATAAAGAGCAGACCCAGGTCGGTAAGATCGTGCACGCATCACACTGCAGTGTTGGCGCCTAGAGACTTAGACCAGGCCTGTAGTTAGATAGTTAGGGTCTCTGCTTTGTGAAAGGGTCTAAAGAGTTGCTACTGGTACTACAGGGACTCCATTACTAAAAGGGAGCTGATAAACACCCCCACAAACTCTTCCAGTTCAGCGTTTTGCTCAGGAGTAATAATCAGGCACGTGATACCGGACTAGTTATGGGAGGGGGAATAATATAGAGCACGTTAAGATTGTGAACTATCGCTGTATCCTGGGGAGCCCACCCCGGTATACGGCTTACACAGCCTTAGAAGTCTGTGGGGCAGACTTACTGATCCTATCAATGGGGTGAACTTAGTTAGGCTGATCTAGATTTATCACAGTAGCTCAGTTCAACCCACCTATCCCTTGGTTGAACTTGATGGACTTATGTCTTTTTTCAACCGTATTAACTATGTAACTGTCACGGCCTCTGTGTTGTGCGCTTCACACGTTGCCGTGCATGCCGGTTGCCATGGGCAACCCATTTATTTAAGCTTGTATGTGCCTTTCTCCCCTTCTCCTGGTTCCTCCCCTGCCTGGTGCTGGAGGGCTTAACTACCTTGCTGGGTGTGGTCACTAGGTGCTTCTTATACCTGTGGCTTAAGGCCAGGAGTCTGTTGTACTCCAGCCTTGGTGTGTGCTGGAGTTATGCGCCTTGTCTGGATGTTCCATCTTCCAGTGTGAGGGCCACCTAGTGAGACATCGATGTTTCCAGCGATTTCTTCCCATTCTATCCTCCATGTTCTCCTACCTTACCTGTGTGGTTGTTTGGCGTGGGTTTATTTGGTGTGGGTTTATGTTCAGGGTTTGGTGTCTCGTTTTGTTGTTGTTACATGTCTGGTCAGTTGGTGTTTTATGTCCGGCATGTATGCAAGTCGTACCATGTTTATTGTGCCTCCGGAAGGGGGCTCCATGGTTTCCTGGAGGGGTGAACCAAAAGTCAAGTCTGTGAGCTGTTGCTGGTTCCTGTGTGTCAGTACATACTGCATCTGTTTGGTGTTTGGATTGCAGTACGTTTGTATGGGTTCCAGTTTACCTTAGTGTGGTCTTCTGTTGTGCTGTCCAGCAGCTGCGGCCGGTAAGTTACCATGCCTTCCTGGGTTCTAGGTTTAGTGGTTATCCCCGCCACTGTATACTTACCTGCCGTTCCACTTGGCTTCCTCTTCTGGTTGTTAGCCCTGCAGACTCCTGCTCTTCCGTGTCTTGGAAAAACAGGTCTCTCCTCTGCTCCTATGTGAGGAATTATAAGGGCGACTCAGGGTCCTAGGTATCCTGGGTATGAGCCGTCCTACCATCCAGGTCCGCTCACACAGTGAGGAGTTAGGGCAAGGATTAGGAAAGCTTTAGGAGGTGACCCACTCCCTGATCCTGGCCTAGCTGCTCCCCCGCATACCTTATATGCTACGGTGGGGGTTTCACCCACTCCCCACCGTGACAGTAACTATGTAGTGCATGGTAACTTTACACTAAATATTGGTTGCTGTCCTTTGAGTGCAAAATGTTCACCTTAGGGCATGCCCTTTTTACAAAAGCCCCATCCTTTTTTTGAGTAGGCCAAAAGAATTGGATAAAACTTAGCTGTGCCAAACTTTACCACTTTTTAGCCAGATTCTAGTAGAAGAAACATAGTAAATCTAGGCCTGTGTCTCCCGTTTCCGCTGTGTGTTCTATTCTATCCACTGAGTTATCACCTGTGATTCCTCATCTCAATAATGTCAAATATAATACAACACTACCTGACAGACTACAGCCCCAATTATTCAGAGATTGGGAAGTGCAACTAGCAGCACAGCTCTGGTAGGCGATTGTGAGAAAAAATATTAGTACAGGCAACTGATATTTCAAGCACTAACTTGGAAATCTGAGAAAACCAATATATGAAAATCTTTGTGATCGATGATTCAGATCCAGAGGTGGATGGGAAACTTTGCAGCTTATTGCCTTTCCCGCTTAGAATTTAGATTCAGCAGGGTTTAAGAAACAGGTACACAGTAGCTTTATTCTGCCATCTTGTGGTGGATACCAGTACTTCATCCATCAGCAGATTGCTACAGTATGTATTTGTAAATGAGTGCTGTAGCCTGAATTGCTGTTATGGATACAAGTAGTGAAGCTGCTCAAATGGAAATGTGAACTAGTTTTAAAATCTTACATCTTTACAGATCCCTGACCAGTAAGATAAGCCTGAGCCTCCTGATTAAAATGATATCTTTTTTTTGCAAAAATCTATTGTGCCATTCCCAAGAATTATTTTTTTTATGCAAATGAGAGCTTTAGGACTCTGAGGGGCGGTGCATAGCCATTTGGTGCACCCTCAGCTTTCCACTGCTGGCTACTCCCCTCAGTGCACTGAAGCCCTCATTTGCATAAAGAATCATTATTTCTTTCTTGGCCACGCTGCAACAGATATTCACAAGGCAGTTAACATTTTAATTAGCAGGATCAACCCTACCAGACAGTAAGTGTGGTTTAATAGGAATGATACTGCTGACAGGTGCTCTTTAAGGCTACATACACGTGTAGTGGAATTGCTCCAAAAGATTTCCACAGCAATTCTACAAGAATCCGTAGGGAAATCATCAGCAAATATGGCCCTCATGCCTAGTTCTAGGGGGGGGGCGATATAGGCGATATGCGATATAAATTTGTGCCACGATATGGATTTTGTGCATATCGCCGGACCGCGATATGACCACGGAGCGGTAGTGAATGATCGAGCTCTCGTCGCGCACCATGTTTTCCTGAGCCGGCACAGTGGAGAAGGAGGGAGTCCCTCCCTCCCCACTGTGCGCGGCTGCCGCTGGCCACCAATAAGAGCAGAGTAGGAGGGGAGGGACTGTGGCCACTGCGCCACCAATGAATGCCTGAATACCATATCCCAGCCCCTATGACTGCACGCTGCGATCCTCCGCAATTAACCCCTCAGTTGAGGGGTTAATTGCGCGGATCACAGCGTCCTGTCAGAGGTCGGGTGCCGGGAATGTTCTTCAGTCTCTGCATTGATGGCAGTGGGCAGTTCCGATCGGAGTCCCAGCAGTGTAATGTTGGGGCTCCGATCGGTTACCATGGCAGCCAGGAGTCACACTACTGAAGTGGCTGCCATGGTATGTTAGTGAGCAGCATTATACTCACGTGCGCCGTGGCCGCCGGTCGCTCCTTCTGTCTGTGCGGCGCATTGCTAATGCTTATAGCATTAGCAATGAGCCGCACAGACCTATGAGAAGAAGGAGCGCCAGGCGGCCACGGCGCACGTGAGTATAATGCTGCTCACTAACATACCATGGCAGCCAGGACTTCAGTAGCATCCTGGCTGCCATGGTAACCGATCGGAGCCCCAGCATTACACTGCTGGGACTCCGATCAGAACTGCCCACTGCCACCAATAATGGGGGGAAGGAGGGGGACCCTGTGGCCACTGCCACCAATGATTAATACTAGGGAGGGAGGGGGGGTGGTTTTGAGTTACCAGAGGGGGCTGATAAGAGGGAGAGGCTGGGGGGCACATGGGAGGCTGGGGGGCGGATCAGAGGCTGGGGGGCTGATCAGAGGGTGGGGGGCTGATCAGAGGCTGGGGGGCACATGAGAGGCTGGGGGGCGGATCAGGGGCTGGGGGGCACATGAGAGGCTGGGGGGCGGATCAGAGGCTGGGGGGCACATCAGAGGCTGGGGGGCTGATCAGGGGCTGGGGGCACATGAGAGGCTGGGGGGCGGATCAGAGGCTGGGGGGCTGATCAGAGGCTGGGGGGCACATGAGAGGCTGGGGGGCACATGAGAGGCTGGCTGCCATGGTCATCTCCCTGCTGTTGTGTGCACAAAGCACAGGGCAGCAGGGAGAGTGTAAAGTCCTATTCACCCTAATAGAGCTCTATTAGGGTGAATATGACAAGGGTTCTAGCCCTTAAGGAGGCTAATAGTTAGTTATTAAATAAAAAGTAAAAAAAAAAAAACTTTAAACCCCCCCCCCCCCCAAATATAGAAAACAATATATATCGCATATCGCACATGCTTAAAATTATATTGCAATATAGATTTTAGGCCATATCGCCCACCCCTACCTAGTTCCATGCTGGTCTCTGTACAAGCCTGCAGTAAAATCTGGTCCATGTGACCACTGCATCCTGTGATTGGCTGCAGTGGTCATATAGGACAACAGGTCTTAATAGGCTGAACTATACAGAGACTGGCATGGACCAAGCAAAGAAGCCAGGGAAGCTCAAGGGTAGGTGATTATATTGGTTTTAAATTTTTATTATTATTTAGGACTTTTGCTGCAGATCTGCATAAGTTATGCATCAAAATCCACATCCCAACCACATGCTGTGGATTTTAAACTTCACAGCTACAGGTCAGTTTATATGCAGAAATATTCTGCTATGTGTACATAACATTTTGAAGATGTCATTAGGGCAGATTTATCATAGCCAGGCGGCTAACCCGAGGCTATAATAACCAGGTGCGCTGCTGATTTATGAGGAGGCGTGCACGGTCTCTTTAATATGGCAGTACAACCAGTTTACAATATTAGGGTATGCATATTCAGCTAGAGCTGCAGCGGAAGTCCATATAATTAACCACACAGCTATCCCACTGACAACTTAGTTATACATTGGATGAAAATAAATAAAAGGCAGAAACAGACAACTTTTTAAGTAAAATTTTAATGAAATCAATAAATTAGTGAGGTACATATTTGTTCTATTGCAAACGCATCTATTTCCAAGTCAAGTTTCAGTAGCTCAAAGCATTCTCCTAACAACGTTCTAACTACAGCTATTCTTCCCCTTAGGAAAATAAATCCCCTCTTTCTGGTGATCTTGCAAGGTGAGGAAGAAGCAGGTAAATGTCTGTTACTGGGCAAAGCCTCTTACATAGGATGCAGATCCTAGGTCCATGCCTGTGCATGCATAGCATTCAAGAAGAGGGTGCAGGAGCCTATCTAAATCCAGACACCAGGATGCAGGGGACACCAACCTGAAAGGGACACCTTAGAGCAAGCAAGAAATCGATAAGAACCACCTCACTACTTGTGAGATTTCTTAATTAAACCTCCTTACCTTTCAGCTGGGGCAAGAATTCTACATTGAGAATAAAATAGGTATGGGAATCAGAACCAAATACAAATCTAGCTGTATTTTCAGCACCGCCGTTTGGGACAATAATATCATACAAGCACTAGGTGCCCTTCTGAAAGGTTGTGCCCAATGTGGATGCCACCTGTACTGCTTTCAGCTTCCAACAGTTGGCAGCAAACACACTGTAAAATACATCCTGGTATAGGATTTCTTCATATGACAAATGTCTTATTTACAATGTGCAGCGCAGCTATATACATTACTAACAGTGTCTTCACGGACAGGACAGGCCGTGCTTCATACTGGACCCCCTTTACTACCTCCTGCCCTGCACATAGTAAATAGTCCTCAGTGTGATTAAAACCTCATGCCAAGATATGTGACCATAACCCAATGAAAAGCAGCAATTTGGTTTTCTTTTTCTACTGAATGAATTTGACACAGTCCTGGTTTCTTCTTCTACTTCTTTCACTAGCGGTGGGAAAAACTGTACTGGAGACAGATGTAAGCCCATCAAGAGCACACTTCTGTACAACATCCTGCATCTTGTGAATGTTAGGTCCACCTACTCCTGCAAGGTGACCCCAATGTCCGCAGGCAGATGATGGAGAAAGCGGCTAAATAGCTGAATAGCAGAGAGGAGATAACTAGCTTTCACACATCTCACAGATGCAGGTGAACAACATAAAGTTTAGCTGGCTATAACTTCAATTTCTGTCTTTACATATGAAGTTACACATAATGTTAGAAAACATATGACAAAGGTCCAAGGGATTGCCATATGTCAAGGTGTTTGAGGTGCAAGGATGATTGTGGAGGAAGCATTTTCCTTTGCACACCAAATAAAATCAAGAGAAGAACTCTAGAGGGAACCTTCTAAAATACTGACAAAAGAGGACAGTAGTCTGCAGTGAGGTAGATAATACGTTTACAGGAACTATCAGACATTTACCTCTTACTGTTTCCACTACCCAAGGGAGCGAAGAAACAATGAAACAGGACCCCAATCTCCTCTCTTTCCACACGTTATATTCTATAAATGGTAAGCTATGAGCGACTGAAATAAAACCAGTAGACTGTCACCAGGGAGAGATTTCGGTCAGTTCTGCTGAAAGGAAAATTTACCTTTTTTGTGTAGTAAAGACTTTTGCAGTACATAGCCTTGGGCTGTCCCGATTTCAGCAAGACTGACCTAGTTTTGCAACTCTATTCCAGGCCCCTCAGAATTCACTGCACGTTTCTGTAACACTAGGGTAGACGTACATGGACTCAGAACCCATTATAGGGAAGGCAAAGAACAGATCTTGGCACTAGGTAAAATGGGCTAGTAATCTGTTAATACAGAATTGCAATATAAATTGCCATTTCCTTTTGGAACGTGAGGAATGTCTTCCCTGTGCCCCAGTTACGTTTTCTGATATCAGATGAAACATTTTTCGGGCTTTGCAGCAGCTTGTTTTCTTAGGGCAAGATGTGATGGATATCAAGCACAACTAGAGGTAATTCTGTAGGGAAGGTTGATGGGATGAAGCAGCTACATGCTTAGGATGTGGGAAGTCATGCTTTGTGCCATGGGACGGAAGACGGAGCAATGCAGGGGAGCACAATGCTTTGCATATATTTTTCCTTCTCCTAGAGAGAGAGACAGCTGTGCAAATAATATTATTCATTGATGAGGGCACATACCCCAAGTACATAGACATAGTATATTACAGTCTACCATACACAATACCTTTAAGTACAGCCGCGCACACGCCACTCTCTCATACATACAAGTGCTGTATTTCCATGCATCTACAACCAAATCTCAGAAATGGGTGTTTGTGTAAAGATATTTCCATCCAGAGGCACAGCACATAGGAAGACATTCATACTGTAACTGCACCCCAGATTTAGAAAGTGTGGGTAGTGGAGCTTTTTTTTAGGTTTAGTAAAGGAGCTTTTTTGTTTCTAAAAATCTAAAATGTAAAATGTTCCTTACAAGTAGTGAGAGTCAAATGTCTAAAATGGCAGGGATTTAGCCTGCTGTAAACGACATCTTTCCCACAGCTTACATGAAATAAGTGGCCGATGGAGTGTTTAGTTGAAACATACCACACCAGACAATCTCTCTGCAAGCCATTGTGCTCTTATTACATAGTCGGCAATTACTGGTATTTTTAATTTTATTACATTTTTTTACTGTTCCTGGTGCACCTGTGAGATAGTGAAGCAAAATAGCCTTGGTGTTAGACTAGGGCTACTTTCACACTCGCGTTTTGTGCAGATCCGTCATGGACGGATCCGTTCAGATAATACAACCGTTCAGAACGGATCCGTTTGTATTATCTTTAACATAGCCAAGACGGATTCGTCTTGAACACCAGTGAAAGTCAATGGAGGACGGATCCGTTTTCTATTGTGCCAGTGAAAACTGATCCGTCCCCATTGACTTACATTGTGCACCCGGATGCGTTTGGCTCAGTTTCATCAGAGCGTTTTGGTGTCCTTCTCCAGAGCGGAATGGAGGCTGAACTGATGCATTCTGAGCGGATCCTTTTCTATTCAGAATGCATTAGAATGCAAACTGATCCGTTTTGGACCGCATGTGAGAGCCCTGAACGGATCTCACAAACAGAAAGCAAAAACGTGAGTGTGAAAGTAGACTAAGATAAAAGGGGCTTGCACTGTGGCATCTGCCTGCAGCACGCTATAGGACAAATTCAAGCGAGACCAAGTCATTGTACTGACCAGAAGAATGGAATCTGCAAAAGTTTGCAACCGCTTTAAATAAATTAACAGACATGTATATGATAATTGCCTGTATTGCAATGGAAGGATGTTTTTTCGTTGGCAGATTATGTTATAAAGTCACATGAACATGTCTCCTAACAAGTTTTACAGTGAAGTCCTCTTGGCAATATTCAGTGATGACTCAACAATGTCTCCCCATTTAGATACCCAAAATGGTAATTAAAACACCAGTTGGTTTATAACTTCATCTCAAGCACTACAGTTACCAGTACTTGATATTTCATAGTGGCATATGAAAGGTTTTGATCAGCAGGAGGCTGAGTCCTGAGACCACCACTGATCACTAAAACTAGGAGATACAGTAGAAGTTCTCACACAGAGAAGACAGGCTCAGCAAAGAGTTTCTCTATGTGAGCGCTTCCCTCTCCTTTTTCTAGAGATCACTGAGGGTCAAAACCTTTCATATGTCACTATGAAATATATAAAAAGTTTGTTAATACTACAGTTACCCTTTAAATTCAGTGTAAACCTTTGTTAGACTGCTTTTGTAACCTCCTCGCTGTGTAAGTCACATTGCAATTCCACTATTGGTACATGATCATTTTGATATCTTTATACCATAAGTCTTGGTCATATTAATAAATCAAATAAAAAAATATAGATGCAGGTTGTGCAGTTACATTGCCTCAGGAAATGCAAATAATGTAATACATAGAGGAACATGGTGGTCCAGTGGTTAGCACTCCTGACTTGCAGCACTGGGATCCTGGTTTCAAGTCTGAAAAGGCAACATTTGCATGGAATTCAAAAACATACACTTAGGTTAGCTTGATATTTACAGTAAATTGTGAGCCCAGTGGAGACAGGAGCTTTATTTGAAATGTATATTGGGGCAGAAATAAAATTTGTCAGCTTATATTATTTACCGTATTCTTTGCCCTATAAGACGCACCTGCCCATAAGACGCACCTGGGTTTTTGAGGAGGAAAATAAGAAAAAAATATTTTGAACCAAAAGGTGTGCTTTTGGGGGGTTTTGAACTACCGTAATGGTGGTCTGTGGATGACACTATTATGGGGGATCTGTGGATGGCACTGTTATGGGGGCATCTGTGGATGGCACTGTTATGGGGGCATCTGTGGGTGGAACTGGTATGGGGGCATATGTGGATGGCACTGTTATGAAGGCATATGTGGATGGCACTGTTATGGGGGATCATTGTGGGGGCATCTGTGGATGACACATATATAGCATCTTATGTGTCATCCACAGATCCCCCATAACAGTGTCCCTTTGTAGTGAATGGGGGCCGGCATCTGTTTATGTAATGGCAGCGGGGCCCAGTGCAGTCACTGTATTCTACTACACCGGGCCCCACTCTCTGTAGTATACGGTAATCATATCTAACCTGTGGGTATTGTTAAAGTATTCCAATCATCTTAAATATAGCGCTGTACTACTTACAACTAACTTCTTGGCAGTCAGGAGGCCGGGCGCTCACTACGCTCACTGCGCCTGCTTCATTCATAAAGTGGGCGGCGCAGGCGATGTTCCTGACTTCCAAGAAGTTAGTTGTAAGTAGTACAGCGCTAGATTTAAGATGATTGGAATACTTTAACAATACCCAAAAGTTAGATATGATTACCGTATACTACAGAGAGCGGGGTCCGGTGTAGTAGAATACAGTGATTGCACTGGGCCCCGCTGCCATTACAGAAACAGATGCCGGCCCCCAGCCTCTCCTCCCTCTCAGCATATTCACCGGACGGTCGCAGCATTCACCCCCCATAAGACGCACTGCTATTTTCCCCCCACTTTTGGGGGGGGTGGGGGAGGAAAACGCGTCTTATAGTGCGAAAAATACGGTACATTGTTTGTCCCTGCCGAGAAATCAGAAAAAAGGAATCTTCCATTGTAGTACAATGCTATTTACAGAACAACACGGCTCACCACTGAGAGACCAACAAAGAATCTTCCAGCTCGGAAGCAAAGATCGCGGGGAAGAAAGGCACACCCATCATGTCCTCATGTACTAATAAACACAAAATAGTGCTTAGTGTGTGACAACCACATATTTTACAAATGGTTCAACTAATTGGAATAAATATATATTTACACAAACACCCTATTAAAAAAAGTTCTTTGATATTTTTACATGAACGTAATCCACTCATCTCAGCAGACAATCCCACAAGCACACACCTCAGTAAAGACGAGGGTAGACATCCATTCAGTTCACGCTAACAGTTCAATTCTCAGTTGTCTACTTTGCTTTCGCTCCAGCAGGTGGCAGAAACTGATAAGGAGGATGCTCTTCTACCTCTGGAGATGAAGCTTCAATCACTGTAATCCATGCATATATCAGTTTGTCTCGGTGTCTAGGCTGAGCAAAATGCCTTGCTGAACAGAGACCAGAAGTAAGAAGCTCAAGTTTCATGTGCACCAGTGCACGTGCTGCCCCGCACTAGGAGATGAAAGATTGACAGGAGCAGCATCTGCATAATAAGACCTTTGAGGCACTTTCTAGAGGCTGAGTGCTGTAAAGCTGGCACTCGCCAACTTAGCAAGACATAGACGCAAGAAAGGACAATGCAGAAATTCTGTGGATTGCTAACAGTGGCCACAGTGTAGCTCAATATTGTGACCTTGGTATCTCAGAAATCTTCTCTCCTAACCAAAAAAACTGCACAGCACAGAGAATATATGGCTTTACAAGTCCTTCTCACCTCTCTGTGACAAAACTGGGTTTCTTTTCCAGAAGACTTGAAATTGCATAATAATCATTATGTTGTAAGATGCAGGGAGTATTGTAGCCATTCCAGCCGTGAATTGGAAAACATGTGACTCTACCAATGACCAGTAGAGAAGCTGGAGGCATAAGGCAACTCTACCCCTGTACTGTGAGTCCTTCATTCCATGTTGGTGCTGTCGGAACGCGAAATATTTAGCGTCTGTGCAGACACCGATATATCAACTTGATCCACAGGACTATGGTAATCAGATGTCATATCATGGTCTATTAGTGGCAATTGCATTGACGTCAGTGTAGAGGAGCTGACAGGGCCCTTCTTTAGAGACTGAGAATAAAAACCAAGGAGGACATCAAGTTTTTCTTCAATGGATTGAACCTGTACAAGAAATAAATATTATTACTTCTGCATCACAATTTCACAGAGAGGTTTTTCTATATTAATGTACAGGAGAACTAGGTCCTTGGTATACGTGAAAGAAAGTCCAGTTATTATTGCTTGAAGTTACAGAAACAAAGCCTGCAGATGCTGAACTCCACTCTCCCCCTTTGGTGATTTAGGGGATATAGCTGTATTAGTTGAAGGAACACTTCAGGCAAAACTAAAATGATGTGTTAATGTCCTAATCACACAAGAGGGCAAGCTGGCAAAAAATTGCAAATGGCGTTGAACTGAAAAACAACACAAGTCCGGCATACTTTTATGGCTTTCGTTTCTATGGCATTCTCAAATTCCACATTTTAATAGTTTTTGTAGAGTTTTAATACTTATCCTGACCCCAATAACCTAATAATTTTAAAGCAGACCTTTCATGCATTTTATTTTTTTTTCTAGATAAATACCCCCCTGCAGCTGATGCTGCCACCCTGCCTGTTTTTTAAAAATATGGCTCCAACGCCCCGCTGTGCCCCTCTGTAGTTTTCCCGCTCAGTATGTTAATACTGAGCATTGGTACAGGGAGGAGGAGACGCCAGGGTTTCTCAAGGGGTATCTCCTTCTCCCGCTTTAAATTTACTTCTATGGAGCTGTTTGAGGGACGATCTGTAGTTTTTACTGATACCATTGTGTATGACTTTTTCAATACTTTTTATTCATTCTTTTGGGAGGCTTCAAAAAAGAGCAAAGGACATTTTTTTTCCTTACAGCGTTCACCGTACAGGGATATATACCTTTACATTTTGATAGTGTGGGCATTTTGAGACTTGTTGATCCCTATGATCTTTATTTTTTATTTATTTTTTGTTTTATTATTTTACACTTACTTTAAGTCCTCCTAGGGGACTTAAACATGCTATCATCTGATTGCTTCTGCCATAGACTGCAATGATTTAACACTGAAGCTTATGAGATTCATTATGTTCCTATTGAGTGCTGCCACAGGAACACTGCTCTGGCAGGGCTCGTGTCCTTCAGAGGGCCTGAGGCTGCCATAACAACCTAATGGCTCACCTCGATCTTGGAGTTGGGAGGCTGTTCAAGCCCTGGGAGCACAGTGGGGAAAGACCACTCAGATACTGTGGTTGCAAATTACCATGGCATCTGAGGGGTAATGTCTGTAACTAGGATTATCGTTTTACCCAGCAGAAACTCAGTGGGCTATGAGCGGGTGCCATTTTTAAAGAAGAGCACAGGTCGTTAAGTTAGTCTGGATAAGAAAATTATGACTTGGGAGAAGTTGAGAGAGAAGTGAGTGGATTTAAAGGTGGCCATGTACATGAAATAACTGTTGGCCACAAGCTCAATTGACAGACAGCTATTTCTCCCTACCCCCTCATTTACTGTATTTCAGTTGTGAGAAGGGAATAACCCACTGTTAGATCCTTCTAGTAGCGGCTTATCTCTTGCAAGGTAAAAGCTATGGTCGTGTGGAAATGTAAGATACCCGATCCTTCCATATCCGAAACATATGCCATCCGGAGAGAGTTGGAAGGCCCCCACATAAACTTTAGATCATCTTCTGACCCCAATGAAAAACAGTGGGTTCAGCCGAGTTTCATTTTATGTGTATGGCTGCAATTTCTAAGGTGTAAAAGCAGATATTACAGATGTACAATACCAACATTTTCCTATCTCACCACACTGGTTTGTAAGTCTCTCCTATGATATGCTGCCTAGCTAATCCGTGTCTCTACTCCACTGTTGATACCAGCACTCATACAATGAAATCAGCTACACAGTACACTAATCTTTCTCCTTCACCTGCTGTATGTAATTCATATAATGTTTGCTTTCATCACACATAATGCTGGTTTAACCAGCCCATTAATCTGAGCTACATTTTCTTGCCATAGTTTCCAGACGAAACACAACTTGGAATCACTATGTTAGCTGTCAAACACAAATCTGGAGAACACATATCTTTTCCTAAGGTTAACTGCCCTGGGACAGGCTTCTGGAAACCATATACCGTATGTTGTTTACATTATAGCAATTCCATCACTATGGTACATTACGAGTTTATAGCTACACACAATTCTTTTATAGAAATCTGGTCCTGATAATTCCATTGTGTTATTTAATGCAAGAAGACTTGTATTCATAGAGGTTCCCCTCACCTGTCTCTCTACCTTTACCACTCTTCCCATCATGCTCATCTCATCAGCTGCATCTGCTTCAGATCCAATAGGAGGGAATTTCTCCCCTTTCTCCCGTGGCTTCTTCTCCATAGGGATAGGACCCCGACCTACAATTTGGTCCACACTAGAAAAAAAAAAAGAAGCCAGAAGTCAAATATAACATTTTGCAAATAGTATCACTGGAAACTGGATCCATAGTTAAGATAAAGGTGAGTTATGTAAACTATGCAATATGAAGAGCTCCTACAGTAAAGAAATGAAGGAGTTCCAAGATGTTGTCACTCATTGCACAATGTAACCCAGATCAGCAATGCTACAATGTACCACTGACCGGAACTGCAAACTCTTTATTCGTCCAAGCATGTCTAGATGGCCAGCAGAGTACTGCTCAATGACATCCTTCACATCATATGGACGAAGAGTCTCCTTGAACTTTCTCTTTGCTACGAGGAACTTCAGGATCCTATATAAGAGTGAAGAAACATGTTTGAAGCAGAATACTTGTAATGTAACTAGAAAGAAACTGTAATATTAAACTAGGACTATAATAACATGCATAGACGCTATCACTACCCTATGCGTGTAAATCAAATAGAGCACATGCAAACACGGCCAAGCTGAGCAGGTATGTGTATGGGAGGGTCATGAGAGATAGCCGTTTGGCCAAAAAGTATCTTGTGTATGGCCAGTTTTATAGAGTGGTGGCTTTCTATATGTGATATATGCAGCCAAGAAGTTCTACAGCTACGAGGTTTAGGTATGTGGAGGGCTAGGGTAAGGTCCTTGTACTGAAAATTTTGAGATTTCTTATTGTTAGAGGTGATTTATGAATAACAGCAAAAGTGGATATCCACTGGTGATAAGTAACTTATGTTAGAGGAGAGATTCAAGGCATGAAGTGCATTACTCAGGAAGGGGGTATGCCAATGCCAAAGGTTTCATAGCAGACTAAAATAATTTCCATGGGCATTATGAGGCTTGTAATCCATATAGCTGTGTAACAACCAACAATATTTTTTAGCCCCACACTTTCAGTCTACCTCTGATGGGGCTTAGGAGTTGTTTCATCTTTGGTGAACCTACCCTTGGATATTTTAGAATAGTACATTAAAGTTTAACTGTCATTTTTTTTATAATGTGTAGAGACAGTGATGGGGAATGTTTTTGTACTATATTTAGTGAATTCATACATTTCTATGAGAAAAATTGCTTTGAAGTTGCCCTTTAGCGCACTCTCTAAATGAGCGTTGCTAAGGAAAGTCTGTCCTTACCGTGCAGTACTGAACTGTGAAGACGCTGCAGCTAACTGCTGATGCCCTCACTGCCTCCCTCCTATTTAGGTATATACACGTAGACCTAACACTGACCATACATACTGTGTGTATATGTATGCAGACCACGCTGATGCACACTGACCGTCTGAGAACATCCTGCTTGAAGCCTTGAAATGGGGTGGTAATGTTGACCAATTGTTAGGTGTAGGTCTTGGTCTCATGATGTCAAAATGTGAACAGCATGATGAGGAGGACTGTTTAAATACCAATTGTAATTGAACCAGGAAAATTATTGGGCGATTCATGGATCAAATACCTGTTGCAAATTTTTCTGTTAAGCTCCTTGATAGAGAACAGCAAGTTGTGCAAAAAGTACTGAAACATTGAACAGTTGGACATGGGCATTGAAAAGTTTAGAGAAGGTCACATTAAAGAGGACCTTTCACCGATTATTACCCTATGAACTAACTATACAGACATGTGGAGCGGCACCCGGGGATCTCACTGCACTTACTATTATCCCTGGGCGCCGCTCCGTTCTCCCGTTATGCCCTCCGGTATCTCCGCTCACTAAGTTATAGTAGGCGGAGATTCCAGTCCCTAAGTTATGGTAGGTGGAGTCTGCCCTTGTTCTGCTCTAGCGCTGGCCAATCGCAGCGCAGAGCTCACAGCCTGGGAGGTTATTTTCTCCCAGGCTGTCAGCTCTGCAATGCGATTGGCCAGCGCTACAGAAGAACAAGGGCAGACTCCGCCTACCATAACTTAGTGAATGGAGATACCGGAGGGCATAGCAGGAGAACGGAGCGGCGCCCGGGGATAATAGTAAGTGCAGGGAGATCCCCGGGCGCCGCTCCACATGTCTGTATATTTAGTTCATAGGGTAATAATCGGTGAAAGGTCCTCTTTAACCGCTTCACGTCCGACCATAGGATATAAACGTCCTATGGGTGGACGTCTATTTCTGAACGGACGTTCCATAACGTCCGTTCAGAAAGTGCAGCTGCACGCTAATCGTGCAGCTGCTGATCGGGTTGCCCGCTGTCAGTGACAGCAGGGCAACCCTAAGACAAGGCAGGGACAGTGCCCAGGTGTCCCTGCCTTCTAGATCGCTGCAGACACAGCGCTCACCGAGCGCTGTGTCTGCAGAGAAGGAAGCGCTGTGCGCTTCCTGTTCCGGCGGCCATGTGACCGCCGTGACCGGAGTGTGCAGGAGCTGTGTGAGACCTCGATCAGCCCTGCTGTGAGGCTGTATAGCGCTGGATTGCTGCTGTACAGCCTCTATAGGGGTGTATTTGTCCTGTAACTGGGGCTACTATGTCAGCCCCAGTTACAGGAGAAATCAACAGTGAAAAAAAAAAAAAAAAAAAAGTGAAGTAAATGTCCCCCAGAGGTCTTGTATGACCTTATGGGGGACGAAAAGTGTAAAATAAAAAAAATAAAAATAAAAGGTTGAAAATAAAAAAATAAAAAAAAGTTTCACATGTAAAAAAAAAAAAGTCCCCAAGTAAGGAATGAAAAAAAAAAATTAAAAATAGAAAAAATAAAAAAAGTATACATATTAGGTATTGCCGCGTCCGTAAAAACCAGCTCTATAAAAATATCACATGACCTAACCCCTCGGGTGAACACCGTAAAAAAAAAAAAACTGTCAAAACAAGCAATTTTTGTCACCTTGCATCACAAAAGGTGCAACACCAAGTGATCAAAAACGCGTATGTCCCACAAAATGGTACCAATAAAACCGTCACCTCATCCTGCAAAAAATGAGCCCCTACATAAGAAAAAACTATAGCTCTCAGAACATGGACACATTAAAACATAATTTTTTTGTTTCAAAAATGCTATTATTGTGTAAAACTTTAATAAATGAGAAAAAGTATACATATTAGGTATCGCCACGTCCGTAACGATCTGCTCTATAAAAATGTCACTTGACTGAACCCCTCAGGTGAACGCTGTAAAAATAAATAAATAGAAACTGTGCTAAAACAACCAATTTTTTGGTCACCTTGCCCCATAAAGTGTTATAATGAATGATCAAAAAATCATATGTACCCAAAAATAGTACTAATAAAACTGGCACCTTATCCCCTAGTTTCCAAAATGGGGTCACTTCTTGGGAGTTTCTACTGTAAGGGTGCATCAGGGGGCTTCAAATGGGACATGGCATCTAAAAACCATGTGGAGTTCCTTTTCTTCTGCGCCCTGCCGTGTGCCCATACAGCAGTTTATGACCACATGTGGGGTGTTTCTGTAAACCGCAGAATCTGGGTAATAAATATTGAGTTTTGTTTGGCTGTTAACCATCGATGTGTTAAAGAAAAAATTGGATTAAAATGGAAAATCTGCCCAAAAAGTGAAATTTAAAAATTTGATCTCCATTTTCCTTTAATTCTTGTGGAACGCCTAAAGGGTTAACAAAGTTTGTAAAATCGGTTTGGAATACCTTGAGGGGTGTAGTTTCTACAATGGGGTCATTTATGGGGGTATCCACTATGTAAGCCCCACAAAGTGACTTCAGACCTGAACTGGTCCTTATAAAGTGGGTTTTGGCAATTTTCTTATAAATTTGAAGAATTGCTTCTAAACTTCTAAGCCTTCTAACGTCCTAAAAAAATAAAATGACATTTCCAAAATGATGCCAACATAAAGTAGACATATGGGGAATGTTAAATAATAAATATTTTATGAGGTATCACTTTCTGTTTTAAAAGCAGAGAAATTGAAATTTAGAAAATTGCAAATTTTTCAAATTTTGGGGTAAATTTGGGATTTTTTCATAAATAAAGGTGAAATATTTTGACTCAAATTTATGATTATCATGAAGTACAATGTGTCACGAGAAAACAATCTCTGAATGACTTGGATAAATAAAGGCGTTCCAAAGTTATTACCACATAAAGTGAGATATGTCAGTTTTGCTAAATTTGGCCTGGTCAGGAAGGGGGCAAATGGCCCAGATGGGAAGTGGTTAAGTTCACCTGTAAAGAGTGCATTTTAGGTTCAACCTGAAATTTCATCCACAAGCCAAATATCCCTTACTTTTTGTGAATAGTGTATATATAGTGCTCTGTGTCGTTGCCATCTCTACATTGTCAGTGGTAAGCTCTGCCAGTGCATGTTCCCTCTGTATCTAAGATGCACTGACTATGTAACCAGCTACCAGGGGATGCATGAGAGGGGCTGTAAGTACTCACTATTGAGAAGGCAGGGAGAAGCTGTTCTATAGTATATAGGGACCGCTGTCATCTGTGTCATGACAAGTATTTGGGGTAGAACTGTGTGCTGCCATTTATGCAGAGACGTTTACTTTACATTTAAACATATTTTCACATGATCGTGACGTAGTAAAAATGTCATCATTCTGCAATTTCTGCTACAGTATTTCATTCTGTGCCACACCATAAAGTGACGTAACAGAAGTCACAGTGTGAAACAAACATGGCATACTCTTGATCACCTGCAACATTTATTGTACCTAAGTGTGAACACTGTGTGCTGGGTATATGCATGTTCAACAATTTCTAACATCTTTCAGTGCAATACAATCACCTAAAGGATCTGATCAATGTTTTTACAGTTGGCATGATGTCTTCCATGGTGAGATCACTGGGAAGTCTCTTCTCCTCATTACTATCATCTGCTGCGCCCTCTGCTGGGAGAAAATGCATAATGTTGACATCACAAAGAAAGGAAATGCATTTTTCATACATCTCTTACAAAAAAAGTTTTTTATTTGCATAGGTTTTAGAGTTAGAATTGTATAGTAATTAATGTAAAAATAGTGTCTTTCATTATAAGTCTAAAGCTAAATGCACACAATCAGGATTGCGTGCGGAAAATCCACACTGTAGGTCATGTACATTGTATTATATGAGAATTTGAAATTCTCATGCACATGATGCAGATTTTTTCCATGAGGATTTTGACCTACGGTCCGGATTTTAAAATCCGCAGCATGTCAATTCATTTTACTTTTCCTGTCCGGATTTTCTCCATTCACTTCAGTAAAATCTGGATGAGGAAAATCCGCATGCAAATCTGCACCTATTGTTGCGGATTGACCACACAGATTTCCCTGCGAACACCTGCAGATTTCAGTGTGGATTGTTCACACATAAATTCTGTGTGCATTTACCCTTAGGCCCCTTTTACACGGAGCGAGATTTCCGCGCGGGTGCAATGCACCCGCACTGAATCCGGACCTATTCATTTCTATGGGGCTGTGCAAATGAGCAGTGATTTTCACGCATCACTTGTGCGCACGTAACGCAGGCCCCATAGAAATGAATGGGGTTGCGTGAAAATCGCAAGCATCCGCAAGCAAGTGCGGATGTTGTGCGATTTTCACGCACGGTTGCTAGGTGACGATCGGGATGGGGACCCGATCATTATTATTTTCCCTTATAACATGGTTAGGGGACAATAATAGCATTCTGAATACAGAATGCATAGTAAAATAGGGCTGGAGGGGTTAAAAAAAAAATATATATATTTTAACTCACCTTAATCCATTTGTTCGCGCATCCGGCATCTCTTCTGTCTTCTTTCTTCAGGACCTGGGTAAAGGACCTGTGGTGACGTCACTACGCTCATCACATGATCCATCACCATGGTGATGGATCATGTGAATGACCATGTGATGAGCGTAGTGACGTCATCAAAGGTCCTTTTCCTCACAGATGAAGACAGAAGAGATGACGGCTGCGTGAACAAGTGGATTAAGGTGAGTTAAAATATTTTTTCTTTTTTTTTAACCCCTCCAGCCCTATTGTACTTTCCCAAAAGGGAGTTGTAACGGCACCCCGGGCATAAAAGGGGTTAAAACTGTTTAGGTGATCTTCCCCTTCCAGAGCTACAGGCACAGCTACTTACAGAACACCAAACGGCATACAAGAGAATGCTCCAAACTACCGAACGGAACCTCACGAATAGCTGTAGCAGATGAATAGGAAACACACCCAAGCGGCTTACACTCCTAGCAATCAGTCTCTAACAGCATACAGTGAATCCCCCCCAAGAACGAGACGAGGCTCTGTGTTGAGGGTCAAGCAGTGGTCAGCCAGAGCTGTGGGTTTATTGTTCTTATATACACATTAGTACCACCCACAGGGTTTTGTAAAACAACCAGTAACCCCGTACAATACACTCAGACACTCCCACACAAAATCCTCCCCTCTGCCTGTCTTCTGTCCTGGAGACAATTGGGAAGTAATCCAATTTATCTCCAAGGGCAGAGACAAAACTCCATTAGCCACATGGTAGCAAAAGACAATAAAAGACATAAGAATATTTAACTGCGCAGCTATTGCATAAAACATAGACATTTAACATATCCCCAGATGGCTCAGGTCTGAGTGCATTCAATTATTAGGTGAATGGCACTCAAACTACACGAATACAGTTCAATTGCCTTGGAGCCAAATTCTTTCACATAGTCATTGCAGGGGAAAATCAAGCGTTTCAACATGGGGCCATAGTCTAAAGGAAGCAGGCGGGCTACCAGGCTTCTCCAATGCAATGTGGCGAGATTGGTCTCGTCACCGGAGTGTGGCAATGTTGGGAAAGGGCCATGACCAACAGCCAAGACAAACCAGTTTTCTGGTGCAAATGAACCCAGTAATTACAGTAGCTCTGAACTGTCACAGATTTCTGTTTAGGCGCACGGACTGCCAGAGGATGGGCCTAAGTTAGGATGAGGCATGCGCATCATCATAAATGTGGTGCATCCTCAGGCAACGCAGGAAATATCAAGTCCGGCACAGAAAGATGTGTCTATCCGAAGACGAGTTGCCACGGTGGCATGACTGGATTGAGGGGCACGTCAGTACAGGGGAGGAGCAACGTCCTATCTATATCGCCATGGAAGATTCCATATGCAGACACTAAAGTGTTGAAAACTTGCTCTGCTAGTGTTAATGATAGCTGACACTGACAAGGATTTCAGAATCTAAAACATGCGACTGTCCCCCAACATGTTTTGCCAGCTAATCTGGCTTCATCAGGGGTGACGGACAGAGTTGAATAAAGACACTGTTTGAGGACCTTAAGAGGGCAGTCACGAAATTGGAGGCGTGTTCCCAAGACCAATCGCTTTAAAGTGTACTGGAAGGTGAGTATCAGGTAGGTGCAACTACCCAATGAACGGCCTGTAGGTTACCTCTGACACTCCACCGTCATCATCCAGGTGGGAGTGTTTAGATAAGTCAGATGCGCACACACTTAAATTAACACATCGCTCTATCTTAGTGCGCTTGCGCAGGAACTTGGAACTGTCCGGGCATCTCCAATCGTTTGTGCGTCTGTGCGTGCACTTAGTCTGTAAGCACAGAGCTCTCACTTACTGCGCCTGTGCTTAGATGTCAAGGTGTGTCTCTCCTTCTTACCGCGCCTGTGCATGCACTTGATTTCTTAAAGGGACACTGACAGGCCCAATAAGCATAATTATCCATATATATTCATGCACAGGTCTTCTAATGTATATTAAAAACATATAAGTCCACCTGTCCACCTTATGAATACTGCAAACTGATGTTTTATAACCTGATGTAATCGCTGTTCTTTCTGCCCAAGGGGCGGCGTTTCAGCTTCACTTCTGCCCAGCCAGCCACGCCCCAACAGCCGCTTTGAAGCGCCGCCCAGCTCATCAATATTCACTTCGCTGGGCGGCTTCTGCTGTCCCCGACGTTCCGAGATCCTGCGCATGCCCAATAGAAAGCTATGGGCATCGGATTCACTTTCAGCTTCTGCGTGAGGGTGCCGGGGGCGCATGCGCAGAAGCTGAAAGTGAGTCCGATGCCCATAGCTTTCCGCGGCTGGCTGGGCACAAGGGAAGCTGAAACGCCGCCCCTTGGGCAGAAAGAACAGCGATTACATCAGGTTATAAAACATCAGTTTGCAGTATTCATAAGGTGGACAGGGGTTAGACTTATATGTTTTTAATATACAGTACATTAGAAGACCTGTGCATGAATATACACTGCTCAAAAAAATAAAGGGAACACAAAAATAACACATCCTAGATCTGAGTTAATTAAATATTCTTCTGAAATACTTTGTTCTTTACATAGTTGAATGTGCTGACAACAAAATCACACAAAAATAAAAAAATGGAAATCAAATTTTTCAACCCGTGGAGGTCTGGATTTGGAGTCACACTCAAAATTAAAGTGGAAAAACACACTACAGGCTGATCCAACTTTGATGTAATGTCCTTAAAACAAGTCAAAATGAGGCTCAGTAGTGTGTGTGGCCTCCACGTGCCTGTATGACCTCCCTACAACGCCTGTGCATGCTCCTGATGAGGTGGCGGACGGTCTCCTGAGGGATCTCCTCCCAGACCTGGACTAAAGCATCTGCCAACTCCTGGACAGTCTGTGGTGCAACGTGACGTTGGTGGATAGAGCGAGACATGATGTCCCAGATGTGCTCAATTGGATTCAGGTCTGGGGAATAGGCGGGCCAGTCAGTAGCATCAATGCCTTCGTCTTGCAGGAACTGCTGACACACTCCAGCCACATGAGGTCTAGCATTGCCTTGCATTAGGAGGAACCCAGGGCCAACCGCACCAGCATATGGTCTCACAAGGGGTCTGAGGATCTCATCTCGGTACCTAATGGCAGTCAGGCTACCTCTGGCGAGCCCATGGAGGGCTGTGCGGCCCTCCAAAGAAATGCCACCCCACACCATTACTGACCCAATGCCAAACCGGTCATGCTGGAGGATGTTGCAGGCAGCAGAACGTTCTCCACGGCGTCTCCAGACTCTGTCACATCTGCTCAGTGTGAATCTGCTTTCATCTGTGAAGAGCACAGGGCGCCAGTTGCGAATTTGCCAATCTTGTTGTTCACTGGCAAATGCCAAACGTCCTGCACGGTGTTGGGCTGTAAGCACAACCCCCACCTGTGGATGTCGGGCCCTTATATCACCCTCATGGAGTCTGTTTCTGACCGTTTGAGCAGACACATGCACATTTGTGGCCTGCTGGAGGTCATTTTGCAGGGCTCTAGCAGTGCTCCTCCTTGCACAAAGGCGGAGGTAGCGGTCCTGCTGCTGGGTTGTTGCCCTCCTACGGCCTCCTCCACGTCTCCTGATGTACTGGCCTGTCTCCTGGTAGCGCCTCCATGCTCTGGACACTACGCTGACAGACACAGCAAACATTCTTGCCACAGCTCGCATTGATGTGCCATCCTGGATAAGCTGCACTACCTGAGCCACTTGTGTGGGTTGTAGACTCCGTCTCATGCTAGCACTAGAGTGAAAGCACCGCCAGCATTCAAAAGTGACCAAAACATCAGCAGGGAAGCATAGGAACTGAGAAGTGGTCTGTGCTCACCACCTGCAGAACCACTCCTTTATTGGGGGTGTCTTGCTAATTGCCTATAATTTCCACCTGTTGTCTATCCCATTTGCACAACAGCATGTGAAATTGATTGTCACTTAGTGTTGCTTCCTAAGTGGACAGTTTGATTTCACAGAAGTGCGATTGACTTGGAGGTACATTGTGTTGTTTAAGTGTTCCCTTTATTTTTTTGAGCAGTGTATATGGATAATTATGCTTATTGGGCCTGTCAGTGTCCCTTTAAGGCATCACTGAATGTTGCTGCGTCTGCGTACAGACTTAGGCTACCGCAGATAACAGCGCTCTATGTTACGTTTACCTTCCCAGATAGCAGGGAACTGCGACTGCGCAGACACTTTAAATGTAGATAGGGTGCCTCCCTCATAATGCGCCTGCGTGTGCACTTTAACAAAATAACACATCGCTCCACCTTGGTGCGCCTGCGCAGAAACTTGGAACAATCCGAACATCTCCACTCATTTGTGCGCCTGTGCGTGCACTTAATCTAAAGGCACATACATATCTCTTACTGCGCCTGTGCTTACACTTGGATGTCAAGGCTTGCCACTCTTCCTCACCGGGTCTGCGCATGCACTTAATATTTTAAGGCATCACTCGATACTGCTGCGTGTGCCTGTGTGTGGACTTAAACTACTGCAGGTTTACAAAGCTCTATGTTGCTGCGCCAGCGCATACACTTATCTGCCTGACATTTAAAGTGTCTGCGCAGTCGCAGTTCCCTGCTATCTGGGAAGGTAAACGTAACATAGAGCGTTGTTATCTGCGGTAGCCTAAGTCTGTACGCAGATGCAGCAACATCCAGAAATCATTAAGAAACATTAGGAAATCAAGTGCATGCGCAGGCGTGGTAAGAAGAAGAGACAAGCCTTGACATCTAAGTCTAAGCGCAGGCGCAGTAAGTGAAAGCTCTGTGCTTACAGACTAAGTGCACACACAGGTGCACAAATGATTGGAGATGCCAGGACAGTTCCAAGTTCCTGCGCAATCGCACTAAGGTAGAGTGATGTGTTAATTTATTAAAGTGCACACGCATGCACACTATGAGAGAGGCACCCCATCCACATACAAAGTTTTTTGCGCTGGGAAGGTAAGTTCTGGCGCAGGGAGTGTGTGCGCATCTGACTTATCTAAACACTCCCACCTGGATGATGCTGGTGGAGTGTCAGAGGTAACCTACAGGCCATTCATTGGGTAGTTGCACCTACCTGATACTCACCTACCAGTACACTTTAAAGCGATTGGTCTTGGGAACATGCCTCCAATTTCGTGACTGCCCTCTTAAGGTCCTCAAACAGCGTCTTTATTCAACTCTGTCCGTCACCCCTGATGAAGCCAGATTAGCTGGTGAAACATGTTGGGGGACAGTCTCATGTTTTAGATTCTGAAATCCTTGTCAGTGTCAGCTATCATTAACACTAGCAGAGCAAGTTTTCAACACTTTAGTGTCTGCATATGGAATCTTCCATGGCGATATAGATAGGACGATACTATATTGGTCTGCTAATACAGCAACATAGTGTGTGAATGAACGGGGTGTGCACCTCCGGTTCACATGTTAGCTAGGACATTACTGCTGAACCACTGACGGGATAACAGAAAGTTTTAATCCATTAGAGCTCACGTTTATTTCATTCGGAAACCTTAGTAGACTTATTAAAAGTTACGTTTTATCATCTGGGATAAGTGAGGTTATTAGCCTTAACAGTATTGAATTGTTTGATTATAGTAAACCCTTCCCAGATAGGGTCTTGTTTATTAGTATATATATACAGGGGCATAGCTATAGGAGGTACAGAGGTAGCAGTCGCTACTGGGCCCAGGAGCCTGAGGGGCCCAACGACCCTTGTGCCTCATAAGAAGACACTGGTATTATAGAAAGTGCATGCTGGGTGAAGGGGTTAGGTCGAGAATTTGGCATGGGGGGTGTTGCCATTTCAATTTCTGCCTCAAGCAGCACGAAGGCTGTGTGCTTCCCTGCCCCTGGCCACAAAGCACTGAGGGAAGGGGGGCCCATGATCCTTCAGCTATGCCCCTGTGTATATATATATATAGTGGGGTTTTGCTCTGGTAGACAGGCTAGCGGCCGCAGTATAGAGGCAATCACAAAGTCAGTGTTTATTCACACATAAGGAAAAACAAAATGACCGTTCAGAGTCTTGGTGTTTGTTCACACCATGCAATGTCCATAGAACAAAATAGTCACCTGGTTAGCAGTTTTCCACCCGCAGTCCACAGCAGGCTTTAGGGGCCTGTTTCCCGGCATGCGGCTCTCAGCCCTTTAGCACGACACAAATTCACAGGTCCCAAAACACAGAGACTCCCCAGCTTCTCTGTCAGATGGAGGATAAACCACACCCAGCTGAGACTGCTGGCTGGGTTTTATATAGGCCAAAAAGACCTGGCCTGGGGCGTGGGGAGAAGCCACCCACCCAGCACTTTGGCTACTCCCAGTAAGAGCCGGCCCGGATCGGCTTTACAGCCATACAAAAAACAGTGTCAGCACTAGCTGCCGCTGACACTTATAACTACCGGCTCTTACCTCACTGAGGCCAGGAATCTCGGTGACACATACCTTTCATCAATGACGGCCCCTTGCGCCTTCCCACAATATATATACCACATAGAGATGGAAGAGAAAGGGCCTGGTTACTGGTGTTCACTTTACACTGTTTCATCCTATTTGTATAATTTAAGCCCAAACATTGCTATGTTTTTTGTATGTGCAATGAGAATCCAATAACCTGTAACTTGAGTTTTAGTCACACAGTGGTCACTGTACTGCACCCCAAATGTTTCCCCACAGGAAAAACAGCATGATGGAGTTGCAAGGATCACACATATATCAGACCAGAGGTCGCGCTACATTTTTTCTGAAAGAGTAAAAATACTCCTCTTACCATTTTTGAGGAGTATTTGTAGCCGATGAGGAGTACGAAAGTTACAGTAATTTAAATAGTTAATACGAAGGCCTACATAACATTAAGGGGTTGCTATTTATGCAGGGAAACCATTACTAGTACTCTAGAACTGTCTTCCATGCATAAATGGCAAATTTAGACAATTTAAAATTTAGCTGAGGTCACTGTTGCTCTGAGGGGTCGACACCACTGAGGTCACTGTTGCTGTGAGGGGTCGACACCACTGAGGTAACTGTTGCTCTTAGGGGTCGGCACCACTGAGGTCACTGTTGCTCTGAAGGGTCGGCACCACTGAGGTCACTGTTGCTCTGAGGGGTCGATACCACTGAGGTCACTGTTGCTCTGAGGGGTCGGCACCACTGAGGTCACTGTTGCTCTGAGGGGTCGATACCACTGAGGTCACTGTTGCTCTGAGGGGTCGATACCACTGAGGTCACTGTTGCTCTGAGGGGTCGATACCACTGAGGTCACTGTTGCTCTGAGGGGTCGGCACCACTGAGGTCACTGTTGCTCTGAGGGGTCGGCACCACTGAGGTCACTGTTGCTCTGAGGGGTCTGCACCACTGAGGTCACTGTTGCTCTGAGGGGTCGGCACCACTGAGGTCACTGTTGCTCTGAAGGGTCGATACCACTGAGGTCACTGTTGCTCTGAGGGGTCGGCACCACTGAGGTCACTGTTGCTCTGAGGGGTTGGCACCACTGAGGTCACTGTTGCTCTGAGGGGTCGGCACCACTGAGGTCACTGTTGCTCTGAGGGGTCGGCACCACTGAGGTCACTGTTGCTCTGAAGGGTCGGCACCACTGAGGTCACTGTTGCTTTGAGGGGTCGGCACCACTGAGGTCACTGTTGCTCTGAGGGGTCGGTACCACTGAGGTCACTGTTGTGCTGAGAGGTCGGTACCACTGAGGTCACTGTTGCTCTGAGGGGTCGGCACCACTGAGGTCACTGTTGCTCTGAAGGGTCGGCACCACTGAGGTCACTGTTGCTCTGAGGGGTCGGCACCACTGAGGTCACTGTTGCTCTGAGGGGTCGGCACCACTGAGGTCACTGTTGCTCTGAGGGGTCGGCACCACTGAGGTCACTGTTGCTCTGAGGGGTCGGCACCACTGAGGTCACTGTTGCTCTGAGGGGTCGGCACCACTGAGGTCACTGTTGCTCTGAGGGGTCGGCACCACTGAGGTCACTGTTGCTCTGAGGGGTCGGCACCACTGAGGTCACTGTTGCTCTGAGGGGTCGGCACCACTGAGGTCACTGTTGCAGTTATTTTATGAGGTTTAAAGGGTTTGTCCTAAGATCGATATTTATCACCTGTTGTTAAAGAGGACCCCGCACCTCTCCGGATTTGTCTGTTTCTGAAGCTACCCCCTCCCCCCCATATAATAACAATCCTGGAGCATCTATTCTTATAACCTTATGTTGCACCAATCCTCTTATTTCTGCTATTAGTTATGAATGACTTGCTAGCAGTTTGCAGTGAAGGTCCAGATGGGGGTGTCACTGCACAGCCTGATATTATTCAATCAGTGCTGTCAACTGGTAACCCCCCGCTGGACCTTTATTGCAGACTACTAACAATTTGTTCATAAGTTCTAGTAGGAATAATAGAGGAATGGTACAATATAGAGTCACAAGAATTGACTCTTCAGAATTGTTATTGCATGGGAAATGCAAGTTTTTACTAAAACAGACATGTCCCCTTCAAGTACATGATCGCTGGGGGCCCCACCTTGGTTACCATGTTCTAGTGTTCTCTGGGTTAAGTATGGAGAGGTAAAAAGTGTTGATCTTGGGACAATCCCTTACATTTTTGCTGCTGTTTCTGTGCCGCCGGTCACAGGGGTTTGCCATCCATCACATGGGCCAGGCATGACAGTACCAGCCATATTAGGCCCTGAAGGCCCATCAAGTAACCATGTGGCAGCAGCCTCCTAATGTGCAGGCAGCGTGCGTCATGAGGACAGGAGTACAGTACAGCTGTTACCCATAGCAACTGGAGACAGCCTGCTCTGTAATTAGAGGAAGCAGCCACAGTCTGTTCTTAAGTCATAACCCCATCAGCCACATTACCCCCAGAACAGTGCCAATCTGCCAGACTGTGACTTATGAACAGACTGTGGCTGCTTCCTCTAATTACAGAACAGGCTGTCTCCGGTTGCTATGGGTAACAGCTGTACTGTATTCCCGTCCTCATGATGCACACTGCCTGCACATTAGGAGCTGTACACTACAGATAAGCGCGGGAAACTGAAACGTTGTCGGTGACACAACACTCACCATGCTGCCGGCCGTCACTTATAGGTAACCAGCCGGATTAGCCTCATACAGCATGTGAGGCTGAACAAGTTAAAACAAGGCGCTGCAACAAGGCCACTTACCCCGCCAGTGACAATCGCGCGCGCCTCCTTCCTAGTTACTTCAGAGCAGTGTGCCATAAGCTCCGGCAGCCACTCAAACTGACCAATCACAAAGGTCCTCACTGTAAGGAGCTTTGTCATTGGTTGTTTCAGGCAGCAGCAGCATCGGTGCGCTGCCTGTGCCGTTCACAGCGCTCACTGCACTGATGAATGGCAGGGAAAAGTCTAAGGCGTATCGGTACGCCTTAGACTTTTTCCAGGGAGTAAAATGGCCTGAACAAGCGTCTATGACGCTTGTACAGGCGTTATTGCGACCTCTGTTTCAGACCTTGTGGAATTTTTGAAATAATTGCACATCTAATTATTCCCCTACAGGAAAACTCTGAAGTTACCGATACAACCAAGCCTAAAAAATATGGAATAAGTCATACAGAAATAAAATGACATTTATGTTTAAAGGGTTTCTGTCACCCTGCAAAACTCATTTTTTTTTTTTTTGGATAGTTAGATTGCTCATAGTGCGATATAGCAGAATATAATGCTCTTACTTACTTTCATGCGGCCGATTCTTTAAAAAACGAACTTTTATAATATGTAAATGAGGGCTCTACCAGCAAGTAGGGCGTCTTCTTGCTGGTAGCTGCTGCAGAAATCCGCCCCCTCGCCGTGTTGATTGACAGGGCCAGCCGTGATCTCCTCCTCCGGCCGGCCCTGTCAGTAATTCTAAAATCGCGCGCCTCGCGTCATTCGGCGCAGGCGCTCTGAGATGAGGAGGCTCGTATCCTCAGCACTCCCTCAGTGCGCCTGCGCCGATGACGTCACCGAAAGAGAAGACGTCATCCGAGCAGGCGCACTGAGGGAGTGCTGAGGATACGAGCCTCCTCATCTCAGAGCGCCTGCGCCGAATGACGCGAGGCGCGCGATTTTTGAATTACTGACAGGGCCGGCCGGAGGAGGAGATCACGGCTGGCCCTGTCAATCAACACGGCGAGGGGGCGGATTTCTGCAGCAGCTACCAGCAAGTAGACGCCCTACTTGCTGGTAGAGCCCGAATTTACATATTATAAAAGTTCGTTTTATAAAGAATCGGCCGCATGAATGTAAGTAAGAGCATTATATTCTGCTATATCGCACTATGAGCAATCTAACTATCCAAAAAAAAAAAAAAGAGTTTTGCAGGGTGACAGAAACCCTTTAAAGCAATGATAAAGCAATGGAAAGGAATACGTTTAAGAGTGGCTATATCACTGTGTGCATTTATATGGCGGATTATGAGATATGACATGAGAATACTACAATAATAAAATTCACTGTTGCTCTGTTATTGTTCATGCAGTACAAATCTATCAATTGTATGCTGATTGTTCATAAATGTACTTCTGTTTGTCTGATGGAACCAGTCTTACAATTGACTAAATTAACATTCTCAGTTGGATTGTAATAATTATTCTGCATTGTCTGACATATGTTTAGGCATTTGATAGATGGAACTACTTTGTGGGGATGATGTTTAGATCTGTCTCCAGCTCTGGTTCAAGGATCTGTTTTTTCTCTTTGTACATGGAATGCTATGAGTTACCATTTATATCTAGTTTAAAGCTGCTGCATCATTTTGGTCTTCACACGATGCTTCTCCAAAAGCCACTAACAGCAGTAAAGAAGTATATATTTTTTTAATATTTTACAACAAACTTCTAGCACCAGCCATTATCCAGTTAAAAGCTTCTTTTTATTGCCCTCTTCTTAAAACATTCACATGTATAGTCACATGTCTGATAAGCAGTGCAGTAAATCCAGTGTACGAGTTTCGGCTGAGCGCCTTATTCATAACCTGACAGGGTCCCTAGCTATAACCCTAGTTTAAATCACCCAGTACCACTGAGGTATATCTGGTGCAGGTGTTTGCATACATTAATTAACTCCTTAATGTATGAAGTTTCCCTAAGGCCTCTTTCACACGAGCGAGTTTTCCGCGCGGGTGCAATGCGTGACGTGAATGCATAGCACCCGCACTAAATCCTGACCCATTCATTTCAATGGGTCTATGTACATGAGTGTTTTTTTTCACGCATCAGTTCTGCGTTGCATGAAAAACGCAGCATGTTCTATATTCTGCGTTTTTCACGCAGCCCTGACCCCATAGAAGTGAAAGGGGCTTCAGTGAAAATCGCACTGCATCCGCAAGCAAGTGCGGATGCAATGAGTTTTTCACTGATGGTTGCTAAGAGATGTTGTTTGTAAACCTTCAGTTTTTTATCACGCGCGTGAAAAACGCATTAAAATGCGTTTCCCTGAACGCACCCTGAGCCAATCCGTCTCGTTCATGTGAAAGAGGCCTAAGGCTGGCCATAAACATTAGACTTACGTCAAATCAAACAATTTCAGTGGAACCCACTGACCATCTAATGGGCATTAAATGTTTAACATATGTTGGGGTAAAGAAACAATCAGGCAAAAATACATTTCAACATGGATCAAGGGAAATGCTAGATGTGTCTGACGGAAGCTTATTCCCTTTTCCCCATTACAAATATTTGCAGGCTTAGGCTACTTTCACACTTGCGGCAGAGAGATCCGGCAAGCAGTTCCGTCGCCGGAACTGCCTGCCGGATCAGGCAAAATGTATGCTAACTGATGGCATTAGTTAGACTGATCAGGATCCTGATCAGTCTTAAAAATGCCTGATCAGTCGAAAAAATGCATTGAAATGCCGGATCCGTCTTTCCGGTGTCATCCGGCAAAAACGGATCCGGCATTTATTTTTTCACTTTTTTTTCAGTCTGCGCATGCGCATACCGGAAGGACGGATCCGGCATTCCGGTATTCTGAATGCCGGATCCGGCACTAATTCATTCCTATGGGAAAAAATGCCTGATCCGGCATTCAGGCAAGTCTTCAGTTTTTTTAGCCGGAGATAAAACTGTAGCATGCTACGGTTTTCTCTTTTGCCTGATCAGTCAAAACGACTGAACTGAAGACATCCTGATGCAAACTGAACGGATTACTCTCCATTCAGAATGCATGGGGACATACCTGATCAGTTCTTTTCCGGTATAGAGCCCCTGTGACGGAACTCTATGCCGGAAAAGAACAACGCAAGTGTGAAAGTAGCCTTAGCCAAAACAATCATACATGTGGAGAGTTTGTTAAAGGGCCACTGAACCCAGAATCACAACATAGAAAAAAGAACTACCAACAAAACGTAACATAATCTCCATAGGCCAAGTTCACATCTTTAGTTATAGGCAGGCTGTTCTAGAAAAGAACAGTCTGCTGGCATCCACCAGATCCCTAATTAGCCAAACTAATTTAATCAGTTTCTATAAGGAGGTAAGTTCTAGACTTGACAGCGGCGAAACAATGGATGTCGTATATCTGGACTTCTCCAAAGTATTTGACACTGTACCACATAAAAGGTTAGTATATAAAATGAGAATGCTCGGACTGGGAGAAAACGTCTAAGTGGGTAAGTAACTGGCTCAATGATAGAAAACAGAGGGTGGTTATTAACGGTACATACTCAGATTGGGTCACTGTCACTAGTGGGGTACCTCAGGGGTCAGTATTGGGCCCTATTCTCTTCAATATATTTATTAATGATCTTGTAGAAGGCTTGCATAGTAAAGTATAAATTTTCGCAGATGACACTAAACTGTGTAAAGTAATTAACACTGAAGAGGACAATATACTACTACAGAGGGATTGGAGGCTTGGGCAGATAAGTGGCAGATGAGGTTTAACACTGATAAATGTAAAGTTATGCACATGGGAAGGAAAAATGCAAGTCACCCGTACATACTAAATGGTAAAACACTCGGTAACACTGACATGGAAAAGGATCTAGGAATTTTAATCAACAGCAAACTAAGCTGCAAAAACCAGTGTCAGGCAGCTGCTGCCAAGGCCAATAAGATAATGGGTTGCATCAGAAGGGGCATAGATGCCCGTGATAAGAACATATTCCTACTACTTTACAAATCACTAGTCAGACCACACATGGAGTACTGTGTACAGTTCTGGGCTCCAGTGAACAAGGCAGACATAGCAGAGCTGGAGAGGGTCCAGAGGAGGGCAACTAAAGTAATAACTGGAATGGGGCAACTACAGTACCCTGAAAGATTGTCAAAATTAGGGTTATTCACTTTAGAAAAAAGACGACTGAGGGGAGATCTAATTAATATGCATAAATATATCAGGGGTCAGTACAGAGATCTATCCCATCATCTATTTATCCCCAGGACTGTGACTGTGACGAGGGGACATCCTCTGCGTCTGGAGGAAAGAAGGTTTGTACACATAGAAGAGGATTCTTTACGGTAAGAGCAGTGAGACTATGGAACTCTCTGCCTGAGGAGGTGGTGATCGTGAGTACAATAAAGGAATTCAAGAGGGGCCTGGATGTATTTCTGGAGTGTAATAATATTACAGGATATAGCTACTAGAGAGGGGTTGTTGATCCAGGGAGTTAGTCTGATTGCCTGATTGGAGTCGGGAAGGAATTTTTTATTCCCCTAAAGTGGGGAAAATTGGCTTCTACCTCACAGGGTTGTTTTTTTGCCTTCCTCTGGATCAACTTGCAGGATAACAGGCCGAACTGGATGGACAAATGTCTTTTTTCGGCCTTATGTACTATGTTACTATTTTAAAAAAAAGTTCGATCGGCACTCAATATCTGTTCCAAGCTGCCAGCATTTTAATAAACAATAAAACAATAAAATTCAATCACATTCAATTGCCAATTTTCACACTAAAAACAATTATACGCTAAAAACAAAATGCACAAAAATCCAAACATGCGTATGGTTAACCTAGTATGTGCTTGTATACACACCAGAGTCCTGTATAGAACTAATATGAATGTCACTGCAAAATGATCAATAAAGAAATCAATAAAAAAAATCGCATCAAGATGGTAGTTCATCCGATTTTGTTGCGATTATTTTACGGCGGTTATTTTGCAATTGATTTTTCAATATATATTTCTATCGATGCACCCTGTTTCTGTATTAAGGGTGGACCTAAATCCAATACTGGAATTATACGATGGTTACTCGACAAAGTCACAACGGATTGTTCATAATGTTCATCCTATTAACACACGATTTGAGTATTATTAAATCCACAATTTTCGTAAGGTTGTTCGAGGATTATCCCAACCTATGTTTTCAGGATGTCTGCGGATTTAGATTTTACCACTTTAAACTTTTGTATATATATGGTACTCACTGGTAGATGGGTTTCTCCAGGTGTTTATCCGTGCTGTGTGGCGTCCCACGTGTAAAGCAGCCGGTGTACGCTTACCTCTGAGATCCCGATATATCTCGTGAGTTTACCGCAGGTGTGTAGCTTAATTGGACATTTCACAATGGAATTTTCTCTGTTTGCTCCACCGTTATGGAGTGAAAAGTATCATATCGATCAGAGCACCTACCATTATCTCTGGGTTAGTTGTGCAACTCTTAAATATATCTACATTTTTTTATTATTGTTCTCATCTAAAACCTAGGTGCGTCTTATGGGCCGGTGCGTCTTATAGGGCGAAAAATACGGTATAGCATTGTGTGTATTTTATTAAACCATTTTGTCCCTTATAACCTCACCGCAGACATTGTTACCCAGATGATAGAATGCCAGATCAGCCTATTTATGAATTGGTGTATCCCCAATATTGTAGCTAAAAGCTGAATAAGAATCCCAGTGATAAATCCTCTATAGTCTATACAGTAGCTTAGCTAGACAGGTTTTTCATTCAGGGGCCCGGGAAAGCTGGGTAACACATTATATGGAGCTGTAACAGGGACTGCTAAATACTAAACGTACCTAAATAGATCCCCCTCCTCACTCCTAATTAGTGCCATAGCTAGGCAGAATTGCCTTTCAGAGTCCTGGGTCTGCTGGGTTAATGTAAGGATAACTGGACAGTGGGTACAGGCCCACATGACATATATCCAGCTTTCCCACACTGATGGATATCAGATTTACCGAGACAGACAGTGAGAAATCCTTCCTGCCTATACAGGCAAACTTGACATTCAGACACCTACGAAAAGTGGGTAGCACTTTTTGCAGTGTCATTGCACTGGTACTGTCTAGTATGCCTGCACATACACACAAGCAGGTTTTGTAAGAAACTGCTAAGTTTCCAGTCCTTTCATCGTTTTCTGGTTGTCTATTAAAGTGTATTGAGACCTGCCCGTTTCCTGAACTTCCTGTATGACTGTGAGGTCATGTTAGTGCACATAAACAATATAATGATATAATAATAGCCTGCCTCCAGACTAAGATGGAGAGGCAGGGAGGAATGGGGGACTTGTCTGACTGCAGGAATACTCTTAAAATTGCATTCTGTAGCAGTTTGAAGATATTCAAGCAAAAGGGGTAAAGACTAACTTCCCTTAGCAGGTGAAGCTTTTTTTCCTTGTTTTTGTCTCATCATTGACATTGAGGGCATATCGCTAGGATATGCTCCCATTGTCTTATAAGTGCGGGTCCCACCGCTGGGACCCGCACCTATATCGAGAACGGAGACCTGCAAGGTGGTGGCTGGAGGACTCCAGTCCGTCCACCACCAAGCCGGCTCCCCATAGAAGCGAAAGGGAGCGCACCGCGCATGACCGGCCACTGCTCCCATTCACTTCTGTGGGCTTAACGGAAATAGTCGAGACAGCGCTCAGCTTTTTTCGCCAACCCCATAGAAAATGAATAGAGGGCAGCTGTGCATGCGCAGTGCGCACTCCTTCACTTTCAGGGCTTCGTTCTCGATATAGGTGCGGGTCCCAATGGGGGCATTGTCTGTCATGAGACAACCCCCTTAAGTGTCCCCTGCGCTTGGCAGCTGAAGACATCCGTGTTGGTTTCATGTTCATATGTGCCCGCACTACTGAAAAAATATGAAGTTTTAATATATGCAAATGAGCCTCTAGGTGGCATTACTGTTAACATTGGATTCTCATCTCTCTATGCAACTACAGCACCCTCTGCACTTTGATTGACAGGGCCAGGCATGGCGATCTTTACACTGCCTGGCCCTGTCAATCAGGGTGGATAAAAATCAATGATTAAAAAAAAAAAAATCGAACAAATCTGATTTTTTTTTTTTTATGAGATTTCTTTTATTTAAATCAGATTTTTTTTTATATAAAATGCTTTTTGAGGAAAATATATAACCATCCAAAGGTTATTCCATCATGAAATAAAGATTAGTTTTTTTAATTATGTAGAACAAGGCTGTACGTGGACTCCCATATTGTTGAATGGATTAGGCAGTGGCTTAGGGACAGACAACAGAGGGTTGTAGTCAATGGAGTATATTCAGACCATGGTCTTGTTACCAGTGCGGTACCTCAGGGATCTGTTCTGGGACCCATATTGTTTAATATCTTAAAACTTACCAGGAAAGATTAAAGGACCTTAACATGTATAGCTTGGAAGAAAGGCGAGACAGAGGGGATATGATAGAAACTTTTATATACATAAAGGGAATCAACAAGGTAAAAGAGGAGAGAATATTTAAAAGAAGAAAAACTGCTACAAGAGGACATAGTTTTAAATTAGAGGGGCAAAGGTTTAAAAGTAATATCAGGAAGTATTACTTTACTGAGAGAGTAGTAGATGCATGGAATAGCCTTCCTGCAGAAGTGGTAGCTGCAAATACAGTGAAGGGGTTTAAGCATGCATGGGATAGGCATAAGGCCATCCTTCATATAAGATAGGGCCAGGGGCTATTCATAGTATTCAGTATATTGGGCAGACTAGATGGGCCAAATGGTTCTTATCTGCCAACACATTCTATGTTTCTATGTGTGTAATTTTTTTGGTAAATAAATTCCATTAATCCATTCACATTGTCATGCTCTTCCAGAGGTTTTTGTAAGATTATTGGGCAGTTTCTCTGCCTACAAGATATTATCACAGATGCTTGGTTTACTTTTGCAGTTCTCAAAACTGAATTTGACTCAGCAGAGATCACATGCCTCTTCTTCACAGCAAAAATTTTATAACATGAACAGAGTTGAGAAAAAGACCTTAATCCTAACTTCTACAAACCTATGAATGCAGAATCAACCTAATCAAACTAATATGAAAAGTTGTTATTCTAAAAATCTTCATCTACTTGCATATTATAAGTTATACCAGCAAGAATTAGTCTTTATGTAGAAAACTATGATTTAAATTAAGCCTTACTGACTAGTGATTTAAATCATTTTGATTTAAATCAAATCCACCCTGCTGTCAATCAAAGTGGAGAGGGCGTGTCAGTTGCAGAGAGAGCAAAGCCTTTTCTCAGCAATGTGGGCACATATGAACATCGGGCCAACATAGATGCCAGTTTTATAGGTACAAATCTGCTGACAGATGTATTTAAAAAAAGGTGTTGGCTGAATGAGTACTATATAGATAGCTTACAATGGGGCTTCCATTTGTGACTTAAGTGACTTTAATAACATCAATAAGAATCTTGGCGCTGATTAATCGAATTAATAGGATTTATCAATGGGGGCATATGATTAGAAGTGCTGTCACAGGTAGACTGCATCAGAAACACTACTGACAATAAGGTATTGTATTATTCAGTGCCATTGTGTGGAGAATGTTGTAAAACTTTATTAAAGGGAGTCCTAGCGATATGCCCCATTGTCTGAGATGGTGAAACCCCTTTAAGCTACTTTACAGCCACTCCCTTCTGCTCTGTGACAGACCACTACAGCTGTCACTCATAGCAGAGGGAAGGGGCTGTGTAGCAGCTCAATGCAGAGAGTGCATCACATTGAAGCAACGCCTTCCAGGCACTTGCAGGAGCAGTACCAGGCATAGTATTTACACTACTGATACTAAAAGCTCCACAAAAAGTATATGTGTCTTGCTCTCCCCAGCCATACCTAGTACTGTCAGCAGTTCTGCTTGGTCAACCCTGTTGACAGACTCCATTTAAGAGGACAAAAAACATAAAGGGGGAAATTTATCATTCCCCCCATGCAAGTTTTCTGGTGTAAAAAGTTACAAAGACGGTGTTTGCGACTCTTTTAATGCCATTTGTGCAAATAATGTTGCACAAGTGGCATTTTTCCACCTCCCTCACCACTTTCCTGAGAAGGGAAAAAAGTAAGGCAAGGAAGGGGACAGTGGCCCCCGCATATTTATTTTCTTTTACGCTTGTTTTCTGGCATAAGAGAAGACTGAAATCTACTATAGTGTCGATATCAGTTTAGGTGCATGGACTGCAGTAGCGCAGCACACGGGGATATCACAGACCAGAGTAAAACAATGGTCTATGATAAATTTCCCCCAAAGTCTGTATTGTGTAATAGAGTTTGACTGTAAAGGAATTGATTGTAGAGTAGATTTAGAAAAGCTGCAAACTAGTTTTAGAGACCCTTTAATGTATCTGTACTCACCATCTGCTTGGGGTTTTGGTTTAAGTCGTAATGATGCCCGAAATCTTGTACGATCATTAAAGCTCCAACTTTTCTGCACTTTGGTAGGACTGGGAGTTTCTGCGGTCAGGTCTGGCCCAGGGGAAGTCCGTTCTGGAGGAGCCAAGTACTGTTTGCTCCGAGTGTTCTGCCTTGGTGCACTCGCTCCTCGTATGCGATCTTTCAATCCTGCTTTATTACTGGGAAGGACAGGAGCAGATAACACAGTCTATGAGATTGATGAAGTGGGAGCCGGCAAAGAAAATGTAGGTATGAAAAGCTAGAAAGTTTTGAAAGGGGTAAAGAGAAGCAAGTGAATTGGGTGAAAGGGAGACACGTAGTGACGGCATAAAGGGATATTCTCTATTCTGTCTGTGAGGAAGTTACTTCTTTAACAAGGGGATTATTTATAAGGTTATTGCCACATAATGAATATCCTGCCTCTAGCAGATAAATCTCCAACTAGAAGAAACTGCTGACGACTATCAGGAATCCATGCATTTGTTAACTACATAAAATAAAACCATTCAACATGGGGACAAAAAGTTCCAATACAGTTTCTGGAGTCATACAATAAATATATCTACTTACTTGACAGAATGGACTAATGCTAATATAAAATATGTGTAGTAAAGAGACAATCCCACTGTCATGGAAACATTTCTTCTCACCATGTTGAGTATTCATGCTAAGAGCTGTCTAAGAAGCCATTAGCCTCCCCACATTCCATGTCATCCAAAACCCCAAGACAGTCCGCAGATTCAATGATAAAGCACCTGGAATACGGCACCCATTTCTCCTGGAGTAATCCTTGTGGAGTGCGTTACAACACACATGCTGCTATGTCAGGCGATCCTATACACCTCATTCCTCTACTGCGGGCCTTCACACCTCATTCCTCTACAGCGATCCTTGGAAATCATCTGCATGCAAACACATCTTAGCGACACTCTTGAGTCCTTGTCTGCCATGTTCTCATGGCAGTGAAAAGGTATAAGAAATTTAAAACCTTTGTGGACCAGCGGAATGTATCGGTATGATAAAGTCGCAATTTTCCTATCCATTCATGGATGGCTTGTGCTGGCCCTCAGAGGGTTAAATTAGGCAAATTACATTATTTAGGGAGATACAATCAGCTAGGACATAATAATGGCTCCTGTGTATTAGTATAACTGGATTGACAGCTCCTGATAAATAAGGCTACTTTCACATTAGCGTTTTTTGGGGATCCGGAATGTATCTGCAAAAATGCTTCCGTTACCATAATACAACCGCATGCATCTGTCATGAACGGATCCGGTTGTATAAAGTCTTCTATAGCCATGAACACCACTGAAAGTCAATGGGGGACGGATCCGTTTTCTATTGTGTCAGAGAAAACGGATCCGTCCTGGCACACAATGTAAGTCAATGGGGACGGATCCATTTTCTCTGCTTCGTCAGGCGGACAGCAAAACACTGCAGGCAGTGTTTTGGTGTCCGCCTACAGAGCGGAATGGAGACTAAACGGAGGCAAACTGATGCATTCTGAGCGGATCCTTTTCCATTCAGAATGAATTAGGGGAAAACTGATCCGTTTTGTACCGCTTGTGAGAGCCCATGACGGATCTCAGAAACAGAAAGCCAAAACGCTAGTGTGAAAGTAGCCTAAGGGACACTCAATGCACTTTTACATAGCCAGCTCTGCACAGGAATGAAGAACATGGATGCATTCAGGTAGAATATGATAGCTACAAATGATCTCTCTGCACATTTTAGACACTGGGAGAAGATATCTCCTGCAGCTGTCAGGGATGAGACTCCATCTTTGTGTCTACAGCAGCCATTTTACATTGTATGACCTTTTTTGAAGTTGAGAGATCAGTGACTTTTGTGTGTGTCTGCAGACAAGGGAAGGTGTAACTTAGCCCCCACCTTTGCTATTCTCGAGAAATGGAAACTGCTTGGTGTGCTATATCTACTTCCTCTATTCTGATAAATGTTTGTCTCGTTTTTGTATAGAAAGTCTGCGGTTAACTGACATTTATACCTTCTGCTTCATAAGCATTTCTATATGTCCAGATGTTTCATGACTTTCATGTAAAGTGGGTGGGTGTATAACCGGAACTGGCCCCAATGTGGTATAAGTATTTGCTTTCCATAAGTAATAAACAGAGACTTGTTTAGCTACAACCTTGATGTTTGTGTCATTCAATTCTAACGAGTACTCGTTACCTATTTGCCATACTAATTTGGAACTCAGTATAAATCAGAGTAGGGGTCTTTGCCCTGACAATTCTTTGGCGCCCAACGTGGGGCTTGACCAGTGGACTCTTGACCCTGCAGTTCTGACCGCGACAGGAGGAGAACTGGACTCACAGATAAAATATACAGAGCTGTAAGGTAAGAACTTAATTCTTACACAATATATCTGTGTTTCCCGTATCTTCAACCGGGTCTGAGGCAGTGGGTCTATTGAAGTCTTACTGACGGTCAAGCCTATTATGGTAAGAACCTATTTATGCTGAGATATGGAATTTGATTGGTCTTGGGAAACATTTGAATTGGTCATTGGTGTTGTTATATATGTCTTGGTTGTTGTCTGGATTTTGTATCGTATCACAGAAAATGCCAGTAGAGGAAATAGTGAACCGTTGAGTCCTCTGAGAAAGTGTTAAGACAATATAGAGTTTTCCTATCTGTAATATAGTTGATACACTAACAGGAGATTAGTGAGGAAATCTGCTATAAGGAAGCAGATAGATGGTTGTTGAAATTTAGTTTCGACTAGAAATTTTTAGACGTCCGGTAGAAAAATTCTTAACACATAGACATGGGCAATACACAGAGTATACCTAAGGGGTACAAATTAGCCAAACACATAGTCGAAGATGTAGAAGGAAAACAAGACAAGAAAAAGAAAGAGAAGGTGTTACAGAAGACGGGTATGAAACACGGCAATTTAGATTCTGAAGTTTGGGAAAGGTTCAAAAGAACACATAGTGGTTGGATGAAGGATCAGGAATGTGAGGAGATTGTGCAATATTGGTGTCGGGCAGCAGAGAAAGTGAAGAATGAGCAATGGCCAAGGGTAGCATTTGGAGGAAATATGTATTATGATACCATGGTGAAAAAGGATGACGTGGACGGACTGAAAAACAAAAAGTGTCCAGTACCATGTTCCCCACCTCCCTCTTATCCGATGGTCACGGGTGGCCCAGGATATTGGACATGTGGTGTTTGTGGAAATCAGGACTCTGACTGGACTGAGACATGTAGAGTTTGTGGGTCACCGAAGCCCAGACCACGGACAAGACTGTACCCAGTGACTATCAGAACAAATTTTATTCCACGACCACCAGCACCACCACCAGTTGACGGGGCCGCAGACGAAGTAGACGGGACAGACAACCAGACTCCCCAAGCCCCACCAGTGAGAGGTCAGTATGACCAACATTACATACTGTCATATTTACCTTGCAGTCCTAAGAATCAGATGGGACTTTTAGGTAGAATTCCTGACCCACTGACAAGACCTATACCTGCCCACCGTATGTTACAACAGATACAAGCCACATATAGGGCAACATGGGCTGACTTAAACGACTTAGTGGCCTAAAATATGGGAGAATCACCATATAACCCTCTAAAAGAACAGCTACTGGCTGAAAGGGTAAAAACCGACCAGTCCTCATGGTCTAACAGGGAAAAGGCCGACGCATTGGGCATAAAATATTGCAGGATTTTTGGCAGATGGGCCAGGACAAAGGAATATGACAGCACCCGTAGTTTAAAGAAGACGTTGTGGCGTAGTGGCATTTGAGTCTAGACTACGGACAGTGTGGACAGACATGGGTTGGGATACCACTGGACCTATGGGACAGAAGTTACTGACATCTGCTTTCATGGAGGGACTGAGACCTGCCCTCCAGACAAAACTAAAGGCATGCAAGCCTGAATGGAAGGTGACAGCACTACCTCAGTTAGTTTCTGCTGCTAAGGGTTTAGAACTAGACATGTCCACTACCAAATCCTCAAAAATCAATACGGTACAAGGACAACAGAGAGCATGGTCTGGTCAACAGGGACAGACCAGACAGGAGGGGTGACTTCAGATGTTACAATTGTGGCAAACCTGGTCACATACGCAGAAATTGCCGGTTACCCCCTCAAGAACAACAGGTGAACTCACAGAACCAGGGTTCAGTGCACACCCCTGGTCCGGTGACCTCACAATAGGAAGTTGGCAACCCCGTGTCCTTATCTGCCATGACCACGGTGACCGAAGGTTGTCGGATCGAAATACCAGTTCAGGTGGGCAATCAGCAGGTTCCCTTTTTAGTTGACACGGGAGCAGCCAAAACCGTAATTAATCCAGATTGTGGACAATGTGTACCTGCCTCAGGGTTCACGGGGGAAGTTGTTTTTGTTCCTGAAACTATACAGATGAAGTTGAAAATCAAAGATAGTACAGTGGTGACTCAGTTGTTAGTAAAAGAAAATATCCCATTCAATTTGCTGGGTACTGATGTCCTACAGGCACTGGGGGCTCATATTCACTTTACGTAGATATTGACACCCCTGATGATGTTTTAACCCGGGTTCTAACTTTACACCTGGAGCCGGACCAAACATCCTGTGTGGTACAATTGGAGCAGGACCTGCAGCCAGTCCCCGACAAATTGTGGGCAAAGGGTAAAACTGATATTGGTAGATTGGATGTCACTCTTTTCATGGTTCATTTGAAACCCGGGTGCAGTCCACCTAGTATCCTCTGAATCACGCACAAGAACAGCCTGTCACCGAGCAGATTGAACAATATGTTCAAATGGGGGTCCTGGTGGTTACCAGAATTCACCCATCATATTTACTCAAGCCCTTCAGTCTGTGTTGACAGGGTGGTCAGTTCCAATTTTGCCAATCCCATGTTACTTTCCTCGGTCACTGTTTGTCAGAAGGTGCCCGTCACCTCACCGAGGAAATAAAACAGGCTGTAAAAGACATCACACTCCCTCGGGGGCCAAAACCCCTCAGAATGTTTTTGGGACTGGTGTCTTATTGAAGACCCTGGATTCAAAATGCATCCATGTTGATGCAGCCTTTGTACGACTGCCTGAGTACTGAACCTTTTTCTCTCAGTGACCAGGCAGAAGAGTCTTTTTACACTCTAAAATTGGCAATGGCACTGGGCATACCCAACTATGACCAGCCTTTTAATGTATAGCACCTCAGTCCTGACACAGAAACATGGAGACAGGCAGGCGTCCGGTTGCCTACTTTTCTGACAGATTAGATCCTGTAGCACGCGGCACCCTTTCCTGTGTCAGGGCGGTCGCGGCAGTGCAACTCATGGTGGAAAAAGCATCAGAAATTGTGCTTGATTACCCCCTGGTGGTACAGACTCATGACATTGACACTCAAGGAATCCTCAGTCAAGTACAGCAAAAGCGCATATCAATGGCCCGTCAACTTAGATTGCAGTGCTGCCTCCTTATGCGTGACTCAATTACATTCAAAAGATGTACGATTCTGAATCCTGCAACGTTGCTCCCCATTACAGATTCACAAATGGGGGAGGAAGGTACAGGGTCTCTTTTAAATGATTTAAATGAAAATGATTCACATGACTGTGTACAATTGATGCAACAAGAAACGTCTGGATTTTCTCATGTACACGATCAACCTTTGTCTAATCCAGATCTTGACTTTTTTTGTAGATGGCAGCAGATACATGGGTGAGGATGGCCGATTTCAGGCGGCATTGAAGCCTTGGAACTCCGAGGTCATCCCTGTCAGCATCCTGAAGCCGCACCACATATCTAAAGATGTGCTGGTTAAACTGTCTGCACAGGAAGATGAAAGAGAGAGATTCTTGGGTACAGAAAGGAGCATGCATAAATGAGCAATGTCTCTGGGAGGTCTCAGGTAAAATCTACCTCCCCAGGGCTCTCTACCCTATGATGGCACAAGAGGCCCACGGGCCCACACACCTGGCCAAAGGGCCAATGGTGGACACTGTGCTGAAGAAATGAATTGCTCCGGGTTTCTCCACAACTGCCAGCAGGTTTGTACAGGGTTGCATGATCTGTGCTCTGAATAACCCAGGACAGGTAGTAAAAACACCCAAGAAACACACACCCAGGCCATTTTACCAGTTTTAGAGATTGCAGATAGATTATATACAACTACCAAAAGTGGGAGTATACGAGTATGTGCTTGTGTTCGTTGATCTCTTTTCAGGATGGCCGGAAGCCTACCCAGTATCGTTTGCAAATGCTAATAATACAGCAAAGAAATTGGTCAGTGAACTTGTCTGCAGGATTCCAGAGGTCATAGAATGAGACAGAGGAAGCCATTTCACTGAGGAGGTGATGAGGGAGATAATGGGAGCTCTGGGAGTCACTCAGGCTTTCCACATGGCCTTTCACCCCCAAAGCATCGGCTGTGTCGAAAGATTGAATGCCACAATAAAACTATAAATCCAGAAGGCCATGAGAGACTGGAAGGCCCTGGACAGAGTGCCTCCCACTGGCCCTGTACTCCATCAGAACCACCCCTGGAAAAAGGTCTGGTTTATCCCCTTTTGAGATATTATTTGGATCTGTGCCCAGACTAGGACTGTATTTTCCTCAACAGTCGCAGCTCCAGACTGACAGCATGGTCAGTTACATAAAGGCCCCCAGCCGCAGGTTGGAGCACAATCATAAACAAGTGTTTGCTTCCATTCCAGATCCAGACTCAGTGGAAGGGACAACCCCCTGGTGGCTGGTGATTGGGTTCTCATAAAAAGGCATGTGAGAAAGACATTTGAGCCCAGATTTGATGGTCCTTTCCAAGTTTTACTAAAGACTGAGACTGCTGTAAAAGTTGAAGGAAGGATGAATTGGGTCCACGCTTCTCACTGCAAGAAAATCTTGGAACAACAGGATGATGGTCCTTCTGTTGGCAGTGGCTCTGAATTTGAGCGTGTCAGCAGTGTTTCGTCCACTGAATAATGAATGGGCCAATGCTTTGAAACTGCACCATCAGTTGCTGTTTAAAGGACTGGATGACATTGAAAAATTGAGAGACTGTTGGATCTGTACTCACAGTCCTGCGAGTTCAGTCAGTATTCCCTATTTTGCCGTGCCCCTCAGTTTTTCTGAATTGACTGAACTGGCCAACTCTACTATCTTTTTCACAGGCATGAAGCAGGTTAAGTCCACAACTAAAAACAAGGAGGTACCATTACCCATTGCAGGATGGGCTGAGCCCCCCTGGCTCATGGTAAACAGATCAGGGCCACCAGTTGATTATAGCTCTACCCCCTGGAACGAGAACATGTGGTGCAATGTGTCATGTTTTCCAAGTTGGTCACACTGTTATTGTTTGCAGATACAGTCGATAGGTATGTTTTTTTAGTCCTCATGACAAATTCGGCTGCAATGACTCTAACCCGAACAGCCTGGTGCAGTGTGTTAGTGTAGAGCCTGTAAAGGGTGGGGATCTGACCTGCAGCAACCGTACTTTAGTTGATTTAATTGTTGGAATAACCTCCAACTCCTCAGAGAGTCAGGAAAAGGGATCAAAACTGGCAGCAGGTGTCCTACTCTCCAAATTGATAACTCAGTTGTTTAATAGTACGGTGGTTGCAGTCCCAGAAAATATATTCCTAGTCTGTGGGCATAAGGCATACAAGTGGTTGCCCAGAAATGTCACACTGGTACAATTGCCCGACTTACTCTTGCAACCTTTATAATACCCCATTCCGACTTAGATATACACGCTGTACCTAAACATACTCTTTATTGAAGAGCCAAGGACAATACACCCAGACCAAATGGTAAACCTCACATAGTAGAGATGAGCATCACCAATAAGTTCTTCAGTACCTTGTTCTTGTACCCCATGGTAATGCAGATGTGGGACAAGCTAGTGGTGGCAATTGATTATTTGGATGATCAGATATGGGAGGTGTTAAAACTCATGAACGCCTCTAACATTGTCCAGAATCAGATAATCATTATCACCAATCAACACACCTTGGTTTTAGACTACCTGACAGCAAAGGAGGGAGGTATGTGTCAGGTTGTAGGACCTACTTGTTGCGATTATATAGATCCCCAAGGTAAAAGCTGGAATAGAAAAGGTGAAAACCATGAGAGACAAATGGTTACAGGAAAATAGTGCAAAGACTCATGGTGGGGAGACACCTATTCCTTTCTCAATCCTGCCAACTGGTTTAAAGGGTGGAGTGGCTGGTTAATAGGGCTTTTTCAAACAGTAGTACAAGTAGTGCTAATTATATTAGTCATTTACATTGTAATTAAGCTTATGATTATGTGTATTAATAAAGTTTGTAAGAAGAAGAAGAAGACACAATATCGATATTATTGAGAGTATCTGTAGTACTGTTCCACCCCTGGAAGGCATCCCAAAGGGCAGAATAGGATTAGCTTGTTCTGAAGTACTTCAGGGTGGTGACAGTCCACAGATGTCTCAAAGATGGAGGGTCCATCTTGAATATTTGTATACCTGTTTGGATCAGGACTCCATGTTGTCCTGAGCCAGAGTTCACTGATTGTTGTTATAATCTTGCTTGTAATAGTGGTATATTATATTCTGCTATGTATTAGAAGACTGCTTGAAAAGACTGCAGACAGAAGTAACTTTTTACCAATTCCGTAGTGAGACTATGGATGAGCTCGGAACCCCGGTTCAACTGAACTTCGCACGGCTACCAGCAGATGTATACACTTCCTGTCCAAAAAAAAAAGTCGCCACCTGGATTTAACTAAGCAAATAGGTATGAGCCTCCTATTGGATAATTACTGCATGGGCGATTATCTTTCAGCTGGCAACAAGTTATTTAACCCCAACTGGTGCAATGAGTTGCTTCTCATTTCTTAAACAACCATGTCGAAAGACAAATCTTGTGGTCGTCAAAAAGATGTTATTCTGTTTGAGAAGGGTCAAATCATTGGCATGCATCAAGCAGAGAAAACATCTAAGGAGATTGCAGAAACTACAAAAATTCGGTAGGGAACTGTCCAACGCATTATTAAAAACTGGAAGGATAGTGGGGACCCATCGTATTCAAGGAAGAAATGTGGCGGGAAAAAAATCCTGAATGATCGTGATCGGCGATCACTTAAACGTTTGGTGAAATCAAATTGAAGAAAAACAACAGTAGAACTCAGGGCTATGTTTAATAGTCAAAGTAGGAGCATTTCCACATGCACAATACGAAGGGAACTCAAGGGATTGGGACTGAACAGCTGTGTAGCCGTAAGAAAACCACTAATCAGTGAGGCAAACCAGAAAAAAAGGCTTCAATTTGCTAGGGAGCATAAAGATTAGACTCTGGAGCAATGGAAGAAGGTCATGTGGTCTGATGAGTCCAGATTTACCCTGTTCCAGAGTGATGGGCGCATCAGGGTAAGAAGAGAGGCAGATGAAGTGATGCACCCATCATGCCTAGTGCCTACTGTACAAGCCTGTGGGGCCAGTGCTATGATCTGGGGTTGCTGCAGTTGGTCAGTTCTAGGTTCAGCAACAGTATGTGCTCCAAGAATGAGGTCAGCTGACTACCTAAACATACTTAATAACTAGGTTATTCCATCAATGGATCTTTTCTTCCCTGATGGCATGGGCATATTCCAAGATGACAATGCCAGGATACATCGGGCTCAAATTGTGAAAGAGTTCAGGGAGCATGAGACATCATTTTCACACATAGATTGGCCACCACAGAGTCCAGACCGTAACCCCATTGAGAATCTTTGGGATGTGCTGGAGAAGGCTTTGCGCAGCGGTCAGACTCTACCATCATCAATGCAAGATCTTGGTGAAAAATGAATGCAACACTGGATGGAAATAAATCTTGTGACATTGCAGAAGCTTATCGAAACAATGCCACAGTGAATGCGTGCCATAATCAAAGCTAAAGGTGGTCAAATGAAATATTAGAGTGTGTGACCTTTATTTTTTGGTGGCGACTTTTTTTTTTTGGACAGGCAGTATACAGATGTAGCAGGGTTAGCACTCAAGCTCTTAACTCAAATTTCTTAACTCATCGCGTTATCTTGAGACAAAAGCCATTGAAAAGCAATTGTAGGTGTTTGCTTAACGCATTTAGTTTAGATGACACGTCTCATAAATCATGATTGTTAACTCTACTACATCCGTATTTCTATGAGGTAGAACATCTGGGGTACGTCCGGCCGGATCTTACGGGCTCACCATGGTCTCAAATGGGGGAGATGTGAGCGATGAGACTCCATCTTTGTGTCTACAGCGGCCATTTTACATTGTATGACCTTTTTTGAAGTTGAGAGATCAGTGACTTTTGTGTGTGTCTGCAGACAAGGGAAGGTGTAACTTAGCCCCCACCTTTGCTATTCTCGAGAAATGGAAACTGCTTGGTGTGCTATATCTACTTCCTCTATTCTGCTAAATGTTTGTCTCGTTTTTGTACAGAAAGTCTGCGATTAACTGACATTTATACCTTCTGCTTCATAAGCATTTCTATATGTCCAGATGTTTCATGACTTTCATGTAAAGTGTGTCGGTGTTTAACCAGAACTAGCCGCAATATGGTATAAGTATTTGCTTTCCATAAGTAATAAACCGAGACTTGTTTAGATACAACCTTGATGTTTGTGTCATTCAATTCTAACGAGTACTCGTTACCTATTTGCCATACTAGTTTGGAACTCAGCATAAATCAGAGTAGGGGTCTTTGCCCTGACACAGCTGGGAATATGTAAATGTCTACGAGTCTTTGTCAGGACGTTTCATGCACGCTCATTATTCTAATACACAGAAACTCTCTTTTCTGTAATTTTGGTAAAGCAGGCTGGACTACTGTCTGCACAATTCAGACACACGCATGCAGATCATCCCATTCCAATAGGTAAATACCTGGGCTTCCAGCCAGCGTACAGCCGAAAGAAACTCCGCTTATTACTGTAAAGAGGCCATGGGTTACTGTTACACATAATCCATTCTGACAAATGAAGACAGTTGTGGCTAATAAGGTTGTAGGTTAAAGTACCAACATTTACTTTTCGGGATACATGAGAGAGAAGGCAATCCTGTACCAATGCAGAACTATTTTATAACATTTTACTCCAACATCACTGTCCTCCTGTACCTACAAGTCTGATAGGAAGCATGGAGGCAAGGAAGAATCCTGAGGATACTGAAGAAAGAAAGGCAGCCTAAGAAACAAAGCCCTGTCCTCAAACTCCACACATCTATAGAAGTTGAGGGTGAAAAAACAAGGGTTGCAAAGTGAAATTAGTGATGATAGGGAGAAAAGATAAGTGACATTCACAAAAATGAGGCTGACAGTTACAAGCAAACACGTAGGACACTAAACATTTCAGAGTCAGAGGGGCTGGCAAGGGCATGTGTAGATGTATGCAATGCCCATCACATACACATCACCATGTATAATGGACTACAGTCTGGCTGACCTGTATGGTGTGCATACCTTCTAGATGCAATACCTACACTTACCCTACATGTGGAGAAGATATTGCAAGGCTATATTCACACGGAGGTAAAAAGTGAAGTGTGACCGCTGTTTTCTGCATACTGGCTGTCAAAAAATAGGACATGTCCTATTTCTGACCATTTTTGTTGGCCTGATGGACACCATAGAAGTCAATGGGCCTATTTTTAAAGGCTGTTCTACAGAATGGTAGTTGTCTGACGGCTGTTAAAAAGGAGTTGGTTGCTAGCAGATGCTGAGGAGAAGCATGGAAATCCCCTCTTAGGGCTCTTTCACACTTGCGTTCTTGTCTTCCGGCATAGAGTTCCGTCGCCGGGGCTCTATGCCGGAAGAATCCTGATCAGGATTATCCTAATGCATTCTGAATGGAGAGAAATCCGTTCAGGATGCATCAGGATGTCTTCAGTTCCGGAACGGAACGTTTTTTGGCCGGAGAAAATACCGCAGCATGCTGCGCTTTTTGCTCCGGCCAAAAATCCGGAACACTTGCCGCAAGGCCGGATCCGGAATTAATGCCCATTGAAAGGCATTGATCCGGATCCGGCCTTAAGCTAAACGTCGTTTCGGCGCATTGCCGGACCCGACATTTAGCTTTTTCAGAGTGGTTACCATGGCTGCCGGGACGCTAAAGTCCTGGCAGCCATGGTAAAGTGTAGTGGGGAGCAGTATACTTACCGTCTGTGCGGCTCCCGGGGCGCTTCAGAGTGACGTCAGGGCGCCTCAAGCGCATGGATCATGTGATCACATGGATCACGTCATCCATGCGCATGGGGCGCTCTGACGTCACTCTGGAGCGCCCCGGGAGCCGCACGGACTGTAAGTATACTGCTCCCCCGCTCCCCGCTCCTACTATGGCAACCAGGACTTTAATAGCGTCCTGGGTGCCATAGTAACACTGAACGCATTTGGAAGACGGTTCCGTCTTCAAATGCTTTCAGTACACTTGCGTTTTTCCGGATCCGGCGGGCACCTCCGGCAAGTGGAGTGCATGCCGGATCCGGACAACGCAAGTGTGAAAGAGGCCTTATTTAGCCAGAGAAAATGACACTGACTACCATGTGGGTGTTTTCGAGGGGTTGGGGAAAAAAGGTCAGTAAAGTTCATCAGTTTTTTTAAAAGCCATTAAAACGGATAAAAAAAGGTTAGATGGCCAGGAAATGGATACAAAAATATGACACAGGGATGCGTAATGGCCATGTAAAACTGACACTTCAACCGTTTTCGACGGTTGTTTCTTTGTCATGTGAATATAGCCTAAGTCATGTAAAGAGTAGTTGTCATGTTTACCAGTCTAGAATAGTACATACGGTGGATATCTAGGGCGTAGAGTTGTGTAATCTTTTCTTCTGCATGTAAGAGTTTGTGCAGGATTACACAATATATTAATAAATACAATTTGGTTGTGCTGTATTATCCAAATATACATTTCACAGCTCTATAAATTGTATCGGGCATATCTAATATCTGGCATGCATATGACACTCATACATCTCGCACATAGGCATTGCGCTACACTTTTGCAGGCCCCTCTGCCCTGACAGACACTTTGACGAACATGGGGCTTATTAACACTGGCAGGGACCCCTACCTTTCCCCAGTACAGAAAGGGGGTGCTGCAGATTTCAGAGCAGGGGAGACTGGGTGATATCGAGGAGACCCCTGACAGTGCCTAACCCCTCCATTTCGGCTACGGGTTCGATGCCAGGTATCAAACAAAAGAAGCAGCTCTCTGAAGGGGTCAAATATACAATAGCAGATTACATCTTTGAAGGGAATCTTTGAAGGAGGAGAGGAACGCAGACAATATCATTTCATTAGTGTCCCATTGTATTTCATTGTAAGCTAGAGCAGTGCAACCTGTGGGTCCTGAAAGAAACACTTGTTCAGTGCTTTGATTGTGAAATCCACAGAGTGTACTTTATAATCATTCTTCTTTTGCTGTAATGGAATGGTTCTCCATACACCGACGTCCTGTTGAGCCTGTGATAAACTTGTGCTTATACACAGCAGCCAATCCGAAGAGGCAGAGCCGCAGGGGGAGGTACAGAGCAGCAGCCCTGAACCAATGATTAGACAGGAGGTGTGTCTTAGACTACCTTAGACTCACTATAGGTACTGTAACTAAGCTGTAGCCATAGTTCAAAGCTTTGTCCTAATGGAGCTGAGTTAAAAGCAGTCAAACAATACATAGCAGGTAATTATTCCTTCACTTACAGATCATTTTGAGCTGCTGTCTAAACAGTCACTTTAACACTGAATGCTCAAAGTATTTTCCATATTTGATGCCATTTCACTTGGTTGTGATATGCAGTGGTAAGGCCTCTTTCACACGAGCGTGTCTGGATAAGGTCCGGATGCGTTGCGGCAAACCCACGCGAGTAGGTACCCAATTGCTGTCAGTTTTGACTGCGATTGCGTTCCGTTGTTCAGTTTTTATTTTTATCGCTCGGGTACAATGTGTTTTGCACGCGCGTGATAAAAAACTGAATGTGGTACCCAGACCCGAACTTCTTCACAGAAGTTCAGGTTTGGGTTCAAGGTTGTGTAGATAGTTTTATTTCCCCTTATAACATGGTTATAAGGGAAAATAATAGCATTCTGAATACAGAATGCATAGTACAATAGGGCTGGAGGGGTTAAAAAAAAATATATATAATTTAACTCACCTTAATCCACTTGTTCGCGCAGCCGGCATCTCTTCTGTCTTCACTGCGCTCATCACATGGTCCATCACATGATCTTTTACCATGGTGATGGATCATGTGACGGACCATGTGATGATCGCAGTGACGTCATCAAAGGTTCTTTTCCTCACAGATGAAGACAGAAGAGATGCCGGCTGCGCGAACAAGTGGATTAAGGTGAGTTAAATTATTTTTTATTTTTTTAAACCCCTCCAGCCCTATTGTACTATGCATTCTGTATTCAGAATGCTATTATTTTCCCTTATAACCATGTTATAAGGGAAAATAATAATGATCGGGTCTCCATCCCGATCGTCTCCTAGCAACCGTGCGTGAAAATCGCACCGCATCCGCACTTGCTTGCGGATGCTTGCGATTTTCACGCAGCCCCATTCAGTTCTATGGGGCCTGCATTACGTGAAAAACGCACAAAATAGAGCATGCTGCGATTTTCACGTAACGCACAAGTGATGCGTGAAAATCACCGCTCATGTGCACAGCCCCATAGAAATGGATTCAGTGCGGGTGCAATGCGTTCACTTCACGCATTGCACCCGCGCGGAAAACTCGCCCCTGTGAAAGGGGCCTAATATTAGCAACTTGTGTACCAAATCTTTCAACTATAAAATACACTAATCTATAAGATGCATCCCATTTTAGACCACAGAAAAGAAGGGAAAAATACTTAAGACTTATTTAGGCCCTCCCTGGTGGTTTAAGGCTACTTTCACACTAGCGCCACGGACCTCCGGCAGGCTGTTCCGTCGGGTGAACAGCCTGTCGGATCCGTCCTGCCGCTAGTGATCGTGTGCATCCGGACTGCCGCTCCGTCCCCATTGACTATAATGGGGGCGGAGTTCCGGCGAGAGGCTGCCGGAATAAATGTCTGACATGTCAGCAGCCTCTCACCGTGCGCTGCTGTGCCTCGCTGGAATTCTGCCCCCGCCCCCATTATAGTCAATGGGGATGGAGCGGCTGTCCGGAGGCACACAGTCACTAGCGGCAGGACGGATCCGGCAGGCTGTTCACCCGACGGAACAGCCTGCCGGAGGTCCGTGCCGCTAGTGTGAAAGTAGCCTAAGGTAGCAGATGGGTTTATGTCATAGGTCTGGTGGTCTAGGGTAGTGAATGAATATTTGATTTGCTGGTGGTCTGTAGTAATTCCCAATTCCTTGGTAGTCTAGGTAGGAGAGGGGTTAATATTTTATTGCCTGGTGGGTTAAGATAGTAGTTAGTAAATTAATGAATGAATGCTGTGTGCACAGTTCTCTTTATGACTGAGCATTTTATCACTACTTCCGACAATAGGATGCAGAATTTTTTGGAATATGGTACATTTAAAATGACAGAGGATCTTATAGTGGTATATATGAAAGGGGTTGACCTACAAAAATATTCAATCATTTCAAACCAGCACCTGGATCTGCATACGTTTGTAATTGCATGGCATAAAAAATTTAGTATAGCCACTGAGTTCTTCAATAAACTGTATCTGTATGATGCCACCTGCTGTTTGTTCTTTTCCTTATTTCTTGTCTACCTCACTGAGGTGGTCGCACATGCTCAGTTTAAATCTTCAACTGTCCCCATTCATATCTTCTTTTAGACACTGTGGCAATTACAGGGAGAGAGCAACAGCAGAAAAAGACTTGCCCCCTGAGCTGCCAGGCTGAAATAAACCTAGCAGAATAATTGGAACAATGAATGGGGAGATCTCTGGTTCCATGTGAGGTACAGGGCTGGTTCTAGCTTTGTGAGAAAGGTATTGTCATGTACTGTATCAGGGGTGCACAACCTTTTTTGGTCTGAGGGCCACATTGTTCCATTTCAAGGGGCCACAAATAATAAATGTCGATCGGCGCTCATTTGCATCGGCCTATTACATAAGCCAATGCAAAGTGAGTGGGAAGGAATGATCACTACCACAGTCATTCCTCCTTCACTTACTCCTATTGATTATTGGTAGCCCATCCCTTATTACACAGGGAGATGTGCTGACAATTATTGTACATCTTTCATCCTGATAAAATATGCAAATCAGCCGACAAACGAGTGATTCCTTGTTTATTGGAAGCACGATTATACCGACCAGATATCAGGAATGAGCATTCCTATGAACACTTGTTCCCAGTAATTGTCCAGAATATCGTGCAGTGTAACAGGGGCTTAAAGGGATTTCCCAGTAAAGATGATTTTTTAACAAATTCCTCCAGCATAGCTCCTGAAACTGAAGAGTTATACTCACCTGCTCCCTGCCGTTTCGGTCCTCCACCCTGCACTCGCTGCCATCATCTTCCAGTCCCCTCGCTGTGGGCATAGTCACATGCACCTCTCCAGCCAATCACTGGCTTCAGCAGTGATGTGGCCATAAGCAGCATTTCACCGCTGAAGTCAATCATTGACTGTAGTGGTGTATGTGATGATGCCCATGCACTGCCAGGTGTAAACAGCGCAGGGACTGGAAGATGGAGGCAGAGGGGGCAGTGCGGAGGACTGGAGCGGCGTGGACCAGGTAAGTATGAGCCGAAAACTTTGGCCCTAGGGGCTGCATGTGGCCCCTGGGCCATGGCTTGTGCCCCCTGCATTAGGGGGTGAAGCTCTTTGGTTAAAAAAGTATAAAAGCTGGACCTTTTCAGCAAGTCGTAGAAGGTCACCTATGAGGGAGACGTCCTTGCATAGGAAAGTTGGTGTTTTCCCAATCGAGTCTCTGACTGCTTATGCTGAAACAGGCTTCCCAGCTGATGTTTGTCACTGTCAGATGATGTAAACTCAATTGGTGATGTAAGTGCCTTCATTCTGGATGTAGTCAGGACTCTAGATGAAGTGTGGATGTAATTAGTAATTATGTGTTATGTTTTATCTAACCCTTAGGCCTCTTGCACACAAAAGTTTTTTTTTTCTGTTTACATTCCGTATACGGAACCATTCATTCATTCAGCCAATGTCATAAAGTTACATAGGTTGGGTAAATTACATTTCAAATCTGTAACTGAACATTACTGGGTGACCAATCATGGTTCTGTCTACTTTCTCCACACATTGAATGGAAATGTGTCACCAAACATGTTATCTGCCAGTTAAAACCAGACAGCGACACGTCTCCTTTTTTCTAATCTATTCTTATAGTCTGATTGCAGATTTCATTATTCTATTTCCTGAACATGATTATGAGGGCGGCCATCTTGCCTGAGCTGTTCTTAACAGCATTTAGAAAGCACTAAGAAAGTAGCTTTATGGCAGCCCCATGGCCCATAGACACAGTGGGCAGGAGGGGACCTCATTGACTTCTATGGGAGAGTCTTCTAGGCATGCTCAGTGCAGGGGTCATTGTACAAGGAAAGAACAGAGGAGCTTTGATCACATATTGTGAATGGTGGATCTGTCTTATCTGTACAGAGAGGTGATATCATTACAGGCAGGATTCGAATGGCAGATAAGGCAGGTAACTGCAGTAAAGTGACTTGTACATACCAAGAAATAGCGCCAATGATTAAGCTTAGTGGCCAGTGTGAAAACTGCAGGATTTTATGGTTTTTGTTTAAATTAACATGGAAAATGAAAAATAACATACAAAATTATTTAAAAATATGCATAAAAACGTGATTTAAACAATAGATCATGTTCTGATGTCACACTCCCTTTAAGCACTTTCCACGTTACAGTTTTATGCTTCATAGGTGCTGGTAATTTTGGGAGCAAGAATAAATAGTGCAGCCTTCAGCACTATTGTTACTGATGCATGCAGAAATCTGATGGATCCCATTATAAGTCAATGGCAGTTATTGGAATCTATTTGAAACCAGATCAGGGATAGCTGTCATGGCTCCACAACCCTAGTGAGAACAGAGACTCATTGTGCTGGAAATTGTTGAAGATTGATGATGAATGCTTATTATTTCATGACAATGATTTTGCATATAAAAATGGCATCTAATATAATGGCAGTAGTTCAATAGTCGAAGACTATAAATTCCTGTTTCTGGTCTTTTATATAAAACATAACTTTTATTTCTTATTTTCAAAAACAAAAACAAAAACTACAGATGAGAAAATTTTAAAATACATATGGAGGGGGTACTTGATAGGGGTGCGGGTGTGTGACGTACTGTCACTTGGTACAGTGGAATGTGGGGGATATTGTTGTCATATCCACCTGGAGGTGGTGTGTAGTAGTCTTATGTGATTATTGATTTACTGTATATTGTCTGCAGTGTCAACTGGTACCGGACTTCCTATAGACTAAACTACACACTAATAGCAGATCGACCGTGAGAGGGTACTTCTCACTACTTGAGATTATTGTCCTACCTAGGACTATGTTATCTCCCCGGGGGAGCTGCGTCTTTATCTATTTTAAAGATTATGGTAGGGCAATAAATTGAGTATCAGCACAGCGATCTGCAGACGCTGTGCGCACAAACTCATATGATAGGGGCAGCATAGATATTTTGTTAGAGGAGTTAGCAGCAATCGACCTGGGAGATAACATAGTCCTAGGTAGGACAATAATCTCAAGTAGTGAGAAGTACCCTCTCACGGTCGATCTGCTGTTAGTGTGTAGTTTAGTCTATAGGAAGTCCGGTGCCAGTTGACACTGCAGACACTATAAATTAATAATCACATAAGACTACTACACACCACCTCCAGGTGGATATGACAACAATATCCCCCACATTCCACTGTACCAAGTGACAGTACGTCACACACCCGCACCCCTATCAAGTACCCCTCCATATGTATTTTTACATTTTCTCATCTGTGGTTTTTGTTTTTGTTTTTGAAAATAAGAAATAAAAGTTATGTTTTAAATAAAAGACCAGAAACAGGAATTTATAGTCTTCGACTATTGAACTACTATTTTGACCTTCTGGGTCAAGTGGGTCATTTTGAAATATATTTAATATAATGGCAGTCACATTACACCATTTTATTTTTTATCTTTGCTATGTGCTTAACTGTTTGTGACTCTCTTGATACACATCCTAAAGCAGCAGAAGTTTACATAGTCCTGTAAACAGTTTAGAAAACACTTTGCAATGTTGTGATATAAAAGAGGAAGGGTTGGTTTTTTTCCTGTGAAACATCCTGTTCAAGTAATTGTTAAAGACAAATGACCCCCCCTTCATTTTGCCTAAAAACAATTGTCTGCAGTTGGGTTGTAAACGACCAATACTGACACAAATACATATACTGCACAAGGCTGACATTTCATGTTCCCTCTATTTATGGCAGAACTCACCTGAAGGAAGGCAGGATACTGTCATAGTAATACCAGGTAGCTGTGAGGTAGGAACGACTCACATCTGTTGAGTATAGACGCCATGCAGCCTTAGAGAGGAGAGAGCATTCAATGTCACTGCTAACAATATACAAGGATCACATGTAGTAAAGCCGACATCGCATCTAATGATTGTCAATGGGGTCATGCCGCCACTGCAATGCGACTCTCGAAGAACACAATGCAAGTCACCTGTACCTGACTTTCTGTGATTTCCTTTTTACTTTTCTTACTTTGTGATTTAGTTGGGTTTTTACAGCCAAATCACAGCTCTAAAATAGTTGTGCAGCAGCAAATTGCAAACAAGTTACCGTCGCCCCACAGGTCAGTGTGTATCCCCAGCCTTACGTATTACGGCGGTGCGTCCAGTTCTTCGGCCTCACAGCATCATATGGATCTATACCGCAGCTGCATAGCTGCCACTGTAATACCCTCCTGTGTAACTGGTATATATGAAATACAAGTGGCCTAAAACACACTAACTCAAAAAACACATACAAAAGATATAGCATCTAAAACCTCGGTAATAATTCATGATTAGGATCACATTAGCATAAAACATCTAGTGGCACAACATAGTTCTGTCTCTACATTGCAGTCGACTGATAAATGAACACTCTTCATAGAACATACCTATACCGCCATAGCACAATGCGAAGTGTGGAAGTGAAGAATATTTAAATTGCAGCTAAAAGCATCTGGGTGAATGGTGTAGAACACCATTGTGATAAACTGCAGTTGATATTGCTGAAGCTGCATTTAGCTCAATGGAAATGTGACTTTGCTACAATTTTTGTCTTGATACTGCAACACAATATGAGAGAAAGAGAATCTATCATCCCCCTTGTTCAGCAATTCTAATAGTCTAGGGATTCCCCCCCCCCCCCCCCAAAATGGTGATGAAGGCTTTTAAAATGAATCCAGAAAAACAAGGCAACTTAATATCTACTCATTTGTCTCTAGCACATTTGGCTGCGAACAGTTATTTTCAATGACAATATCATAAAGCAAAAAGACTGAATATGATCACTTGATTTAGGGGCATAGGCCTGAAATCTATGTTCATATAAATCAGTGTGTAAAAAGCAGACAAGGGACATGTCATCAGGGTATATGAGCATAGCCCAACTGTGTATAAGTTTAGTAAACCACCAGCTCCTGGGCTTTGAGAAGTGAAAGAAATAGGTTTCCCACGCTGACATTTCTGAAATTCTAGTGACCACGAGAATAGAAGCAAGCTTGTAATGAATGCAGCGAGGGTTAGTGTTGCACTACTTTACACAGATTTTTGAACATCCACAATTCAGTCTTAATGAGCGTCTGTAGAAATAGAACAAGCATCACAATTAGTAACCACCAAAGTCTTCTGTACCATCTTCAAACCATAAGGTATGAACACATGAACTGTACAGAAATACTCCTGTACCAAAGTAGAACTGTGCTTATTCATAATAAGTAATGTAAAAGTCATGTCCGTGCCAATGCCTTCATACACATAAACTAAAAATACCGCTAGTGATGTGGGATGGAAGATTTGTCGCAGAATTCCATTCAGCATGTACATGGGATGTTTAGCCATCTCATTTAGATGTATGGAATGGTCACTTGTGCCTCTCTTTGTGGCTTTTTCTTCTGTCACCCATCACAGCTTTATGGGCGTGCCAAAAAGAAAGCAACTGTTGATTTATATTAGGCTTTTTTTTTTTTTACACTGAATTTCACAAAATCATAAATACAGGGATATCCAGGAGAAAAGAAATGTTTGCAGCCTGCCACAGAACTGCATCTTGAAGGGGTTTTCCAGGACTTGATAGGTTTTTATTCGCACTGCATAGTATTAGTTCAATCAAATGAAAGATCTCTGCTGCTTACCTGCTCCCCACTGCTCTGGTCTGGTGCCCTGGCTCTGTTCAGTCAATGACTGGCCTTAACGGCCATGTGTCCCCTAGCGGCACATCACTGCTGGTTCACGTACCACTTGAGGACATGTTAACGGTGAGGTAATTGATAGGCTGCAGTGGTGCACGTGACCTTGCCCGTATGTATATGGGAAGGGAAAAAAAATACATGTTACTAGTACATGCAAAATGGGAAAACACTAGGCAAAAATGGCATGAAAATTTGACAGTAAACTCAACTGTAGCAACCAGTGTCAGGTAGGTGCTGCCAAGGCTAATAAGATCATGGGGTAATATTGGGCACTAGTGCACAAGAAAAACGTAGCAAAGCCAGAGGGAGTTCAAAGCTGGTAAACTATAGTAATAAATGGATTGGGTGGATTATAGTATCCAGGAAGTGTCACAGACAGTGGGTGTGGAACCACTGCGCCAACCAACTGTTTTGACTTTGGGCTAAGACTTTTGGACCTAAGGGAGTTAATCTGGCGTTCCCCTGGTTTTAACCCCTATACGGGTATCTGGCATTTGCTGCAGGGCAGTTCCCTCTTGGAATAGTCCCTGTGTGGTTTGTGGCTAACCCACAGGGTAAGAAACAACAATGTGAAGAGCTGAGGGATCAGGCAATATTCATAGTCAGGAAACAGGCAGAGGGCAGGGCAGGCACAGTAAGTTTGTATTCATGAGGTCAGGGCATGCCGCAAGGGGTCAATACATTAAACAGGCAATGGTCAGGTCAGGCAGACAAACAGAACAGCACACCATCACAGGGAACTACCAAGCTACCAAACTTACAGCTCAGGCACCCTCCCCAAGACTTAGGTGCCTTAAATATCCTGAGATGACCAACCATTGGCTGGAGAAGACTAGGGTGCACATGCACTGGCCCAGCGCGCCTGAGGAATAAACCAGATAGGCCTGTCAGGAAAGCACAGACGTTGACCTGCAGCAGGGAGAGCACCATGGGATGCCTGTGGTTGGGTCCATTACTGGTGGGCAGAGGAGGGCAATGAGTGATGTGGCATCTATGCCCGTTTGGAGAAGTGGAACAGCAGTGGGAAAGGGCTGCTAGTGAAACAAAAAGATAATCAAAATTAAGTTTATTTAGTTTAGAAAAAAGATAGCTGAGAGGAGATCTAATAACTGTAAAAATATATAAACGTTCAGTACAGAGATCTCTCCCATGATCTATTTATACCCAGGAGTGCGATTGTGACAAGGGGACATCCTCTATGTCTAGAGGAAAGAAGGTTTCTACAAAACCATGGAATAGGATTCTTTACTGTAAGAGCAGTGAGACTAAAGAACTCTCTGCCACAGGAGGTGGTTGTGGACTCACTAAAAGAGTTCAAGAGGGACCTGGACACATTTCTTGAATAAAAGGACATTACAGGTTATAGTTACTAGAATGCTGGAGAAGGGTCATTAATCTATGATGTTATTCTGTCTGCCTGATTGGAGTCAGACTTTGGTTCCCAAAAATGAGGAAAATTAGCTTCTACCTCATTGGGTTTTTTGCCTTCCTCTTGTTTAACTTTGCAGGATGATAGGCTGAACTGGATTAAAGTATGTCACTTACCAATCCTACAAACTATTTTAGGGTCCATTCACACGTCAGCAATTTTTTTCCGGATACGTCCCGGAGTTTGCGAACCCATTAATTTTCAATGGGGCCGGAACAGATGATATGCTATGTGCTGTCCGCATCCGCATTTCCGGATCTGCAATTCCGTTACCGAAAAAAAATAGAACATGTCCTATTCTTGTCCGCAACTGCGGACAATTAAAAGCCATTTTCTATTATAGTGCCGGCGATGTGCGGTCCGCGAAATGCAGAACACACATTGCCGGTGTCCGTGTTTTGCAGATCCGCAAAACAGATATGGACGTGTGAATGAACCCTTGCTATGTAATCCCACCAAAGTTAAACAAGCTGGGAACTGACAGATCACTGAACAGAGCCAGGGTGCAAGACTAGAGCAGCGGGCAGCAGGTGAATATGATTCTTTCATTAGGTCAAACACATTACAGGGCCTAAATAAAAATCGACCAAATACTCGAAAACCCCTTTAAGATGGCCATACACACAACTTAAGTGTCCTCGATCTTTCCCGATCCTCCCATACATATGTATGCTTGGTTCAGCCAGCATGCATATATGGTGAAAGGAGGGAGGGAAGAAAGCTGACATCTCTAGCGCTGACTTATTGTCAAGACAAGGCGACTACCATCACACACAAAGGCCTCATGCACACGACCGTTGTTTTGGTCCGCATCCGAGCCGCAGTTTTTGCAGCTTGGATGCGGACCTATTCACTTCAATGGGGCCGCAAAAGATGCGGACAGCACTCCGTGTGCTGTCCGCTTCCGTTTCTCCGTTCCGTGGTACGCAAAAAAAAGATAACCTGTCCTATTCTTGTCCGTTTTGCAGACAAGAATAGGCAGTTATATCAATGGCTGTCCGTGCCGTTCCGCAAATTGCGGAATGCAAAACACACAACGGTCGTGTGCATGAGGCCAAACAGGGATAGTGCAGCCCTAAAACTTCCCGGACCCACTATCCCTATCTACTTGCAAGGTCACCCTAGGCAGAGACCCCATAACTGGGCAACAGTCCCTACGTTGGAATACATGGGAGGGTGACACACAAACAGGGAACAACAAACATACAAACACTACGGCCCCTTTCACACGGGCGAGTATTCCGCGCGGATGCGATGCGTGAGTTGAACGCATTGCACCCGCACTGAATCCCGACCCATTCATTTCTATGGGGCTGTGCACACGAGCGGTGATTTTCACGCATTACTTTTGCGTTGCGTGAAAATCGCAGCATGCTCCTCTTTGTGCGTTTTTCACGCAACGCAGGCCCCATAGAAGTGAATGGGGTTGCGTGAAAATCGCAAGCATCCGCAAGCAAGTGCCGATGCGGTGCGATTTTCACGCACGGTTGCTAGGAGACGATCGGGATGGGGACCCGATCATTATTATTTTCCCTTATAACATGGTTATAAGGGAAAATAATAGCATTCTGAATACAGAATGCATAGTAAAATAGCGCTGGAGGGGTTAAAAAAATATTTAAAAAAATTTAACTCACCTTAGTCCTCCTGATCGCGCTGCCGGCATCTCCTTCTGTCTCCTTCTTTGCTGATTGTAGGAATAGGACCTGTGGTCACGTCACTCCGGTCATCACATGATCCATCACATGATCTTTTACCATGGTGATGGATCATGTGATGACCGGAGTGACGTCACCACAGGGCCTGTTCCTGCAATGAATGCTCACCACAGGTCCTGTTCAGCAAAGGAGACAGACGAGAAGCTGGGCTGCGCAATCAACTGGACTAAGGTGAGTTACATTTTTTAAAAAAATTTTTAACCCCTCCAGCGCTATTTTACTATGCTTTCTGTATTCAGAATGCTATTATTTTCCCTTATAACCATGTTATAAGGGAAAATAATACAATCTACAGAACACCGATCCCAAACCCGAACTTCTGTGAAGAAGTTCGTGTTTGGGTACCAAACACGCGCGATTTTTCTCACGCGAGTGCAAAACGCATTACAATGTAATGAGAAAAATCTTGCGTGTTCCCGCAACGTACCCGCACATTTTCCCGCAACGCCCGTGTGAAAGGGGCCTAAGAGAGTAGCAGTACAGTAAAGGGTGAAATGCCAATCGGACAATGAAGTACAAAACCCCAGAGGCAAACGAGAAAACCAACATGCCAGAAGGTGAAAAACCAGGATATCAATACAATACTAAATCACCAGAAGCCAAAAAACATAGTCACAATACCAATCCAGAAATACAAAAGCCAGAGAAGTCTTCAATACAACTAGGGAACAGCAGGGGGAGCCAGAGGACAAGAAATCCACCGGCAGAGACACATATGCGAGCTGGCTTTTTATACCTAATAGTGAACATCTCACGCCGACATCCCTGTACGTCGGCTGGAGCCTGAGCGTCCCGATCCTCTGGACCCCCGGCGCACCACATTATTGGCCCAGGACTCCGATGGGCTGCCCAGATCTGGTGCCCCCGGAATGGGCTGCCGCAAGGGAACCTTAACAATTATCTCCTCAAGAGCTAAAGGATTGGGCAGTTAAAATCCAACTTCATCAATCTCTAACTCTCCTGACACCTGCTGTCCGGGTGGAGTTGGTAGACTCCACACACATTTGATGGTGGGTTTCAGCTGACATAGTGTTACGAACTAATGGAATGTAGGTGACCAATAGATTAAGCAGCTTATATTTCTATGTGATGATTTATACCAGTAGATCATAACCAGATGAATAACAATACAATTACAGAGTGATCTAAGAGATAAAGCTAGAGAAAACAGCCAAAAGAAAGGATTCAGGGTTGGTATACAGTTGCAAGAAAAAGTATGTGAACCCTTTGGAATTATATGGATTTCTGCACAAATTGGTCATAAAATGTGATCTGATCTTCATCTAAGTCACAACAATAGACAATCACAGTCTGCTTAAACTAATAACACACATAGAATTAAATGTTACCATGTTTTTATTGAACACACCATGTAAACATTCACAGTGCAGGTGGAAAAAGTATGTGAACCCTTGGATTTAATAACTGGTGGAACCTCCTTTGGCAGCAATAACTTAAACCAAACGTTCCCTGTAGTTGCAGATCAGATGTGCACAACGGTCAGGAGTAATTCTTGACCATTCCTCTTTACAGAACTGTTTCAGTTCAGCAATACTCTTGGGATGTCTGGTGTGAATTGCTTTTTTGAGGTCATGCCACAGCATCTCAATCGGGTTGAGGTCAGGACTCTGACTGGGCCACTCCAGAAGGCGTATTTTCTTCTGTTTAAGCCATTCTGTTGTTGATTTACTTCAATGCTTTGGGTCGTTGTCCTGTTGCAACACCCATCTTCTGTTGAGCTTCAGCTGGTGGACAGATGGCCTTAAAGAGGAGCTTTCACTAGTTTAAAAACTAAAAACTAACTATATCAGTGGGCAGAGCGGAGTTTTTGTATGGGAATCCCAGGCTATGAGCTGTGCGCTACGATTGGCCAGCGCTGCAGCAAGGGACAACCCTAATACAAAAACTCTGCCCAGTACAACAGAGGGAGCTGCAGACACTGGAGCCTATGTCGGGCGAACGGAGCGGCGCCCAGACATACTAGTAAGTGCAGGGGGACCCCTGGGCGCCGCTCTGCCCACTGATATAGTTAGTTTTTAAACTAGTGAAAGGTCCTCTTTAAGTTCTCATGCAAAATGTCTTGATAAACTTGGGAATACATTTTTCCTTTGATGATAGCAATCCGTCCAGGCCCTGATGCAGCAAAGCAGCCCCAAACCATGATGCCCCCACCACCATACTTCACAGTTGGATGAGGTTTTGATGTTTGTGTGCTGTGCCTCTTTTTCTCCACACATAGTGTTGTGTGTTTCTTCCAAACAACTCAACTTTGGTTTCATCTGTCCACAGAATATTTTGCAAGTACTGCTGTGGAACATCCAGGTGGTCTTGTGCAAACTGTAAACGTGCAGCAATGTTTTTTTTTGGACAGCAGTGGCTTCCTCTGTAGTATCCTCCCATGAAATCCATTCTTGTTTAGTGTTTTACGTATCGTAGATTCGCTAACAGGGATGTCAGCATATGCCAGAGACTTTTGTAAGTCTTTAGCTGACACTCTAGGATTCTTCTTCACCTCATTGAGCAGTCTGCGCTGTGGTCTTGCAGTCATCTTTACAGGACAGCCACTCCTAGGGAGAGTAGCAGCAGTGCTGAACTTTTTCCATTTATAGACAATTTGTCTTACCATGGACTGATGAACAGCAAGGCTTTTGGAGATACTTTTATAACCCTTTCCAGCTTTATGCAAGTCAACCATTCTTAATCGTAGGTCTTCTGAGAGCTCTTTTGTGCAAAGCATCATTCACATCAGGCAATGTTTCTTGTAAAAAGCAAACCCAGAACTGGTGTGTGTTTTTTATAGGGCAGGGCAGCTGTAACCAACACCTCCAATCTCATCTCATTGATTGGACTCCAGTTGGCTGACACCTCACTCCAATTAGCTCTTGGAGATGTCATTAGTCTAGGGGTTCACATACTTTTTCCACCCCCACTGTGAATGTTTACATGGTGTGTTCAATAAAAACATGGTAACATTTAATTCTTTGTGTGTTATTAGTTGTTTTTTTTTGAAAAATCTATTTTTATTTTCATTTTCATAATTGAGATAAGTCTCACAATTAACAAGGTTCACAATCAATGAACAAAAGAGATTCAAAGTACATGGTGAGACAAATACAGCATCTTTTAGAAATAGGGAAAACCGGGGAGAAAGGGGAGGAACAAGGGGGAAGGGGGGGGGGGTGAGGAAAGGAGGGGGTAGAGGAAAGGATGGGGGTACAGTTGATATCGCCAATGATGATGCAATCCACTACAGTACTACTAAACAGGTCTACAAGTAATAGTCCCTTTTATGCATTGCGATATCAGGTAATATGAAGACAATCCTAATGGATTACACTGGATGCATCAAATCTAGTACTCCCATCCCGAGGGCAGCTAGAACATGAGAAATAAACTTTGTTCAGTCAAACATATTGAACAGGATAACAACCTGGTGCATTATTGGGCTTTCCAAAAAGAGACATTATGTTATTTGAGTAGTTATTGACAATGCTTATCTCGGGATCACATAAATTTCTAGAAAGCATTGAGTTGGACTAGAGTTGACTGGGGCACTTCCTATATTCCATCCAAGGTTTCCATAGCTTAGTAAATTTTTTGTGAGATCTATTTGACCAACTGACTAATTCTTCCATTAAGTATATTTGATCTACTTTTGAGTGCCATTGTTCCAACGTCGGGGGCGAGTGACTAAGCCATTGAAGTGGGATTAAGAGTCTCGCCGCCTGGATCAGTAAAGTAGCTAGATCTTTAGAAGAGGGGTACCACTTATTGGCTGGAAGCCAAAGGAGTATTGATTGAGGAGCGAAAACCCAGTCAGAATGGCAAATCTTATTAATTTCCCTTTCAATTAGGGTCCCAGAACTGTCGAATCTGAGGGCATGACCAAAAGATATGACCCAGGGAACCAGTGTGGGCTGAGCATCTCCAGCACACATCTGACTGAGATAGGCCCATTACAAATAGTTTCTGCGGGTCATTGTATCACCTCGTAACTGTCTTATATGAGTGCTCCTGGATTTTAGCACATCTCGAAAATCCATGAGAGTTCCGATGAATGCGTGCGATCTCCTGGGCAGAGAAAGAAATATTAAGATCCTTTTCCCATGATCTGATATAGGAAGGGATCCCTGGGTCTATGGGGGTAATCAAAGCTCTGTATCCATCTGTGTAGGTTAGTCTCTCAAACCACGTGGGGTCTGCTTGTACTTTAATAGTAGACAGTAAGGTCCTGAGGGAACTCTGTAGTTCCTGGTTTGCTATAAAATTACTAACAGGAATGGCTTGAGAACAATAGTTTGGGATATTATCAGCTGAACCGATCTCCTGAAACAGGGAAGAGATCGTAACATCTTTCAAGCCTTTCCAAAAATGTGGTAACTCGTGGGTGTGTATGTTTAATAGATAGGGAATTAATTTTGCAGGTAGGTCCTTAGGGGGGGGAGAGAATATTCCTACTGTTGTGTGCAATGACCTTATGGTTTGGTATATACCCCTTGTGAGGTTCTGTGGAATGGGAGAGACAGTACTCAGTCCCCACAGACCCGCCGATTAAGCATCTGACAGTAGATCTGTCTCAATGTCAGAACCCAGTATCTTATATCTTGGTATGCACATCTGTAACCACCTTTTCAACTGGATCGCTTTGTAATAGTGCTCTACATCCGGCAGGCCAAAGCCTCCGTGAGCTCTGCTCCTTGCAAGTTTGAGGAAAGAAATCCTAGGTTTCTTGCCTCTCTAAAGAAAGGTCGTAAGGATTTGCCTGACGGTTTTAAAAAAGGATTTTGGGAGAAATATAGGTACCATTTGTAGCAGGTACGTGATTTTGGGCATGATATAAGTTTGTATGAGGTTCTTTCTATCTATCCAAGATAGCCATGGTAGAGCCAGTGAGCTCAGTTGCTCCTGAATTTTTTTCACTAATGTGGGGTAATTTAGTTTATATAGAAGGGAGGGGTTATTGGGGAGAGTCATTTCCAGATATGGGAGAGAGGTAGGATTCCATTTAAAGGGAAAGTTGTCTTTTAATAAATGGATCGTTTCGGTCGAGAGGTTAAACCCCATTGTCTCCGACTTAGCGTAGTTCATTTTAAAATTGGACAGATTGCCAAATTCAGAGAAGGTGTCTAAGACATGTGGGAAGGCTTTCGTGGGATTTGATATCAAGAGCATAAGGTCATCTGCAAATGCAGCACATTTATGTTCTGTTTTACCAATTTGTAAACCCCTTATACGTGGATCATCTCTGAATGCTTGTAACAGTGTTTCCATTACAAGCATGAAGAGGGAGGGCGACAAGGGGCAGCCCTGTCGTGTCCCATTTGTAATGGGAAGAGCTCCGACAGTGTGCCATTAACTCTTACTCTTGCTCCTGGGGAACCATATAAAGACATAACTGCCCGTATGAAGGGGTCTGGCACTCCAAATCTATTTAGAGTTCTTTGCATAAATACCAGTTTACCCTATCGAAGGCCTTCTCTGCGTCCGTACTAAGAAGGACTAGTGGAGAAGACTTCTTATGAACCCAGAAAGCTGCATTTATCAATCTACACGATTGGGAGCTACCTTCTCGACCCAACACGAAACCCGCTTGCTCTGGGTGTACTATTTTTGGTATGAGGGGGGCTAGTCTAGAAGCTAGGAGTTTAGCCCATATCTTGACGACTATGTTCAACAAGGATATGGGACGGTAATTTCCACACTCTGTGTTGTCTTTCCCTTCCTTGTGGATTATGGCCTCCAAGGTCTGCCTCGGTAAGGGGTTCCCTTCTAGAAGTGCCTGGCACCATTTAGTTAGTTTAGGGGTTAAGATAGATAGAAATTTCTTAGAATAGCCTACTGGAAGACCATCTGGCCCCGGGGCTTTACCCATAGGCATTGAGCTAAGTATTTTTACAACTTCGCTGTCTGTGACCGGTTTAAGGAGAAGTGAGCTATCTATCTCCTGTAAACTGGGGAGATGTAATTTTGTCAGGAAGCTATCTATTAACTGTCTCTTCTTATCTTGAGTATGATCTGTACTCGGAAGCTTTTTAGGGGGGTCAATATTGTATAGTTTTGAGTAGAACGAGCAAAACTCCCTTGCAATATCTTTAGTCGCGGTTACCAGCGTACCTTTATCTGTTCTGATTGCTGCAATATGTTGTGCCTTATTTCTTTTCTTTATCATGTGCGACATCAAGCGATTTCCCTTATCCCCATGGAGATAGAACTGGGTTTTGGAGTATTGATAAGCCTTAGCACATCTAATGTTGAGGAGCTCTTTTAGTTGTCTCCTAAGGGACTCAAGTTCAGCCTGTAGTGACAGGACTATTGACCTTTTCTGCTTTATTTCTATGGAGGATATTTGCTTATCAGGGAGTTTATTTTGTTCTGCCTCTCTTTCTTGATACGAGAACCTAGGGCTATAAGTTCCCCCCGAATGAAGGCCTTGTGTGCTTCCCACGTTATCGTTTGCGACGTATCCTTGGGATCATTCTCCTGGAAATATCTTGCAAGTTTTTTAGCGATGTCGGACGCGTGACGGTCCGAGTCTAAGATAGTCTCATCGAGATGCCACGCCCACTCCCTAACAGGTAAGTTAGCAAAGGAGAGGGTAGTGGTCACCGGGGCATGATCAGATACAGTAATGGGGTCTATAGTGGAGTCACGTACCATGTCTACATGGGAAATAAATATGTAATCTAGGCGTTGGTATGTATGGTGTACTGCTGAATAAAACGTATAGTCTCTATCAGAACTATGTAACATCCTCCAAGTATCTATTAGCCTATGTTCCCTCAACAACAGTTGGATACCTCCTATCGTCCTTTGGGATTGGGCAGTGCCGTCCATGGATGCATCTAATGATGGATTAAGCGAGACATTGACATCCCCTCCTACTATTAGAATTCCTTCTGCAAAATCCCTAAAGCTTTTAAGGGTTTCTTTAATCCATTTGTGCTGGCGCGCATAAGGCGCGTAAAGACAGGCTAGGGAAACCATAATCTGGCCTACCCTACCCTTCACAAACAAAAATCTGCCTTCCGGGTCCATTTGGGTCACTGAGTGCACAAAGGGTACATTTCTACTAATGGCTATGCTGACCCCCCTGGCGGCTTTGTGGTATGTGTTGTGAAACCACTGAGAGAATTTAGATTTCGGCAATTTAGGAACTTTCCCCTTTTTAAAATGTGTTTCCTGGAGGAAACATATGTCACTTTTGCTTTTCCTAAACATAGTGAAAATCTGAGAACGCTTCTGAGGTGTATTAAGACCTCTCACGTTGAAAGTGGTCACATTAACGCCATGAGGGGTCAGCAGAGTCCAACAGCAAGGTAATTGTATTGTTCACCCAAGTTAAGCTGCACCAGAAAGTGTAAGTGGGAAGAAACATAGGCACTAACATGTGCCTCAATAACATTAAACAATTGAACACAATTCTTGGAGCAAGGATGATGTGGTGTACAGCGTTTAAAGCCGCCACATCAAGATGTGGGGGGAGGGAGTGATGACAACAGAGCATTCTAGCCCGAGTCCTCACATCCATGCTCCTAGAGGCTACTGTAAATAATATAACACCTGAGAACATTGAAACTCAATAAGGAGAGCAATAGGTGAGAGATAACACAGCAATATAGACCTAGTGAGGTAAATACGGGTCACATCTTGCATGTTATGAGCTCAAACATAAGGTTATTTATGAGCCTGCGTGCTGATGAACCGTTTTGGTGAAGCAGGTGAATATGGCTTCTGGAGTATCCCAAACCTGCGAGCAGGCCTAAGTATAGTGAGTATGGTACTTGTACTCTGAGGTCTTGGTTATTGGAGTTCGTTCCATTTCAGCTACTCGCACATCAGGTGTATAAGGCCGGTGAATAAGGCCACAAAGCCTATAAGTAGGGTATCAGCAGAGTCCATACTCTTAGGGTGTCGACAGCGGCTCATATAGGGAAGAAGATAGTCATGGACTGTCAGGGATCACTCACTGCCAGGGGACATAGAAAACAACAGCCATCAACAAATTCACTAAGGTAAATCACCCGGCGCTGTGAGCCTATTGAATATCCGTTTGTCTCTTGTTGCTTGATTTCGGTCTGGCAACCGTCTCCCACGGTTCTCTCAGCGGGAGGCGAGGTAGTTTGTCCGCCAAAGAAGCTACAGGTAGCCAAGAGTCTATCTGGACTGGTGCGACCCCCAATATGGACCAGGCCTCTGTTAGGTCAGAGGGAATGCGCACGACACATCTGCGGCCATTCTTAGCGAAGGACAACCCGAAAGGGTACAACCATTTGTATAGAACTTTCTGATTTCTGAGCTGTTCCGTAAGGGGTCTGAGAATCCGCCTCTTCGCCAGTGTGGAGGGCGCTAGGTCTTGAAACAGAAGGACAACAGAATCAGTGTACCTGATATCTTTGGTGTTCCTCGCGGCTTGCAGGATGGCAGCTGTGTCTCTATAACTTAAGAGCCCGCATACCACGTCTCTTGGGGGCTCGTCCGCTTTGGGTCTAGCTCTGAGCGATCCGCTCTATGACAATGGAGGCTGCCTGTTGTTCCCCCAGTAGATCTGTAAATAGTTTTATGGCGGCTGACTCCAAGTCTTCATTAGCCACTAGTTCTGAAAGGCCTTTGAGACGGAGATTTCTCCTCCTATCTCTGTTCTCTTGATCCTCTATCATGAGGTGGGTAGTATTCAGTGAGGAGGCATTCTGTTCCAACGTCTGCTCGAGTATTGAGCCGTGTTCGATCATACGATCCTGTCGCGATTCCAGCTTTTCCACTCGCTGGCCTAGAGATCTCATCTCATGGCGGAGGTCACGTATCTCTCTTACGAGCGGGGCAATCGCTTGCTGTAGCGTGGCTTTGAAGAAAGCTTTTGTGAGGGTGCCACTATCTCCTTCGTAGTCATCTCCAGCGCATGACACCGCATTACTTTCTGTGTTTTCATCATCCGCAGGAATCCTATCTCCCTCGTCCCGCGCCATCTTGGAAGCGCGCGCTGGGGACGCGGCGCCCTTCTTATAAAAGTATTTGTCTATCTCTGCTGGATTTTTCTGCGAGCTGGAGTGCCTAGGAGCTTCTCTGGGCTTGTCTCTCCCGATTTTTACCATATTGTCTCAGGTATTTCTGTATATAAGCTGAAGAGCACGGACTTTAGAGGCAGGAGATCTCTCCTACAGCTCCGTCTCCATCAGCGGCTAGGCTCCGCCTCCCGTGTGTTATTAGTTTAAGCAGACTGTGATTGTCTATTGTTGTGACTTAGATGAAGATCAGATCAAATTTTATGACCAATTTGTGCAGAAATCCATATCATTCCAAAGGGTTCACATACTTTTTCTTGCAACTGTATAGGGTTGGTATGACTTGAACCAATATATCTATTTCAACTCTTTTTGTAATAGTTTCCAATCCTAATTTCCCCTTCTAGGGGATTCCCATTCCCATTCAATGGCAGAGAAATGTATTGCATCCAGGCTGCCATTATGACATTCTTTCACATGTCGTGCCAATGGTTTATTTAGTTTACTGGCAATTCTCCCCTACAAGGCGTCTAAACTCATGGAAACTTTTACCAATATAATCTAGTGAGAAATAAGACTGGCAAACATAGACAAACCACTTAGGCTAGTTTCATACCTGCAGTAGAGCTATCAGCAGGCTGATCTGGAAGAAGGAACAGGCTACTGCAGTTCACTGTATCCAGCCTAGCCGGATACTGCCGTGCACCACCTTACCTCATTGACTATGCTGGGATCCGGTGTAGCTCCGGCTGGTTTCCAGCATGAGCGCTGGGTTTCGGCCGGACTAAAGCTGGTGCACGCACAGTTTTTTGTCCGGCCGGAACCCAGCACTGACACCAGAAAACAGCTGGATCCCCACCAGATCCCTTTATAGTCAATATGGTCTAGTGGTGAATGACAGCATCCGGCTAGGTCGGATACGGTAAACTCCGGTAGGCTGTTCCTCTGCCAGATAGCTTTACCGCAGGAGTGAAACAAGCCTTAGTTTTACAGTTAACAGAATCTCTCAAATAGTAGGTAATAGTCATAGCAGAGCTCCTAACAGGTCTAGGTACATTCATATATCAACAAGACATACAACCCAGACAATGGTAATTTCCTATAGTCAAGAGCCTAACGGTTGTGGTCTCATGTAATGACTATGGATAAGATGGTCCCCCAAACTAAGTCCCTTTCTATACGTAATCAGTGGTATATATGGAAAAATATCTGTTAAATCTGCATCATCAGTCAAAATGTCCCCATGTTTACTCAGTATGTCATAAATGTTTGGTGATTGTTTATCTTATAGATTATTCAAGGGGTGTAGGTCTCTATTTTGGCTGAAGTAGGGTATTTCTATCCTGTTCTTTTGCATAAATAAAGACTTCCCCCCAAATTCTCTTGTGGTATGCCCTAGACTTAAAACAATTACTGAAGCCTGTTGTTTGATGAAAAATTTCAACATCCTCTCAGCAATTTCTCTGGGTATTATAAATAATCAAGTAGAAAGGCTTCCCAGAGTATTTTTCCAAATAAATTTAAAAAAGGTGATAGAGTGCTCCTGTATTTCAAAGGTGAAGCATAAGCCCAACTCATTATGGTTAGGCTGATCCAATAAAATCTAAATATCTCTACAACAAAGGGTCCATTCACACGACCGTAAGGTTTTTGCGGATCTGCAAATTGCGTATCCGCAAAACACGGACACTGGCAATGTGCATTTCGCAATTTACAGACCGCACATCACCGGCACTATAATAGAAAATGCCTAATCTTGTCCGCAATTGTGGACAAGAATAGGACGTGTTCTATTTCTTTGTGGAAATGGAATCATGGATGTGGAAGTGCGGCTCTGCAAATGCGGACAGCACATTCTGGCCCCATTGAAAATTAATGGGTCTGCACCTGTTCCGCTAAATTGCGGAACGGATGCGGACCCATTTTGCGGATGTGTGAATGGACCCAAGCAGAATATTTTCTATGGAAGCAGGCGTCCCTTGATCTTAAAAAATGCAGAATCCCTTCAATTCCAAAATCATGTTTTATAGAGGTATTTACTTCTACATCAATACTTGCCAAAAATGCTGCTTTGACGTCTATTGATAATTTTATGCTTGGTCTGACATATTGAATATCTTGTGATTTTTTTGTAAATATCTTTACTAATAAAGATTACGTTTTAAAGGTTCGGACCTTTCCTGCTACATGTTAGACAATTTTCCAGCCTGACCTTATACTCATCATAGCAATAAAGACGGCAAACTACGTAGAGTGCTGTTATAAGCCTTTTATTCACTATATCACACTATTTTCCACTAATAGGTGAGAATCTGCTTTGTGTTACTGTCAGGATATTGAGTTCCCTCTCTTCTCCCTCCCGGGTTTGACAGTTTCCAGCCTCAACAGAGCTCCCCCACCTCAAAGCATAACACCCTCCATACACAGAGAGCTTAACTTTATAAACCAGCTGCTCCAGGGATTGGGGAGGGGGGAAGACCTGGCCCTTTTTATTTTGATAGGAAAATAAATACCTTCCATAGCAACACTCTACTCGCCCCTAAATATTATGGCAGAGGAGAGAAAATCCTCTCTTAAGTACAAGGACCTATGCATACAGAGCAGCGCACAAAGCAGCAAACAAATATATAAGCTGGTAGTCTACAATAGCAACACATACGCACAGCTGACCGCTGCACCACGCAGCTTATATTCTTCTATTCTATTCCTCTCACTTCATAGAAAGCAGCAGATTCAGGAACCTTGTACAGAATAAAAGGGGTTTAGTAAATGGCGTCTCTTTTATAGACCAGCTTTCTTGGATCTTGGGATTTGCTGAAATGTAAGCAGGAAAACATGCAGACCAGCTGATCCCCGACACCATACATTTACGGTATTTTCTGAATTCTTACATGCACTTGATGGAAATGATTATTTGGAAACATACATATTATGCAGGACCGGCTTTCCTTATATTCATTAACACTTATTTTTCATCTGGTGACAATGTGAATGGCGATAATACAATCATACTGATGGACACTTTATGAGAATTACGCCATTTAATGCTCCTCCCTTGACTCTCCAACATCTGATACCTGTATAAGGTTGGCTGCTGGAGTCCGCCGCTTCTCAAAATGCTTCTGTCTATGTTGTTCTTGAACTTTTAGCGCAAAACCAGAACCCAGAATACCCTATTGAAGAAAAAAAAACAAAACCTATTTTTTATCACTCATCTAAAAAGCTGATTTTAACTGTTTAAATTAAATAACTCTGTCAGCAGTTTTGACCATGCTAAACTGTTGATAGCACTTGGCAGAGGCTGGGAAACACAGAACAAACATACCTTTTGTGGAGCTTTTATTATCATGAGTAGTGTGAATATGAAGTTTTATTCTGTAAGAATCTGCTCCTACATGTGCTCTGAAGGCAGAATTTCCCTATGAAGTGACTTCTGTATTGACCTGCTTCACAACCACTCCCCTCTGCTCTCAGTGAGAGCTGTAGCATCCAACCAAGAAACCACTACAGCTGTCACTTCGAGCAGAGGGAAAGGGCTAGGCTGTGAAGCCGCTCAATGCAGATAATAGAGACCACTTCACAGTGAGGTTCTACCTGCAGGGCACTTTAATGGGTTTGGCGAGCCTTTACTAAGTGATGGGCTGTCCTCAGGATAGGCTATCACTGGCTAATGAGAGGGGGTCCAACATCCCACACCCCGCTGATCTGCTGTTTGGGTATGGCTTCATCACCAGAAGTTCGGGCCAAAACTGCACACCACAGGCAGTCATTACTACAGTGTTGCTCCCACTGACTTCAACGACAGCTGACTGGTGGGGTGTGGAGTTTTGGACCCACAGCGATCAGTTAGTGATGGCCTATCTAGGCCATCTCTGAGTATAGACTGGACAACCCTTTAATGAGCGGACTCTGGCAGAATAAAACTACATATTCGCAGTACTCTGAAAAACTTTCATAAACACTTTACAAAATGTATGTTTGTACAGTTCTTCCCATTCCCTACCTAGTGCTGTCAGCAGTTTATAATGGTCAAGACTACTGACAGATTCCTTTTAAAAGAACTCACCGCTGGAAGTGCAAAAAAGGAGATGCCAAGAAGAGCAAACCCTGCTGCCAGGACTCTGCCAAGCCATGTACGAGGTGTCTTATCACCGTAACCGATGGTAGTAAGTGTAATCTATCAAAATATAGACATATGAGTACAGTTAGTAAATTGCTGTATACTTCATTATGAAATGTCCATTGGCGTACTCAAAGAGGACCTCTGGTGGTGTAAATGATGGACACAGAATACAAATGAAAGTACATTCATCACTTACAATGTACTCTTCCTGAGTTATACCCTGTATTATACACCAGACCGTTTTCTGAATTCTGCATGCTTCAGAGCTGAAATGCACCAGCCTTATTTACTAGCTCAATGTCTGCACAAACCTTGTTCTGTTTATTTGTGTTCTGGGAAGTATGGTCTTTAATGGAGTTTTACGGGAGTTCAATATATGGTTGAATGAAGGGGGTCTGACTCCCGGGACCCCACTGATCTGCTGTTTACAAAAGCCGAGGCACTCTATTGAGTGCTGCATCCTTTTCCTAGGCCAGTGACATCGGGTTCATCTGTCACATGGCCTATGTGCAACTCAGTCTCATTTAAGTGAATGGGGCTGAGCTGCAATACCAAGCACAGCCGCTATCCAGTGTATGGCGCAGTGTTTGGCTTGCTTCAAGGAGGAAGCAGTGTTCACCAGAACATCACAGCATCTGCAAACAACTGATCAGCGTGGGTGCCAGGTATTGGACCCCGACCAATCAGATACTGATGACCTATCCCGAGGATAGGGCATCAATATTCAAATTCGGGAAAAGTCTTTACACTTGAAATATCTAAACAAAACAGTCCACTTTCATCTGCTCTATTAGGGAATTTTGAGCTAATATTCCCCTCTTACCTAAATCTAGGTAAAAGTCCAGAGGATTTCCATTTTGAAGAACTGCAGGTATCCAATTGCACCTATGCAGGGGCGGATTGGCCATAGACCTTACAGGGAAATTTCCCAGTGTCCCAAGGGGCCTCCCAAGCCCTCCTCTCTGCCACTGACCAGGTACATAATGAACTCTCAGTGGTAAATCACGCTACGAGCATCAGATACTCATGTACTCAGCCAGCGACCGCACATGCCCTCCTGAATTCAACTGCTGTGGCCACATCTCACCTCCTAAGCCCCCTGCCCCATATATTAATCAGAGACAAATGAAGGAAGAGGACAGAAAATGGCAGCTGTTGATGGCCACCACAGAGGGACAGCTTTTGGGGCAATATACAGTATTGTGCTGCACTGTGGTATATCGTTCTGCTGGGACAGTATTGCACTATGATATTTTCGATCCTGCCTACTTGTGTTGCCCCACCAATTTGGACCACCCTACACCATGGGGCCACTTTTATTTATTTTTTTATCCAGGGCCACTTTAAGTTCCCAGTCCGCCTCTGCACCTGTGATATGACTTTCATACATAATAGTGTATAGTGGGGGCTCAGTAGGATTCGCTATGATTAGGCAGTCTCTGGAGGACACACAGCGTGAAATGTGTTTGTGTATCCCGAAAATAACATTTAAAGGGGTTGTCCGGGTTCAGAGCTGAACCCGGACATACCCTTATTTTCACCCTGGCAGCCCCCCTGATGTTGGCATCGGAGAATCTAATGCTCTGATGCGCTCCCTTGCCCTGCACTAAATCGCGCAGGGCAAGGGCTCTTTTGTTTTCAATAACACACTGCCGGGCGGAAACTTCCACCCGGCAGTGTGTTCGGTGACGTCACAGGCTCTGATGGGCGGGCTTTAGCACTGCCCTAGCCGTTTTACTGGCTAGGGCAGCACTAAATCCCGCCCATCAGTGCCGGTGACGTCACCGGGCTTCCTGGCAGCCCCATGAAGAGCCCCAGTACATCACCGGATCTCCAAAAAATGCCTTTGCCCTGCGCGATTTAGCGCAGGGCAAAGGAGAGCATCGGAGCATGAACTGCTCCGATGCTCAAGTCAGAGGGGCTGCCTGGGTGAAAATGGAGGTATCTCCGGGTTCAGCTCTGAACCCGGACAACCCCTTTAAGATGGTTTCTCAATGTTTAACATTGTTGCCCTCTATGATATCTAAGCAGTAGAGGTCCAAGTGCTGGTAACCCCGTGACTCATGGCTAGTCATCTTTTCTCTCACTCAGTGCTATTTATTCTTGTATGCTTGATTAAGACACTGCCACTGTGTTTAGTGATGCTTCACTTCATGATCAGTGGAGGATCAACCCCTGAGGATGCGCTATCAACATCAGACATCAGCTTTAATACTCAAAAGGGTCCATTGCAGGACCTGAATTCTTCTATAACCGTGTGTTCTACCGGCAGATTTGTACCTGCATTACTTCTGAAACGGACATGTCTGTTCCATTTAGGCTTGAAAGTACAAGCCATGTTTTAGCAGTTCCAAATGTATGAGCTAATTCCCATGACCCAGTATTCTGCATTTAGCGCTTTTTTATTTGCTAACCATGGTTTGGCCAGATTTGTCTACAATTCCATTCAAGTTTGAGTTTAGTATATTTCCAACACACAGAAAAAGCACACCCATCATATTTTAAGAACTTGAAAAAGTAATTTATTGCTGTAGAGGAAATTTGCTATATTTAAATTAGTGAGGTAGGAAGGTTGTGGTTAGTGATTTAGTCCACAAGACTTGCATTTGATCATTTTAATAATTAACTGCTCGATGCTGTACTCGCCTATCTCCATCAGTCCCATAGACTTTGAATGCAGTGCCACCATGCATGCTTGACCACCGCTCCATCCAACATCCTCCTCACTGCAGTCATGCAATGTAGTGGAACAGGGTCCTGGGACCGCTGTTTTAGAGATCATGGGGATCCTATATGTCAAAGATATGTTGAAGACTTTTCCTCCAGATCTAACTCCTGGTAATGCGAAGGGTGAAATCTACAGAAATTGTTGCAGAATCTACATGTAAAATAGAATTAAAAAAATACTAATCCGTGCAAAATCAGCAGCGGAAATTTTCCACTACACCTAAATGTAGCATAAGGTTGCTTTAAGGTACATTTACACTTAGTGGTATTGGTATGGTAGAGAAGTATGGCACCATTACCACCCCACACTTAAAAAAATAACCTTGTACTGACATGTAGTTTTGTCACAATTAAGGTAGCATTTTTTAACAGAAAAACTCTTCTAGGAACATTTTCCTAGAAGTGAATGGGAACTGTTAGTATTGAAATGTGTGACCAAAATGATGGCAAAACACCAGCAAAAACTGAATATAAATACGTGTATTATCTGCCATGATTTTAGCAGTACAGCAGTGGTGCAACTTTAAATATAGTATATAAGTATAAATATACCCTTAGCATTCTGGAAACAGGCACAGAATCTGCATTAAAATTACACATTTTCTGTATTTTTAATCCAGATTTCCGGTTTAAGGGATTTTGGGGACTGATATTTATGTGTTTTTTTTATGCCTCCTATAGATTTCTCTGTGAATTTCAATGAAGAATCCACACCACAGAGAAACATGTTATTTTTTTTCCCTACTGCAATTTATCTATCGCCATGCAGAAAATTGCTCTGTATGAACTACAGAGAAAATATGTTCTTACCTGTAATTTTGATCTCCTTGAGTCCATAGGCAGCACACTTACTGTATATCCCACTATATGCTGCCATAGGATGATGAGGAAAGAAAAAAATTTGTTCTTACTTGTAATTTTTCTTTCCTTGAATCCGTAGGCAGCACATAGTGGTATATAAGTGTACTGCCATAGGACGATGAGGAAAGTGTGAATTGAAAACAAACAATGAAGGACAGATTCGGAGCAGATATTGCACAGATTTTGCACATGGAAAATCGCTGTGAGAAGCCTAAAGTATATTTACACACTGCGGGTTTTTGTAGAAATGTTTGTGACTGTTCCATTTATCTGAATGCAGCTTGCAGAAATCCATGTGTTTGCTGCCAAAACAACTCGATTCAGAAGAATGGAAGTGATTTGTAATCTGTTGCAGAATTCTGCTGCATGTGAATATGACCTAAGGCTGAGTTCACAGCAGTAAACTATGCTGTGTATTCTGTTACTTATTCATTTCAATGCGAGAAAGACGGCCATGTTTTTTTTTACCCAGCTGTTTTCAAATATGCTTGAGAAGTGGCATGTTACTTGTTTCATAAGTATTTTAGCTGCATTCCCCATTGTAGTCAGAGGGGAAGGGCTAAAAAAGCTTGAGATATTTGGCAAATTTTTGGTAGCACTATTGATCTGTGATGACGCTAAACTATAACGAATCTGTGACAAATCCGCTGCAAAACCGTCATGAGTTACACGCCTAAGAAGTCCACAACATAAATTAACATGTTGCAGAGATCATTTAAAAAAATATATATAAAGAATTATAGAACACTTACCGTCCCCCACCAAAGTGAGTCAGCATAGGTTGAAAATTCAGTATTTTCATCTTTCTCTGCCAGGTATACCAGGAAGGAGGCAAAAATTAGCACCAGAAAACCTATGTACCATGCAGTGATCAGCTCCTGCAGTACAAGGGACAAGAAGAATATTTTACAAGCACTTCAGAAGCTTATAAAAGACTTGCGTTAATAAGCAAACAGCAACCGCAGAATTTGGTAGGGCTTAAGGGCTCATTATTTTCACATTTTCCCCATTTGAAAACCTCCTAGATTGTACTGTTCTTCACATACAACTGTTCTTTAATAAAAAAATGATTGGAACAGAAAACTATTAACTTACGTACAAAGCATAGTACAGCACCTTACAGTGTCCCTGCAGCTTCAGACTAAGGAGCCATAAGCACTTTGGGGTCCTTTATTATACAGCAATACGCCTAAATGAGGTGTATTTCAGGTGCAGATGGGCGCTATCTGCGACTTCGCCCCGCTTACAGCAGGTCTAAAATTGTGTCTCATTTACCATTTTCTACGCTTGTTTTAGGAATCTGTCTTACATTTAGAACTGGCGCTGGATGCGCCGAAGTTATGGAGAGGCCGGCGCCCCTTCATATCTTCGTCGGATCCTCTGCCAGCTATGGGGCTTTATTAGGACCGTCATCTAAAACGCCAGTCTTAATAAATGTGCCCCTTTGTGTGCAGTCATATGATGCTCCTTACTATATATTTTCCATAATGGCGTGTAGTGGAACATTTCACAACTGAAAGACAGAAAACAATCCCCTGAATGTAAAGTTTGAGAGCGACTAGTGCACGTTGGGAAATTTTCCTGCCCACGTGGTGTTCTCAGTGGGTGCACTACCAGTCTCCTCAGTAAGGCCTTATGCACATGACCATAATTTTGGGTCTGCATCTGACCCATTCGTTCAAAACACATAGTATACAGATGTCATCTGCGTGCTGTCCGTGTCCGTATGTCCGTCCCCCAAATTATGGAACATGTTCTATTCTTGTCTGTTTTGCAGACAAGAATAGCCAGTTCCATTAATGGAAATGGCTATGAAATGGATTTCCCATACAGAACATTTATCACCTTTTTACAAGGATATATGATAGATGTATGATCGCTGGGATCCCTAGTGATTACGAGAGTAGGGTTAGGAGTATCCTGTGAAAGGAGTGCATGCATGTCTCCATTCACTTCTATGGGATTGATGGAGATAGATAACTACTCCATCAGTGAATGGAATCATGGTCACGCATGCATACTACTACCCGCCCCCTTCTCCGCCCACGCCATGCCCCTTTTTTTAGATATGGCGTAAGCAGGGAAAAGTTGCAGATTGCGGCGCAAATAACCTTTGCGCCCCAATCTGTGACAGATATATACACCAGAAAACTGGCTTATATCAGTTAGGAAATGACCCCCGTTGTCTACATCCACAGGTTGGAAACCTGTTCTGATTAAGCGCGACTAATGCAGGTATTTAGCCTCTGAATGTACACATGACTCCACACACTGACAGGAAGTAAAGGTCCTGAAAGTTAAAGAGGTTGTGTCATCTGTGACAATGGGGGCATATCGCTACCTCTGTGTGCTGCACCTATCTCCTAAACAGAGCCCCGAAAGTGGTGGAGAGCACACTGCGCATGTGCAGCCATTTGGCTGCTAAAAATAGACGAGCTCTGGCCTGGCTGTTTCTGTCAGGCCCATAGAAGTGAATGGGAGCAGTGGCCGGTCATGCGCGGTGTGCTCCTATTCACTTCTATGGGGAGAGCGCTTGGTGGTGTCCAGACCACAGTCTTCCAGCCACCACTTTGACCCGCTCCGTGCTCAATATAGGTATGTGGTCCCAGCACCTGCACCTATAAGTCAATGGGGGCATATCCTAACGATATATCCCCATTGTCTCAGATAGATGAGACAACCCTTTTAAGTTAAACTTATAAAATATTAGTTAGTTTCTGAATTGTTACACAAAGTTCACACTTGAGCAGACTAGAAATAACTTATGAGCCAAATGCTTGTTTTTACCTTCCAATCTGCACTGGAACCCAAACACTTTAAGACATTTATCAAATGTGCTATGCTAGTTTTGTGGTGTAAAAAACTGTGGGCACCATTTGGTGCATATTTTTCGGACTTTTGGTCAAATTTTGCGACATTTGATGAACCCTTTTTGAAGTGGAGTGAAAAGTGAGCCAGGATTTCAGATCGGAACACCTTTATGTCTTATTCATGATGTGCAACATTTTAAAAGGTTGCATCTCTACAGCAACCCCCTGGTGTTATTTTACAGACAAAGGTGTACACCACATTGTACTTGCACCAAATATAAAATTACTATGCGCCATTTCATAAATATGGCTCAACCTCAGAAAGCTAAGACACCAAAACCATCTCAAATGATACTAGTTTTTCCATATGAGCCTTAAAGGGAATCTGTCACCTGCTTTTAGCATTTTAAGCTGTCACCATCGCTATGTTCACTAAAGTACCTTATTTCCAGCAGTCTTCTTTTTACTTGATTTCGTTTTGTCCTTTTGATATAAAAGCGCTTTTTATGATATGCTAATGAGGGTCCAAGGTGCCCAGAGGGGCGTTTTTTTCCCTCTCCGGTGCCCAGTGACGCCCCCCTGCAGTGCCCAAGAACGCCTCCTGATTCTGAAATAACCTCCCACAGCCCGGCAAACGGTTCCGCCCCCTCCCCACGTCGTAGTCTACCTTCTAGAAATGCCCCGTCCTTCTTCCTGTCGGTGGCCAGAAAACTCGCGCAGGTGCAGTACCGCCTGCGGCCTGCGCGATCATCAACCTCCTGAGGGCAACAGCCTCAAAAGTCTCACTGGGCATGCGCCGAGCCCAGTGATGTAACCTGAGCGCTGTTGCCCTGAGGAGGTTGATGATCGCGCAGGCCGCAGGCGGTACTGCGCCTGCGCGAGTTTTCTGGCCGCCGACAGGAAGAAGGACGGGGCATTTCTAGAAGGTAGACTAGGACGTGGGGAGGGGGCGGAACCGTTTGCCGGGCTGTGGGAGGTTATTTCAGAATCAGGAGGCGTTCTTGGGCACTGCAGGGGGGCGTCACTGGGCACCGGAGAGGGAAAAAAACGCCCCTCTGGGCACCTTGGACCCTCATTAGCATATCATAAAAAGCGCTTTTATATCAAAAGGACAAAACGAAATCAAGTAAAAAGAAGACTGCTGGAAATAAGGTACTTTAGTGAACATAGCGATGGTGACAGCTTAAAATGCTAAAAGTAGGTGACAGATTCCCTTTAAAGAAGACCTTTCACCAGAATAAAGTATCTAAACTGACTATACAGACGTGTAATGCGGCGCCCAGGGATCCCCCTGCACTTACTGTTATCCCCGGGTGCCGCTCCGTTCTACGGTTATAGCCTCCGGTATGTTCATAGTTAGGCTCCACCCAGGGGAACCTGCCGCGGTCTCCTTCGCCTATGCTGTAGCGCTGGCCAATCGCAGCGCTCAGCTCATAGCCTGGCTATGAGCTGAGCGCTGCGATTGGCCAGCGCTACAGCATAGGAGAAAGAGACGCCGGCAGGTTCCCCTGGGTGGAGCCTAACTATGAACATACCGGAGGCTATAACCGGAGAACGGAGCGGCGCCCGGGGATAACAGTAAGTGCAGGGGGATAACAGTAAGTGGTGAAAGGTCCTCTTTAATCTATCTCTGTATGTGGATAACTGTGATATTTTACATTACTTTATATGTACCGATCTCTTACCTTACTGTGAGCATACACCACCGAGCCCAACAATTTCCAAGTACCACCCCTTCGGTCCATACGCACCATGCGCAAGATCTGAAGAAATCTCATGCTGCGCAGGGCTGAAGTTGCAAAGATGTTACCTTGTGTTCCAGCTGCGATCACTGCCAGTGACGCTATCAAGACTATGAAATCTACAATTAAAGGAAAAAACGGTGAGAAATGAATCAGTTATTCCATATTATATCACGTGAGAGTCTCACTTCCAGTTTCCTACATAATAATACACTTTTTTTAACAGAACACAAATCTATGAACCTGCTGATGATGGTGTCTGGCTGCCATGAGATGAAGTGAAGAAAATGGGGTGCACAACAATCACCAAAAATAGCAAACAAGGCTGATCAACCTTTCTACAGATACTTGCGATTGGCTGGCAACTGTTAGGTTTCTTCATGTCACAAAAGGTACAGTCAGGAAGACTAACAGAGGAACAGCACAAAACAGTGTTCTAAAGAAAGATGCTCCAAAACTGTTATTTTATAGGAAATATGTGTATTTACTAAAACAGCCATGGCAGAAGAGGTGACAGGTCCTCTAAGTCATCAGACATTCATTAAACAAAGCTACAGCACCTGGTACCGGTGGCACAACCTCACTTCAGATGGTAAAATGCAGCCATGTTAGAGAGCTTTAAACAAACAGAGAATGACACTGAAGTAAAAAAGATCCTAGTCTGTGGCTTGGTGCATGGACATCAGGGCTGGCTCTTAAAGGCAATTTTGTTATGATTGCATTTTACTCATTTTTGGCTAAAAACCATTTGTTCAATTGGCTTTTTCTAAAAAATATTGAGTCGTTCTGTCACAAAGGGTTAACTGTTTTTCTAGCTGTGTGACTGGTATTTTCACTTTCTGCCGGGCATCTAATTACCCTAATCTCTAAATGTCACGGATGGTGTACAGGAAACAAGACAATACGATATAAACAATGAATCACTGGATCCACAACTAAGGAACAAAAGGGAGACCCCTGCATGAGACCTGCCGCTCTCCCTTATTGCTCAGCCTATGTGACCACCCCAAAGGTGGATAGGCGCATATCCACGTACCTCGACTATCTTACACCTGAAGACCCTACAATAGTGAGGGGATACGACCACCGGCTCCCTACACAGACACGGAGGGAGTCAGGGTCACCTGGATCCAGAAAACAGAAAATCATAAATACATAAACAGCACTTATCTTGCAGACGACTGGGGACTGTGGACTGAGAACTAGGAACAGCATGCACACGCACTCCAGGAAGTTGTATAAGCCGCACACTACTGCATTCTGGGGAGGAACTTAAAGGGCAGCAATCAGTCCAACTGCATGACAGCTGAGATAGACTAACGAGATGAGGAACTCAACCAAAACAAAGAAATTCAAGGAGGAGGATCTGAAAGGCTCCTGTCAGAGCTTCTCAACTGTCTGGTTGTGACAGTACCCCTCCCTCTACGAGTGGACTCCGGACACTCAGGGCCCACCTTCTCAGGATGGGACCTATGGAAAGCCCTGATGAGACGAGTGGCCTTAATGTCCGTCACTGGGACCCACATCCTCTCCTCAGGACCATAACCCTCCCAATGAACGAGGTACTGGAGGGAACCGCGGGCAAGACGAGAATCCACAATCCTAGAGACCTGAAATTCAAGATTTCCATCAACCATAATCGGAGGAGGAGGCAAAGGCGAGGGTACAATAGGTTGAACATAAGGTTTCAATAAGGACTTATGAAAAACATTATGGATCTTCCAAGTCTGAGGAAGATCAAGACGGTAGGCAACAGGATTGATGACAGACAGGATCTTGTAAGGCCCAATAAACCTAGGACCCAACTTCCAGGAGGGAACCTTCAATTTGATATTCTTGGTAGACAACCACACCAGATCACCAACATTCTCTCACTCATGCTCTTTAGATTATCCTGAATCTTTTGCCAAATAGATGACAAAGACGAGGAGAATCTGTCCTCATCAGGTAAACCAGAAGACCCCTCTCCCGAGAAAGTCCCAAACTGCGGATAAAACCCATATGCACCAAAAAATGGTGACCTATCAGAGGACTCCTGACGACGGTTATTTAAAGCAAACTCAGCAAGGGACAAAAAAGAACACCAATCCTCCTGATTCTCCGCCACAAAACAGCGCAGATATGTCTCCAGATTCTGATTGACGCGCTCTGTCTGGCCATTCGACTGCGGGTGGAAAGCAGAAGAGAATGACAACCGAACCCCCAAGCGAGAACAGAAAGCCTTCCAGAATCTGGAAACAAACTGTGTGCCCCTATCAGAGACTATGTCTGAAGGAATACCATGCAATTTGACAATGTGGTCAATAAATGCCTGCGCCAGCGTCTTAGCATTGGGCAAACCAGGAAAAGGGACGAAATGCACCATTTTGCTAAAACGGTCCACCACCACCAGAATCACAGTCTTCCCCGAGGAACGAGGCAAGTCCGTTATGAAGTCCATGGACAGATGTGTCCAAGGACGGGAAGGAATGGGTAAGGGAAGGAGAGGACCTGATGGCCGTGAATGAGGGACTTTGGCACGAGCGCAAGTCTCGCAAGCTGCCACAAAACCCTCAACCGACTTACGAAGCGCAGGCCACCAGAATCTGCGAGCGATGAGATCCAGTGTGGCTCTTGCCCCCGGGTGCCCAGCAAGGACCGTATCGTGGTGTTCCTTAAAAATCTTGTGTCTCAAAGCGAGAGGCACAAACAACCTCCCAGGAGGACAAAGATCAGGAGCCTCTGACTGGGCTGCCTGCACCTCTGCCTCCAATTCAGGAAAAAGAGCAGAGACCACCACACCTTCAGCCAAAATGGGACCCGGGTCTTCAAAATTCCCACCTCCCGGAAAACAACGTGACAGGGCATCTGCCTTCACATTCTTAACCCCAAGGCGGAACGTGACAACAAAATAAAACCTTGAAAAGAACAAAGACCATCTGGCCTGTCTCGGGTTCAGACGCTTGGCTGACTCCAAGTAGGCCAGATTTTTATGGTCAGTAAACACGGTAATAGGGTGTCTGGCTCCCTCTAGCCAATGGCGCCATTCCTGAAAAGCCAACTTGATGGCCAACAATTCCCTATCTCCCACATCATAATTTCTCTCTGCGGAGGAGAGTTTCTTCGAGAAAAAGGCACATGGTTGCCATTTGGCAGGAGAGGAACCCTGAGACAAGACCGCACCCACCCCTACCTCAGAAGCATCAACCTCAACTATGAAGGGTAACGAAATATCAGGTTGTACCAGGATGGGAGCGGAAGCAAAACTCTTCTTGATATTAGAAAAGGCCTTACGCGCCTCTACCGACCAGGAAGAAAAATCTACCCCCTTTCTGGTCATATCAGTGAGTGGTTTAACAACAGAGGAATAATTCAAAATAAATTTCCTGTAATAATTGGCAAAGCCCAAAAAACGCATCAGCGCCTTCTGATTCTCAGGAAGCTCCCACTCAAGCACAGCGCGGACCTTCTCGGGGTCCATGCGAAAACCAGAAGCGGAGAGAAGAAACCCCAGAAATTGAATTTCTGGAACCGCAAACACACATTTTTCCAGTTTCGCGTATAATTTATTCTCCCGCAGGATGAGCAAGACCTGACAGAAGTGTTCCTTATGAGTCTTGAAATCAGGAGAAAAAATCAAAATGTCATCCAAATACACTAATACAAATTTTCCCATTAAATGATAAAAAATGCTGTTCACGAAATGCTGAAAAACGGCTGGGGCATTCATCAAACCAAAAGGCATAACCAAATTCTCAAAATGGCCCTCAGGGGTATTAAAAGCCGTCTTCCATTCGTCTCCTTCTCTGACCCTGACCATGTTGTATGCCCCTCTCAGGTCTAATTTGGAAAAGATTTTAGCCCCAACAACCTGGTTAAACAGGTCCGGGATCAGAGGAAGCGGATAAGGGTCACGAATAGTGATACTGTTCAGCTCCCTGAAATCCAGACAAGGTCTCAAAGAACCATCTTTTTTCTTAACAAAGAAAAAACCAGCGGCAACAGGTGACTTCGAGGGTCGTATGTGTCCTTTTCTCAGACTCTCAGAGATATAAGCACGCATAGCGACCCTTTCAGGTTGGGAAAGATTGTATAAACGAGATTTAGGCAGTTTGGCGCCTGGGATGAGATTAATAGGGCAATCGTACTCCCTGTGTGGGGGCAAATCCTGAACTCCACTCTCAGAGAAGACATCCGAAAATTCAGAGAGGAAAGGTGGTACAGTCTTAGTAGAAACCTCAGAAACAGATCTCATGAGGCAATTCTCTCTGCAAAAGTCACTCCAACCATTTATTTGCCTCACTTGCCAATCAATGGTGGGGTTATGTTTAGTGAGCCAGGGTAGCCCCAACACTAGAGGAGTAGGCAAACCGCTAAGGACGAAACATGACACATCCTCAACATGAGCATCACTCACAATTAAACGGATATTGTGAACTATGCCCTTTAATGATTTCTGAGAAAGTGGAGCGGAATCAATAGCAAAAACAGGAATATCCTTTCCCAAAGTGCATACCTGGAAACCATGAGTTATTGCAAATTGATTATCAATGAGATTGACAGCTGCTCCACTATCCACAAAAATCTCACAAAAAATGCTCTTGCTCTCTAGCGCCACCCTAGCAGGCAGGACAAAACGGGAACTACAAGCAAACGGAAAACCTTCAATTTCCGCCGCAACCGTGCCAATAGTAAAAGACGGAACATTTTTAAAAGATTTTTTCCTTTTTGTTTCTTTATTACTCCCAGAAGACTGCCTGAATCTCCTAGAGGGACAAACATTTGCCAAATGATTTATACCTCCACAACAAAAACAAACCCTCCCATGCGGGCTGAATCTTCTATTGTCAGAGGCAATCAACCCCAGCTGCATGGGCTCCTGCTCAGAAGGGGCTGACAGCGACTGAGACCCCTGCGCACAGAATGAGACCGCTGCACTGTCCTGGGACTGAGTATGACAGGAAGGAGTGATCTCTCCTCTCTCTCTAAGACGCCTGTCAATACGAACAGCCTGAGACATAGCAGAATCCAAGGAGGTAGGTCTCTCATGAAAGGCAAATGCATCTTTCAATCCCTCTGAAAGACCATGGCAAAATTGACTTCGGAGTGCAGCATCATTCCAACCAGTATCAGCTGCCCATCTCCGAAATTCTGAGCAGTATATCTCTGCGGATTGTTTACCCTGGCATAACAGACGTAGTCTAGACTCAGCCAGAGCAATACGATCCGGATCATCATATATCTGACCCAGGGCTAAAAAGAATTCATCCACTGAACGGAGGGGCCGTGCCCCCTCCGGCAGCGAAAAGGTCCAGGATTGAGCGTTACCCCTGAGCAGCGATATAATGATCCCCACCCTCCGTTCTTCATCACCAGAGGAATGGGGAAGAAGGCGAAAATGGAGTTTGCAAGCCTCTCTAAAACGCACAAAATACTCACTACCCCCGGAGAACGTATCCGGGAGCGAGATCTTAGGCTCAGAACAAACTCCATGAACGCAAGCTGAACCGGTCACTTGAAACTGAGAAAAAGTCTTACGGAGATCAGCTACCTCCAATGAAAGACCCTGGAAGCGCTCAGCCAAAAGTGAAACCGGATCCATGCTTGAGACGGTTTTGGCGGCTTATAATGTCACGGATGGTGTACAGGAAACAAGACAATACGATATAAACAATGACTCACTGGATACACAACTAAGGAACAAAAGGGAGACCCCTGCATGAGACCTGCCGCTCTCCCTTATTGCTCAGCCTATGCGACCACCCCAAAGGTGGATGGGCGCATATCCACGTACCTCGACTATCTTACACCTGAAGACCCTACAATAGTGAGGGGATACGACCACCGGCTCCCTACACAGACACGGAGGGAGTTAGGGTCACCTGGATCCAGAAAACAGAAAATCATAAATACATAAACAGCACTTATCTTGCAGACGACTGGGGACTGTGGACTGAGAACTAGGAACAGCATGCACACACACTCCAGGAAGTTGTATAAGCCGCACACTACTGCATTCTGGGGAGGAACTTAAAGGGCAGCAATCAGTCCAACTGCATGACAGCTGAGATAGACTAACGAGATGAGGAACTCAACCAAAACAAAGAAATTCAAGGAGGAGGATCTGAAAGGCTCCTGTCAGAGCTTCTCAACTGTCTGGTTGTGACACTAAACTACTGAGAGATCATAAACACTTATTTAAGCCCCTTTCTTATTCTTATAAGATGCACCTAGGTTTTACCGGAGAAAAATAAAAAAAAAAAATTTTTTTTTCTTATTTTTCATTAGCAGAGAAGATTTTTATTTTTATTTTTCATCAGACCCCCAATGTTCATCTGACCTAAGATAAGATCCCCAATCCTTATCAGAACTCCAAATCAGACCCCCAATGCTCAGATCAGACAACACAAATCGGACTCCCACCCCCCTGTGCTCAGATCAGACCCCCCCATGCTCAGATCAGACCCCCTGTGCTCAGATCAGACCCCCCATGCTCAGACCAGACTCCCATGCTCAGATCAGACTCCCAATGGTCAGATCAGACCCCTATTGCTCAGATAAGATCCCCGCATGCTCAGATCAGGACCCCCCCATGCTCAGATTAGACCCCATGCTCAGTACTATAATTTAAAGAAATCGCCTACCTCTCCTGATCGGGCATCGGGCTCCTGATCAGGCTACTCTGCAGGTCTGACACGGTCTCCACCGTGACCTGATGGGCACAGCGTCAGGTCATACTGCGCGTCTCCACCTACTAGAGTTGTCACGATACCAAAATTTTGATTCGATTTCGATACCATGCGAAAAAATAAAACAGCAAAAAATTTCATGGAATGTCCGGCCCATAATAGAGCGGTCCTATCCTATTTTTTGGGGGGACAATGGCGAATTGCGCAGTTGTGATTTTTGCGTTCACCAATGAATATAATTAACACATTAATTCAAGCATAGGAGGCAGCGGGTGCCGGCGGCGGTATCACATACCCGACACCCCGCCTCAATAACAGGGCATGCGATCCGCTGAACTGCGGCAATTAACCCCTCAGGTGGATCGCATGCCCTGTTATTGAGGCCGGGTGCCGGGTATGTGATACCCCCGCCGGCACCCGCTGCCTTCTATACTTAAATTAATGTGTTAATTACATTCATTGGTGGAGCAGTGGCCACAGCCGCTCCTCTTCTCCTCCCAGCTATCTCCCCATTGGTGGCAGCGGCAGCCGCGTCACAGTGGAGAGGGAGGGACTCCCTCCTTCTCCACTGTGCTAGTGAAGAGAACATGCGCGTGCCATGTTCTCTATTAGGCTGCGCAGCTGCTTCCCGGCTCCACTGCTAGAGCCGCACTTGAAGTGGCAAAGAGTTGCATGCGGCTGGAGAGCCGTGAGTTGGCTACCCCTGTACTAGAGCTCCGTACAGAAAAAAAGGCACAAAAATGTAATAAAGACCAATTTAAAAAAATAAAAATTCGCTCATAAGGAGTACTAGGGATCAACTGATTATCGATTTTACCAATATTATCGGCTGATATTCAGGATTTTCAAAGTTATCGGTATCTATTTTGCCGATAACGAATCGGGAACATGGATTGCGCTGCTGTCAGCACGATCCGTGTTCCCTCAGCAGCACGGGGTAGAAGGAAGCACTGTCTCCCTCCCCCCTGTACTTCTGCTGCCGCTGACACCAGTGAAAGGAGAGAGGAGAAAAGGAGGGGAGGGGCTGTGGTCAGTGCGCCACCAATGATGATAACTCACTCATTCATTCAAATTCAACAGGAGGTGGGTGCTGGCTGCAGAATCATATAACAGCACCCGATCTCTATGAGCGGTAGCTGCGATCCGTGGCAGTTAACCCCTGCCGCACCTGAGGTCAGGTGCGGCTATATAATTCTGCAGCCATCACCCGCCTCCTGTATATGAATTATGGCCAAGTTATCTTCATTGGTGGCGCAGTGCGCCCCCACCCACACCCAACCCCAGTATTAATCATTGGTGGCGCAGTGCGCCCCCCCTCCCAAGCCCCCCAGTATTAATCATTGGTGGCAGTGGCCACAGAGTCCCCTCACCTCCTCTCATTGGTGGTGCAGTGGCAGCTTCTGATCGGAGCCACAGCAGTGTAAGCCTGGGGCTCCAATCGGTTACCATGGCAGCCAGGATGCTACGGAAGCCCTGGCTGCCATAGTCAGCTCCCTGCTGCCGTGTGCACAAAGCACAGGGCAGCAGGGAGAGTGTGAGATCATATTCACCCTGATAGAGCTCTATTAGGGTGAATAGGACAAGGGTTCTAACCCCTAAGGGGGCTAAAAGTCAGTAAAAAAACAAAACACAAACACCAAAATATTAAGTATAAATGAAAAAGAAAGATTTACAAAAAAAAGCTACACGTTAACAATAAACATGTTCTTTTTCAGCAGATCTGTGTAGGAATTTTTAGTTTAAAAAAAAAATGAAAACGCACAGAATATCGGTATAAATTATCGGCCTGAAAGTTCACAGATTATCGGTATCGGCTCTAAAAAAATCAATATCGGTCGATCCCTAATGAGTACAATGCAATAATAACAAAAAATTGCCCCCAAAGGTGTACCTAGCCTTTAAAGCTATGATTAAGAGGGTTCACATACTTGAAATGCATAAGCGGTATGATTTTTAAGATGCCTTTTGTGTCCATTACATAATACAGGATATGCATTTGACTTTAATACAAATGAATACTAGAGTACAATGGAATCCTCCTAAGAGTCGACGTCTATTATCAATTCATAGATATTTACAGTTGATGGAAACCCATGAAAAGATACAAGCCAGCAATAATTCCTTGATGGAGACTGCAGCTCTTCATGGTAGAGTGATGTACCTTTCATGGAGGGAGACCATGCGACTGGATTCAAGGTCTGGGGGAGGGGGGGCGACCACTGAACTTATTCTTCTGTCTCTGACATGAAAACACTGCATTTTCATGAAGCTCAGTGTAAAGATATTATTACAGCTTCCATTGCAGACAATGGTAACTGTATACATTCCTATGCACTGAGCTCTCCCGAGTGGTGGCTGCAGGCAGCCATCTCTGTAATATATTAAGTGAAGTGAAGAAATGATTTAGAGCTGTATGGGAAGCTTTGTAAATTTATTTATGCCAGTTGTCTGGTGTAAGTATATAGGGAAATACACTGTTCAGACTGGAGCACCTGTTCCACTTTTACCAACATAGAAGCGTTTGTTTTATTAAAAAAAAATTATAAAAAAAAAAATTCTGCTTAATAAAAAGAAACAAATTCGTCAGAAATGTGGGCAATTGCACTTCGTATTTTGCATTGCCTGGGTCCCACACCTCTTTGACATTGGTGGGATATCCTAGCGATATGCCACAAATGTCTTAGATGAGACAACACCTTTACAGGCCTCAGATTAAGTCAATTTTAAAGTTGAACCATTCACCAAATTGGGAGAGTTCAAACATTAAGGGCAGGGCTCATGACGGTTGGTAAGGTAAACCAAGAGATTGTCAGTGAAGGCTGAGCATTTATATTCCATGCTACTGATTGCCACCCACCGAATGTCAAGGTTTCGATTGTATAGCAGACGTGCCGTTTCATCACTAGAACATATAATAATGGAGAAAGGGGCAGCCTTGTTTTGAACCGTTATGAATATTAAATGAGGGGAATAATGTGCCATTAATTTTGAGTCTTTCGGAGTGGCTGTGAGAGAGGGATGACATTTTTGAGGAAAAAATAGGTTGACGCCAATATGTAAGAGGGTTTGACTTAACGAAGACCAGGAAAGTCAATCGAAAGCCTTTTTAGGCATCAAGAGAGAGGATCATAAGGGGTATCTGCTGACAATGGGCATACTGAATGATATCTAAAGCTTCAAGGGTATTGTCGCAGGCTTCCCTCCCCAGTACAAATCCTACTTGGTCCAAGTGAGAATTATGCCTAGTTTTAATGCAGTGCCACGTGAGGGCCTGTAGATCACGAGCATCTAATATTGCCCTTGTCCCTTGTGCACATGGATTTCTCCAGATTCTAGGGAGAATGTTTTAATTATATTTTGTATTGTAGATGGTGGTATTTTTCAGTTGAGGAACATTTTTCTGAAATTGTTCTACAAATTTTTAGACGCAGTATTTTTTTACAGATTGGTGAACCTCTGACCATCGTTGCTTCTGAAAGTGTCACGGTGGGGAAACCCCCCACCATGAGGTGAGGAGGCAACTTGGAAGCAACAAGGCCAGGAGGAATAAGGGAGCAGGTCACCTCCTAACGCGTCCCTAATTCTGGCCCTGACTCCTAACCGTATGGTGGGGTTCCCTGTGACAGTTGGTTGCAGATGGTGTGAACCATCACTGGTGTTTGCTAGTGTGTGCTGGTTGGGGATGCCTCTGCCCCTCTAACATGCTCTTTTTGTATCCAGTCATGTGCACATTGCTCCTCTAGCTGTTTTTTTATTAGCACCACTAAATCTTCTCTTGTAACCTAGATTATGGGGGTGATTGATCGTAGCTTGTTCTGTTCTGAAGGTTCATGTGAGTTGAAGTGAAAAATACTTGTAATTGTACTAAAAATATGCCACTTGGCACTAAGAAGTGCTTCTTACAGAGCCTTATTGTACTACACATTTAGGTGCATTGATGGGGTCCTGTGGTTTGGTTTAGCAATGCTTATTGATATAAATCATTGTAGACAGCACAGGGGAGTATTGCATTACTCATTTCCTACACACTTATCCGGAAACCTCAGAGACAAAAACACCACATCAAATGGTACAGCTCACAAGACTGGCACCTGCGCCGCGCAGTTTACTTTCATGCATCATAAATGAAAATGCCAACAGTAACTTTTCATTAAATATGCATGTTCTTACTAACACCTGCAGATTAAAATAGGTCACACACACACACATCTAAAATACTGTATTCCCAGTTGGCTTTTCTGTAGGTTTGATGCATTAGCCACATAGCTGGCCACAAGCTTTTCAGGGATACTGTGTTTGCTGATGCTTGGACCAACAAATTGGTAGTTGTCGTTGACCATCTTATGACGAGTTCTGTCCCACACAACTGTAGTGTGGCAAATGTGGTGGAAACATTCAAAAAGGGGTCAGAAAGTGAGCCCGGAAACTATAGACCTCTAGGTTTAACCACTATTGTGGGTAAATTGTATGGAGGTTTTCTAAGAGATGCTATCCTGGAGTATCTCAATGAATATCAGTGCATTACTTTGTATCAGTGGGGGTTTATGAGGGATTAGTCTTGTGAAACTAATCTAATCAGGACGAGGGTGAGTTATTGGATGCTATATGTCTTGATTTTTCCAAAGCACAGGAAATGTGTGTAAGTGAAGTGTAAGTGTAAGACATTTTACAGTCACAGCTTTAAATCTCACCCATATGCTATATAAATAAACTGCAGTGGAAATAAGTCTGTGTTGTGAATTTTAAATCCATGAATTTCCAGACGGAATTCACATAGTGTACCATAACAATGATGTAAGGTTTTGTACATGGGCAGGGAAATACATGCCACGATTTCTTTCTAAACGGGAAAACACTGGGTAAAACTAACACAGAAAAGGACTTAGATGACAGTAAACTTAAAAGGGTTGTCTGGGCTGTACAGAACCCCAGCATAGCCGCTACACAATGTACAACGCCATTTGCTTAAAGTTCTGCACACTGCTGAAACAGTGATCAGTGGAGGTGACAGAAGTTGGACCTCCACCAATCTGATATTAATGGCTAGGCTTGAGCCAATCGACCTTCGGATCATAGATCCAAAGTCAATTTGTTCAAATACTTAGATTTTAATGCTGTTTCTGTACAGCACTAAAATGTATTGGCTCTGTGGAGCCAAAATTCGTTGTGCGAGACTTCGGTGAATTCCTACTGTATGCATATATTGAAAAACTATTTAAAATAACAATCTAAAGTGGGCTTTGGTACTGTCTGGTACCTCGGTACCAAAGCCCAGTTTGGATTGCTATTTTAAATTGTTTTTTTAATATGAATAGCAGTAGGAATTGACCGAAGTCTCACAAGACTTTGGGCAAAAGAACTTCGGCTCCACGGAGCCAATACATTTTAATGCTGTACGGAAACAGCATTAAAATGGAAGTATCTGAACGAACTGACCTCGGATCTATGATCTGAAAGTCGATTTGCTCAAGCCTATTAATGACCTATCCTGAGGATAGGCCATCAATATCTGTTGCCCGGACAACCCCTTCAACTATAGCAACCAGTGTCAGGCAGCTGCTGCCAAGGTAAATAAGATCCTAGGTACATCAAAAGGGGCATATAGGCACATGATTAGGACCTTTTAACATTTTACCGCACAATTACTGTGCAATTAAAGTAATAAATGAAATGGGTGGACTACAGTACTCAAAAAGATTATCAAAATTTGCATTATTTCATCCACAAAAAAAGATCATCATTGCAGGATAATAGGCTAAACTGGATGTACACAGGAGTCAAAGGTGATTATCTGCATAATGGAGACAGATACAGAACGTGTTGGTAACTTTAATACACTGATGAGCAAAAGGGTAACAATGTTTAGAACTTTTGAATTTCAGGCTCCATATCTCACCATCCACTACAGCTTCGAACATGAGACTACCATTATTTTATAGGCAACCATCTTGGTTATCTCATACATAAATTAGACTTGCAACTATTTAGCATATAATTAGTAATGCAGATTCTTGTCATGTAACTGCATTGTTACTGTTTTGCTTCTAAAATTCAAAATTCAAATTTTTATTATTTTGTTAGTATTTTGTAAATCCATCTTTGGCTTTCAACACTGCCTGAATGCTTCTGGGCATGCTCTCGCTCAGACTCAAGCATGTCTCAAGCTAAATCTGTTCCCAGGTCCCTTCTACACGTTCGCTTGGGTACGAATACAGCTTTTTCTTTAATTCTACCCATAAGCGTTCGATTGAGTTGAGGTCTGGGTACTGTGGGGGCCAAGCCAGCACCTCTACTTCGTTGTCATTGAACCATTTCTTCACCAATCTCGATGTAGGATTCGGGACATTGTTCTGCTGGGACACTATGTCGTCCTTTGCAAACTTGAGCCAGAGCTTCTTATGACAATATTGACATTGAGGCTTCTTTACCTTTTTTTCAGGCCACCATTCAAGGCTTGTGTAATGCGCGTCACCCAGTGCTTGCATGGACGTCTGTGATCTCACTATTACGAAGCATACGAGCCACCTCAACTGCTTTGTTTGTCGCACCAGAACTGATAGACCTTGGGATGAGCCAACTAGTTGACTCCGATATTTTGCCTGAACATCCTACTGTTGGCTTTGGAATTGAAGGACGGACTTCATTTCGTATTCTTCCAGCTGTAAATTTCTTGGACGAGATGCCGCTATTGATGAGCTGGCTGATGCTGTTTCTCTTTTCTTGGGAAATCTTCTTCATGGTTGCTCCTGGATTTAAACCAGTGACCTTTCGTTTGGAATCAACCTAATAACACACTGAGCTATTAGGGAACGTGAGAACAGGTTGTAATTTGTAGTATACAAGAAGAAAAAGATTGTTCCACCACCTGGAGCAAAACAGTAACAATGCAGTTAGTTACATGATAAGAATCTGCATAACTAATCATATGCTAAATAGTTGCAAGTCCAGTTTATGTATGAGATAGCCAAGATCATTGTCAATAAAATGATGGTAGTCTCACATTTAAAGCTGTAGTGGAAGGTGAGATATGGAGCCTGAAAGTCAAAAGTTCAAAACATTGTTACTATTTTTCTCGTCAGTGTATCTGCTGTAGGTAGAAACTGTTTCTGTTCTGGATTGTAGGTAATACATGAATGTGTAATGTCTGTCCACATTTTTTATCAAAGCCATAAAATTATAGAATGCAGCGAGTTAAGTCTATTCTTCCCCTGCAAATATTGACTGTGCGCTGGATAAAAGGACAGAGTCAATGAATGTGAAAAGATTTCAGTTGTTCAGTTCACCATGCAGCTTACCCACGCTAAATGCAATAAACTAAAAATGCTGCTTTCAGCATATTAATGTGTTGTGTTAGATCATGTGAATAGCCCTTTGGGGACAAATGATCCCTATTTTATCGTACACATCACTTTCAAGTTAAAAGGACTAAACACAGTCCACCTTTTTGACAAGAGAGAAATTTATTTTTGGATCAAGCCTTTTATCGATTATACAAGTCAGTTCAAGCAAAAAAAAAAATCATAGCTGCTTTTACCTTTTCAAGAGACGTGAACAGAGTACACAGGAGCTCACTTACTGCCACTACTTGGTACTTTAGAGGCAGATGTACTAAGACTGGACGTTTCATATGCCAGTTTAAGTCAAAAGCTTATTGGCACAAGATGATCCAAATATATTAAGAGGAAAACACCTGAGGGGTCAAAATGCTCACTAAACCCCTTGAAAAATTCTGTGAGGGGTGTAGTTTCCAAAATGGGTCACTTCTTGGGTGGCTCTTTTTTTCATTTAACTTCACAGATTCTGCAATCAACAAATCAATCCTTAAATGTGCATGGTGCTCCTTCAATTTGTAGCCCTCTTGTATATCCAGACAACAGTTTAGGGCTACAGTATAATAATTAGAGCTGACTTTTTACAGTGCCACAAATTGGGTACAACATATGGAGCACTGAAATTGCTTATCTTTGATAAAATTGCAATAATCATTTTCACCTTCCATTAAACATTCATTTCTGGAAAACAACTGTGGGGTCAAAATGATCTCTACACCACTTGAAAAATTTATTGAGGGGTGTACTTTCACATTTTGGGGGTTACCACTGTAGGGGGTACCTCCGGGTCTTTTCGAATGCGACATGACGCCTAAGAATCATTTCAGCAAAATCCAAAAGCCAAATGGCGCTCCTTCCCTTCTGAGCCCTGCTCAGTTTACGACCACATATGTGTGTGTTTCTGCAAACTGCAGGATATGGGTAATAAATATTGTGGTTTGTTTTGCTGTTAACTGTGTGACAGTAAAAAAAGGATTAAAATGGAAATTCTGGAGAAAAAAAAGAAAGACATTTTTAAATTTCCCCTCCATTTAGCTTTAATTCCTGTGGAACACCTAAAGTATAATGTAATGTAAGCCCATCAAAATCACTTCACAACTGAATTGGTCCTTAAAGTCGGTTTTGGAAATTCACAAGTTTTTTTTTTTCCAGTGGAATTTTGGTGCTGACAAATACGCTGTAATTCGACAGGCGAACACAACGTTTCTGCCTCCTATTCTTTTCAATAGAATACGACACTTAAGATCGAGGAGCACTGCCTCCCACTGAAAAGAATGGGAGGCAGAAACGCCACCGGCGGATTTTCAGCGAGAGTGCCAGTGCAAAATTCCACAGCAAAAAAATGCTGTGTGAACGGTCCCTTTATACATGGTGAAAACTGCCAGAACATATGCAGGAGGTGCAGAATTTGTTGCACAGTTTTTTATGCAGATTTCCCCTGAAAATCAATGGAGACATTCTGCTTTAGAAAAGCTGCAATACATCATTATTTACACTGCAGAATGCTATTCCACAGCAGAACACAGGGCAAGGATTGACACTTTCAACCCCATAAGATAACAGGAGGGATGTTTTTATGCTGCGTATTTCCTGGTGGATTTTTTTCACCAAGGAACCCCAAGGCTAGGGCTACACAGTAAGGCCTCATGCACACGACAGTATTTTTTTGCGGTCCGCAAAAAGCTGTTCCGTTGTTCCGTGATCCGTTTCCGTTTTTGTTTCCGTGTGTCTTCCTTGATTTTTGGAGGATCACCAGACATGAAAAGTGAAAAAAAAATCTAAGTCAAGTTTGCCTTGCAAATGATAGGAAAAAAACGAACGCGGAAACAGATGACAATCTTGTGTGCCTCCGTGTTTTTTCACGGACCCATTGACTTGGATGGGTCCGTGAACCGTTGTCCGTGTAAAAAATAGGACAGGTCATATTTTTTTGATGGACTGGAAACACGGATCACGGACGCGGATAACAAACGGTGCATTATCCGAGTTTTCAACGGACCCATTGAAAGTCAATGGGTCCGCAGAAAATCACGGAAAACAGAACAACGGACACGGAACACAACAACGGTCGTGTGCATGAGGCCTAAATCTGGCCAAAGATCACAGTATCACGATGCAACATTACAATGTAATACAAAAAGTGAATGTCGCTGCCTTGCAATACACATTTTGCTGAGACCGTGACACACAAGTGGCCAGAAATCTATCAGGTTTGGATTCCTGGAAACTTGCGTGCTATAGTCTTGGCAACTTGTGGGTTGCACCATCACCACATTATTTCATTGGCCAGATTCGCTGTGTAGCCCTTGCCTTGGACTTTTCCATATTTATGGCTTTAATGAAGTCAGGTAGCAGCTAAATGGTGAAGATAGATCTACTAGGCATTATAGGGACTGTGTACCATTCAGGAGTCTGAGAAAGCCACCCCACTTTCACAGAAACAAGTGTCAGACAGGCTGAACAGAATTTTTGTGCGTGACTTTCACAATATTTACTGGTGGGACAGAGGATAAGGACACGGCTTTGTGGTACTGTGTTCTCATAGTGAAAAGACATTGTGACACTTATTGTTTAAAACTTGCTGAACATCCGTTTTCTCTTTACCCAGTCCATCTATTAGCCATGACAATGCTGGCTCTGCAATATCTTCCATTAACCCACCTCTCCATGTTCTCCAACACTACTACAATGGGAGACAAAACCCCATTCTGCAGCTGTTCTGCTGACGGAGAAGATGGAGAGAGGAAAAAGGCTTTATCCCTTAGGAATTATAACATCTGGAGACACACAAAAAGGAGAATGGAAAAAGAAGAAAGGTACAGACATTCAAGTACATAGAGAGTATAAAAGGACATCATCTGATTCCTATAGGTTAATGGTAATACTGAGATTCTTACCGATAACACAGAAAGGTTTCCTTGCAAATCTCAGACGTCCCTTCCATCCTCTGTAACGACAGCAACACCCGGCGGACCAAATTCGGATCACGTACTCCATGCCAAACACCACAATCATCACAAATTCCTGATGAAAACATAAGGTAAATTTTAAATAAAAGCCCTTAAACTGCATTGTTAGACCCTATTACCTGCACATCTAGAGGGCATTGTGAAAATGTGGCCATAAAGACGGGATAGAGCCCAATTCTTCCACATATGGTTTGGCTGAATGCACATGTTATGTCACTAGAACAGTAAGACTTCACACGACACATCCACAAATATCCGAGGGGAAACAAGACGTGGGATCCTGCAGGATCCATGTTCCTCCTGACAGCTTCACTTTGCGCAGAGATGTTACACTGTCAATGGACCCTGACAGAATTTAAACTACAGATTGGCGTGGTTAATGAAAAGCAGGAAGTGCTCAAACCCGTATGCAGTGGCGCATCTATATGGGGGGGGGGGGGGGGAGATCCTGCACTTGTGGTCCGCTGCTAAAGGCATCCCCAGCAAAAATGCATACAGTGGAGGATGCACGCAGCGGACCACAAGTACCACAATAGACATTCTACACAGGATAGCAAATGTATGGATGTGATAAACAATCAAACAAAATAACAATATTAGCGTTAGGTCCCGAACTACTTGAGAAACCTTGGCGCGGTGCTCGGGCTCAGACATGTCCTCATAGTAGGACATGTTGGCTAATCTCTCAATTTTACATCATTATGAAGGTTTAGTAAGGCCGCAGAGTGCACCTGTCTTTGTAAAAGTTATTGTTATTTTCCCCGACTAAATTTGCCTACAAAAACTGAAGGGAGCCTGTCACCTATTTCATGCTGCCGTCTTTGAAAGATGAATGCAGTTGTTACAAACACGCTGATTTCTACCGTGTGTCTGTTATGAATGCTGTAGTCTGGCCACAATGCTAGTGCTGCTTTTTCTTTATTACTGTCCATGGGGAGAATTCTGTCAATCAGGCACAGGTAAGTGGATGCCGAGGGCTTCTGACTCACAACACTGGCACTGCTCTGCAACTAATGAAATGTAAGTCTGACAAAGTACAGCGTGTTCATATAAAACAGGCTCACTGTAGAAATCAACAATCCAGAAAAGTCAGCATGTAGTTGGTTTCTACAAACAGCTAACTAACAACCGTTCAATATTATTTGGACCAAGTTGCAATAACCACCTGTAACATAAAAAAGACGTTTAACAATATTAAAGGTTCTGGACATGCTTGATGCTTAAATGTGCCCCAGAAAAGCAATAAAATCACAAAAGATCCCCAAAGACATGTAATGAAGATAAACAATGAATAATCAAAACTGGCAAAGAAGTAATAAAATAAAATTAAAGGAGAAGACTTATCATGTAGTCTGTGCTAGAAAAGTGGCGTTAAAAAGTCTCAAACTTTAAATGCGACTTTTAAAAAAATTATCACAAGTGTGTGAGTGTGTGTGTGTGTGTGTGTGTGGGGGGGGGGACACTTTTCCAAAAAGGAGGTTTGCAAAGGCGGGACAGCTGCCATATAATTATGTTTAGGCGCATGGACTGCTGCCTGAACCCCATCACACATTAGGCGCATCATCTTGCAGAAAATGCTGGTCTTGATAAATCTCCCTGAAAGACTTTAGATATAGATTAAGAGGAGAATTTCAGAGTAGCAGGTTTAAGTCTGTTTTTGCTTTGTGAGGTTGTGCTAAATTTATGAAATGGCGTACAATAATCATATACTGTATTCGGGTCAAGTAGAATTTGGTGTACGCCTATGTCCATTAAAATATACCGGGGGGTTGCCTGATGTGGAGATGTGACTTTTTTAAAAAGTTGCACATAATGAATGAGACTTCTAATCGGAAAGCCTGACCTACTTTTCATGTTACTACTGAAAGTGACGAGATGCACCAAATGTCACACAATTTGACCAAATGATGCACGCGGGCATCACTTGCAACTTTATTACTGCAACCAGACTTGATAAATGTCCCTCTAATTGTTTAATATTATACAAAGTTCTCAGAAAACTTAGAAACAAGATGTACCCATAGACTTTCTATTGAGTCCATCTCTCTTTCTCTCCTGCAGCAACAAGAAAGAGCGATATGCGAGCGCTTCTCTCTCCTCTTTTTAGCGATCGGTGAAGGTCTCAGTACTCAGACCCCCACCAAGGAAAGCTTTTGTAGTCATATCTACCTATTTGTGTGGTGGGCTCTAATGCTGTCAATCCTTTGTGTAAGCTACCTACATCTCCTTGAAGATCTCTTCCAAGCGGTACCATCAAAGAACTTCAGACAGAGAAACAATCTCTGGTGAAAACTGGAGCTTCCCTTGTGAAGTGTTTCCTATTCGGTTACTCTGTCATATCTCTGCCTTTTGTCTCAACAGTTTTTATCTTGCTATCAGTTTCCTTGCAGCACCCTAAGGAGATGTCATGTAGCTTTCACATTCTCAGGTTTGGGCCATTTGTAGACAGACATAAAAGTGGGCAAAACTTTATGTTACTACTGTTTCCCCTGACATAGTCAAGTGGAAATTTAGAGAACGAAAGTAGTGGGAATATCTAGTAATACTTTGGCTCATACTTTGTCAGATTTATTAAGACTGGCATTTTATATGGTGTTGTTAATCTGTGGCTTGCTGGCATAATATGCGGTGAACACCTCTTAATAATTTCAAAAAAATATCTTGCACTGTCTGTCCACCAGAAATGAAGTCTAAGCCAGCAAGTAAAAAGTTTAGATTTTCAGTATAATTTATGCCAGTTGACTGATGTAAATTATAATAAATGAACCTAGAAGCCAACCACTACCTGCCCTACACCAAAATAAATTTGATGGTGCCAAAATAGCCTATGAGTGGTGGTCATTATAATTGTGAGCGTTGGAGCTACCCTAAAACAGCTGATTGGCGGTGGTGCATGGTGGCACTGTCAGACCCTAAGTGATTAGATGGGATAGGCTATTAATAGTAAAATCCTGGGCAACCCCTTTAATACAAGGGTAAGAGTAATTCCACATACTCATATCTTTAACCCCTTCAGGACACAGCCATTTGTCACCTTTAGGACGCAGCCTAATTTAGTAAATCCGACATGTGTCACTTTATATGGTAATAACTTTAAAACGCTTTTCCTTATTCAGGCCATTCCGAGATTGTTTTCTCGACACATAATGTACTTCATGAAATTGGCAAAATTGAGTCAAAATATTTTATTTTTATTTATAAAAAAATACCAAATTTACCAAAAATTTGGAAACATTTTGCAAATTTCAATTTCTCAACTTTTATAATAGATAGTCATACATCCAAAAATAGTTAGTACTTTACATTTACCATACGTCTATGTAACGGAACGCCTAGCACCCCGACCGGGTACCTCCGTCGATAGATGCTCCTAGTGCTTCCAGAGGACTCCAAGCACTCCACTTGACACCGTCAGCACTGCAGACCCCACGAACCGCCGAAGCTTGGTGGAGGTCTCGCCGTCTCCTACCCACCCTGGACCTACGACAAGGCTCCAGGCTCCAGTGGGTGAACCTCTCCTAAATCCAGAGACAGGAACCAGGAGCAAGCTCTTACAAGAGCTTATACTCAGGGGAGTATTGTGATATAGCAATCCCCAAGAGTGTAGTTATTCCATCCCCCAAACATGAGCCAAGACTTCATGAAGGTATAAAACAGGAACTCTTTATTGAGGGCTACCCGCCCGTATTTATGCAGGTCCCCATCTGGTGGACACACCCCTAGGGGACCAGAAGGAAGACTGTGACACAGGACAGATACGTAGCACTCAGGATACACAGACACAACACATCCCCACAATGCATCATGGTTTCCTCCTCTCTGCCCTGGAGACACCCGAGGAGCAATTCAATTATCTCTCAGGACAAAGGGAAATCGCCAATACACATGTGGAGACAACAGGACAGAAATCACCACCCAAACACCCAATGTCACACCCCCACAGCAAACACAGACATTTAACATAGCCCCAGATAGCTCAAGTCTGAGTGCATATCATTAGGTGAATGGCGCTCAGAATACACGAATACAATAAAATTAGCTATCTCGGTACCCTCACATAACAAAATACCATTCAAAAGACAGATTTAAGCTTTGTCTGTCTTCTCCTTTAAAGTTAGTATGGGCCATAATCCTGAGGCAAGAGACTGGTAGCCAGGCCTCTCCAAAACCCAATGGCGAGGTTGGTTTCGCCACACATCTCCCCCTCCCAGGGAAGACTAACCAGATACCTGACCTCATGCCGGTCGGTATCTGAGTTAGTCTGGCAGTCCACCCACAACCCAATACTGGACCTGTTGAATTTTGGGGCCTGGCTCTGTTCTGTATGTCCCCAGCTGTTGAGGGGGCATCTGCTACTCCTTGCTTCCTTGTTGCTCTCTAGCTTGGAGCTGTAGGTACTTGGTGGGCAGAGGCCGACTGCGCTCTGCCCAGATGCCAGCTCTTCCGCTGGGGTAGCCTGTGGGAAGTCCGGCTCTGGAGAAGAGGATAGGGGAGGGCAGTGGCCGACTGCGCTCTGCCCAGATGCCAGCTCTTCCGCTGGGATGTGGTCAGGGAATCCTATCCCCAGGACCTTGTTGCAGATCGGCTGTGGAGAAGCGAATAGGGGAGGGCAGAGGCTGACTGCGCTCTGCCCAGATGCCAGCTCTTCTGCTGGGGTAGCCTGTGGGGAGTCAGGCTCTGGATAAGAGGATAGGGGAGGCCAGAGGCTGACTGCGCTCTGTCCAGATGCCAGCTCTTCCGCTGGGATGTGGTCAGGGAATCCTATCCCCAGGACCTTGTTGCAGATCGGCTGTGGAGAGGAGGAATTGCTTACCTCCTCCTCCTGGCATTCCTGCGGGGTTGGTGGGGGATCTGAACCGGCCGTCCAGCATCCCGGTAGGCCTGGTGCAGAGACCGCGGTCCCATCTGCACCATCGGAGTTAGGGGTGCTGTCCCCCTGTGGTTGGGGAGAGAGATCAGTGGGTATCGCAGGCTCATCGCCTGCCCCCAGAACTCGGTTGGGAAGTAGCTGGGAAGGGGAGGGCTCGCTTACCTCCTCCTCCTGGTATCCCTGCGGAGATGGCTGGGGATCTGGACCGACCGTCCAGCATCCCTGTAGGATTGGTAGAGAGACCTCGGTCCCATCTCCATCTGCCATCTGTGGGTCCTCCCAGGACCAGTCTGTGAGGTCCCTCAACATTTGCGAGTAAGGATCACCTGCGTCCACACCTGGCAACTTCGGCTGCTGTTGAGGGTCTGGGCCAGCTGCCCAGCATCCCGGTGGAGAGACCTCGGTCCCGTCTCCACCTGCCTGTTGTGGTTCCTCACAGGACCAGTCTATGAGGACCCCTACTTCGGGTTCCTCTGGCCTCCTCAGGGGGAGACTGCTAACCTTCTCGGATGCAGCCCCTGCTCGGCTACTGTAACACTCCTTCCGCTGGGCAATTTCTCTCTCTTTCGCCAGTCGGAATTCTCGTTCCATCCTTGCGTGTCGCTTGGCTGTGATCTGGTTCCAGATGGCCTGGTATATAGCCATGGACACATTATCTCCATACTGGGCCACTCGCTGCCTCACCTCGGCCAGCCAGTCATCTTCAGAGCCTTCCATACTTGTCTGCTCCAAGTCGCTGGATAACTCTGCTCCCAGGGGCGTTGCACGAGTGCTAGCGTTGCCCTCAATTTGTAACTCCACACGTTACCAGTGTCTCTGAGCTGCTTCTCCTCGCACTAGGACGCCATCCCACTGCTTGCCACCAATGTAACGGAACGCCTAGCACCCCGACCGGGTACCTCCGTCGATAGATGCTCCTAGTGCTTCCAGAGGACTCCAAGCACTCCACTTGACACCGTCAGCACTCAGGATACACAGACACAACACAACCCCACAATGCATCATGGTTTCCTCCTCTCTGCCCTGGAGACACCCGAGGAGCAATTCAATTATTGAGTCGGGGAGAGTTGTAGCCGCCGCCCAGCGAAGTGAATATTGATGAGCTGGGCGGGGCTTTAGAACGGCAGTTGGGAGCGGCTGGCTGGGCGCATTTTGAGATAAAACGCCGCCCCTTGGGCAGACTGGAGACGAGACAAGCAGGTTATAAAACTTTAGTTTTCGGTATTTATAAGGTGGACAGGGGGGATACTTAGATTATTTTAATACACTTGATAAGACCTGTACTGTCATATATATACCTAAATATGCTTATTGGGCCTGTCAGTGTCCCTTTAAGGTGTTCACCTGAGGGGTTAGGTCATGTAACTTTTTTTATTTATTTAAGTTTTACACAATAATATCATTTTTGAAACAAAAAAAATATCATGTTTTAGTGTCTCCATAGTCTGAGAGCCATAGTTTTTATTTTTATCTTTTGAGCGATTGTCTTAGGTAGGCGCTCATTTTTGGCAGGATGATGCAGGATGAGGTGACGGCTAGATTGGTACTATTCTGGGGGGCATACGCCTTTTTGATTGCTTGGTGTTGCACTTTAAGTGATGTAAGGTGACCAAAAAAATCTTTTTTTTCAGCACAGTTTTTATTTTATTTTTTGGACAGTGTTCACCTGAGGGGTTAGGTCATGTGATATTTTTATAGAGCCGGTTGATACGGACGCAGCGATACCTAATATGTCTACTATTTAAGTTTTACACAATAATATAATTTTTGAAACAAATTAAAAAATCATGTTTTAGTGTCTCCATAGTCTGAGAGCCATAGTTTTTTTTTACTTTTTGGGCGATTGTCTTAGGTAGAGTATCATTTTTGCGGGATGAGATGGCGGTTTGATTGGCACCATTTTGGGGGCCATGTGACTTTTTGATCGCTTTCTATTACACTTTTTGTGATGTAAGGTGACAAAAAATGGCTTTTTTTACACCATTTTTATTTTAACTTTTTCACGGTGTTCATCTGAGGGGTTAGGTCATGTGGTATTTTTATAGAGCAGGTTGTTAGAGACGCGGCGATACCTAATATGTCTACTTTTTTTTTTTTTACATTTAACACAATAAAAGCATTTTTGAAACAAAAAGATCATGTTTTAGTGTCTTCATAGTCTGAGAGCTATAGTTTTTTTTTTTTTTTCGGTCTTAGATAGGGGCTCATTTTTTGCGGGATGAGGTGACGGTTAGATTGGTTCTATTCTGGAGGTGTTGCACTTTTAGTGATGTAAGGTGACAAAAAATGTTTTTTTAGCACAGTTTTTATTTTTTATTTTTTGACGGTGTTCATCTGAGGGATTAAGTCATGTGATATTTTTATAGAGTCGGTCGATACGGACGCTGCGATACCTAATATGTCTACTTTTCTTATTTTCCCTATTTTTTACAATTTTTATTTACTTTATTTTGGGAAAAGGACGCTTTTTGTTTTTTTACTTGAAACTTTAATTTTTTTATTATAAAAAAAACTAATTTTTTCACTTTTTATATTTGTCCCACTGTGGGACTTCAAGTTTTCAGGATTTGATCCCTGTTTCAATTCAGTACAATACATTATGTATTGTACTGAACTGAACTGTCAGAGTTTTACACAGCCTGCCGGCTGGATCTCCTGGGCTTCCGTAGCTGGTAGGCTCCGATGCCTGTGTTAGGCATCGGGGCTGCCATAGCAACCATTGGCCCCCTGCCAGCGCAGCGCGGGGGGGCCGATTGAATCAGAGGGAGTCCCCTCCCTCTGTAAACCCCGGACGTGCCGCGGTCAGCGCTGACCGCGGCATGTGAAAGGGTTAATCTGCCGGCATCACCGCATACAGCAATGCCACCGGATGCAGCAGGGGCCCGGCTGTACTGATCACCCTCCCGATCCCATCACATACATGCACATGGGAATGCGGTAAGGCACCACATTCCCCCACATGCATGTACGTGATAATGCAGGAAGGGGCTAATAGGCTTTTTCCGTATTAATATACAATGTACTGTAGCTTAGACCCACCCACCTGTCATATTTCAAAGTGGCTCACAACCAACAAAAAGCTGGCCACCTCTGCTCTGCCAAACAAAGGTTACCATTCTCAGATAAAATGCCCATGTTATAAATTACCCTTGTTTTTTGTATCTTGTCAAATGAATTTTCTTTGCCCTGTGCCAATGCCAGACTCCAGACAGCTTACGTAGTATGGCAGAGTAACTTGCCAGACACTAATGCTAGCTATAAAAGCAATGTAATACAGTACACTGTAGGACACTGGTTTACGACATATTACTGCACCAAATGTATGGGTTCCTTTGCATGCATATATCAGTTTCAGTCACTGGCATGCTGCCTTCCATTGTATAGTCATAACTGTGAATCTCATAAAAATCCATGTAGATCAGTGATGGCGAACCTTTTACAGACCGAGAGCCCAAACTGCAACCCAAAACCCACTTATTTATCACAAAGTGCCAACACAGTAATTTACCCTGAATACTACAGTCCAATATAGTATATTCTCCATGCACTTTACCATTTCGCTATAATAGCCTGCCTACATTCAGTGCGCTGCCTGTGCTGTTCATAGTGCGCCCTGCGCTGATGAATGGCAGGAAAAGTCTAAGGGTCCATTCACATGTCCGTGAATGTGTCCGCACCCGTGCGGACCCATTCATTCTCTATGGGGCAGGAATGGATGCAGACAGCACACAGTGTGCTGTCTGCATCCGCATTTCCGGAGCGCGCCCCCGATCTTCCGGTCCGCGGCTCCGGAAAAAAATAGAACATGTCCTATTCTTGTCTGCAAAACAGACAAGAATAGGCAGTTCTATGGGGGTGCCAGCCGGGTGTATTGCGGATCCGCAATACACTACGGACGTGTGAATGGACCCTAAGGCAGATTTGTACAACATAGACGTTCTCCAGCGAGCGGGTGCCCACAGAGAGGGCTCTGTGTGCTGCCTCTGATGTAGATCATAAGTAATCCCTGTACAAGCTGAGGATCTTTTTGTGTCAGCGACCTTTAGGCTGTATACGTTATGTTGGTATCTACATGGTAACTGTTTGGCCAAGACATTCACCTGGAATTCTCCTTTGCGATTTTCTTTTTCTATTCAAGCTAGTTCCCATCTACGAATTCCTTGTCTCAGCACAATCTCCTGCAGGTTTTTTTTTATGTCATTACAGTTTGCAAGAAGTACGTTCCCAAGAGTTTTCTCCAAACACAGGTTTGTAGAGCATGGCTGCTTTTATACTTTCTCCAGTCTGAAGCTACTCAAAGGAAGGTGACCCATTGAGTGTAAAACGTTGTGCCTGTCACGTGGGACTGCCTCACATATAAATGTTTTATACTCAACACGGTTGATGTAAAAAATTCCGAATTATTTCTTTCTGGAAATATAAATGTCTTCTAGTCAAGAGTGAAGGGTCACGATGGATTTGGCAGAATGATAGGAATATAAGGTCACAGTAAAATGACTGTATGCCGGTGGATCAGGACAGTCTGTGTTATGACGGACACGGATCCATTCCCTCAATCTATTGATCTGACAGTTCAGGGTGGGTCTGGTTTCCCAAACATCAGCAATGTGTCCAATGCTATCTCTAGCACCTTTCCACAAACAAAGACGACTGTGCTTAATTAAAGGAGAGACACAAGGACTTCTTAATTTAGACTTCGTCTCCGGAGTGAGTACTCCTGACGTCAGCCATTTGGGACAGAGAGAAGGGGGGCTGGAAGTAGAATGCAAATTGTACTAAAGGGGCTTAGCTCAGCATAGATGAATAAACGTTAAAGCGCTCTGAAACCCCTTAGAAAACTACTAGAGACAGGCCATAGTATGGACATTCACTTGGCACATTTTTCTGGTTTAAAGGGAACCTGGCACATGTGCCTGAGCTGCAGGCTGAATATTATAGAGCAGGAGGAGCAGAGCAGATTTATGTACAGTTCTCAGGGAAAAGAATTTAGTATAACTTGTATTTTATACATTTCAATTTCTGCTGACTCTGAACTTTGAAGTCAAGGAGGCAGTCCTCCTGCTCTATAACAAGCTGGCTGAGGATTATTTAGCATTTTCATAGTGACAGGTTCCCTTTAAAAATAATGTCACCTTTATATCTCTTCCAAATGTCTCTTTTCTGTTTAAAAGTTCACCGACCTCTTTGGCATAATATGAGATTCAATGTTCAAGATGCTTCACCAGAAGTCGCTTTGTTCAAAACTTCAGAATAATACTGTACGGAGATTTGTCTCCGTACAGTATTAGAATGTATGGCCTCCGATGAGCCAAAGTTAGTTATTCACGAAGTTGCGAGTGACTTCGTTGAATAACTTCGGTAGTTGATTTTTAAAGTGGAAAACCACTTTAAAGCTTGAACCGAACTCGGCTCCGGTTGCGAGGTACTAGCGACTTTGTGAATAACTCCGTACAGTATTATTCCGAAGTTTTGAAAGAAGCGACTTCAGATGATAAAGATTAAAGGAGTTCTCCAGAATTTTGTTATTGATGAGGTATCCTCAGAACAGGCCATCAATATCGGATCAGCGAAGGTCCGACTCCCGTCACCGCTGCCAATCAGCTGTATGAAGAGGCTGCGGTGCCCCCTGAGTTCTTAGGCCACTTCCTAAGCCATGCTACATCACATTCATTAGTCACATGGCCTAGGTGCAGCTCAGTCTTATTCAAGTTAATGGACCTGAGTTGAAATACCAAGCACAGCCACTATCAAATGGACTGCAATGTGCTTTGTAAGCTGTTAGGAGGCCACAGCGCTCACCGGAGTTCCACAGCCTGATAAGCTGGGGTGCCAGGAGACAGACCACTACCGATCTCATATTTATGACCTATCCTGAGAGTTGTCCAATAATATGAAAATCTCAGAGAACCCCTTAAATTTTGATTTTCATTGGTGCGCCAACCACTTCTCCTTATTTAGGAAGTTACATTTAATCATCGGTATATGAATTGTACAACTACTGAAGGTAATTCTGCCTGAATTGTTCTATATGCATTACAAACTTCAAAGGGCCTGTCTGACCCTATGCTAAAATTAATTAAGGCCCTGATTGCATTTAAAATAAAGTGTGATGTTCTGTCCGTCCTAATATGCACCACTGCAGCCATTCACTGGCCTCAGAGGTGACATGTCCACAAGCGGCACTGAGCAGGTGAGTGGAGTTTACTTCTTTAATTTAAATGCAATCAGGACCTTAAAGAGTCATTAAGGTTGATATGTCATAGAAACATATCAAAAGTTCTGACTAGTGGGGGTCTAAGTGCTGAGACCTCCACCAACTGCTAGAACGAGGAGAGAGGAGCACACCAAAGGAAGAGAGACAGACTCAATAGAAAGTCTATGAGAACATCTCTATTCCGTCCCCTGCAGTGAGGATATGCAAGCACTTCTCTATCCTCATTCTATGGATGGGAAGGGATCTCAGACCCCCACTGATCAAAACTTTTCATATGTCTCTATGACATGAAAAGTTTTAACAAAACTCAGTGACCCTTTAATTAATTTTGGCTTGGAGGTTAGACAAAGGCCAATGATCGGCCTAATGATCGTAACTAAGAGTGCTCATGATCACTGACCCCCTGCCAGAGTGCAGCCACACGTTTATCCTGATAAAAGATGCCTATTTGGTCATTCATCGGCTGATAGACTGCACGGTTATACGAGCCAATTGTCGCGAACAAGCATTCCTATGAACTAGGGTTGTTTCGGGTATCGAATACCCAATCGATACTTTTGCCTTTTTTTCGATATTAGGCTTCGCTATTGTGCAGTCTAGTATCAGAGAACATGAGCGCGCTGCTCTCAGCACGCTCCGTGTTCTCCTAAGCAGCACAGGGGAGAAGGAAGCAGTCTCTCCCTCCCTCCTGTGCCGCTGCCACCAATGAGGAGAGAGAGGCGGACGCACTGTGCCACCAATGAAAGTAAATGTAGGACCTTTTATCTGCCAAAAAATTCAGAACTAAGTATCATGATATGTACAGCGGCGCCCAGGGATCTCACTGCACTTACTATTATCCCTGGGCGCCGCTCCGTTCTCCCGCTATGTCCTCCGGTATCTTCGGGGACTTGGTTATACTGGGCGGAGACTGCCCTTGTTCTCCTGGGCGTCTCCTTCTCCCATGCTTTAGCGTTGGCCAATCGCAGCACAGAGCTCACAGCCTGGGAGAAGGAGACGCCCAGGAGAACAAGGGCAGTCTCCGCCCAGTACAACCAAGTCCCCGAAGATACCGGAGGACATGGCGGCGCCCAGGGATAATAGTAAGTGCAGTGAGATCCCTGGGCGCCTCTGTACATATCATGATACTTAGTTCAGAATTTTTTGCCAGATGAAAGGTCCTCTTTAATACAAATCCCGGAAGCGGGTGCTGGCGGGGAGCTGTGATTAGCGGCAGTTAACCCCTCAGGCGCCGCACCCGCCTCCTATATTAAATGTTAATCATATTATCATTGGTGGCACAGTGTGCCCTCCTCCCCAGTATTAAAATCATTGGTGGCGCAGTGCGCCCCCTCCCCTCAACCCCCCCCCCCAATATTAAAATCATTGTTAGCGCAGTGCGCCCCCCCTAACTCCAGTATTAAAATCATTTGTGGCAGTGGCCACAGGGTCCCCTCCCCCTCATTGGTGGCAGTGGCAGCTTCTGATCAGAGCCCGAGCAGTGTAATCCTGGGGCTCTGATCGGTTACCATGGCAGCCAGGACGCTACTGAAGCCCTGGCTGCCATGGTCAGCTCCCTGCTGCTGTGTGTACTATGCACAGGGCAGCAGGGAGAGTGTGAAGTCCTATTTACCCTAATAGAGCTCTATCAGGGTGAATAGGACAAGGGATTAAAAGATCCCAGGTTCTGGCCCCTAAGGGGGAAAATAGTTATTAAATAATAAGTAAAAAAAAAAACATCAAAATATTAAGTATAAATCACCCCCTTTCCCAATTTTACATATAAAATATATAAACAATAAATAAATAAACATATTACATATCGCCACGTCCGAAAAGTCCAAACTATTAAAATATTTTAAAAATCTCCTATGCGGTGAACGCTGTAAAAGAAAAAAGAAAAAACGTGCGATTCACCATTTTTTTTTTCACCTTGTCCCCCCAAAAAATAGGATCGGACTCTTCTACTATGGACCGGACATTACATAAAATGCGGAATGCACGCAGCTTTTTTGGTGTTTTATTTATTTTTTGCATGGTATCGATTTGTATCGAGTATCGCAATATTTTTTTATGGTATCGAAAGAAACCAAATAAAAATTTGGGTATCGAAACAACCCTACTATGAACGCTTGTCCCTGATAATTGGCCTATTATCGTGCGTTCTAATAGAGGCTTAACTACAACTACTCCTCCAATTCAAGTGAATGGGATGAACAGCTATAATTAGATGGCACCGCTTCTACAGGATAGACGGCATGCAAACAAACGTTGAATAGGCGTACCACTCATATGAGCTCAGCAGGTGATCGCTGGGGTTCAAATCACCTCTCTTTCCCCATATTAAAAATAGTAAAAAAGTATAACAAAGTAAAGATCATTCGCTCCGCCGCGTCCTAAAACGCCTGAACTATTAAAATATAAGTGGCCAATACAATGCTTTTTTTTATTGCTACACACTCCAAAATGGTATAAAAAAAAAAAAACTACAGATTGACCAGAAAAAAATGAGCCCTCCCACAGCATTGTAGACGTAGCTGCTGAGTGTCAGTAGGAATCAGAGAGGTGAGAACAGATAAACAGGGCACAACTTTGTAAAGATGAACCAAAAAGTGGAGCAGAGAACGGTAGACGGATAAAGACACAAACATGACCCAGGCACAGGAGATCCACAACCATAAAACAGATCTCTCACCAGTATGAACAGGCCCTTGTTGGATAAGTTTTGATATTCGGGAATTGTGGAGAATACAGAGAGCACCAGACAGCTGAACACGAGGAAGAATCTGTAAGGAGAAGAGGAAGCATGTTAGGAAGTACTGTCAAGCACATGAACTCATACAGTAGTTGTATCTCAGAACAGATAATTCAGGAAGTACTGTATATATTATATATCCAGATCCAGCTGTCCTCGTGGTGTGTAGGCAGGAGATTTTACATTATTCTTTACATATCAAATACCCAACGAAGATCACATGATTCATATATGACATAAATGCAGCTATAATTAAGGCTAATCTGATTAAATAGTTTAGGTGGTGTTTATAAAGTCAAAGCAAACCATCTACCATGTGCATTTGAAGAACATTTACCAACCCATACACATAGCAGCTTATTGATTTCGACTGGGATATTTCTAAGGGTATGGCCACACGGTCAGGTTTCCTGATGCGGTTTTGGAAGCCTTCATCTGGAGTGGATCATAAAAGAAGAGAAACATACAATCTGACGGTGTGGCTGCACTGTAAAGTATGAATCTATAAAGTCTATATTACACCTCTATGGCCAATAGAGGGAGCACAGAGCTTGATATATGTCAAGACACTGGTGGAGCTTTAAAGGTAACCCCAAACCATCAAGTTACTATCAGACAGTGACTAATGTAGATGCTTTAAAGCCGCTTGCAAATAACTAGGGCGTTAACATTGTGTTTACGTCGTGCATTTGCCGTATGCGCTGGGAAAGCTCCTGGGGCATATACAGGACCCTGTTCTCCTGATGGATGCCAAAAAAGTGTCCTTTTGTCATCAGTAGGGCTGGTATATATCAGCACGACCACCATTGATAGATTGCAGGGTGGTCTGTAACCATGGAAACGAGCAGTATATAATGTAATGGAAAAACGAATCCAGTCAGCAAAGGAAGCAATATGGACAATCACAATACATTAGTAAGTGCCTTGTATTAACTTCCTCTACATGATAAATGCCACTTGGTGTAATGAGACAACCCCTTTAAGGCCCATTTCTCTTAAAGACTGCTCAACTTCTCAGCCGTAAGTTTCTTTGTCTCATAGAGATATACCAGATCTTTTTCCTATGACAGGAGATATGAAGCTTTAGTGGTCTGATGTGATATCAGTATAGTAGATATTAGTACATTAGATTAGTAAGCAGTTTAGAAATGGGTTTCGGCAGAAAGATGTAGGTTTCAAACTCTGCGATGTTTCAGTTTTGCTTGTGAAGGGTGAAAGCAATTACACATTTTCTTGAGATGAGTAAAATGTATAAAACTTTTTGAGTTTTAAAATGGAGTTCCACTTCATTTGGGAGGGATTTCCCCATCTGTAAGTAAAGAGAAGATATTTGTCCCACCCAGGTCGGTGATCACACTTGCTGGTCATTTAGAGAGAATAAAACTTTCGTGGTGACATGAGACATAACAGCTCTAAAGGGAACCTGTCACCGGGATTTTGTGTATAGAGATGAGGACATGGGTTGCTAGATGGCCGCTAGCACATCCGCAATACCCAGTCCCCATAGCTCTGTGTGCTTTTATTGTGTAAAAAAAACGATTTGATGCATATGCAAATTAATTTGAGATGAGTCCTGTCCCTGACTCATCTCACGTACAGGACTCATCGCAGGTTAATTTGCATATGTATCAAATCGGTTTTTTTTACACAATAAAAGCACACAGAGCTATGGGGACTGGATATTGCGGATGTGCTAGCGGCCATCTAGCAACCCATGTCCTCAGCTCTATACACCAGTGACAGGTTCCCTTTAACATACACTAACTGGGAGGGGGTGTGGCTAGCCAGGGATCTGAGCGGCCGCTTGTCTGCTAAGCTCCTGTGCACTCTCAGCTGTTTATCCTGAAATGTCTGAATCCCCTCGCTGCAAAAGTACTTACCCTGCTCCTGACCTCTTAAGGATCCCTCTGATACCTGGCAGGAACAATACCTCCTCGTCATGACTAATAAAAAGGAGACAAAAGGTGTTGATAAGAACATCCAAGATGGCACCGGAGCGGCAACTCCTGGGCGCCTGGGCCGCGCAGTGGAGGTGCAACAGGAGGCTGCGGCAACGTTAGAAAAATATGCCAGCTCGACTTCAACACTAGCTGCAAAAGGAGCTCACAAGAAGCAGCTGCCTCCACAAGATAAGTCAGGCCTGGACTCAGATAATGAGGCAGTCGGTGCCAGAGCAGAGGCCATATGTAGCCCCAATAGAAACAGCGTCTTGCAGACACGTGGTGTAGAAGTGGATTCGGGGGCCCAGGAATCAGACTCAGAGGAGCCAACACCTAAAGATGTAATGCATGCTATTGCCAAATGTAGCAAATCGTTGAACACTCTTATAGTACAGGTGGGAGCAATAAAAGAGGACATTATTACCATTGTTAGACACGACTTAAAGGGATTCTGTCACCACATTTTACCCCCTACAGTAAAACATAGCTACTTGTAGGTCTCCCTGAGCTGTATTAAATGATGCCCTTATTAACTAATAGTCTTGATTTATTTCTTTATAAAATCGATTTTAGTGATATGCTAATGACTTACATGTGGCCAAGGGGATGTCCTATCCTAACTTAGTGCCCAGCCGCACCCCTCGGTCCGGTGCCCAGTGCCGCCTTCCTGAGTCCAGCGCCGCCTCTAATATAATATATTCAAGAGCCGGCGCGCTGACGTAATCCCTGAGCCTGTTTGAAATCCCATGCGTGCGCACTACACACGGTAGTCGGCACCCGTGCCGACTACAGGTAATGGCATTGTCGAGCGAAGTGCGCCGCGATTCAAACAGCAGTTGCCGGCCTCTACCCCCTGTATTGGGAGTTACTATTTACACAGGGACACTGTCATGGGGGGGATCTGTGGATGACACATAAATAGCATCCCCCCATAACAGTGTCATCCACTGATGCCCCCATAACAGTGTCATCCACTGATGCCCCCATAACAGTGTCATCCACTGATGCCCCCATAACAGTTTCATCCACAGATCTCCCCCATAACAGTGTCATCCAGAGATCCCCCAAAACAGTGTGTCATCCACAGATCCCCCATAACAGTGTGTCATCAACAGATGCCCCTATAACAGTGCGCATCCACAGATGCCCCCATAACAGTGCGTCATCCACAGATCCCCATAACTGTCAACCACAGATCCCCCAAACCAGTGCGTCATCCACAGATCCCCATAACTGTCAACCACAGATCCCCCATAACAGTGCGTCATCCACAGATCCCCCACAACAGTGTCGTCCACAGAACCCCATAACAGTGTCATCCACAGATCCCCATAACAGTGCATCACCACAGATCCCCTCCATAACAGTGTCATTCCCAGATCCCCCATAATAGTGTCATCCACAGACCACCATTAGTTCAAAACCCACCAAAAGCACACCTTTTGCGTCTTATAAAGCGAAAAATACAGTAGGTGCCTTAGTGGGGGCCTGCTGGGAAGATCAGCACTTTAAATTGCCTGTCTAGAGGCACGGTTTAGGGACATTACTGGTTTACAACCTGGGGGACTGCAACTATGAAATATGAGGCTTTGAGAACTAGAAAAAGGGTTTGTGCTATAACCCGAGAGCACGACATATACCGGCCACTGACTCTGTGGAGTTACACGAGGGGTTCATTTATGTTACTATGGGATGTACAGTCATGTGAAAAAATTAGGACACCCTTTGAAAGCATGTGGTTTTTTGTAACATTTTTAATAAATGGTTATTTCATCTCCGTTTCAACAATACAGAGAGATTAAAGTAATCCAACTAAACAAAGAAAACTGAAGAAAAGTCTTTTCAAGATCTTCTGTAAATGTCATTCTACAAAAATGGCTATTCTAACTGAGGAAAAAGATAGGACACCCTCACATGTATTCCCTCTTAAATTGGCTCAGATCTCACACAGGTATATCACACCAGGTGCACATAATTAGTAGATCGTTACTCTGCATGTTGAATGAGGCTTGCCCTATTTAAACCTCAGACATTTAGTTTGGTGTGCTCCTGACTGTTGAAGTGAGAGTGAGCACCATGGTGAGAGCAAAAGAGCTGTCAGAGGACTTCAGAAAAAAGATTGTAGCAGCCTATGAGTCTGGGAAGGGATTTAAAAAGATCTCAAAAGATTTTGAAATCAGCCATTCCACTGTCCGGAAGATAGTCTACAAGTGGAGGGCTTTCAAAACAACTGCCAACATGCCCAGGACTGGTCGCCCCAGCAAGTTCACCCCAAGAGCAGACCGCAAGATGCTAAAAGAGGTATCCAAAAACCCTAAAGTGTCATCTCGAGAACTACAGCAGGCTCTGGCTACTGTTGATGTAGAAGTACATGCCTCTACAATCAGAAAGAGACTGTACAAGTTTAACTTGCATGGGAGGTGTGCAAGGAGGAAACCTTTGCTTTCCAAGAGAAACATCGAGGCCAGACTGACATTTGCCAGCGATAAAGTTGACAAAGACCAGGACTTCTGGAATAATGTTCTTTGGACAGATGAGTCCAAAATTGAATTATTTGGACACAACAGCAGAGGACATGTTTGGCGTAAACCAAACACAGCATTCCAAGAAAAGAACCTCATACCAACTGTGAAGCATGGAGGTGGAAGTGTCATGGTTTGGGGCTGCTTTGCTGCAGCAGGACCTGGTCAGCTCACCATCATAGAATCCACGATGAATTCTACTGTGTATCAGAAGGTGCTTGAAGAACATGTGAGACCATCAGTTAGAAAATTAAAGCTGAAGCGGAACTGGACCATGCAACATGACAATGACCCAAAACATACTAGTAAATCAACCAAAGATTGGCTGAAAAAGAAGAAATGGAGAGTCCTGGAATGGCCAAGTCAAAGTCCAGATTTGAATCCCATTGAGATGCTGTGGGGTGACTTGAAAAGGGCTGTACGTGCAAGAAACCCCTCAAACATCTCACAGCTGAAAAAGTTCTGCATTGAGGAGTGGGGTAAAATTTCCTCAGACCGATGTCGAAGACTGGTAGATGGCTACAAGAACCGTCTCACTGCAGTTATTTCAGCCAAAGGAGGTAACACTCGCTATTAGGGGCAAGGGTGTCCTATCTTTTTCCTCAGTTAGAATAGGCATTTTTGTAGAATGACATTTACAGAAGATCTTGAAAAGACTTTTCTTCAGTTTTCTTTGTTTAGTTGGATTACTTTAATCTCTCTGTATTGTTGAAACGGAGATGAAATAACCATTTATTAAAAATGTTACAAAAAACCACATGCTTTCAAAGGGTGTCCTAATTTTTTCACAAGACTGTATATAGCTAGTTCGTTGAGGCTTTTGAGCTGGATTGTTAGGGGGTTAAATGAAGCCAATATTATGGATAGTATAAAACAATACCAACCTCTAATATGTTGCCTTCAAGAAACACACTTAATGGAGGACCAGACCCACTTACTCGCTCCCCAGTGGGCAGGGCACTGCTATCATGCCACCTACTCTGCCTATGCAAGAGGAGTAAGTGTCCTTATCCATAGGAACATAGCATTTGAATGTATATCTAAAAAGATAGATAAGGAGGGGCGATATACTGTATATGTCTGCAAGGAAAAATATTTACGATCCCCTGTATTATAGTAGGCATCTACTGTATGTCCCGCCGCCATATTTACCACTGGTGATTAAGAGGGTTCTTTCTTTTCTGGTTGAGTCACCAGACATCCCGGTAATATTACTTGGGGACTTTAACAATGTTATTCACCCAGCTTTAGATAGATTCTGTCCTAATATCCAACCAACACCTGGGGAAATTACCCCATTTGGGAGATTATTGCAGGAGAGCCTCCTGCTGGATTATTGGAGTTTGAGGAACCCGCAGATAAAACAATACTCCTGCTACTCTAGTACTTATGGGTCACTATCCAGGATAGACTTAATACTGGGCAATACCGCCATGGGACAACTAATTCAACGCATACAATATCTTCCCCATAGAATATCAGACCATTCCCCTGTGCTTGACACGGCCAACTTCCTTCCTCCTGTATTGCGGGGATGCATGGTGTGGAAATGTAACCATCCCTTCATGTGGCAAAAGCATTCGACAGCGTGGAATGGCGATACCTGTGGACAGTGATGGGAAAGATGGGTTTTGGACCTGAGTTTATTAAATGGATACAACTACTCTATGCCTGTCCCACGGCCCGAATACGGGTGAATTGAAGACTCTCAGACTCCTTTCCCTTGCACAGGGGGACTAGAAAGGGCTGTCCTCTGTCGCCGCTACTATTTGAGGTGGCACCTCTGCTGGCAGCGTTTAGAACAGCAGCAGCAGTAAGAGGCTTCCAATATGGGTCTTTATCCGAAAAGGTTGCCTTATACGCAGATGATCTACCACTGTTTTTGTATGAATGGGCTTCTTCTCTTCCAGTGGCCATGTTGATAACAAACCACTTTGGCAAGCTGTCTGGGTTGGTCATTAACTGGACAAAGTCGGTATTGATGCCATTGTCTAATAGTACAAACAGTGACGTTAACCCCACTGCAGGGCTACAGGTAGTCATATCTTTTAAATAACTGGGAATTCAGGTGTTGGCCAGGACCCAGGACTTTGGGGAGCTGAATCTTGTCCCTTTGCTGGATAAATTCAGACGCAAGGTACAGGCCTGGACCCGATTGCCCCTCACTCTAGTTGGCCGCATAAATCTATTAAAAGTTATTCTCATGCCCCAGCTTCTCTATGTATTGCATAATGCCCCGATTTGGATACAACGCTGCATAGGCTGAAAACGCAGGGGGGACTCACGGTACCGTATCCATGGATATATTATTTGGCGGCCCAACTATAACACCTTAGAAGATGGGGATAAGGTCAACATGACTGGACGGATTGTACGGCATCTCCTCAATGGCAAATGCCTAATGTCAGCCCTGGAGGATGGAACTTTCTATACACGGGGTAGTCAATATCAGCTATTGCGCACCATACATGGAGTATGGTGGATGGCTAGAGAACTAGCTGGAATTACAGGGTATACAGAACATACCCCAATATGGCCTAACTGTATGTATCGGGAACTAGATAAAGTGTCAAATGTGCAGGCATGCAAGGTATACGGGCTCATACGTAACACCCAACTATTTGCTAATGGAACTCTCAAGGCATTTACTCCGCTACAACAGGAATTTAGCCTACCTAAGACATTCTTTTATTTATACATGTAAGTAAGACATGCCATACAGTCCCAAGAGAAAAAGGGTGCTATAACACCTGCGGCGAAACACACCATCATAGACCTCACTGCCACGCAGGGAGACACTAGTGGTGTAATCTCACTCCATTATAGAAGTCTTATGGAAATGCAATATAAGAAACATCCCATGCAGCTATATGAGAAATGGAAGCTAGACGTGGCAGACCTGACCAAGCAGATGTGGGAGGAAGTGTTACAGGATTTCCCTGAGGTGGCAGTAAGTGAGGCTCAGAGGGTCTCTCAATTATATTTGCTCCATAGTGTATATAGAAACCCGGTAGTGATGAAGAAAATGGGATATCGAGAAGATGACTTGTGTCCGAGATGTGGGGTGACAAATGCTGATTTAATACACCTCATGTGGAACTGTCCACAGCTAAGACGCTACTGGACAGACGTTGTGGGAGTATTGACCACAGTGTTCCGCATAAAAATAGATCCGTCAGCACTGATATGTATTATGGGTTGTGTGAAAACACTGTAAGTAGCTATTATACGTATTCTAGACCAGGCAAGGAAACTTATCGCATACTATTGGATTGCTTCAAACCCCCCAAAGTTGCAGGAACTTGTAAATAAGGTCCTTGTAGAGATTCGTATACCAGAAAAGAGGCACCATTAAAAAATTTGAGGAGATATGGAACTCATCGATGACACATTACAATATTACTTAACACCCTTTCGGTTTAATAGGGCAAACGGTAACAGGAGACATGTCTGCAGGGTGAGGAGGTTAAGACTCTGACAGGGCCTGTGGTCTAGAGATGATGGGGTTTGGATAAGAAATAGGGGATGGTCTGCTAGCCGGAAATAGTACACGATGAGTGCATGGTAATGTGATGGGAGACTAATTGTGTGTGACACCGGTGAACAGCAGAAGACACGACTGAAGAACCACACCGAGTCAAGAGATAGGATATGAATCCGAACTTTAATGGAGAACCCTTAACAGAAACGTTACTATGGACAATCTCTATGTTGCAGACCTGCAGTGCTGGGGGGGGGGGGCAGGGGGGAGGCTGGGATAGGGGCCTGATTGACTGTATTCCATTGTTTTTTAAGAAAAATGTTTAATAAAAATGATCTGTAACATAGCCAAGACGGATCCATCATGAACTCCATTGAAAGTCAATGGGAGACGGATCCGTTTTCTATTGTGCCAGATTGTGTCAGTAAAAACACACTTTCACACTAGCATTTTGGCTTTCCATTTGTGAGATCCGTTCAGGGCTCTCACAAGCGGTCCAAAACGGATCAGTTTTGCCCTAATTCATTCTGAATGGAAAAGGATCCGCTCAGAATGCATCAGTTTGCCTCCGATCAGTCTTCATTCCGCTCTGGAGGCGGACACCAAAACACTGCTTGCAGCATTTTGCTGCATTCACGAAACTGAGCCAAACGGATCCGTCCTGGCACACAATGTAAGTCAATGGGGACGGATCCGTCCCCATTGACTTACATTGTGTGCCAGGACGGATCCGTTTGGCTCAGTTTAGTCAAGCGGACAGCAAAATGCTGCAGGCAGTGTTTTGGTGTCCGCCTCCAGAGCGGAATGAAGACTGATCGGAGGCAAACTGATGCAGTCTGAGCGGACCGCTTGTTTGAGCCCTGAACGGATCTCACAAACGGAAAGCCAAAACGCTAGTGTGAAAGTAGCCATATTTGTAATGTTAGTAATGGAACCGCTGCTCCTCAGAGTATCTATTTTTGGTATTATAGGCATACATAGTGAGGGTGTGCAGTGTATACCCTATATCAGGGATGCCCAACCTGCGGCCCTCCAGCTGTTGCAAAACCACCACTCCCAGAATGCCTTGACAGCCCACAGCTATTAGGGCATGCTAGGAGATGTAGTTTTGCAACAGCTGGAGAGCTGCAGGTTGAGCATGCCTGCCCTATATTATCTGTATGGTCCACACATCTGGAACAGTCTAGGAATATTTAGGGATTGGCTAGCGGATAGGATCACTCTGCGTAACTAGGGTTTCATTGTTATTAGCTGGTGATCGTGTTATTTGACTTTTTGATGATATTTATTAAATGTCAGAGAATGGAGAAATAACCGAGGAGTAGCACAACTCTAGTTGTAGGACAAGATGCTGCGGAACAAAATACAAGTATGTACTAAGGCTACTTTCACATCTGCGTTTTCCTTTCTGGTTTTGAGATCTGGCAGACGATCTCAAAACCGGAGGAAAATGCTTCAGTTTTGTCCCCATTTGTTTTCAATGGGGACAAAACTGAAAAGATTGGAATGGTGTGCACCAGAATGCATTCCGTTCCATTTCATTGCGTTCCCATGCCGGGCACAAAACCGCAGCAAAAACCATATAAGTCAATGGTGCTGGATCAGTTGTTTTTTTCCGCACACGGCGCCCATTGACTTACAATGGTTTTAGTGAGAGATCCGTTAAGGGAAACTGAACATGCCAGAGAGAGCAGGTTCCAGCCTCACTAATGCGGCTTATTGGGTTAGGGATAGCCTTTCTTTCTTCTTTTAGAAGGTGTTCTTCTAACTGTGCGCCTTCTCAACGTATTCCAAAATAACTTCTTCACGCTGGCTAAAGGTATCAGTCCAGGACAATTTCAAAACTCTCCATCTATGCACAGCCTCCATTATAATGCTCAGATACCAAGACACCAAATTTCCTGAAGTACCCCCTTGCCCAGCTTTCTCAAAACTACATTGGTAAGAAAAAATGTCTATCCTCTTTGAAATGGCCTGTGGCACATTCTAGAGGGGTTTTCCAGTAATAATTCTATTTTATGTAATGTCCTCAGCCTGCCTCACAAAGAAGAAGATTCATACTTACCTGCTCCATGCCACTCCTGTCTCCATCTTCTGATCCTCTACATCCAGCTGGCTATGGGCATAGTCACATGCACTGCTCCAACCACTGACTGGCTTCAGCAGTGATGTGTCATTGGCTGGAGCGGTGCATTTGGCCATATCCATGTCCAGCTGGATATAGGGCAGTGATGGCTAACCTCCGGCATTCCAAATGTGGTGAAACTACAACTACCAGCATGCTCCATTCATTTCTACGAAGTTCTGAGAACAGCCAAGCAAGTGTGCATCTGGAGAGTTGTAGTTATACCACAGCTGGAGTGCCGGAGGTTGGCCATCACAGATGTAGGGGATCGGAAGATGGAGACATCGGAGGACAGGAGCTAAGTGGAGCAGGTAAGTATGAATCTTCTTGTTCAAGAGGCAGGCTGAGGGCATTGCATACAATTTACACTACTGAGTAACCACAGTAGCATAGACATACAGTGTTGTTATCAGGTGGCATATTTCATCGGCCCTTCCCAAAATAAAACATATGGATTAGCAAGTCAGAAGAATAATTTCACAAATAACTAGGAAACGGTTTTCTGTAAGAGTTTCCCATAAATTTGTGCCTCATGATGAAAGCTTCCAGGTCAGCAGGGTCAACTCTCTGAAACCGAGTATTATGCCTGGTAGAGCTGATTTTGCTAACTACTGTACCTCCCTTGTTTAAATATCTTGTGCAGTTTTCAAGAAAAAAAAAGCATGTTTATGCAAATGAGAGCTTCAGTATTATGGGGGATGAGCCACAGCATTTTAGTGCACTTTCTTACTTGTTCTGTCCCCAGTCTAGCATTGTTGCATGCATCTGCTCCTGTCTTCCCTGCTGAACAGACGACTACTGTGCATGTGCTGGTGCTAGGCTGTACAGCACAGGTGCGAGATTACAGGATCAGGCAAGAGGACAAAGCCTGGCCCTATCAATCAAGGGGAGAGGACAGAGCATTAGGGAGCAGGGGCTAAGGAGCACCGTGAAGTTGCGGCATACCCCTTTGGTGCAATGCATAAGAATTCTTTTTTACACGAGGGTGATTTTAGTCAGCAGGATCAGCCCTACCAGACATTATGCTTGGTTTTAGGGGATACTCTTTAACCTACCTCACTTATGGACAAGTGTAAACTATTTCGGGTGTGTCCCAAACTAGTTTAGGAACCACTGTGCCAAAACTTCCTGGATCATTCCTGGTTGAGCTTTTTAGTGGCAGGAAGACAGCACCACTCATGGGCAGATAGCGCAGTATATACTGACTCCATTTACAGTCATAAACATGAATGGTCTTCTATTTTTTCCATGGAAACTTTGGGATTTCTCCAAGATCCACACTTTCAGAGCAGAAGAAGTTCTGTACTACCCCTCCAACCCTTCTGATGGTTGCAATGTTCTTATTACAGACTGTAGAAGAGAAACATTCTGTATCATCAGTCAGAATTAAATGAAAGTCTCTCTCCCAAAAACTGCATCTTTCTGAAATAGAATATAATTAAATATTTCCTGCTCGCCTTAAAAGGCACTGCAAAAACATTTGATTCAGCTGAAATTTCGGATCCACTTGTCACCCGAATGGTTGTCATGGTCTCTTAGCAAGCCATATTCAAGGAGGGTGAGGGGAAGATCCAGCACCAGCTCTGCAGACCTTGCAGCTCACAACTGCTGAGCATTAACAGAAATTAAGACGGACATTTATTTGCCGGCTCTTGAAATGTTTAAACTGGGGTTTTAAATATTTAATAAGGAGCGAGCCTGCCGCAGAGAGAGAGAGTCACGCTGCGAGAAAGGATGGCATGGTGCTGCAAGCATGAGGGAGACTGCGCATTGTGTGTTAACCCCTTCCAATCCTTCCAATTGCTAGGGCCTATTAATAATGTAGGGGTGCCCATTGTCCCCTCTTTTATTTGTTCTCTGTATTGAACCTCTAGCGGCAGCCATTAGGTCCCACCCAGATATACATGGGGTCACGGTTAATATAATTGAATACAAGCTATCCCTGTTTGCGGATGACATCCTACTGACTCCCGAATCTTTTTAAATTGCTACAGTCATATGGTAGGCTCTCAGGGTATAAGGTGAATACGACTAAAACTGAGGCCCTACCGCTCAACCTTCCCCCTGATAGGCTAACGATCTTAAAGGCTAACTTTCACTTTAAATGGAGTGAGAACTCTATACGCTATCTGGGTGTTAATCTTACCAATATGTACTCCTCCTTATATGCCAACAACTTCAAGGAGCTTAAAGCCCTTATGAACAAGTGGATGTCACTACCGATATCGTTTATTGGTCGCATAGCTGCTGTTAAAATGTCCATATTACCCAAGTTGTTGTACCTCTTTGAAACCCTGCCGGTTGCTGTACCCAGTAAAGAACTGAGGGGTTTGCAATCCCTGATACTTAGATTTATTTGGAACGGGAAGAGACACCGCATAGCGTGCTCTACCCTTACCGCACTTAGATCGCAGGGAGGATTGGCGGTACCTGATACTGCAAAGTATTATTGGGCTACGCACCTTAGGAGACTTCCGGCCTGGTCTACACTTTTGGCATATTCTAGATGGGTTGAGATAGAAAAATTATGGATAGCCCACATACACCCCAACTCTCTGTTATGGTCACCCCTACCAGAAATTACTAGGTCCTATGGCCCTCACATATAACGTTTGGAGAAATTGCAAACAATGCTTTTCCTTGGTCTCTGAAAAATCATCCATGACTTCTTGCCTATTTAACCCAATGAGTGTGGAGCCATTTTTTTTAAAACCTTGGTTTACTAATAAATTATTCAGGTTTGCAGATATTGTCAACTATAGAACCCTGCGAATATTACCATGGGAAAGTCTTAAATCCTCATTCAAGTTGCCGGATTCCACAAATTTTCATCATACCCAATTACAACATTTTCTCCATAGCTTATACGGTTCTTCTCAGGTGTCCAAACCTACTGCATTTGAAAAACTGTGTAAACTCTCGGACACTACAAAGGGGCTGATATCTGATATATATGTTATCTTATCTTCTCCCCCTTCTCCTACACTTGTTAGACATGCGTATATGACTAAATGGGGAAAAATTCTGAATCGTACTATCTCGGCTGGTGAATGGGGAATGATCTGGAATAGGACGGCAATGACTTCCTCCTGCATTACTCATAGGGAAATCTCATACAAGGTATTGATGTTTTGGTACCACACTCCGCAGCTGCTGAGACATCTTAACTCCAATGTTTCAGACAGATGTTGGCATGTGGATTTGGATTTGGATCTCATATTCACATTTTTTGGGAATGCTCCTGGATATGCCCCTTCTGGTCTATAGTACAAGACATTCTCTTCCAACTTCTCAATATTAGATTTCCATTGGACCCTTTTTTTCTATTGAACATGCCTCCCATTGAAAAGGCACTTCCTAAGACTAACTTTGCCCATTTTGACAGCCGCCAGACGTCTGATTGCGAGCTTTTGGAAGAGATCTGTCCCACCTGTACAGCTTGATCTTATTGCTAGTATTGCTGAGGTTAGAAAAATGGAACATCCAGCAGCCATACTGGCTAACCAGACTGATCGATTTCAGAAAGTATGGCAATTATGGGATGAGTTTTTTGACTCACACTCTTAAACATTAATGGTACCAGTCCCCTGTCCCCCCTTCCTCCCCCCCCCCCCCTTTGTCTTGTCTTGTGGTGTCTTCCCCTTTTGTACGAGTTTACTGTTTATATGACTCTTTAGTGACAAACATCACAACCTATGGTATACTTTACTATATTTTGCTAAATAGATCTTGGTTCATGTATCTTGCAAATATTCAACTGCTATATTTATTGTTATTGGATTTATGTCCCTTCTTTGATTATCTATGCATTTAATGGACAAATGTTTGCTTTCATTGGTGTATTACTGTATTATATAAAATACTTTAATAAAGAGACAATTACAAAAGAAAAATATCCATTTTCTATCTATCTATAATTTATCTATCTATTTATCCCCTATCTATTTATCTATTATCTGTCTATCTATCTATCTCATATCTATTATCTATCTATCTCATATCTATCTATCTATCTATCTATCTCTCTATCTCCTATCTATCTATCTATCTCATATCTATCTATCTATCTATCATATCTGATTATCTATCTATCTATCTATCTATCTATCTATCTATCTATCTATCTATCTCCTATCTATCTATCTATCTCATATCTATCTATCTATCTATCTATCTCATATCTATCTATCTATCTATCTATCTATCTCATATCTATCTATCTATCTATCTATCTCTCTATCTCCTATCTATCTATCTATCTCTCTATCTCCTATCTATCTATCTATCTCATATCTATCTATCTATCTATCATATCTGATTATCTATCTATCTATCTATCTATCTATCTATCTATCTATCTATCTATCTATCTCCTATCTATCTATCTATCTCATATCTATCTATCTATCTATCTATCTCATATCTATCTATCTATCTATCTATCTATCTCATATCTATCTATCTATCTATCTCATATCTATCTATCTATCTATCTTTCTATTATCTATCTCCTATCTATCTATCTATCTATCTATCTCCTATCTATCTATCTATCTATTATCTATCTATTTATTTCATATCTATCTTTCTACCTATTATCTATCTATCTATCTATTATCTATCTATCTCATATCTATCTATCTATCTTATATCTGATTATCTATCTATCTATCTTATATCTGATTATCTATCTATCTATCTATCTTATATCTGATTATCTATCTATCTATCTTATATCTGATTATCTATCTATCATATCTGATTATCTATCTATCTCATATCTATCTCTCTATCTATCTATCTCCTATCTATCTCCTATCTATCTATCTCCTATCTATCTATCTCCTATCTATCTATCTATCTCCTATCTATCTATCTCCTATCTATCTATCTCCTATCTATCTATCTCATATCTATCTATCTCATATCTATCTATCTCATATCTATCTATCATATCTGATTATCTATCTATCTATCTATCTATCTATCCAATTGGAAAAAATGAGGAGGCAGCACACTGTGTAGACGAGGGGTGCACGTCTGGCAAAAGTGGACCAGCACCTAGGCCCAATAAGCTAGAAGAAAAGATAGCCAGCAGCACTCCGAGATATTAAAGGCAAACGGTGGTTTATTAGACCCAAAGTCAAGCGACGTTTCGACAGCTTGTTGCTGTCGAAACGTCGCTTGACTTTGGGTCTAATAAACCACCGTTTGCCTTTAATATCTCGGAGTGCTGCTGGCTATCTTTTCTTCTAGCTATCTATCCATCTATCTATCATATCTCATTATCCATCTGTCTATTTATTCATCCATTATCTATCTATCTATCTATCTATCTATCTATCTATCTATTCATCCATTATCTATCTATCTATCTATCTATCTATCTAATCTCATTATCTATCTATCTATTCATCCATTATCTATCTATCTATCTATCTATCTATCTATCCGTCCATCACTTTTAAAACATAATCTTTGATTATATAGCTTTATGTTTTTTAGTACCATTAGGACTGAGGAAGGAGGATTGTGCACCAGGATTTTTGGGGAAGAAGAACTATTAGTAACCTAGATGATAAATTTGAAGATTGTTATATAGACGTCATTAAAGGGTTGTCTCACTTCAGTAAGTGGCATTTATTATGTAGAGAAAGTTAATACAAGCCACTTCCTAATATATTGTTATTGTCCATATTGCCTCCTTTGCTCGCTTCATTCATTTTGCCATCACATTATACACTGCTTGTATCCAGGGGTTATGACCACCCTGCAATCCAGCAGTGGTCACCATGCTTGCACACTATAGGAAAGAGCACAGGACCACAGAAGGGCGCATAGGCCGGCACTTTTTCCTGTAGTGTGCTAGCATGACCACCGATGCTGGATTGCAGGGTGGTCGTAACCATGGAAACGGTCAGTGTATAATGTGATGGAAAAATGAATCAAGCCAGCAGAGGAGGCAATATGGACAATCACTATACTTTAGTAAGTGCCTTGTATTAACTTTCTCTACATCATAAAACCGATTTGCTGAAGAGAGACAACCCCTTTAAAGGACATCTGGAAAGGATTTTATACAGCACTGCTAAAATACAGTCAAACAACAGGAACTGTAAAGGTAAAAATTCCCATGCCTCCTTCCATCAGCACAATCTTAAACAGCTGCCTCGAGGGATGAATTTGACTTACACCTCCTCTTGTTCTGGTATCACTTACCCCCCAGAGACCCCTCAACACCCCCGTCTTGCTTACTTTGCACTAGTGTGGTACATGTGTACTCAGCCAACATAAATCACTACTCAGCAGCAGACTTCGGGTTAAGAGATATTTGAGCCCAATCTAGTGGAATATTTGAGTAGGAATGAGCGAATCGACTTTGGATAAAACATCCGAAGTCGATTCGCATAAAATTTAGTTCTAATGTATGGAGCAGGAGCTCCGTACAGTATTAGAATGTATTGGCTCTGATGAGCCGAAGTTATTGCTTCGCGAAGTCTCGCGAGACTTCGCACAATAACTTCATAAATTAATTACTACTGTAAAAAACCATTTCCTGAACTCGGGTTCGGTTTTAAGTTGTACCTTGGAACCGAACCCGAGTTCGGGAAATGTTTTTTTTTACAGTACAAATGAATTTATGAAGTTATGGCGCGACACTTTGCGAAGCAATAACTTCGGCTCATCAGAGCCAATACATCCTAATACTGTACAGAGCTCCTGCTCCGTACAGTATTAGAACTAAGTTTTATGCGAATCGACTTCGGATGAAACATTCGCTCATCCCTATTTTTGAGTACAATAGAAATATTTTTGCAAAAACCATCAAACCATCAGAAAGAAATTGATTTATGTATGGAAATATTTCGATGTACAAAAGCCTTTCCATTCCATGAATGAGGGAGTGAAAATGTTGCCTGTGTGAAAGGACCAGATTTGTAAAACACATCCTTCCTTCTTCTCACAGTCAATTACTTGAAACAGTCTTTAGAGATGTGTTCCAAAACCACTGTGTAATACAAGCCAGGTACAAAGCAGTTAAGTCCGTAGAACCATGAGGGGAGGGGAAGGCGGGATCACGCTACAAACTCTAAATTTGTGGTTTTTTACCCATTTTCCCTTAACCAGCGTTTCTAAATGTAGAAAGCTCTGAAAGCAGTCAAGTGATCTATAGATTATACAGCAGCGCCTGCACAGGATTGCAACTTTTTTTATGCCAGAAAACTGCTGTGGGGGGTGGATATATCCCCCCTGCGAGTTTTAATTGCTCGCTATTTTCAAAATCTCTGCTTGCTGCCAATGACTGGAAACATACTTGTTACACTTAGAGACTGATAACTGCCCTGACCCTAATGCTGCTGCTTACAGCTAAATGGTATTTTAAGGCGTATTAGGGTACGACCACGCAATCAGGTTCCTGCACGCAGTTTTGGAAGCCAAAATCAGGAGTGAGTCATAAAAGGAGAGAAAGTTTAAAGGACAGATATGACTTGTACTCTTTTTTTTTTTTTACTTCACTCCTGTATCAGAAAACCCGACGTGTGTCCATACTTCTTCTGTGTCTAGCTCAAAACTGCCTGGCCTCATGCACTAAACACCCATCAGCTATGTGCGCAGCATTCGATCTGGAATTCTGGATGGATTTTAACATATGAATGTATTAAATAAATGCAAAAAACTATACTTATTAGGTATCCACATGACCAAAATACCCTGAAAAACTCATTTAGCAGGTTATTCAGAGTGAAATATGTACAGTGAAACAATAAAGTAAAAAAGCAATGTTAAAAATTGCTTCTTCTATATTAGCAATGCAAAAAAAGTATATACAGTACTATGCAAAAGTTTTAGGCAGGTGTGTAAAAATGCTGCAGAAATAGAAGTGTTAACAGCGTATTTTTATGAATTAACAAAATGCAAAGTGAATGATCAAGAGGAATCTAAATCCAATCAATATTTGGTGTGACCACCCTTTGCCTTCAAAACAGAATCACTTCTTCTAGGTTTACGCATTTTTGAAGGAACTCGGATCGGAGTTTGTTCCAAACATCTTGGAGAACTAACCATAGGTCTTCTGTGGATGTAGGTTTGCTCAAATCCTTCTCTCTCTTCATGTAATTGTTTTTTTTTCACTTTGAAAGGCTTGTTCAAAATATGAACACTGACATGGGGAGTGCATCCAAAAGGTGGTACTAGCAAATCAGTTCTTTTTCTCTAGGAGACCTTGCATATTATTTTCCAATGGATCACCGCCACTTAGTCTTCATGCACAACTGGTCACATGTTCTTTACCGCCAAACAGTCCCCAGCACCTCTTGGAGCTCATGGCTCTGATGGTCCCATCATTATCTAATTTACATCAATTTACTTTTTATCATTTATTTTATAATCTACTTCCACAAGTCAAGCTCCCCACACCCTTAGTTCTGCCTCTGTCTAGCTTAAAGGGCTTCTGTCACCCCCCTAAAGTCATATTATTATTTTTTGGCTCCTTAAAATCCTTATGCTGCGATTTATCAATCCATAATGCTCTTACTCATTTTGGTTCAGTAGTTTCTTCAAAAAATTTACTTTTATAATATGTAAATTACCTGTCTACCAGCAAGTAGGGCGGTTACTTGCTGGTAGCAGCCGCATCCTCCTTTCATAATGACGCCCCCTCCGCATGTTGATTGACAGGGCCAGCGAACGCGCTCGTCCTCTGGCTGGCCCTGTCTGCGTTTTAAGTCTCGCGCCTTCCCCGTACCGGTCATCAGTCGGCGCAGGAGCACTGAGAGGAAGACGCTCGCTCAGCCGCTCCTTCCTCAATGCGCCTGTGCCGATGACGTCACATCTACACTCGGCGCAGGCGCACTGAGGAAGGAGCGGCCAAGCGAGCGTCCTCCTATCAGTGCGCCTGCGCCGACTGAAGACCGGTACGGCGAAGGCGCGAGATCAACATGAGGAGGGGGCGTCATTATGAAAGGAGGATGCGGCTGCTACCAGCAAGTAGCCACCCTACTTGCTGGTAGAGAGGTAATTTACATATTATAAAAGTCAATTTTTTGAAGAAACTACTGAACGAAAATGAGTAAGAGCCCTATATATTGATAAATCGCAGCATAAGGATTTTAAGGAGCCCAAAAAATATATATGACTTTAGGGGGGTGACAGAAGCCCTTTAATTGACATCCTAGTGGGGAGGGCACACCAGTACAGACCTGTAGAGAAGGCATGCACCATTATGCTTCGTTACATTTTAACTGCAGTACATGAGCTGTACACCTCTGAAGCTAGCGCAGATTCACCAGGGTGTAGAGTTGAAAAGTCAAGACACATGCACAAGATTAGACTTGCACTGACATTCCCATTACTCTGGCGAGCCAGAAAGAGGTTGGAGTGGGGGTGTAGTCAGCTTGACTTATACAGCTGGGTCTCCACCCCCTTGACTTGACTCAGCTAATTTGCATATAAGTTATAAAGGCTTTTTAATATAAATGAGATAATGATAGTGGACCATTGGAAACAGCATGAGCATTTAATACTGTAGGTATTGGAGGCCATTTGGGGGGCAAAGAGCACGTGAAAGGTTCCCTTTAATGAGAGCCAGTACCTCCAATAAACAGTGCTGAATTCAGTGATTCTCTGAGAGAATCTGGCATGATCATATGGCATCTGACTGGGTGGGCTGGGGACCCCACATGGACTCCATATGAAAATACAGTTCAGTTGTCTTTTAAGTTTATGGAATAACAGCTGCAAAATATAACAAAGAGACTGATCCTCGAGGATAGACACAAGATCATTAGGCTACTTTCACACTAGCGTCGGGGTTCCGCTTGTGAGCTCCGTTTGAAGGCTCTTACAAGAGGCCCCGAACGCATCCGTACTGCCCCAATGCATTCTGAGTGGATGCGGATCCGCTCAGAATGCGTCAGTCTGGCAGCGTTCAGCCTCCGCTCCGCGCTGCTTGCAGCGTTCGGGTGTCCGCCTGGCCGTGCGGAGGCAAACGGATCCGTCCAGACTTACAATGTAAGTCAATGGGGACGGATCCGTTTGAATTTGACACTATATGGCTCAATTTTCAAACGGATCCGTCCCCCATTGACTTTCAATGTAAAGTCTGGACGGATCCGTCTGAAGCTACTTTCACACTTAGAATTTTTTCTACAATATAATACAGACGGATCCGTTCTGAACGGATCCCAAGTCTGTATTATATGAGCGGATCCGTCTGGGCAGACCCCAGACGGATCCGCTCTGAACGCAAGTGTGAAAGTAGCCATTCTGCAAATACAACTTTTTCATTAAATTTTTCTACATAGAAAGTTTTCATGCAACCCAGATCTTTTTAGCTTCCTAGATTGAAGTTCTGTCTTATTCCTATTATTCTTTTATAAGGTGGAAGAAGAATCAGTATTCTTGTAGGATGAATCAACTTATAAGACATTTATCAAAATGGATCACGTCATGGTAAACTCACAAACATGTTTTAGACACACTTTTTTACTCCATCTCATTGCTGGCAGACATAAGCAAAACTAATTTGATTATGCCACAAAATCTGTCACATTTTAGGGTACTTTCACACTTGCGGCAGAGGAATCCGGCAGGCAGTTCCGTCGCCAGAACTGCCTTCCGGATCCATCAAAACGTATGCAAACTGATGGCATTTTTAACTGATCCGTCTTAGGCTACTTTCACACGAGCGTTCGGGTGTCCGCTCGTGCGCTCTGTTTGAAGGGGCTCACGAGCGGCCCCGAACGCATCCGTCTGGCCCCAATGCATTCTCAGTGGAGGCGGATCCGCTCAGAATGCATCCGCCTGCCAGCGCTCAGCCTCCGCTCCGCTCAGTGAGCGGACACCTGAACGCTGCTTGCAGCGTTCGGGTGTCCGCCTGGCCGTGCGGAGGCGAGCGGATCCGTCCAGACTTACAATGTAAGTCAATGGGGACGGATCCGCTTGAAGATGACACCATATGGCTCAATCTTCAAGCGGATCCGTTCCCCATTGACTTTCAATGTAAAGTCTGAACGGATCCGCTCAGGCTACTTTCATACTTCTAATTTTCTAAGTTTTAATGCAGACGGATCCGTTCTGAACGGATGCGAACGTCTGCATTATCGGAGCGGATCCGTCTGATGAAACATCAGACGGATCCGCTCCGAACGCTAGTGTGAAAGTAGCCTTACAAATGAATTGAAATGTCATCCGGAAAAACGGATCCGGCACTTATTTTTTCACATTTTTTGGGGGTCTGCGCATGCGCAGAACGGAAGGACGGATCCGGCTTTGCGGTATTTTGAATGCCGGATCCGGCACTAATACATTCCTTTGTAAAAAAAATGCCGGATCAAGTGTTCCGGATTTTTGGCCGGAGATAAAACCATAGCATGCTGCGGTATTATCTCCATCCTGAAAAGGCAAGATGACAGAACTGAAGACATCCTGATGCATCCTGAACGGATTACTCTCCATTTAGAATGCATTAGGATAAAACTGATCAGTTCTTATCCGGTATAGAGCCCCTAGGACGGAACTCAATACCGGAAAAGAAAAACGCTACTGTGAAAGTACCCTAACATCTTTAAAAATTCAGTATATGTGACCGGCCCTCTAAGTGTGGGATCGATACATGCTGAGTCAAGTGCCAAAAAGCCTTCTACCCTAGACCAAAATAATAATTTGAGATATATTTGGACTGTATTATTATTTTTACTATTATTTATTTGTCACTGAACATGTAGTCGATTGTGTGAACAACAGATGAAAGGAGAACAAAGAAGGGGGTCCTGTGAGAATCAGAGATTACATGTACAGGTGTATCTGTAAGCAGGGGACAGGTTGTAGACGGCCTTATATGGAGGGGTGCGAGAGTGCTAAATGGGAGGCCACTGAGGAGAATGTTGCAGTAGTCCAGGCGGGAGATAACAAGGGCATGCAGTAGTATTTAGTTGACTCAGAGGTGAGGAAGCAGAGCATATGAGAGATGTGTCTGAGTTGAAAGCAGCAGGTGGAGGTACGGGTTTGGATGCTTGAAGGACCTGTGAGACTGGAGACAGCAGGGTGCTGTTAACTGTAGTGGAAAGGTGAAGTGGGGGGGGGGGGGGGTCAGTGATATGGTGGAAAGATGATGAATTCAGTTTTCTCCATGTTGAGAAAACTGTGTTAAGAAGCGAGTAAAATGAAGATGTAGCTGATAAACACTCTGGGATTCTGGATAGCAGGGAAGTGATATTTCAGCCAAAGGAGTAGATTTGAGTGTCATCCGCATAGAGGTGGTACTGAAAGCCATAGGACTCTATGAACTGTCCCATGAGGAATGTATAAATGAAGAAAAGTAGGGGACCCAGGACAGAGCCTTGAAGGATACCAATAGAGAGGGGGCATGATGAGCAGGTGGTGTATGAATGAGAAACAATGGTAAGAGGACATCCAGTAGAGTGCCAGACCTTTGATGCCAAGGGAAGAGAAGGAGGAGTACAGATTATTGACATTTAGCTTTGGCAGCTAGCAGATCGTTGGCGACTTTGGTTAGGGTTGTAAAACAAAACATGCAATGCAACAGCTCTCTGCTAACCAAATAAAGTACAAAAATGCATAATAATTGCTAGTGCTATACTTATAAATTAGAGATGCTTGGCAAATCATTTTGTACAAAATTATTTGAGCCCGTCTGCCGCACGTCAAGGTTAGGGTTGTTTCAGTGGAGTGATTGTGTCTGAAGCCGGATTGTTGTGGATCAAAAAGTGAGTTGGATGAGAGGTGGGAAGACAGTTCAATATGGACATGTTCATTCTAGACTAGCGTAATTTTTTTAAATAAAGAATATTTAATAAAATACAATATGGCAAGGCACTGGATGAGGATAGGGTCCTATCCTTATCTAGTGCCTTGCTATACTGGATTTTCATGAGCAGTATTCTGTAGTGTTTTGTAATTTTTATTCTAATTTTCATTTATCGGTTTAAATTGGGTTTTTATTGATTTTGTGTCAAAATGTACACTAAAAGAAACCAAAGGTGCAAGTCTAGAGTGTCAAACGTATCTCAAATTTTACAACATCTCCTTTCTAAACATTTTGAATGATTTAGGTCCCTTTCACACGAGCGAGTTTTCCGCGCGGGTGCAATGCATGACGTGAACGCATTGCACCCGCACTGAATCCTGACCCATTCATCTCAATGGTGCTTTGTACATGAGCGCTGTTTTTCACGCATCAGTTCTGCGTTGCGTGAAAATCGCAGCATGTTCTATATTCTGCGTTTTTCACGCAGGCCTGGCCCCATAGAAGTGAATGGGGCTGCGTGAAAAACGCATTGCATCCGCAAGCAAGTGCGGGTGCGATGCGTTTTTCACTGATGGTTGTTTGTAAACATTCAGTTTTTCATCACGCGCGTGAAAAACGCATCAAAATTCATTGCACCCGCGCGGAAAAAACTGAACTAAACGCAACCGCAGACAAAACTGACTGAACTTGCTTGCAAAATAGTGCGAGTTTCACTGAACGCATCCGGCCCCAATCCGCAACGCCTGTGTGAAACCAGCCTTAGATGTTTCCATGTTTCCATGTTCCCCATGTTTTGCCACAATATTTGACAAAATGCTGGTACTTTTGTTTATTAAGTCCCCCCAATGTATAGCACTGATTCTAAATAAAATTCTGTGTATCTTAGTTCTATGTACATTCAAGCTTATCGTCAGTAGCTGCTGAATCTGATTAAATTAAAATGCAGCCATACTGAGGGGGTCCCTTGAGGCATCCATTTTCAATTGGATCTTGGCCCTCTATTCTGCAGAACCCAATATCAAATGCATGATCTGCTCTTATGTTGTACCCTTGTGTATGAAGAAACTGCACTCCTGGCTCCCAAAGTAATCATTTTGGCTACTGAATGCTATCTGCATGTATTATGTATTATTTGAATTGAATAGTTCATGTTTTGTGAGGTCTGAAATTATGTATAACAAGTCCTGTTTCACACCAGTGTATACCAAAATGTATCTGCATGTATGTAAATGTTATGTAAGCACCAAAATAAAACCACAAATGTCCACCAGGAACATCTCAGTAGATGCCACACAATAAGTGGCACTTAGGCCACTTACAAACTGGACAGATGCTGCACATATGCCACTTAACACACTAGATGTTTGCTTTTTCCACACACGTGACCCGGACACATGTGGAGGGCTGAAAAGTCAGCCTGAATTTGTGGGCGTCTTACCTTCTTAAGCTCCAGCCCCCAGCTCCTCAGGGCGCTTCTGTTCATAGCTGATAAGGAGTCGCTTGCTCTGGTACTGCATCCGTGCACGTCGTGAGTTGCTTCATCTGCTTCGTTTCGTTTTCCATACACCGCCGTTCACGTCTTCAGGAGTGGTAAATAATGTGCGATGATGCTCCCTGCTCCACAAGGGCTCCTCCAGTGGCGGTCACATACTTCCGGCTCTCTGGGTCAGCGTGTGTTCCAGCGTGGAACGCACGCCGATACACATTCCTGGTCAAAGAAATTTTACCTCCCTCCTGAGGTGGCAGGGGGGGCAGGGTCCGGCCTGCGGTTACCCCCTCCACAAGGCCTCCCCCCCGTCCCGTCTTTTGCTTGGGCGCCGTTGCAACCCGGCGTGCGTTCCAGGCCTGGGCTCCTGGTCACGTGTTCGGCGTGCGTTCCAGAGTGGAGCGCACGCAGGAAACTTCACTCAGGCCCGGCGGACTTAATCGACCTGGCGGCTTCAGTGCGGCGGCTCCAGTGTAGGTAAATTCGGTCCCCACTGGGTCCCCCCCCCCCTTTCGCCAAAACGGGCCATATACGAAGTAAATAGGGGTGTCTAGCCCCTGGGTAACAATGGCCCACATCTACAAACAGGCAAAAAAAAAACCTCAGCAGGATTATCCAACAAACCAGCCATCTCATACACACTCCCGCCGTGCCACGCAGCGCCAGGTGGGAGGAAGACAAAGTCATCCTCGGTCCCCTCGTATAAGGGGAGGGCTCCTGGGGCCCCGCTGGGCTGGAAGGGCGCTAGTTTTAGTGCGGTGGTCAAAGAGAGCTGGGGGTCTCACCACGAGTAGGCTAGATCGTTATCACACGCCATACGCGATCAGCGGTCACTAAACGCTCACTGCAGTCATCTGTTCTATGGTGGCGACAGGGCCACGTGATATATGTATGTGCTTTCACGTTATATGCTGTTGTCTCCCTGCTCTACTGGTTCGCCCAGGCTCTCATCTACCTCTGTCTCCTGGATCGCCCAGGCTCACACCTATCTCTGCCTCCTGGATTGCCCAGGCACGCAACTACCTCTGTCTCCTGGTTGGCCCCGGCTCACACCTACCTCTGTCTCCTGGATCGCCCAGGCTCATACCTACCTCTGCCTCCTGGATCGCCCAGGCACGCAACTACCTCTGTCTCCTGGTTCGCCCAGGCTCACACCTACCTCTGTCTCCTGGATCTCCCAGGCTCATACCTACCTCTGCCTCCTGGATCGCCCAGGCACGCAACTACCTCTGTCTCCTGGTTCGCCCAGGCTCACACCTACCTCTGTCTCCAGGATCGCCCAGGCTCACACCTATCTCTATCTCCTGGATCGCCCAGGCTCATACTTACCTCTGTCTCCTGGATCGCCCAGGCTCATACCTACCTCTGCCTCCTGGATCGCCCAGGCACGCAACTACCTCTGTCTCCTGGTTCGCCCAGGCTCACACCTACCTCTGCCTCCTGGATCACCCAGGCACGCAACTACCTCTGTCTCCTGGTTCGCCCAGGCTCACACCTACCTCTGCCTCCTGGATCGCCCAGGCACCCAACCACCTCTGTCTCCTGGTTCGCCCAGGCTCACACCTACCTCTGTCTCCTGGTTCGCCCAGGCCTGTCATCCAGTTATGTTCTCTTTCCCTTCCGAACTTTATGAATTTGTCCTCTCAGGAACGTGTCCTGACCGTTCACTTGTACGACATTTGGACCAAGGTCAGGTGACCCAAGACATCAGTACAGGTAGTAGCCTCTAAGCCCAGGTACGTACCCAGACCGACACAAGCCTTCTCGTAGGCACCGGTCGTACTACGTTCCGGTCACATATAGTTATTGCATATTTTTCCTGGAACAGTCTGGTTATGTATTCCCCTGAATCACTCAGGTTTAAGTATTGGCCTGAATCGCTCAGGCTTCTGTATTTTTTCCTGGTCTCTCGGTGGTTAGGTAGTGGCCAGGTCCACCCAGGTTCAAGGTAATGCCCGACGCACCCAGGGTCCGTCATCTTCACGAAAGGTGTATGTAATCGCCTGATTCGCTCAGGACTCCATGTTGCCTGAACCGCTCAGGATTCAATGTATTTGCCTGAATCACTCAGGTTCCATGCATCTGCCTGGAACGCTCAGGGGTTTTCAGCAGGGTCCGGCTGGTTCCTGGTTACCTGGTTCGTGTCCTGCATGTCTGGATTCCTGTTTCCCGCAGGTCTCGTTGCATGCAGCGCGACTTCGGGCCCTGATTCTGGCAGTTCAGGGTCATCCAGCAGTTGGCCATGGCGCCCAGGCTGCATCCTGGTTCTCCGTCGCTTCATTCCAGTGCCACCAGATCGCACCTCTCTCCGGGTCTCGTACCAACGCAAGCTTATTTTCATGTAAGCAGGGCCTCAGGCCACCGGAATTTCGATCCATCCTCAATTGTGTCGCAGGGCTCCTCCGTGTCCGGTCACTCCACGGTTTCAGTTAAGGTCCAGCTGAGTGGCGGCTTTACGATCCTCTGCAGCTCGGAGCCTTCCTTTATTCATCACGAGCCTCCATTCCTAGGTCTTCAGTATCGCCGGAGAGTTGGCAGCGCTGTCCGTTGATTCGGGTAGATTGCGATCCTTTCTATACCATGGTCATTCCTGTTTCCTTTCCACTCTTGCCCGGTCACTCGGCCACCGCTCAAAAAATAATAATAAAAAAAAAAAAAATAAAAAAAAAAATATATATATATATATATATATATATATATATAAAAAGAAAAAAGAAAAAAAAAATAAAAAAAAAAATAAAAGAAATAAAAAGGAAATATATATATATATATATATATATATATATATATATATATATATATATATATACTTTTTTTTTTTTTTTACGGGGGGGAGTCTTTTCTGATGCACTCAGGTTGTGTTTTCTCCTGAATATCTCAGGGTGTATTTTCCTGAATCTCAGGTTTCATATATTTCCCTGATTAGCTAAAATTTTCACATATTTCCACGATTCACCCAGGTCTTATTTCCCTGAATCGTTCAGGTTTTATGTATTTCCCTGAATCGCTCAGGTTTTATGTATTTCCCTGAATCGCTCAGGTTTTATGTATTTCCCTGAATCGCTCAGGTTTTATGTTTTCTCTGAATCGCTCGGGTTTTGTGTTAAGCAAAGAAGTTTGCTGAGTTTGTGGGAGGGGAGGGGCATTACAAGGCTACTTTCATGCACCTGTGAGCCCAGGCTGGCTGGTTACTAGGCTATTTATAGGCACCTGTGGGCCCAGGCTGGCTGGTTACTAGGCTATTTATAGGCACCTGTGGGCCCAGGCTGACGATGATTCAGCTGATTTCACTACCTCTGAGTCAGCTCTAGGATACAGTAGCATGGTGTGGAGGCTCCTTACGGCTGGGCGACGGCAGGAGGGCGCTGGTATCCATGGTAGGATCGGAATTGGTTGTACGGGACCCACGCTGCGGCCCGCGATATGTTAGCGCTCTGGGATACAGCAGAGTATGGGCGCTAATGGTCAAACCATGGTTGTTTGTATTGTTTGTCTGGCTATTCAGAGGCCTGATGGGGCCATTGCATACAGTTATTGGGGTAGCATGTGCTTAGAGTGGGCATGGTTGTATGTTTTCTGATACCTGGTTTACATGCGGGGCGCGTGTCTGCAGTTGGTTCAAGCTACGCTTGCTGGGTTTAAGTGATGGTAAATATGGATCAATGGTCGCTGATTTAAAAAAAAAAAAAAAAAAAAAAAAAACACCTGCAGCATCATGTGGAGGTTCGGTTGCGCCTGGGCAATGGCAGAAGGTGCCAGGCAAGTGCTGGCATTCACGGTAGGATTGGACTTGGTTACACGGTCCGTGACTTGTAGCGCTCTGGGGCAAAGGGGGTTGGGCTTCAATGGTCAAATGATCGTGGTTAGGATTGTTACCTTCAAAGCTACGTCCGTGTGTCTGCATTTACATTTTGTCCTATACACCGTTCACTACTAGAGCTGCGTTCATATGTCCGCTGTTGCATTACATTAATACTCTGCTCACTTTCAGATTGCATTCATATGGCTGCTCTATACCATGCTCCTCATATTCATACACAGAGCTGTGCCCATAACATGTTTTTAGGCACCACTCACATCCAGAGCTGCATTCACCCACTTGTTCTTACATCATGTGTTATACTCTGCTTCCACTTAAAGCTGCATTTCTTTTCATTGCTACATAATGGTTACTCAGTATTCTTACTAGGGCTATCAGCACACCGCTCTGATACTGCTCTTCCGATAAAGATAGCCGCTTTCTTTTCAGGCTTACGTTTTGATATCTGCTTAAAAAAAAAAAAAAAAAAGTGTGGGGTTTCTGTTACCTGTTTTACATGTGGGGGCACATCCGCAGTTAACGCCAGACATGCTAGGTGTGGGGGTTTGTATATCAGTGGTCTGTATATGGGTACTCAAGCAGATCGGTCTAGGTGCCTGTATTTGAGTTCTGATGCTCTTGTATGGAAGTGTGTTTAATCTATAAACCGTATGTTATGGGCACGCATGTGTCAGCGGTTTTGTGCTAGGTCATAGGTGCACTATATGTTGATTAATTGGCGTTGCATCAGGGTTTACGTTCAAAACGCATTTATGTTTTCTTGGGTGGTGGTGATGTCCATTTAAAAAAAAAAAAAAAACCTACAGCATTATGTGGAGGTTTCATTCGCACCTGGGTAATGGCAGAAGGTGCCAGGCGAGTACTAGCATTCACGGTAGGATTGGACTTGGATACACCATGGGGGACTTGTAGCGCTCTGGGGCGAGGGGGGTGGGGCGCTAATGGTCGAATGATCATGGTTAGGTTCGTTACCTTCAAAAGCCACGTCCATGTGTCTGCATTAACAATGTTATACTCCATTTACTACTAGAGCTGCGTTTATGAGTTGCTGTTGCATCACATCAATACCCTGTCACTTCAGGTTGCATTCATACAGCTGCGTTATACCTTGCTCTTCATGCTCAGAGCTGGGCCCATACCATGTTTTTAGGCACTACTCACATCCAGAGCTGCATTCACCCACCTGTTCTTACATCAGTTGCTGCATATTCGGCTTCCACTTAAAGCTGCATTTTCCTTTTCGTTGCTACATCATGGTTACTGAGTATTTTCTCTAGGGCAGTCAGTGCACCGCTCTGATACCGTTCTCCCGATAAACATAGCTACTTTCTTTCAGGTTTACGTTTCTTTCCTCACTGGTGGTCATGTTATAGGCCTACTTTTTCTGTTTCACTTCAGCAGGAAAAAGGAAAAAAAAAGTGTCCTGTTCTTTAGTCCTGGTTCGCATTCACTCAGACTGGTCTCCTTTTACTTCTGGTTCGCATTCACTCGGATTGGCCTCCTGCCCCAGTTCACCATGCAGTCCTCAGCGGTTAGTGGGCTAATAGGAGTAAGATTCCTACTATGTTTCACAAGTAGTTCATTTGTTTTCACGATAAGGGTCTTCTCTTAGCGAACTGTAATGCCTCTGGCGCTTTTCTCCCATCTGTTTATTCACGGTTGGTTTAATGTTTTATTTAGGCACGTGGTTCGGTTCACTAACGTCGATGCATATCCCATCAGGTCTAGCTCACATTTTAATTACTTATCGTCACTGCAATGTCATCGAGTGCAGTCTTGGCTTCGGGAGCCTGATGATCTCTTCAGCCTCATGGCTCTGTGGGGCCTATGACCGATCTTCATGTTGTTAGGGGTACGATATGGTTATAAGCTTGCTAGTGTCCTAGGTTTATTGTCGAAGGGGGTCATGGTTATGCAAGTCCCCAAGTCATACTGGTGCTGCATAAGTGGATAAAAAAAAAAATATATATATATATATATATATATATATATATATATATATATATATATATATATATATATATATATATATATATATTAAAAATAAATAATAATAATAAATCGCCATTTGTTTCGCATTCATGGCTACGCCATTAGAGTCTCTGACGCATTGCTTCTCCGTTTAAGTTTGACGCGCATGGCCCCGCCATTAGTGTCTCTTGCGCATGGCCCCGCCATTAGTGTCTCTTGCGCATGGCCCCGCCATTAGTGTCTCTTGCGCATGGCCCCGCCATTAGTGTCTCTTGCGCATGGCCCCTTTCGCGCTTGGTTCCACCATTAGTGTCTTTAGTCCCTCTAGCGCTTGGTTCCACCATTAGTGTCTTTAGTCCCTCTAGCGCTTTAGTCCCTTTCGCGCTTGGTTCCGCCATTAGTCTCTCACGCATGTCTTCAGTTTACATTTTACTCACACAACTCCGCCATTCGAGGTTGGCTGCGTGGTCCCGCCACAGTATGTTCATGCCTTTTCTGCATTCAGGCCGCTCGCATGCCTCGGTCAGCTGTGGCTCGCGTTACAATTCTTCTCGTGGTGGCTCGTAGGTGCGGCTTTGCCATTAGAACCTCACTCACATTATTGTTGTAGGTCGTTTGGTCTTCATTGTTTCTTTTCAAGCAGTTATCCCAAGCCTTCCTTTCGGACATCACCTTCTCCCGGGTTCGCATTTTCTCACATTTAATCTCTCTAGGTTCTTGAATTATAGACCTATTCTCCCAGGGAGATGACCCTGGGGTCTCACAATTCCGCTTCTCAAGGGGTTGTTAAAAAAAAAAAAAAAAAAGGGAAACAACTATACTGTGGCATCAGGTTCGTCCACAGGGAGTCCGGTCACCACTACAGGCGATTTACGAAGTCTGTCACGACTACAGACTAATAAGTCCTGTCACGACTACAAGCGATTTACGAAGTCTGTCACGTTTACTGACACGATAAGTCCTAGCACGACTACAGGCGCAGCATAGGTAGTCTATCATGACCTTAAGCTCGTCCTGTCATAGCAGTAGGCATTGTGTGTACATTATGTCTTCATTATAGGCACGCTTACTTCATCTTCAAACTCGGGCTGAGGGTGTTGGTGTTGCACCTTGTACCGGTCCATCTTCAAGTGGGAGGTACAACAATAAGGCGCAATATATATAGTCTGTCACGTCTACGGACACAAGTCCTATCACTATCACAGGCGCAGCATACATAGTTCTCATGACTTTAAGCTTATTTCCTGTCACAACTGCTAGTATAGTGGGTATGTTTTTTCCTCAGTGCAGGCAACATTAGCTCGTTAATTTCAACCAGCCATGTATTCGTGCTTATGGTTCCCCAGGCCTGGTGAGTCTACACATTTCACTTGATCCATTACTAGAGTTAAACGGCATACGCCATCTTCTAACTTTTGGGTCCTTTATAAAATAATAATAATTAAAGCGGTCGCCTGGGGAATAAGTATAGGTGAAGTATTTGCCACCAGTAACAGTTGGTGTCCAAGCAGGACCCTTAGCGAATGGTTGGTCTTAATTTAAGCCCTTCCATCAGATTCACCATTGTTTCAGTCTGCAGCTCTCGGGATTCAGACCTCCTCGTAATATGTTCATATGTTTGTCAACATAGGAGTAAATCGTTCCTGATTACCGACCACTCTTTCAAAAGCATCAACTTTAGCTACCTTCAAGAGCAATGTGCCGTCGCACGTGACAAAGAGGTAACATATATAGAAGTCTCTGATATGTACGGTATATTCCGCATTCATCATGTAGTGTCGTTTGAGTGCAAAGCGGGTGTCGTAATGGTATGTATATGTTTTACTCTAAACTAAGGTCTACGCTTTTTGGCCACTTTAGGCTGCCCTACCGCAGCAGTTATGGCACAATTCTACTGCTTGTTGTAGATGGGTGTACCCATCCTATCTAACCCTTTCTGATAGCCGATCCGACCACAAGTGTTAAGCAAAGAAGTTTGCTGAATTTGTGGGAGGGGAGGGTCATTACAAGGCTACTTTCATGCACCTGTGAGCCCAGGCTGGCTGGTTACTAGGCTATTTATAGGCACCTGTGGGTCCAGACTGACGCCGATTCAGCTGATTTCACCCACCCACCCACTCCATCTTACAGTCACTTCATACTAGGGTGGCCCACTTTAGGCTGCCCTACCGCAGCAGTTATGGCACAATTCTACTGCTTGTTGTAGATGGGTGTACCCATCTTATCTAACCCTTTCTGATAGCCGATCCGACCACAAATGTATTTACCTAAATCGCTCAGGTTTCATATTTTCTCCGAATCACTCAGGTCATGTATTTTCCTGAATCGCTCAGGGTTATGTATTTCCCTGAATCGCTCAGGTTTTGTATTTTCCTGTCTCTTTCAGGTTGACGGTATTTCCAGGTTGTATGTATTTTCCTGATTCACTCAGGTCACGCATTTGCCTGAATCGCTCAGGTCTTATTTCCCACAGGGTGTACGCAGTTGCCTGAATCGCTCAGGATCCAATATATTTGCCTGAAAACGCTCAGGGGTTTTCCCATACCATCAGGAAACTACCAAGCCGGCGTCAAGGTTTACAAAGTTTTTCCAGGTCCAACCCGCAAGGTGGCTTGGACGATGTCTCCTACACCCTGGCGTTCATAGCCCACTGTCACTGCAATCTCAGGCTGTCATTTAACACCATCGGGCTGTACCTAGCGGGGATACAGCACTGCGCCATGCTTCATAATCCAAATGGAGGTTCCATTTCTTCAGTGCAGGCAGTCAAGGCGGCCCTTAGGGGGATCCAGAAGTGCGGGGATGCCCCTACCGGCCGTAGACAGCCTGTCTCCGGCGAGATGTTTAGGAGACTGTCGTCCACGCTGGATGGACATCCTTTTGGGCACTCTCCTAGTTTGGTTATTAAGGCAGCCATGTACCTCGGGTTTTATGGGTTCCTTAGGCCAGGTGAGTTCACCAGCACCTCCCCTAAGCGTCAGGGATTGCAGGTGCGGCAATTGTCCTGGGTCCATGACCCTTTTGTCCTCTGGCTCCCTTCCACGAAATCCAATCAGCTTTGGCCTCCCTCGGAGGTCAGGTTCTTCAAAACTTCGAACGATTGGTGCCCGGCCATGGTCCTCCGTCAATTGGTAGCCCTGTTGCCAGATGTCCCCCCTATATGGCCCGCTGCTTCCTTGGCGTGGGAGTTTCCTGACTTCAATGCAGTTCGTGTCCCACATCAGAACGCTGGCTTCAGGTCTCGGTTACAACCCGCTGGCCATCACAGGACACTCGCTCCGAATCGGGGCCGCGTCCTCAGCATCAAAAATGGGGTCCCGGAGCACGTGATCAAATGCATGGGTCGCTGGCGTTCTTCTTGCTTCACGAGGTACATCCCGAACCCAAACGTAGAGATTTCCCAGGCTTTCTGTAACCTTGCTCTCTGAGAGGAATTAAATGTTTTGGACACTACTCTGCTCTCCTCGTCTATTTTTGCCCACTGCTAGGCTTACCCTCGCTCCTGGCTCCCGGCACAACACAGCCAGCTTAGGTCAGGGGAAGCGCTTCCCCCTCATCATAGCCCTAAGCCTCTCCCATAAGTGGAAGGCTGAAAAGTCAGCCTGAATTTGTGGGAAGGGCATCTTACCTTAAGCTCCAGCCCCTCATCATAGCCCTAAGCCTCTCCCATAAATAATTCATGCTGCGCACTGATTGCTTACAAAAAGTATTTTGCCCAGTAATGCCCATTATATGACAGACCATGCTAACTGATGCTAGAAAACCACTTATTCTGCATAACTGTCTGCACCATCCTAAAAGAATTTGCTACATGAATAATTGACCATTTCATATACTCTATTATTAGCTTTTAGGATCTTAACTTTCTCTATACCTGTGGGACAAATGTGAGAAATGAATGCACAGGATACATCAGTCATCTCCCTTCCATCACAACTGTACATATCTCTCATCTACATTCAAGAATTACGCGCGGTTGAGTGTCAATTCATTGAACATAAATGGCTTACATAATAATGAATAATTTATTAACACAGGAAACAGCATGGTAACCAAATTAATATGATAACTTTAATATAAAAATGCATTCACCCGCAGTATGTATAGTATTAACACGCCGTGATAAATAGGTCTGCATTCTACAATAAGAAATACAACTCATCTCGTAAAAAAAAACCACATCTGTTACCTCATCCTAAAAAGCTGAAAATTGCTTGGCACTCAATTTTTAGGGGGCTGAAATGCAATTGTTTGTGTATGTTGTGATATGTTATGCACTGTGTAAGTTTTCAGTCTTTTATTTAATAAAAAAGTACCATTTATTAATTAGTTTGACACATTTCATTTAACTTTTTTTGTTCCAGTTGGGAAGTTGATTCATAAACTACAATACATAGAAATACCACAGTATTCCAATGCATTAATGCAAAAAAAAAAAAAAAAAAAGAGAGCCAAAAAGCTAAATAGGGTCTAGGAACCTTTTATTAGGCCCCTGGCAGACATACAAAGCCATCAAATCCAGCGCATAAGATGCTAGGGCTGACGTAAAGATAACATGCTAAGCCTCCTCTGTTTTTCTCCCTATATGTGCCGCAGTCAATACTGATCATTACAGATTGTGGCACCTACAGTTTAGTGTTAAAGGGGTTGTCCGTGTTCAGAGCTGAACCCGGACATACCTCCATTTTTACCACGGCAGCACCCCAGACTTGAGCATTGGAGCAGTTCGCTAAATCGCGCAGGGCAAAGGCAGTTTTCAGAGATCCGGTGACATACCGGGGCTCTCCATGGGGCTGCCAGGAAGCCCGGTGATGTCACCGGCACTGATGGGCAGGATTTAGCGCTGCCCTAGCCAGTAAAACGCCAGACATCTGGATGTACAACCAGCACCTAGATCTGAATACTTTTGTAATTGCATGTAATTGAACATTTTTAATACCCACTGAGTTATTTAATACAGTGTATCTGTATAGCGCCACCTGTTTTTTTTTTTTTTTTTTTTTTTTTTTTATTCTTATTTCTTTGACCTGCTCACTGAGATGGCCGCACATGCTCAGTTTCATCCTTCAACTGCCTTCTGAGCTGTGATAGGGAGAGCTGAGACACGCCTCCTGAGCTGCAGCAGAAAAGACACTCCCCTTGAGCTGTCAGCTTGATATAAACCTAGCAGAGCAATGAATGGGGATATCTCAGGGTCCATGTGAGGTACAGGGCTGGTTCTAGCTTTGGTAAAAAGAGATTTCCATGTATTATATGATATCTGATTTTCATTTTCTACAATAATCATGGGATAACCCCTTTAAGAATATATTTAAAAACTGATTATCTTATAATTCCATGATAATTTATAGGGATGAGCGAATCAACTTTGGATGAAACTTCACGCAATAACTTCATAAATTAATTTGTACTGTAAAAAAACATTTCCCAAACTCTGGTTCGGTTCCAAGTGGTACCTTTGAACCGAATCCGAGTTCGGGAAATGTTTTTTTACAGTACAAATTAATAAGTCAAAGTCTGAACCAATACCAGGAATAACATTCTGATCAGAAAGGTAAGCATGGTGCATGCCACATGATGATCATCTATTCTAGTTGGGTCACCCTACGTGAGTTGTCCAAGTTTATATGCCGTTCTCCACTGCCATACTCAGCTTCTCCCACCTGTCGTCTGTTTACAGTGGAACGTGATGACTTCTGCTGCCCATCTGTCTTGTGACATTAGTTTGGATGGCAACATCACGCATGGGTACATACAGAGGACCAAGAGGTACCCAGAGAGCCACTGCATAGGAACAGAAGGTGACTGCAATAAAGTGGGAGACCAAGATCTTTTTAATTTAATTTTTTAAAATCATCTGGCATAGTGTTATAATAAATATAATAAAATTATACTAAGGATAGGTTCACAGTTGCAATGGAGATTCCAGTAGGAAGTTGCAAAAGTACGCCCTGATGTCCCGATACTTAAGGACACAGGGCGTACCTGTACGCCCTGTGTATTTACCATCACCGCTGCGCGGCGGGCGGTGATCGGAACTGGGTGCCTGCGGAAATCAATCAGCAGGCACCCTGGGTCAATGCCGAGGGGGGTCCTGTGACCCCTCGTATCGGCAATCGCTGCGAATTAACCCCTTCTATACCGCGGCATACAAGAGTTTTGTGTTTGAGGGAGCGCATCGAGTCCCCGCGCTGCTGTGGCGGGGACTCGATGTCTCAGAAGGCAGGTGATGCCGTGCAGAGGCTGCCCAATGCCTTGCACAGCATCGGGACTGCCTTCTACGGGAGTCGAGGAGATCCAGCCTCAGGCTGGGTCTCCTAGGCAACCTGTTTATGTACTACTCACTGTAGTACACGAACAGGAAATGCATTACAATACAAATGTATTGTAATGCATTGCAGAGGGGATCAGACCCCCAAAAGTGAACATCAGAAATAAAGTAAAGAAAAAAAAAAGTTAAGTGTTTTTAATAAAATGTATAAATTAATAAAGTAAAAAAAGAAAGAAAACGCCCCTTTCCCCTTATTTTATAATAGAAAACAGAAGGGAAAAAAAACACACATATTAGGTATCGCCGCGTCCGTAATGACTGGCTCTATAAATATATCACATGATCCACCCTGTCCGATAAATACCATAAAAAAAAAAATGGTGTAAAAAAAAAAGAAGCCATTTTTGTCACCTTACATCACAAAAAGTGCAACACCAGGTGATCAAAAAGGTGTATGCCCCCCAAAATAGTACCAATCTAACGTCACCTCATCCTGCAAAAAATGAGGTCCTACCTAACCCCTCAGATGAACACCGTAAAAAAAAAACAATCTGAAAAAAGCCTTTTTTTTTTCACCTTACAAAAAGTGTAATAGCAAGCGATCAAAAAGTCATACGCATCCCAAAATAGTGAAAATTAAACCGTCATCTCATTCTTCAAAAATCGCCCAAAAACTGAAAAAACTATGGCTCTCAGAAAAAATGAAATCATTGTGTAAAACCTACATAAATAAAAAAATTTTTTACATATTAGGTATTGCCACATCCGTAATAACCTGCTCTATAAAAATATCACATGACCTAATCACTCAGGTGAATACCATAAAAAAAATGGTGTAAAAAAGCCATTTTTTGTCACCTTACATCACAAAAAGTTTAATAGCAAGCGATCAAAGTCATACGCACACCAAAATTGTGCCAATCAAACCGTCATCTCATCCTGAAAAAAATGAGCCCCTACACAAGACAGTCGCCCAAAAAAAAAAAACTATGGCTTTCAGAATGTGGAGACACTAAAGAATCTTTTTTTTTTTTTTTAAATGCTTTATGTAAAACTGAAACAAATAACCAAAAAAAGGAGTCATATTTGGTATTGTTGCATCTGTGACAACCTACTCTATAAAAATACCACATGATGTAACCTGTCAGATAAGTTTTGTAAATAACAAAAAATAAAAACAGTGCCAAAACAGCTATTTCTTGTTACCTTGCCTCACAAAAAGTGTAATATAGAGCAACCAAAAATCATATGTACCCTAAAATAGTACCAACAAAACTGCCCCCTATCCTGTAGTTTCTAAAATGGGGTCACTTTTTTGGAGTTTCTACACTAGGGGTGCATCAGGGGGGCTTCAAATGGGACATGGTGTAAAAAAAACAGTCCAGCAAAATCTGCCTTCAAAAACAGTATGGTATTCCTTTCCTTCTGCGCCCTGCCGTGTGCCCGTACAGCAGTTTACGACCACATATGGGGTGTTTCTGTAAACTACAGAATCAGGGCCATAAATATTGAGTTTTGTTTGGCTGTTAACCCTTGCTTTGTAACTGTAAAAAAATGGATTCAAATGGAAAATCTGCCAAAAATGTGCAATTTTGAAATTTTATCTCTATTTTCCATTAATTCTTGTGGAACACCTAAAGGGTTAACAAAGTTTGTAAAATCAGTTTTGAATACCTTGAGGGGTGTAGTTTGTAAAATGGGGTCATTTTTGGGTGGTTTCTATTATGTAAGCCTCACAAAGTGACTTCAGACCTGAACTGGTCATGAAAAAGTGGGTTATAGAAACTTTCTGAAAAATTTCAAGATTTGCTTCTAAGCCTTCTAACATCCCCAAAAAATAAAATGGCATTCCCAAAATGATCCAAACATGAAGTAGACATATGGGGAATGTAAAATAATAGCTATTTTTGGAGGTATTGCTATCTATTATAATTTACCAAAATTTTGGGTAAATTTGGTATTTTTTTATAAATAAAAATGAATTTTTTGGACTCCATTTTACTAGTGTCATGATGCACAATATGGGACGAAAAAACTGTCTCAGAATGGCCTGGATAAGTAAAAGCGTTTTAAAGTTATTCACACAAAGTGACACTGGTCAGATTTGCAAAAAATGGCCTGGTCCTTAAGGTGAAATATGGCCGTGTCCTTAAGAAATATTACATCACTGTTCCTGTCAATTTGAAAAAATAAAACATCTTGGATAACCCCTTTAAATATTTTGGGAAGTCTGATATTTTTACATTTACAGGCTGAAGGCTGCATGAAGTGTCCACCATTTGTCTCAGAACGGTTGTTTTCCATATATTTTTCAAACTTATGTTCAGCATTACAGTCCATAGACACTTCTGCCTGTTACATTCCAAGGGTGAATGAACTCTGTTGCCTAAATGTTGTAATTAGAGCTGGCTGAGAGCTGGCCAAGATCTCGGCGAGGTTACCTTCATTTTCTTGAGATCTGTTATCTATTTGAGGCTGAGAAAAGCAGGACCTTGGAGAGACATCTGAGGGGTTCTGGTGGAGTGTCTGTCTCCTTGCCCTGCACTTGGCAAAGGAACTGCCATTTCTTTAAGAGGCTCAGAGTAATCCTAAGCAGGTGACGCCAGATTTAAATATTTCTCACCCTTCTGAGTTATGAGAATGTACTAGAGCAATTCCCAGTGTCTCCTTTACTAATCCAACCCTGCTTTTTGACGACAGCACTTGGCACTCAGTAACAAGAGTGAAAAATTGATCTAGTTCACTAACACTGAAAAAAAGCATCAATTTAAAAACATGGCGATGCTACATAACTATACATTAAAAGCTATAGACAGATAATCTGGCTCATACAAAATGTATACATTTTCTGCTTATTTAGCATATTTCATAGTGCTGATACAAAATCACTCATATTGGTTCCTGTCCCGAACAGAGCACTCTTATAGTTTAATTTCCCACACATCCACATTAGGGACAATATCACAGAAAGCTCTTCAACCCCTAGAGATTTTCCATTTTTGCGTTGTCATTTTTCATTCGCTGCCTTCCCGGAGCCATAACTTTTTTATTTTTCCATCCATATAGCCGTATAAGGGCTTGTTTTTTGTGTGACAAGTTGTACTTTTTAATGGCACCATTTACTATTGCATAAAATGTGGCAGGAAGCTGGAAAAAAAGTTCCAAATGGAGAGGAATTAGGTAAAAATTCAATACTTTTGTTTAACAGTGTTCCCTATGCAGTAAAAATGCCCCGTTACTTTTATACTCGAGGTCAGTACTATTACGGCAATGCCACATTTATATAGTCTTTCCTGTGTTTTAATACTGGAAAAAAAAAACTTAGGAAAAAAGGTATTTTTTCTTTTCATCACCATATGTTTTACAGGTACAGTATGTTTATGGAGTGGGGCTAATTTTTTGCAGGACGAGCTGTACTTTTTATTAATACCTTTTTGGAGTCTGTATAACTTTTTGATCACTTTGGGGAGGTGAAGTGGCAAAAAATTGCAAATTGCCTATTTTGATTATTGTTTCCGTTATGCTCGCAAGCAGGCACCATCTTTAAAAAACTGAATTCTGCCATACATGTACGGTGGAGGTCCGAAAGGGGTTAAGGCCACTTTCATACTATCAATATTTGTTCAGTATTTTTCATGAGTATTGGTAAGCCAAAACCAGGAGTGAACCCAAATACAGTAAAGGAACAAATCTTTCCATTATACGTTTTCCTGCATGCTCCGCTAGTGGCTTTGGCTTACAAATATGGAGGCAAAACACTGACCAAATACAGGCCGTGTGAAAGTGGCTTCAAAGCGGGACTGTAATACTGATCAATATCAGATAGGCGGGGGCTGATTGGAGCAGCACTGCAGTATCATTCCCCGCCAGTGTATGGAGCTGTATTGTTCTGGAGTGCATCGGGTGATTGGTGGGGTTGTCAGGCACGTACTAATCTGATATTGATGGCCTAACCTAAGGCTAGGTCATTAGTATTAGACCCAGAAACCCCCTTTAACATGGAGACAAACTCCATGCTGATTTTTATCCTCGGTCAGATAAGAGTCCAGGAGCCCACAGCCTGTAATGATGATCAATAGTGACCGTGCCAGGGAACTGTAACTCAGCTCCCATTCAAGTGAATGGCGCAGAAGACTACACAGTGGATGGAGCTTTCTATACACTGAATGCGCCCAAAGCAGCTGGGGGTGTCAGACACTCACTGATCTGATACCGATGACCTATCCTGAGGATCGGTCACCAATATCTAATTACCGGAAAACCTTTTTATTACCATAATATGCAAGATCTAAGGTATTGTTCAATAAGTTCTAATCATTTAATACATTTATATGGAGTACATTTCGTGCTCGTACATTTCATACTACAGCTAAATGGCTTTTTGAATTCTACTGCAAAAAAAATTCTAGCATCGGAAAAACCATTCTGATCATAGCAAATGCAATTTCTCCTAGTATACATTAATCCAATGTTTTCAGTTATCATTCGGTAAAATACAAAATGATATTGGAATACAGACTGCAGCGGGGAAAATCTCATCTGAACTTTCATGTTACAGATAAAATCTAATAACTCATTTGCCTTGTAAATCCCCACTTCCATCGCTTACATATGCGCCTGGAATTTTAAATAACCAAACACGAACGTGCATTGGAGGATTGTTTTAGTTGTGCTTCTGTTTTCTAGACTTGGTATAGGCTCCGTACCAGTCTATACATCAACACATTCTCCTTTTGTCTAATTGCATGGAGGTATACCTTTTTTTAAGTACAGAATATGGCAGGGATCAGCAACCTTTGGCACTCCAGCTGCTGTGAAACCTACAACTCCCAGCATGAACACTTACTTGGCTGTTCTTGCAACTCCCACAGAAGTGAAAGAAGGATTCTGGGAGTTGTAGTTTCAGAACAGCTGGAGTGCCAGAGGTTGCTGATCCCTGGTATATGGAATAGTATAGTAGACTATAATGGGCTCTGTGAATGACATATGCCACTGTTTGCCTATCCCTATACCTATGTCAGAGCCTTCTGTCAGAGGCACACGTTGGAAAATATTCCCAACTATATGGCCGAAAAAAGGCTCTAAATTGAAACAAACAAAGCTGTTGTGTCTTCCATCCACACTATTCTGACACTAAATACAGGATATATAAAGAATGTACAACCTCTCTACTGGTGGTCATATGCAGACCCCAACCATCTAGACACACACCGTAAAATGCTTACCTGTGTGCGGCTGCTCACATGTAGTTTCAGAGAGAAGAGGAGTGACAGGCAAGGACTAATGGTGCACTGAATAGTCCTCTCTGAGGGAGTCCGGAGAGATAGATGTCGGCCTAATGAGCATTCAGCGACTAGCTTTGGAAGGTGCACCTTATAGGGGTTGGGCAACACAATAATATCGGTGATCTATCCTCATCAATATCAGATCAGCATGGGTCTGACTCCTGGCACCACTGCCGATCAGTGACTTGAAGAGGTAGTGGCTCCAATGCAAGTGCTACTTCCTCTTCAAGATTACTTTGGTGACTTTTCGCTGGAGAAGGCGACACTGTATAATGACAACTGTTAGCCCTATTCAACTCAACAATATGTGGCCACTGCATAGGAGAACGGAGCATAGGAAATTTTGAAGAGAAAGCAGTGCTTGTCTGCGTGCCACTACCTCTTCAAACAGCTGGAGGGGATGCAGGGAGTCTGATATCGATGACCTATCCTGAGGATAGGTCATCAACATTGTAGCACTGCTCAACTCCTTTAAGCATGCCATGCTGGTCAACTGAACAATAAAGGAAGCATGAGGATGTCTACTTTTATATTGACGTTTCCAAAGACAATGAAACTGTCACAAACCAGCGGGTGTGAACCCACTGTGCCACATGTCCTACCTCCTCTAAGGGCGTTGTCTAAGTGAACCCTTCGATTCTTCACAGTACCCCTGATGGTGGGGATAGACTTTCCCGAGGTGAACACCAGGTCGCTACCTCTTGAGGAGGACCAGGAGGTACCAGGGAAAGGTACCAGAAGTACAGGCGTAGTCAGGCAGACGGAGTCGTTAACAGGAGCAACAGTGCAGGACCGAAGGATGAGGCAAAGGCGAAGTCAGACAGGCGAAAGGTCAGGGCAGGCGGCACAGGTACGGGTCAGGCAATCCGGATCGGCAACAGGAGAGTCAAGGCTAGCAGGCAGGGATCAGACAGTAGCAGAATCCAATAACACAAATACGAGTCAGGAACACAGAAACACAAGTGGTTATCAGGAGCCTTAGCAGAGCACAAGGACCTTGACGCTGAGGCATCTGGGAAGGGGGCTGAGCCACTTATATATGCACAGGAGGGCTAGGATAGGCCAGCGAGGTCACATGACCTAAGCCACAAAGCACCGGAAATGACGTGCACCGGCCCTTAAGGAAGTGCAGCAGGAACAAACAGCAAGCATGCTGTGGCCAGGGCTGAGAGAAAACTGTGGAGCGGATCCAGAACAACAGCACCCACAAAGAGAGAGCCCAGGACTGCAGCGGTGAAATGGGAAGCACCGGCCGCAGATCACCGCTGAACATGGCGCCCAGAACCGCGGTGGTAAGCAGGGGTAAGCAGTTACAGAAACAAATGTACTTTAAAAGACAAGTATACATTTCATGCCTGAAGAGCATGCAAGAGATAAAGAAGGTAAAACATCTAGCATGTGTAACAAATCACAACTGCATAAATATTATAGCTGTAAGATTTGTAATAAGATATAAAATTAATGCAGGCAGGAAGTAAAAGCTTTTACACACCCGTTTATGGTGTCAGCGTATGTAACATCAATTTATTAAAAGATTCCTAAATGTATATAACCAAGAAGGATAACGAAGAATGGTAGGATCTATGTGAGAAATTAGTATTAAGGACCATGCTCAAGCAGTTCTGCTGATTCTGCAGGAGGAGCTGTTTCATAGCTCTTATGGGGGAGCTCAATACCCCTTAGAAATGGAGGTTTCTATAACCTGCATACCTCAGTCCTGCACACCTAGGTTCTCGAGAGGTCAGTGTCTACAAAGAATTTAGGACATTGCTTACACATTCCGATTGTTGGTGCAGTTGGAAAATGAAGACCATAGATTGCCATCTTTAGAAACCCCCCAAGAGCTCTACACCTATCAAGTTTATGATCTACAAATACCAAGTTTTCCTGCTGGAACACTGTTACTGTCCTCTACTCATCCCACCTCACAGGCCCCTATCAACACTGGATCCACAAAAAACGGAAGCCCATTGTAGAAATGCCTATTGTAGAAATACCTATTCTTGTCCGCAAAACAGACAATAGGACATGCTCTATTTTTTTTCGGGGCCTCAGAATGGAGCAACGGATGCGGACAGCACACGAAGTGCTGTCTTTGCGGCCCCATTAAAGTGAATGGGTCAGCACCCAAGCTCGGATGCGGACCCGAAAAACAGTCGTGTGCATGAGGCCTTAAAGGGGGTTGCCTGGGATTTTAATATTGATGACCTACCATTAGGATAAGCCTTCAATATCAAACTGGGTCTGTGGGTCTGAGCACCCCAATAATCAGTTTTTGAAGGGGTGGCACTTGGGCAGCGCTCTGTATTGGCAGTGCATGTAGCTATGTCTAGTACCATGCACGGGCACTACAAAATGTGTGGCAGAGTGTCTGGTAAAGTGACTGCAGCACTCACGCAAGCACTATTAACCTCTTCAAACAGCTGATCACCAGGGTGCCAACAGTCAGACCCCCGCCAATCTGGTATTGATTACCTCAATATAAAAGTCCCAGACAACTCTGTATATAAAAACAGCAATGTGTAACTTGCAAGGTAACCTGGGAACATCAAATTCCCTCTCTACAGGCTTTTATTGGAGGGACCTAACTATAGGGGAGGCAGCCGTAGCAGCCACAGCCGGGACCTGCAGCCTTAGGCCTCTTGCACACGAACGTATTTTCTTTCCGTTTCTGCTCCATTTTTTTTTGCGGACCGTATGCGGAACCATTCACTTCAATGGGTCCGCAAAAGAAACTGAAGTTACGTGTGCATTCCGTTTCCGTATTTCCGTTCCGCAAAAAATGGTGTCCGTATGTCCTAATATTGTCCGCATTACAGACAAGGATAGTACTGTTCTATTAGGGGCCAGCTGTTCCGTTCTGCAAAATACGGAATGCACACGGATGTCATCTGTATTTTTTGTGTATCCGTTTTTTGTGCAAGAGGCCTTAGGCCCCTTTGCCACATAAAAGACGCTAGTATTATATTGTAAATGGACCATAGTAAGTGAGGGCTCTGCTACAGATTTTGCACTGGGGCCCAGGATCTTCAAGTAACATCTCTGCTATGATCCCACCGTTAAGGGGAGCAATATTTAAGGAAGATGATAGCAATACGGTTTCCAAGTACGGTATTTTTCCTTCTGTTAATAAATGTAATCTATCCCCTGAGCAGCCTTTGTTCCAATAGTTTTTTACACAATACAGCCTGTTAGACAACACGTCATCTAGTTCATTATACATCAGCAAAGCAATCACAGCAGACATTCAATGTGAACCTGTATTAATTAGTGCAGACTAATGGCTATGGCTCGGGTGCCATGTATAGAGAAATAAAAACAGCAACATATGATTTTTAAAGCATTTAAAAGAAAAGGGCCCATGAGACTCTCCCTTTGCACAAGGAAAGATGGAAAATGCAAACCCTAAGGCCCCTTTCACACGGGTGAGTATTCCGCGCGGATGCGATGCGTGAGGTGAACGCATTGCACCCGCACTGAATACCGACCCATTCATTTCTATGGGGCTGTTCAGATGAGCGGTGATTTTCACGTATCACTTATGCAATGCGTGAAAATCGCAGCATGCTCTATATTCTGCGTTTTTCACGCAACGCAGGCCCCATAGAAGTGAATGGGGTTGCGTGAAAATCGCAAGCATCCGCAAGCAAGTGCGGATGCGGTGCGATTTTCACGCACGGTTGCTAGGAGACAATCGGGATGGAGACTCGATCATTATTATTTCCCCTTATAACATGGTTATAAGGGAAAATAATAGCATTCTGAATACAGAATGCAAAGTAAAACAGCGCTGGAGGGGTTAAAAAAATAAATAAAATTTAACTCATCTTAGTCCACTTGATCGCGATGCCCGGCATCTCCTTCTGTCTCCTTTGTTGAATAGGACCTGTGGTGAGCATTAAATACAGTTACAGGACCTTTGATGACGTCACTCCGGTCATCACATGGTACATCACATGATCTTTTACAATGGTGATGGATCATGTGATGACCGGAGTGACGTCATCAAAGGTCCTGTAACTGTATTTAATGCTCACCACAGGTCCTATTCAACAAAGGAGACAGAAGGAGATGCCGGGCCGCAATCAAGTGGACTAAGGTGAGTTAAATTATTATTATTATTTTTTTAACCCCTCCAGCGCTGTTTTACTTTGCATTCTGTATTCAGAATGCTATTATTTTCCCTTATAACCATGTTATAAGGGAAAATAATACAATCTACAGAACATTGATCCCAAGCCCGAACTTCTGTGAAGAAGTTCGGGTTTGGGTACCAAACATGCGCGATTTTTCTCACGCGCGTGCAAAACGCATTACAATGTTTTGCACTCGCGAGGAAAAATCGCGGGTGTTCCCGCAACGCACCCGCACATTTTCCCACAACGCTCGTGTGAAAGAGGCCTAAAGGCGGCAGCAGCTGAAAATAATACATAAGGGATATAGGCATGTATGCGTATTGTTCCGAAATCGCTCTATTGTATACAAGTAACCTGATAACTACTCTGTAGGCTTCAGCTTTCCTTGGTGATTTATTTCCAGCTTCTGAAATCTCTACAGTCACTATCCCCTAATTAATTTTAGTTAAACTAATTGCAGAATAGAACAGCAGCGATCACACTTCAGTTGTCCTTTTCATCACACAAAGCAGTGGAAACAATTAGTGGTTATACAGCTATATTGCCTTAAAGGGAATCTGTCACCTCCAGCAAGCACTGTAACACATGAACTGTACTGTTGTCGATGATTCTAGATCAGTCATTTATACGTCAGCCCCATGCACCTCTCCCCCAACACTGTGGGCTCTCACCCTGGCTCTGGAATCCATTATTGAGAGGAATACGCCTAGAGTCCTCTCCATTATGTGTGCACACTCATGAGCCCTCTCACTGCATTCAAGGTCAGTTTGCAGGCGCACAGCGAGGGAATAGGGGTGAGTATCGACATGGAAATCTATACTATAAAAATGAGGGATGCACCGGGTATCGAATTATCAATACCCAATCGATACTTTTAGACCTGGATCGATTCTAAACCGGGATTTGCTATTTTCCAATACTGCGCAGCCTAGTATCAGAGGACATGGCATGCGCGGCTCTCAGTGAGCGCCATGTTCTCCTTAGCAGCACAGTGGAGAAGGACGCAGTCCCTCTCTCCCTCCCCACTGCGACGTGGCTGCCACTGCCACCAATGAAGAGATAGCACTGAGGAGGAGGGGAGGGGTTGTGGCCACTGCGCCACCAATGGAGATAATTAAACCATTAATACAAATGTAGTCTACGGGTGCCAGCCGTATCACATACCCAGCACCCGGCCTTAATGACAGGGCAGGGCGATCCACGGCAATTAACCCCTCAGGTGCCGCACCTGAGGGGTTAATTGACGGGGATCGCAGCGCCCTGTCATAGAGGTTGGGTATGTGATTTGGCTGGCACCCGCCGCCTACATTTGTATTAACAGTTTGATTATTTTCATTGGTGGTGCAGTGGCCACAGCCCTCATCTCCTCCTCAGTGCTATCTCTTCATTGGTGGCGCAGTGTACCCCCCCCCTTTCCCGAACCCCAGTATTATATCGTAGCCCTAGCACAGTGAAATCGCGGGGCTCCAATCGGTTACCATGGCAGCCTGGACGCTACTGAAGCCATCCCTGGTTGCCATGGTAAGCTCCCTGCTGCCGTGTGCACAAATCACAGGGCAGCAAGGACAGTGTAAAATCATATTCACCCTAATAGAGCTCTATTAGGTGAATAGGACAAGGGTTCTAGCCCCATAAGTGGGCTAATAGTTATTATATAAAAAGTGGGAAAAAAAGTAAAAGAAAAACTCCAAAACATTACAAGTTGGAATTACCCTATTCCCAATTTTACATATAAAATATATAAACAATAAAAAAAAAATACATATTACATATCACCACATCTGAAAAAGTCCAAACTATTAAAATATATCTCCTATGCCATAATGGGAAACAAAATAAAAAACGTGTGATTCACATCTTTTTGTCACCTTGTCCCCCCAAAAAATTTAATAGGATTATTCTATAATTATGGGCCGGACATTCTATAAAATGCACGCGACTTTTTTGGTGTTTGATTTTTTGGGAGTATGAAGTATCGCAATACTTTTTTATGTTATCGAAATTGAATCAAAATTTTGGTATCGTGACATCCCTAATCTGTCTGTTTTCTATAGGAATCCAAATGCCTGAACCATTTGACATATACCTGTCTCCAGCCAGTTACAGCATCTCCATCTTCCTATCATAGGCAACCCTTCTGGATCAGCCATATACCTGACCTGCCTGCGGGCTGACAGGTCATTCCTCATTACTGTGCGGACACTAAAAGTCAGGGTTCACACGAAAGTAAGGGTGCTGCTCAGCAAGCAGCAGATCTAGATTGCAGGCATTGACTTTTGACAGTGTGCAGGCGTAGAAGGCACAGAAAGACGAGATGTATTGCCCTGTCAATCAAATCTCATGGGGGGGTGTTCTAAGCACCCGGGCGTAGCTGTAGCGGCGCTCATACCACTACAGCACACAATTTTTTATTAGCATGATCAACCCTACTTGCCAGTATGTCTGGTTTACGACTGTCATGCTGACAGGGTTACTCTTAGAGTACTTTCACACTTGCGTCAAAGTTTTCCGGTATTGAGTTCCGTCCTAGGGGCTCAATACCGGAAAGAAACTGATCAGTTGTATCCCAATGCATTCTGAATGAAAAACAATCCGTTCAGTATGCATCAGGATGTCATCAGTTCAGTCCTTTTACAGTATTTGGACGGAGAAAAAACCGCAGCATGCTGCATTTTTCTCTCCGGCCAACAATCCTGAACACTTGCCGGAATGCCCGGATCCGGCATTTTTTTCCATTGGAATGTATTAGTGCCAGATCCGGCATTAAAATTGCCGCAATGACGGTCTTCCGGTCTGCGCATAAAATAAAATACCGGATCCGTTTTTCCGGATGACACCAGAGACGGATCCAGTATTGCAATGCATTTGTGAGACAGATCCGCATCCGTATCCGTCTACAAATGGTTTCCGCTTGCATACAGATGGAACTGCCTGCCGGAATCCCGCAACGCAAGTGTGAAAGTACCCTTAGGAGTTGCCGGGGTTAGTTTATTCTTACAACTCCACTGACACCACAACAGATCCAAGACAGATGGCAATGCCTCCTCATCACTTGGATCTATAGGCCGGTGCTCCAGTTCTCTAGAGAAATCTGGATGCAGTGCAGTGTTTCTAGAAACATTGACCTCAAGCAGTGACACTTAACGAATTGAAAATGTAAATCTCTCTAGTCCGATTCAGTCAGAAATCTGGACGCACCAAGGCTGCGTAATGGAACCAGGATGGCATTACAACCTGCCACCCATGTGCTTGAAGCAATTATCCTCACTAAATGTGCTGCTGAAGCACGAATTCCACTGATTTAAGCTACCTTCACACGACCGTGCTCCCACCGTGCTCGTGTTGTGGACAGCAAACAGCGGGTCCTCAAAACACAGGCACTGGCTGTGTGAACGCTTTGCCTTCAATAGGTCTGCAATCTGCAAGATACGGCGAAATATAGGACACATCCTATCTTTTGCAGCGCGCAGACACAAACCTGAAAGCCCACAGACGGTCTTCCTTCTGTTTTAAGCGGGCTTCCGGGTCTGTGCCACTGCGCAGCAAATGAAAGGACATGTCCTATCTTTCGACGTAGCTTACAGATCCATTACTGATAGTGTTGAGCGAACTTCTGTTTTAAGTTCGGCGTCTAAAGTTCGGCTTCCGGTTAGCGGAGAATCCCGATATGGATTCCGAATTCCGTTGTGGTCCGTGGTAGCGGAATCAATAATCGGGCATTATTGATTCCGCTACCACGGACCACAACGGAATTCGGAATCCATATCGGGATTCTTCGCTAACCGGAATCCGAACTTTAGACGCCGAACTTAAAACAGAAGTTCGCTCAACACTAATTACTGACCCATTGAAGGCAATGAGGCTACACCGGGATGCGGCCTTCACACGGCCAGTGGCCATGTTTTGTTGACTCGCTGTTTGCGGTCTGCAGCATGCGCACAGCGGCAGAACAATTGTGTGAATGTACCCTAACTCAGAGGACACAATACCGTGCAGGTCAACATGCAGGAGATCCACACAAATTTCTGGGCGTTTGTGCACCAGATCCGCACCAAAATCAACAATTTCTAACAGCGGTTTTTGGTGCAGATTAGATAAAGTTTTGCTGCAGATCTCATCCTTAACCCCTTAGGGACTTAGGGCGTACCGGTACGCCATGTTTCCCGAGTCCTTAAGGACTTAGGGCGTACCGGTACGTCTTAACTTTAAACAGACATTGCGGCGCGGCGGGGGTTAATAGGAACAGGATGCCCGCTGAAATCATTCAGCGGGCATCCTGTGACCACCATCCCCCCACCCCCCCGTATCGGCGATCGCCGCAAACCGCAGGTCAATTCAGACCTGTGGTTTGCGGCTTTTACCTGCGGTACAGAAGTATTGGAATGCATTGTAAAGGATTAGACCCCCAAAAGTTCAATTCCCAAAGTGGGACAAAAAATAAAGTGAAAAAAAAGTTGAAAAAATAAAGTGAAAAAAAAGTTGAAAAAATAAAGTTTCCCCCCCCCCCAAAATTTAAAGTTTCAAGTAAAAAAAAAATAGGGAAAGAATAGGGAAAAAAGTATACATATTAGGTATCGCCATGTCTGTATCGACCGGCTCTATAAACATATCACATGACCTAACCCCTCAGATGAACACCGTAAAAAATAAAAACTGTGCTAAATAAACCATTTTTTTGTCACCTTACATCACAAAAAGTACAACAGCAAGCGATCAAAAAGGAGTTTGCCCACCAAAATAGTACCAATCTAACCGTCACCTCATCCCGCAAAAAATTTGCCCCTAACTGAGACAATCGCCCAAACAATAAAAAAAAATATGGCTGAGAATATGGAGACACTAAAACTTAATTTGTTTTTGTTTTAAAAAAGCTGTTATTGTGTAAAACTTACATAATAAACAAAATAAAATAAAAAAGTATACATATTTGGTATCGCCGCGTTCGTATCGACCGGCTCTATAAAAATATCACATGACCTAACCCCTCATATGAACACCGTAAAAAATAAAAAATAAAAACTGTGCTAAATAAACCATTTTTTGTCATCTCATCCCGCAAAAAATTAGACCCTACCTAAGATAATCACCCAAAAACTGAAAAAACTATGGCTCTCAGATTATGGAGACACTAAAACATGATTTTTTTTTTTTGTTTCAAAAATGATATTATTGTGTAAAACTTACATAAATAAATAAAAAAGTATACATATTAGGTATCGCCGCGTCCGTATCGACCGGCTCTATAAAAATATCACATGACCTAACCCCTCAGATGAACACCGTAAAAAATGTAAAAAAAAAAATTTTGATAAATAAACCATTTTTTGTCACCTTACATCACAAAAAGTGTAATAGCAAGCGATCAAAAAGTCACACGCACCCCAAAATAGTGCCAATAAAACCGTCATCACATCCCGCAAAAATCATACCCTACCCAAGGTAATCGCCCAAAAACTGAAAAAATTATGTCTCTCAGACTATGGAAACACTAAAACATGATTTTTTTTTTGCTTCAAAAATGAAATCATTGTGTAAAACTTACATAAATAAAAAAAAAGTATACATATTAGGTATTGCCGCATCTGTGACAACCTGATCTATAAAAATATCACATGATCTAACCTGTCAGATAAATGTTGTAAATAACAAAAAATAAAAACGGTGACAAAACAGCTATTTCTTGTTATCTTGTCTCACAAAAAGTGTAATATAGAGCAACCAAAAATCATATGTACCCTAAACTAGTACCAACAATACTGCCACCCTATCCCGTAGTTTCTAAAATGGGGCCACTTTTTTTGAGTTTCTACACTAGGGGTGCATCAGGGGGGCTTCAAATGGGACATGGTGTCAAAAAAACCAGTCGAGCAAAATCTGCCTTCCAAAAACCGTATGGCATTCCTTTCCTTCTGCGCCCTGCCGTGTGCCCGTACAGCTGTTTACGACCACATATGGGGTGTTTCTGTAAACTACAGAATCAGGGCCATAAATATTGAGTTTGGTTTGGCTGTTAACCCTTGCTTTGAAAAAGTAAAAAAAAATATTAAAATGGAAAATCTGCCAAAAAAGTGAAATTTAGAAATTGTATCTCTATTTTCCATTAATTCTTGTGGAACACCTAAAGGGCTAACAAAGTTTGCAAAATCTGTTTTGAATACCTTGAGGTGTGTAGTTTCTTAGATGGGGTCACTTTTGATGGAGTTTCTACTCTCGGGGTGCATCAGGGGCGCTTCAAATGGCACATGGTGTCAAAAAGAAACAGTCCAGCAAAATCTGCCTTCCAAAAACAATATGGCATTCCTTTCCTTCTGCGCCCTGCCGTGTGCCCGTACAACGATTTACGACCACATATGGGGTGTTCCTGTAAACTACAGAATCAGGGCCATAAATATTGAGTTTGGTTTGGCTGTTAACCCTTGCTTTGTAACTGGAAAAAAATTATTAAAATGGAAAATCTGCCAAAAAAGTTAAATTTTAAAATTGTATCTCTATTTTCCATTAATTCTTGTGGAACACCTAAAGGGCTAACAAAGTTTGTAAAATCTGTTTTGAATACCTTGAGGGGTGTAGTTTATAGAATGGGCTTATTTTTGGGTGGTTTCTATTATGTAAGCCTCGCAAAGTGACTTCAGACCTGAACTGGTCCCTAAAAATTGGCTTTTTGAAAATTTCAGAAAAATTTCAAGATTTGCTTCTAAACTTCTAAGCCTTGTAACATCCCCAAAAAATAAAATATCAATCACCAAAATGATCCAAACATGAAGTAGACATATGGGGAATGTAAAGTATTAAATATTTTTGGAGGTATTACTATGTATTATAGAAGTAGAGAAATTGAAACTTGGAAATTTGCAATTTTTTACAAATTTTTGGTAAATTTGGTATTTTTTTATAATTTTTATTTATTTTTTTGACTTCATTTTACCAGTGTCATGAAGTACAATATGTGACGAAAAAACTATCTCAGAATGGTATGGATAAGTCAAAGCGTTTTAAAGTTATCAGCACTTAAAGTGACACTGGTCAGATTTGCTCGTTTGGACTTTGCAAGAGATCGCCAAACATGGGACATCCAAAGGTGGAATTTACCATTGATGGTCCTGATGGTTTCCAACGTTACTGGCAGATCCCACCTGAGATGTTTTCTACGCGCCACAGTGGAGGGGGCGCCAAAGTCCTTAAGGTGAAATAGGGCTGAGTCCTTAAGGGGTTAATGGGGAATGGATGAAATCCACTGCAAACAATGGACATGCTGCGGATTAGGAAATCAACACAGCAGGTCAATTCCCGCACAGAAAAAATCAGCAAAGTCTACATGAGATTTGTGTAATCTCAATCACGTTGCTGGTAATGTACTAGCAGCACGTATTCCGCAACCTGTGCAGGTGACCTTACAGTTTCCAGTTAAAGGGAATCTGTCATGTGGATATTTGATTACAATCTAACTAATTATATACAATCATTAATTAACTACTAAAAAGTGCCTTAGATGTATTCACTTACTGGTGTGACAGATGGTTACCTCATAATATACACACAAAGATGCCGCATGCTGAGCTGATTTGAGTCCAGCGTGATGTCATTGAGTCCAGCGTATATTTAATTCAGAGCTATAGCCACTCCCCTGCCCACCTGCTGCTGATTCATATGGAAAAAAACTGTCATTCAGCAGCAGGTGGGCGGGGAGAGTCAGGAGCTCATGAATATTCAGGACTCATCATTATCAGCTGGAGCTTTTCAATACAAGATGTTGGCAGATTGACTGGGTCAATTAAAGAAAGTGACCCAGCATTTTGCTAAGAGAATCAGTCACTTATTTATGTTGCCCTTAGTTAGGACACCATACAACTGGTGACAGGTTCCCTTTAAGCTATTATTTGCAGTGACAATAAGTAAGGCTCAAGGCCAATCCTTTTAAGTGGCTGGCAAAAATCTGGACTCTGCATGTTTCTTGAATAGACGATTATATGTTGCCTATATATATAATGTTGCCTGCTCCACAGCAGGTTCAGGTAAAAATCTTTTATGTCAATAAAACTGCCAATGTTGTTAATCAACAGGCTCTATCATATGACCATTTTACATCAGTGTGTGCATCCATTTCCTGGCCGTCTATCCATTTTAATGACCATTTTGCATCCATTTAAAATGAATACATTTCTTAGGCTTTTTTTAAATCCCAACCCCTGCAGTGCCGTCAGTATACCTTATGCTCCCCATAGTGTCCCCTGGACATCAAATGGCCCCATAGTGCCCCCACATATGAATAATGGTCTATATAATATCCCGCTTAGTGCCCCCAAGTATATATAAGGCCCCTCTTAGTGCCCCTATTTTACATAAGACCCTTCTTAGTGCCCACAGTATATACAAGGCCCCTTAGTGTTGTCTAGTATATATAATGCCCTTCTTAGTGCCAACAGTATATACAAGGCCCCTTAGTGTTGTCTAGTATAAATAATGCCCTTCTTAGTGCCAACAGTATATACAAGGCCCCTTAGTGTTGTCTAGTATATATAATGCCCTTCTTAGTGCCCCCCAGTATATATAGGGCCCATCTTAGTATCTAACAAGATATACAGTCCTGATCAAATGTTTAAGACCACTTGAAAAATGGCAAAAAAATCATATTTAGCATTGTTGGATCTTAACAAGGTTCCAAGTAGAGCTTCAACATGGAACAAGAAGAAATGAGAGTGAGACAAAACATTTTTTGAGCATTTAATTAAATGAAAATAACGATTAAACTGAAACAGGCTGATTTTCAGCTGATCCAAATTTTAGGACCACATGCCTTTAAAAGGCCTAATCTGTGCAAAGATGTGGATTCATTGTCATTTTCTGTCAGGTAGGCCTCATGCACACGACCGTTGTGTGCACCCGTGGCCGTTGTGCCGTTTTCCGTTTTTTTTTCGCGGACCCATTGACTTTCAATGGGTCTGTGGAAAAATCGGAAAATGCACCGTTTTGCAGCCGCATCCGTGATCCGTGTTTCCTGGGCGTGAAAAAAAATATGACCTGTCCTATTTTTTTCACGGCCAACGGTTCACGGACCCATTCAAGTCAATGGGTCCGTGAAAGAACACGGATGCACACAAGATTGGCATCCGTGTCCGTGATCCGTGGCCGTAGGTTAGTTTTTATACAGACGGATCCGAAGATCCGTCTGCATAAAAGCTTTTTCAAAGCTGAGTTTTCACTTCGTGAAAACTCAGAACCGACAGTATATTCTAACACAGAAGCGTTCCCATGGTGATGGGGAACGCTTCTAGTTAGAATACACTACAAACTGTGTACAAGACTGCCCCCTGCTGCCTGGCAGCACCCGATCTCTTACTTAACCCCTTCAGGTGCGGCACCTGAAGGGGTTATTTGTGCTGATCACGGCCCCCTGTAAGAGATCAGGGCTGCCAGGCAGCAGGGGGCAGACCCTCCCCCCCCCTCCCCAGTTTGAATATCATTGGTGGCCAGGGCGGGCCCCCCCCCCCCTCTATTGTAATAATAGGTTGGTGGCCAGTGCGCCCCCCCCTCCCTCTATTGTAATAATTCGTTGGTGGCACAGTGTGGCGCCCCCCCCCCCCCTCTATTGTAATAATTCGTTGGTGGCACAGTGTGCGCCTCCCATCTCCCCCCCCCCCCCCATCATTGGTGGCAGCGGAGTTCCGATCGGAGTCCCAGTTTAATCGCTGGGGCTCCGATCGGTAACCATGGCAACCAGGACGCTACTACAGTCCTGGTTGCCATGGTTACTTAGCAATAGTACAATAGTAGAAGATTCATACTTACCTGCTGCTGCGATGTTCGTGTCCGGCCGGGAGCTCCACCTACTGTTAAGTGACAGGTCTGTGCGGCGCATTGCTAAATGAACTGTCACTTACCAGTAGGAGGAGCTCCCGGCCGGACACAGACATCGCAGCTCCCAGGTAAGTATGAATCTTTTACTATTGTACTATTGCTAGTAACCCGCTGCCACCAATGATCGGGGGGGGGGGGGTAGATGGGAGGCCGCACACTGGCCACCAATGTTGTTAATGCTATAGAGGGAGGGGGGGCCAATGGGGGGCGCACACTGTGCCACCAACGATTTATTACAATAGAGGGAGGAAGGGGGGGGGGGCGCACACTGTGCCACCAACGAATTATTACAATAGAGGGAGGAAGGGGGGGGCGGGGGGGCACACTGTGCCACCAACGAATTATTACAATAGAGGGAGGAAGGGGGGGTGGCCGCACTGGCCACCAATGATATTCAAACTGGGGAGGGGGGGGGGGTCTGCCCCCTGCTGCCTGGCAGCCCTGATCTCTTACAGGGGGATATGATGGTACAATTAACCCCTTCAGGTGCGGCACCTGAGGGGTTAATTGTGCTGATCACGGCCCCCTGTAAGAGATCGGATGCTGCTAGGCAGCAGGGGGCAGTCATGTACACAGTTTGTAGTATATTCTAACTAGAAGCGTCCCCATCACCATGGGAACGCCTCTGTGTTAGAATATACTGTCGGAAATGAGGTTTCACGATCTAACTCATATCCGACAGTATATTCTAACATAGAGGCGTTCCCATGGTGATGGGGACGCTTCAAGTTAAAATATACCATCGGATTGGAGAAAGCTCCGATCCGATGGTATAAAAGGGACTCCAGACTTTACATTGAAAGTCAATGGGGACGGATCAGTTTGAAATGGCACCATATTGTGTCAACGTCAAACGGATCCGTCCCCATTGACTTGCATTGTAATTCAGGACGGATCCGTTTGGCTCCGCACGGCCAGGCGGACACCAAAACGACTTTTTTTTTCATGTCCGTGGATCCTCCAAAAATCAAGGAAGACCCACGGACGAAAAAAAACGGTCACGGATCACGGGAAAACGGAACCCCGTTTTGCGGACCGCAAAAAAATATGGTCCTGTGCATGAGGCCGTAGTCACACGTTGTGATGGCAAAGGCAAAAAAACTATCCCTTTTTGAATGTAGTCGGGTTGTTGAACTGCATAAGCAGGGTCTCTCACAGCGCGGCATCGCTGCTGAGGTGGGACGCAGTAAGGCCTCTTTCACACTTGCGTTGTCCGGATCCGGCGTGTACTCCACTTGCCGGAATTACACGCCGGATCCGGAAAAACGCAAGTGTACTGAAAGCATTTGAAGACGGAACCGTCTTCCAAATGCGTTCAGTGTTACTATGGCACCCAGGACGCTATTAAAGTCCTGGTTGCCATAGTAGTAGTGGGGAGCGGGGGAGCGGTATACTTACCGTCCGTGCGGCTCCCCGGGCGCTCCAGAGTGACGTCAGAGCGCCCCATGCGCATGGATGACGTGATCCATGTGATCACATGATCCATGCGCTTGGGGCGCCCTGACGTCACTCTGGAGCGCCCCGGGAGCCGCACGGACGGTAAGTATGCTGCTCCCCCGCTCCCCGCTACACTTTACCATGGCTGCCAGGACTTTAGCGTCCCGGCAGCCATGGTAACCATTCAGAAAAAGCTAAATGTCGGATCCGGCAATGCGCCGAAACGACGTTTAGCTTAAGGCCGGATCCGGATCAATGCCTTTCAATGGGCATTAATTCCGGATCCGGCCTTGCGGCAAGTGTTCCGGATTTTTGGCCGGAGCAAAAAGCGCAGCATGCTGCGGTATTTTCTCCGGCCAAAAAACGTTCCGTTCCGGAACTAAAGACATCCTGATGCATCCTGAACGGATTTCTCTCCATTCAGAATGCATTAGGATAATCCTGATCAGGATTCTTCCGGCATAGAGCCCCGACGACGGAACTCTATGCCGGAAGACAAGAACGCAAGTGTGAAAGAGCCCTAAGACAGTCATTTGGAATTTCTTAAATGATCCTGAGGGTTATGGAACAAAAAAGTCAAGTGGAAGACCCCAAAAAATTTCATCAGCACTGAGCCGGAGGATCCAATTGGCTGTCCGTCAAGACACTGGACGATTCTCGACCTAAATTACTTACTAGTGCTGACTGCAGCCCCATAACCATCAGACGGCATCTGAGACTGAAGGGCTTCAAAAACAAAAAAACGTCTTCAAAGACCTCGTCTCCTTGAACGTCACAGAACTGCTCGTTTGGACTTTGCAAGAGATCGCCAAACATGGGACATTCAAAGGTGGAAGAAAGTTTTATTCTCTGATGAGAAAAAATTTAACATTGATGGTCCTAATGGTTTCCAACGTTACTGGCAGATCCCACCTGAGATGTTTTCTACGCGCCACAGTGGAGGGGGCGCCAAAATGGTCTGGGGTGTTTTTTCCTTCAGTGGAACAATGGAGCTTCAGGAAGTGCAGGGGCGTCAAACGGCCGCTGGCTATGTCCAGATGTTGCAGAGAGCATTCCTCATAACTGAGGGCCCTCGTCTGTGTGGTAACAACTGGGTTTTTCAACAGGACAAAGCTACAGACACAATGCCCGCAGGACAAGGGACTTCTTCCAGGAGAATAACATCACTCTTTTGGCCCATCCTGCGTGTTCCCCTGATCTAAATCCAATTGAGAACCTTTGGGGATGGATGGCAAGGGAAGTTTACAAAAATGGACAACAGTTCCAGACAGTAGATGGCCTTCGTGCGGCCGTCTTCACCACTTGGAGAAATGTTCCCACTCACCTCATGGAAACGCTTGCATCAAGCATGCCGAAACGAATTTTGGAAGTAATAAACAATAACCACAGAGCTACTCATTACTGAGTTCATGTTTGGAAGTTGGATTTCTGTTTTGGGGGGGGTTTATTTTTTTTTTGGAGGTGTGGTCCTAAACTTTTGATCAGCTGAAAAACAGCCTGTTTCAGTTTATTCGTTGTTTTCATTAAATTGAATGCTCAAAAAATGTTTTGTCTCACTCCCATTTCTTCTTGTTGCATGTTGAAGCTCTACTTGGAACCTTGTTAAGATCCAGCCATGCTAAATATGATATGATTTTTCAAGTGGTCTTAAACTTAAACTTAAACAGGACTGTATATATTAAAGGGTTTCTATCACTTCGTATCACATATTTAGGTGTCAGACACTAGCGATCCGCTAGTGTCTGCTCTAACAAACCATCCTAATATGATAGGTTTTGGGGCAGCCGTTTTGCTAAAATAAAAACTTATATCTATATGCTAATGAGCCTCTAGGTGCTATGGGGGCGTCATTAGCACCTAGAGGCTCCGTCTACCTTCATAAACTGCCGCCGCCCAGCGCGTCCCTCCAGCCCGCCCATGTCCTCCGGAATGCGATCCTCTCCGTGCGCGTCTCTGTTCTGCGCATGCGCAGTGAATGTCTGACCGCTTCCTTGCTCAGACATCTCCACTGCGCCTGTTCCTCAGAGCACTATGATATCATCTGCGCAGGCGCAGTGGAGATGTCTGAGCAGGGAAGCGGTCAAACATTCACTGCGCATGCGCAGAACAGAGACGCGCACGGAGAGGATCGCATTCAGCAGGAGATGGGCGGGCTGGAGGGACGCGCTGGGCGGCGGCAGTTTATGAAGGTAGACGGAGCCTCTAGGTGCTAATGACGCCCCCATAGCACCTAGAGGCTCATTAGCATATAGATATAAGTTGTTATTTTAGCAAAACGGCTGCCCCAAAACCTATCATATTAGGATGGTTTGTTAGAGCAGACACTAGCGGATCGCTAGTGTCTGACACCTAAATATGTGATACCAAGTGATAGAAACCCTTTAAGTAAAAGAAGGCAGCACTCCAACAGTTCAGTGAAAAAAAAGTGGATGGTTTATTAACCCGTCTAGCAGCAACGTTTCAGCTCTACTCAATGGAGCCTTTGTCAAGCTGTAGTGACATGTGCAAAGTGCAATACATATAAATCAAACCCAATAAAAAAAAATTGATTACATTGATCCAAAATTCATGATTATACAAAAAATCTTCCAATATAAAAGTGTACAATTCCATCTTATCCATGACATAATTCTGCATCTTCATTCCGTGATTTGTAAAAGTGTCTATAATAAAGAGATGCACATAAAATCCATATTGTATCCATTAGGGATGTCCCGATACCAGGGCCGATACCGGACATTTTCACGAGTACTTGTACTCGTGCAAATGTCGCCGATACCACGGCCAATACCTCAAGGCCCAGATCAGCGGTGGCGGCTGCATGTCCCATCTTCTTCCGGGCGGTGGTGGCGCTACTCCCAGCTGATCAGCGCGGGGACAGCAGCGTGTCCCAGCTGATCGGCGTGGGGGCGGGACTTCTGTGCGGCGGTGTTTCAAGTCCCATGCAGTTTCCTAGCACTGGGAGGAAGTTAAAGCCACTTCCTCCCAGTACTCTGGTGCATCTGCATGGGAAGGATTGCAGCAGGACAGGTGGGTATGGTGCATGAAATGGAGGAGAAATTCAGTTAATTTCTCTCCATTTCATGTTCAAACAGTGAATATAAAATAAGGTGGGGGAGGGGGGGGGAATGGGCATATAATAGTGATCCCCAACCAGTGTGCCTCCAGCTGTTACAAAACTACACCTCCCAGCATGGGAGGCACATTGGTTGGGAAACACTGTTATATGCCTATTTATTAATATATGCCCATTTATTAATTTATTAACCCTTGTACAAAGGTAAAGTAAAGCAGTTGTCCATAGCAACCAAATTCCAGATTTAATTTTTTTCACTGCTATCAGCAACTGCGCCACTGTTACTTTGTACAAGGTTCGATAAATCTCCCCTATGACTAAATTAAATTGGAATTTGCTGTAAAAACATTACACACCATAATTGGTATCGGTAATTGGAATCGGTGAGTACTTAAATAAAAGTATCGGTACTTATACTTGGTCTTAAAAAAATGGTATTGGGACATCTCTAGTATTCATGATTGGTGAAGGGATGTGATTATGATATAAAAAGAAAATCAGGTGTACATGATGTGTTTAATAAAAACTAATTAAAAAAACGTGGAGCAGTCTCACATGGTGCCGGTGATAAGCAGGACCCAGTCGGAGTCAGGAAATGCGGTCTGCGCAAGACTGTCTTCTTTTACTTAATATACAGGTGAAACTCGAAAAAATATGAATATCGTGCAAAAGTCCATTTATTTCAGTAATGCAACTTAAAATTAGAATTTTGTGAAAAGGTTCAATATTCTAGGCTCAAAGTGTCACACTCTAGTCAGCTAATTAATCCATACCCCCTGAGCAGAGGGGACCTGAGATTGAGACTTTGGGGTTTCATAAACTGTAAGCCATAATAATCCAAATTATAACAAATAAAGGCTTGAAATATCTCACTTTGCATGTAATGAGTCTATCTCATATATTAGTTTCACCTTTTAATTTGCATTACTGAAATAAATGAACTTTGCACGATATTCTAATTTTTCGAGTTTCATCTGTATTCAAGTGGACTTTGGTCGCCGGTCTTTGAAGGGATTGCACCTGCTGGTTTCTGTGTGCTGCTCTTTATTGTTTCTTAGTGTACCGCACTATTCTTAGTGCCCCCCATTATAGTGTCAACAAACAAAATATATACTCACTACAGGCACTTGCGGGGACACTCACTCCACACTAGATGCTGCAACACCTGCGCTCCAAGCATAATCCTGTGAGGTCATCACGTTGCCTCCAAGTCCTGCTGCCTCCAGTGAGGAGCAAGTGTCCACGCATGCGCATTCAAGTGGATGAGGTGATTTATTTATTTTTTCAATCCCTGAAGGGCCCTTGTAGCCATGTTAACAGCCATTAGATGGGTATAGTACTGTCTTTACAGCTATTACAAATGAGCCCATTCATTTCAATGGGGTCCGTCTGGCAGTGAAAATGGCCGCAAATAGGACATGTCCTGTTTTTTGACAGCTGCCATTCACTGGCCATTAAAAAACACCCATGTAAATGGCCCCATAGACTTTAATTGGTTCTGAAAACCGCGGTGTGACTGTCGTGTGAATGAGTCCTAAGGTATATATTGCACGTTTGCTGCTGTAGACATCAGGAGCCGTTACAGCACTTTAGAAACCAGCTAGATTTTATTTTTGGGAAACCAATCAGAACTTCCATTGACATCTTAGAAGACAATACAGGAGCAAATTTCTAAGTGCTTTGGCTAACCTCAAAATGCAACCTAATGTCAAAATGCAATAGCTTGCATAGAGTCAAAAGTTAGCTTATGGTTTAAAATCCAGTTTGTATTCTGTTACCATTGACTTTAATAGATAATTAAGCAGTCTGTTTCCCCCCATTGAATTTGAAGGGTTATTCCTATTCTAAAAATTGGTGTAGCTCCCACCTATGGGACCTCCAATGATGTTGAGAATGAAGGGGATGCAATGCTCGTTTTTATGAATTTATCATTTTTATATTTCTTTCTGCATGGTTCCATTCACTTGATAATGATCCCAAAAAAGGGTTAGTATGAAGTAATATTGCAAAAAAAAAAAAAAACTTAAAGGATAACTGTCACATTTAGACCCTAATTTCAATTTTCATATATGTAGTTACTAATAACATGATATTCCAGAATCAGTTACTATTAGACTGACTTACCCCATATTTAATGAGATTCAGCCCTTAGCAACCAGTCTGCATAAAACTGCAATCTCACTATTCAGTTAAGATGGCCGCCACTGCCCTCACCCTGAGGCTAATCCCGCCTGCCCTCACTAGCCAGTAACAATTGCCCCCCAAAAGTGTCAGTAACCAGAGCCCTCCCCCCTGCTGAGTGAGGGAGCGTCTGCCAAGCGCAGGGACAGGGAGAAGTGCACACAGCCCAGGCACTGTTATCAGCTGTTGGGGAGGACCTGGCTGTAATCATTTACTTACAGTCCCTGGCTTTCAGTAATCTGACCCTGCACACTGCGTGCTGTCTATCAACAGATAGACGGACCATGCCTAGCAACCCTATTTTAACCACTTCCCGCAACTGTAACGCCGAAAGGCGTCATTGCGGCGGCTCCCCCAGGCTACGCTAACGCCAATAGGCGTCATCTCGCGTGAGCCGAGATTTCCTGTGAACGCGCGCACACAGGCGCGCGCGCTCACAGGAACGGAAGGTAAGAACGTTGATCTCCAGCCTGCCAGCGGCGATCGTTCGCTGGCAGGCTGGAGATGTGTTTTTTTTAACCCCTAACAGGTATATTAGACGCTGTTTTGATAACAGCGTCTAATATACTTGCTACCTGGTCCTCTGGTGGTCCCCTTTGTTTGGATCGACCACCAGAGGACACAGGTAGCTCAGTAAAGTAGCACCAAGCACCACTACACTACACTACACCCCCCCCCGTCACTTATTAACCCCTTATTAGCCCCTGATCACCCCATATAGACTCCCTGATCACCCCCCTGTCATTGATCACCCCCCTGTAAAGCTCCATTCAGACGTCCGCATGATTTTTACGGATCCACTGATAGATGGATCGGATCCGCAAAACGCATCCGGACGTCTGAATGAAGCCTTACAGGGGCGTGATCAATGACTGTGGTGATCACCCCATATAGACTCCCTGATCACCCCCCTGTCATTGATTACCCCCCTGTCATTGATCACCCCCCTGTAAAGCTCCATTCAGACGTCCGCATGATTTTTACGGATCCACTGATAGATGGATCGGATCGCAAAACGCATCCGGACGTCTGAATGAAGCCTTACAGGGGCATGATCAATGACTGTGGTGATCACCCCATATAGACTTCCTGATCACCCCCCTGTAAAGCTCCATTCAGATGTCCGCATGATTTTTACGGATGCACTGATAGATGGATCGGATCCGCAAAACGCATCCGGACGTCTGAATGAAGCCTTACAGGGGCATGATCAATGATTGTGGTGATCACCCCATATAGACTCCCTGATCACCCCCCTGTCATTGATTACACCCCTGTCATTGATCACCCCCCTGTAAAGCTCCATTCAGATGTCCGCATGATTTTTACGGATGCACTGATAGATGGATCGGATCCGCAAAACGCATCCGGACGTCTGAATGAAGCCTTACAGGGGCATGATCAATGACTGTGGTGATCACCCCCCTGTCATTGATTACCCCCCTGTAAAGCTCCATTCAGATGTCCGCATGATTTTTACGGATGCACTGATAGATGGATCGGATCCGCAAAACGCATCCGGACGTCTGAATGAAGCCTTACAGGGGCGTGATCAATGACTGTGGTGATCACCCCATATAGACTCCCTGATCACCCCCCTGTCATTGATTACCCCCCTGTCATTGATTACCCCCCTGTAAAGCTCCATTCAGACGTCCGCATGATTTTTACGGATCCACTGATAGATGGATCGGATCCGCAAAACGCATCCGGACGTCTGAATGAAGCCTTACAGGGGCGTGATCAATGACTGTGGTGATCACCCCATATAGACTCCCTGATCACCCCCCTGTCATTGATTACCCCCCTGTCATTGATTACCCCCCTGTAAAGCTCCATTCAGACGTCCGCATGATTTTTACGGATCCACTGATAGATGGATCGGATCCGCAAAACGCATCCGGACGTCTGAATGAAGCCTTACAGGGGCATGATCAATGACTGTGGTGATCACCCCATATAGACTCCCTGATCACCCCCCTGTCATTGATTACCCCCCTGTAAAGCTCCATTCAGATGTCCGCATGATTTTTACGGATGCACTGATAGATGGATCGGATCCGCAAAACGCATACGGACGTCTGAATGAAGCCTTACACGGGCGTGATCAATGACTGTGGTTATCACCCCATATAGACTCCCTGATCACCCCCCTGTCATTGATCACCCCCCCTGTCATTGATCACCCCCCCTGTCATTGATCACCCCTCTGTAAGGCTCCATTCAGACATTTTTTTGGCCCAAGTTAGCGGAATTATTTTTTTTTTTTTCTGACAAAGTCTCATATTCCACTAACTTGTGTCAAAAAATAAAATCTCACATGAACTCACCATACCCCTCACGGAAACCAAATGCGTAAAATTTTTTAGACATTTATATTCCAGACTTCTTCTCACGCTTTAGGGCCCCTAGAATGCCAGGGCAGTATAAATACCCCACATGTGACCCCATTTCGGAAAGAAGACACCCCCAGGTATTCCGTGAGGGGCATATTGAGTCCATGAAAGATTGAAATTTTTGTCCCAAGTTAGCGGAACGGGAGACTTTGTGAGAAAAAAATTAAAAAATATCAATTTCCGCTAACTTGTGCCAAAAAAAAAAAATTTCTATGAACTCGCCATGCCCCTCATTGAATACCTTGGGGTGTCTTCTTTCCAAAATGGGGTCACATGTGGGGTATTTATACTGCCCTGGCATTCTAGGGGCCCCAAAGCGTGAGAAGAAGTCTGGTATCCAAATGTCTAAAAATGCCCTCCTAAAAGGAATTTGGGCACCTTTGCGCATCTAGGCTGCAATAAAGTGTCACACATCTGGTATCGCCGTACTCAGGAGAAGTTGGGGAATGTGTTTTGGGGTGTAATTTTACATATACCCATGCTGGGTGAGAGAAATATCTTGGTCAAATGCCAACTTTGTATAAAAAAATGGTAAAAGTTGTCTTTTGCCAAGATATTTCTCTCACCCAGCAAGGGTATATGTAAAATGACACCCCAAAACACATTCCCCAACTTCTCCTGAATACGGCGATACCACATGTGTGACACTTTTTTGCAGCCTAGGTGGGCAAAGGGGCCCATATTCCAAAGAGAACCTTTAGGATTTCACAGGTCATTTACCTACTTACCACACATTAGGGCCCCTGGAAAATGCCAGGGCAGTATAACTACCCCACAAGTGACCCCATTTTGGAAAGAAGACACCCCAAGGTATTCCGTGAGGGGCATGGCAAGTTCCTAGAATTTTTTATTTTTGTCACAAGTTAGTGGAAAATGCTGATTTTTTTTTTTTATTTTTTTTTTCATACAAAGTCTCATATTCCACTAACTTGTGACAAAAAATAAAAAATTCCATGAACTCACTATGCCCATCAGCGAATACCTTGGGGTCTCTTCTTTCCAAAATGGGGTCACTTGTGGGGTAGTTATACTGCCCTGGCATTCTAGGGGCCCAAATGTGTGGTAAGGAGTTTGAAATCAAATTCTGTAAAAAATGACCTGGGAAATCCGAAAGGTGCTCTTTGGAATATGGGCCCCTTTGCCCACCTAGGCTGCAAAAAAGTGTCACACATCTGGTATCCCCGTACTCAGGAGAAGGTGGGGAATGTGTTTTAGGGTGTCATTTTACATATACCCATGCTGGGTGAGAGAAATATCTTGGCAAAAGACAACTTTTCCCATTTTTTTATACAAAGTTGGCATTTGACCAAGATATTTATCTCACCCAGCATGGGTATATGTAAAATGACACCCCAAAACACATTCCTCAACTTCTCCTGAGTACGTAGATACCAGATGTGTGACACTTTTTTGCAGCCTAGGTGGGCAAAGGGGCCCACATTCCAAAAGCACCTTTCGGATTTCACTGGTCATTTTTTACAGAATTTGATTTCAAACTCCTTACCACACATTTGGGCCCCTAGAATGCCAGGGCAGTATAACTACCCCACAAGTGACCCCATTTTGGAAAGAAGAGACCCCAAGGTATTTCGTGATGGGCATAGTGAGTTCATAGAAGTTTTTATTTTTTGTCACAAGTTAGTGGAATATGAGACTTTGTAGGAAAAAAAATAAAATAAAAAAAAATCATCATTTTCCGCTAACTTGTGACAAAAAATAAAAAGTTCTATGAACTCACTATGCCCATCAGCGAATACCTTAGGGTGTGTACTTTCCGAAATGGGGTCATTTGTGGGGTGTTTGTACTGTCTGGGCATTGTAGAACCTCAGGAAACATGACAGGTGCTCAGAAAGTCAGAGCTGCTTCAAAAAGCGGAAATTCACATTTTTGTACCATAGTTTGTAAACGCTATAACTTTTACCCAAACCATTTTTTTTTTTACCCAAACATTTTTTTTTTATCAAAGACATGTAGAACTATAAATTTAGAGCAAAATTTCTATATGGATCTCGTTTTTTTTGCAAAATTTTACAACTGAAAGTGAAAAATGTCATTTTTTTGCAAAAAAAATCGTTAAATTTCGATTAATAACAAAAAAAGTAAAAATGTCAGCAGCAATGAAATGCCACCAAATGAAAGCTCTATTAGTGAGAAGAAAAGGAGGTAAAATTCATTTGGGTGGTAAGTTGCATGACCGAGCAATAAACGGTGAAAGTAGTGTAGTGCCGATTTGTAAAAAAGGGCCTGGTCTTTAGGGGGGTATAAACCTGTGGTCCTTAAGTGGTTAAGCACAGGTAAAAGTAGGCAGTATAGGGAACAAAAATGTGGAATTAAGGGGTAATTGAATACACAGTGAAAAGTTTAAATAGGGCCACCAAGGTGATATTATAATCACCACAATCCAATACGCCCCAAAAAAAAAAATACGACAGTTATCCTTCAACCGCCTCCGGACCGCCTAACGCAGGATCGTGTTCCGGAGGCGGCAGCCCTGCGCACAGTCACGCATATATGCGTCATCTCGCGAGACGCGAGATTTCGCTCAAAGCCAGCCCGGGCATGCGCATCGCGGGCCGGCAAAAGTTAGAAGAGTATTTCGTCACCAGCCTGCCAGCCAATGATCGTGGCTGGCAGGCTGGCGATTTTCAAAAAATCAAATCAAAAGCCAGATAACACATTATATTTGTAAATATGATGTGTTAAATGGCTTGTCTGCTCCTCTGCTGGTCCTTTTCGTCGGTTGGTTCCAGCAGAGGAGCAGACATCACAGTGAGTAGCCACAAAACACCACACTTAGCCCCAGATCACCCCCCATCACCCGAATTAACCCCTTGATCACCCCTTGATCGCCCCTGTCATTCACCTAGTGAAAGGAAAAAAGTGATCAGTGTAAACTGTCACTTTTTTTTTCCCCACTGGTATTGACCGATAGGTTTTAGGATAGTTTAGGCCCCTTATTCAAGACCAAGAAAAATCCAGCTTCCAAGATGCAAAAGGTGGAATCTTTATTGTGCGTTTAAAATCCAAATGCAAGACATCACAGGTTACAGTAACGCGTTTCCGACCGCAAGTAAATCAGGGTCCTTCATCATGACCAAAGGCCCCTTGGTTAGGTAGTTTAGCATCAGTTAGCGCCCAGCCCACCGCACTGCAGTCACTGATTCGCTGATTAGCGTATCGCTAATCAGCATTTGTACTTTTATAGTATCTGTAAGTGATCAAAACTGATCACAGTCAGATCTATAATTGTATTAGTGTCACCTTAGCTCGCCCTCCACCCAAAACGCAGTGTTTGCCCGATCGCCCACACGTGCGTTCACCCACACCCGCCCCGCTGCAGTGACAAAAAATATATATTTTTTTGATCACTGCACAATCACTTTCCAAGCGCTGCGGCGATAAAAAAATCAGTTTTGATATTTTTTATCAATCGCAGTGGCCTCCGGTACTTCGCTAGCCTCCCCTTTGTAAGACAGGCTTGCTTTTTTTCTTGGGTACTCTCAGGGAATACCCCTAAATTTTGTAGTCCAAATGTCAAACAGGGGGTATTCTTCTGAAGAGGCCTACAGGATTCTGACCCAGTCGGATGAGGAATGGGAACCCTCATCTGACGAATCTAGCGGGTCAGAATATGAACCTGTAGAAAGCAGTGGCAGTCTGACCCAAAGTTCGGACGAGGAGGTCGAGGTCCCTGATAGAACCAGGCGTACCCGGCCCCGTGTCGCTAGACCACAGGTTGCCCAGGATCCGCTTCAAGAGCAGCAGAGTGGGGCTGGCGCTGTCGGATCACGTGGTGAGGCATACACCAGCAGCGCAGCCCTCCCTGGACCTAGTACCAGTACTGCCGTACAACATGGTGAAGTTGCGAGCACCAGAAGGGCAGTTGAAGCTGGTACGGTGGCACGTGCAGTAGTTACCCCGTCGCAGCCACCGCACAGACAGGCCCGTACACCCCCTAGAGTCCTTGAGGTGCTGGCAAATCCTGATTGGCAGTCACCAACTTCAGCCGCACCATTAGTTCCCCCTTTCACCGCCCAGTCTGGAGTTCGGGTTGAGACAGCTCAGATCGGTTCGGCCCTGGATTTTTTGAGCTATTCTTGACTGCGGAGCTCTTGGACATAATCGTGGCAGAAACAAATCGGTATGCCACTCAATTTATATCCGCCAACCCGGGAAGCTTTTATGCCCAGCCTTTCCGGTGGAAACCAGTCCAAGTTTCCGAAATTCAAATTTTTCTGGGCCTTCTCCTCAACATGGGTCTAACCAAAAAGCATGAATTGCGGTCATATTGGTCCACGAACCCGATTCATCACATGCCCATGTTCTCTGCTGCTATGTCCAGGGCACGATTTGAGGCCATCCTGCGTTTCCTGCACTTTAGCGACAACACCACCTCCCGTCCCAGAGGCCACCCAGCTTTTGACCGGCTCCACAAAATTCGGCCCCTCATAGACCACTTCAACCAGAAATTTGCAGATTTGTATACCCCAGAGCAAAACATCTGCGTAGACGAGTCCCTAATACATTTTACCGGGCGCCTTGGCTTTAAACAATACATCCCAAGCAAGCGCGCCCGGTATGGGGTCAAATTGTATAAGCTCTGTGAAAGGGCCACAGGCTATACCCACAAATTTCGGATCTATGAGGGAAAAGATCAGACCCTGGAGCCGGTCGGTTGCCCTGACTACCTGGGGAGCAGTGGGAAGACAGTCTGGGACTTGGTGTCACCCTTATTTGGCAAGGGGTACCATCTTTATGTGGACAATTTCTACACAAGTGTGCCCCTCTTCAGGCATTTGTTCCTAGAACAGATTGGCTGCTGTGGCACCGCGCGAACTAGTCGCGTGGGCTTCCCCCAACGGCTCGTTACCACCCGTCTTGCAAGGGGGGAGAGGGCTGCCTTGTGATCACTGAGGAAGGGAGAGTGAATCTACCCGTAACGCGTATGGTGAAACAAGTGATGTACCTGCATTGAAAAGCCTCCGATAATACTGTATGGCCATACAGAAGAAAATCTCTACAGTAAAGGATTAACTATTCTTATCGTCGAAAGCTGCAACAAAGGAAATTGCGGAACAGAGTGGCAACTCCCGCGATCTTTGGAACTCCCGCGAAATTTAAACCAGCTTGCTGTATGGAGCGACTGAATAAGCCGGCAAATATTTAAAGCTCCATTGAAGCAATAGGGAGACAACAGACGCTAGACGGTAAGCCAAATATCGATTTAAAGTTTTCTTCAATCCAAAGCTCATATCGACCATAAAAGGATATGCTATAAGAGACTTTTCACATTATCAGGATTCCTGTGGACACTTTATGAACATGTTGCACTCCCAGTGAATACACCTACAACATTTTCAGTGACATTCAGTTTCCCAAATTGGGATAGAGCGCTAGAAGATAATACCCCCTCTTCCCAAATAACAGCATATACTTGAAGTTTTTTGGTGTGATATGTTATTGAATTTATCGACACTATTGAGTCATATGAATATAGTGTTGATCATATCTACCACAATATATGTGATTGTAATGTTGTATATTATTGCTACATTGTTCTTATAAATTTTATTACTTGTATTTTATGGGGATATAATAAATATTTTCTGCACATGTCAATACCTTGGGGTGTCTTCTTTCCAAAATGGGGTCACATGTGGGGTATTTATACAGCCCTGGCTTTTTAGGGGCCCTAAAGCGTGAGAAGAAGTCTGGGATCCGCATGTCTAAAAATGCCCTCCTAAAAGGAATTTGGGCACCTTGGCGCATCTAGGCTGCAAAAAAGTGTCACACATGTGGTATCGCCGTACTCAGGAGAAGTTGGGGAATGTGTTTTGGGGTGTCATTTTACATATACCCATGCTGGGTGAGAGAAATATATTGGTCAAATGCCAACATTGTATAAAAAAATGGGAAAAGTTGTCTTGGAAAGAAGACACCCCAAGGTATTCGTTGATGGGCATAGTGAGTTCGTGGAAGTTTTTATTTTTTGTCACAAGTTAGTGGAATATGAGACTTTGTAAGAAAAAAAAAATCATCATTTTCCGCTAACTTGTGACAAAAAATAAAAAATTCTAGGAACTCGCCATGCCCCTCACGGAATACCTTGGGGTGTCTTCTTTCCAAAATAGGGTCACTTGTGGGGTAGTTATACTGCCCTGGCATTCTAGGGGCCCTAATGTGTGGTAAGTAGTTTGAAATCAAAATCTGTAAAAAATGGCCGGTGAAATACGAAAGGTGCTCTTTGGAATGTTGGCCCCTTTGCCACTCAGGAGAAGTTGGGCAATGTGTTTTGGGGTGTCATTTTACATATACCCATGCTGGGTGAGAGAAATATCTTGGCAAAAGACAACTTTTCCCATTTTTTTATACAAAGTTGGCATTTGACCAAGATATTTAGCTCACCCAGCATGGGTATATGTAAAATGACACCCCAAAACACATTGCCCAACTTCTCCTGAGTACGTAGATACCACTGGTGTGACACTTTTTTTCAGCCTAGGTGGGCAAAGGGGCCCACATTCCAAAGAGCACCTTTCGGATTTCACCGGCCATTTTTTACAGATTTTGATTTCAAACTACTTACCACAGATTAGGGCCCCTAGAATGCCAGGGCAGTATAACTACCCCACAAGTGGAAAGAAGACACCCCAAGGTATTCGCTGATGGGCATAGTGAGTTCATAGAAGTTTTTATTTTTTTCACAAGTTAGTGGAATATGAGACTTTGTAAGAAAAAAAAAAAACAAAACATCATTTTCCGCTAACTTGTGACAAAAAATAAAAAGTTCTATGAACTCACTATGCCCATCAGCGAATACCTTAGGGTGTCTACTTTCCGAAATGGGGTCATTTGTGGGGTGTTTGTACTGTCTGGCCATTGTAGAACCTCAGGAAACATGACAGGTGCTCAGAAAGTCAGAGCTGCTTCAAAAAGCGGAAATTCACATTTTTGTACCATAGTTTGTAAACGCTATAACTTTTACCCAAACCATTTTTTTTTTTTTACCCAAAGATTTTTTTTTTATCAAAGACATGTAGAACAATAAATTTAGAGAAAAATTTATATATGGATGTCGTTTTTTTTGTAAAATTTTACAACTGAAAGTGCAAAATTTCATTTTTTTGCAAAAAAATCGTTAAATTTCGATTAATAACAAAAAAAGTAAAAATGTCAGCAGCAATGAAATACCACCAAATGAAAGCTCTATTAGTGAGAAGAAAAGGAGGTAAAATTCATTTGGGTAGTAAGTTGCATGACCGAGCAATAAACGGTGAAAGTAGTGTAGTGCAGAAGTATAAAAAGTGGCCTGGTCATTAAGGGTGTTTAAGCTAAGGGGGCTGAGGTGGTTAAATGGATTCTGTCACCTCGTTTTCGGTTATAGAGCTGCGGACATGCATGGCTAGATCGCCGCTAGCATGTCCGCAATATACCTGTCCTATAGGGCTGTGTTCTTTTATTTAGTTTAAAAAAAGATTTTAGAGATATGTAAATGACCCTGGTAAGGAGCCCAAGGGGCTGCACTAACCTTCCTGGTGCCCAGCCACACCCCCCTGTGAAGGAGCCCAGCACCGCCTATGTCCTCCGAATCTCCTCTTTTTGTCACAGTTAGATTGCCGCGAGCTCGCGCATGCGCAGTTCCTTCCCTGAGGCTGATGCCAGCACAGGGAAGGAACACTATACCGGCACTGCGCATGCGCGAGCTCGCGCATCGCGAGATTACAGCAATCTAACTGTGACGAAAGGAGGAGACTCGAAGGACATAGGGGTGTTGGGCTCCTTCACAGGGGGGCGTGGCTGGGCACCAGGAAGGTTAGTACAGCCCCTTGGGCTCCTTACAAGGCTCATTTACATATCTCTAAAATAATTTGTTAAACAAAATAAAAGGACACCGCTTTATGGGACAGGTATATTGCACATGCCAGCAGCGATTTAGCCGTGCATGATCGCAGCTCTATAACCGAAAACGAGGTGACAGAATCCCTTTAAAGGGGTTATGCCATGCCTGATGTAAAAAATAAAAATCAGACATCATAAAGTACATGACAATCTCTTTCTAAGGCCTGTTTCACACTTGCATTGTGGCTTTCCGGTTTCAAGATCCAGCAGAGGATCTCAAAACCAGAATGGAACAGATCCGTGCCATTTAATACATCTAGATACATCCGTTTCAGCCGGATCCAGTTGTATTAAATCTAAACTGAACAAACCCGATCACTAACAAAAAAAAAAATCATCCGGCACCATTGACTTACATTGATTTTTATGCCGGATACAGTTTGTTCTGTTTCACTGACCAGACACAAAACTGTAGCTTGCAGTGGTTTTGTGTCCAGTTAAAAAATGCAACAAAACGCAACGGAATGCATCCTGATCAGTTTTGTCCACCATTGACAATGAATGGGGACAAAACTGATCTGTTTTGGCCTGGTTTTGAGATCCTCTGCTGGATCTCAAAACCAGAAAGCCACAAGACAAGTGTGAAAGAGGCCTAACAAATCTAGAACCAGCCCTGTACCTCACATGGATTTGGAGATCTCCACATTCATTTCCATTTGCTCTGCAAGATTCTCTTCAGGCTGGTACCTCAGGGGCGTGTCATTTCTCAGGGGCATGTCCTTTCACACATCTCACAACTGGAGCATTTTTGTAACAGAAAGTAAATTACAAAAGTAACTAGTTTTTCACGCAGAATTATATTAAAATAACAACGGTGGCACAAGCCCTTTAAGGGAGTTAGAAAGGTGTACGTGAAGGGTCGATTCACGGAGCTTTGAAAGTAATGTTTCTAAAGCATAAATTTACACTGGAAGGCCCACAGAAGTAAAGCAGTACAAAAATCTATTCTAGTGGTCATCTGCAATCACAGGAGGAACCACTGTGTGATGGCTCATTTTCCTTACAACAGAAAATTGAAAAAAGATCTTAATGAACACTTATGATCCTCCAGAGATGAGACATTTACTTGCTAATAGACTGGGATGCCCACTCAGTCAGCACATGTCACAACACTGCATATGAGAAGGAGTTTGTTAACCCCTTATCTTTTATATGGTATGTTATCATGGCCACTATTAGACCAAGCAGCCCAGCCATCATATAGATCAGCGTGCCTCAAGGTTCTTAAGCCAGATATCCCTCAGTAAAAGAAATCATTTATTCCGAAGTCTATACTCACAACATTGAACATAATTGCTAAGCCAACAGCATATTAGATTAGGCCTATTAATGCTGTGCTGATGTTACCTTGATCCATAGAGATGGGACCGTCTACGCTTTGACAAATTCTTCTGATCAATAGAGCCTCTATTTGTAATTCACTTTTCTCACATCTTAGATATGTGCCGCATACCCAGGGCCGGATTAAAGGGAGGGCAGCCTGGGCACGTACATTGGAGACATATCTCCTAGAGTTTGCATACCACACATTGAGGAGCTATGATCTAGATGTCTTGAAAGCATTAAAGCAGTGTTTCTAAGCATGCTTGAGGTTCATGGTGGGTCTCATATGTACAGTACAAAAGAAGTCATTGCTGCAGCAGCTAAGCTATACCTACTCTACAGAGATGGGCCCCAGCCTCCTAAAACTTGACTGCCATCATTCTACAGTGTGCAAAAGTTTTTAGACTTAAAGGGTTTCTGTCACCAGAATTAACCCTATTAAGCTAGCTAACATTAGCGATGTGCCAATGTCAGCTAAACCTAACTAGCCTATTCCTACTTGTATGCCCCCGTTACTCCAGAAATATAACTTTTATAATATGCTAATTAGCCTCTAGTTGCAGGGGGGCATTGCCGTTCTCCCACCTCTGGCCACGCCCTCCTACACTAGATTGACAGGGCCAGGCAGCCTTCACCTCCAAGTGCCGGCCCTGTGCGCTGGGGAATTCTTTCTCCGTTCAGTATTCGGCACAGGCGCAGTGAGGAAGCCGGCAGCCGGCGAGCGCCCTTCACTCACTACACCTGCACCGAATACTGAACAGCGCAATATTTACACAGCAGACAGGGCCGGCAGTAGGAGACCAACGCTGCCTGGCTCTGTCAATCTAGTGTAGCAGGGCTTGGCCAGAGGTGGGAGAACAGAGCCTCTAGGAACAGGGGCAACGCCCCCCCTGCACCTAGAGGCTAATTAGCATATTATAAAGTTATATTTCTCGAGTAACGGGGGCATAGATAAAAGTAGGAATAGGCTAGTTAGGTTTAGCTGACATTAGCACATCACTAATGTCAGCTAGTTTAATAGGGTTAATTCTGGTGACAGAAACCCTTTAAACAAATTTTGTTTTTCACAAGGTTTGCTGCTTAAGTGTTTTTAGGTCTTTTTGTCAGAAGTTTCTATGGTATACTGAAGTACAATTATAAGCACTATATATATATTTTTTACCTTTTATTGACAACTATGTCACGTTTATGCAAAGACTCAATATTTACAGTGTTGACTCATCTTTTTCAAGACTTCTGCAATGGGCCCTGGCATTCTGGGTACCAGGTTTTTGGCCAAATCCTGATCGACAGGAACCAGTTCTTGCTTGGAGTTTATCACAATTTCTGTGTTTTTGTTTGTCCAGGCCCTTTTTTAGGATTGACCACAGGTTCTCAATGGGATTGAGATCTGGGGAATTTCCTGGCCATGGACCCAAAATGTCGATGTTTTGCTCACCAAGCCACTTATGCTAAATGCTGGAAAAAGCATTGTTCATCATCAAATTGCTCCTGGGTCATTTGGAGAAATTGCTGTTGGAGGATGTTTTCATACCATTCTTTATTCATGGCAGTACTTTAAGGCAAAATTGTGTGTAAGCCCACTTCCTTGGATGGGGGCAACAAGGAGACATTACACTGTATGGGGGCTACAAGGAGACATTACACTGTATGGGGCTATAAGGAGACATTATACTATCTCTGGCTGTGACCTTCCGTCCTTGCTCGTTCGGCGCTCCTCGCTGAAGTTTCGTTTCTGTGTGTTATTTGTGGTTCTGTATGGGTTAACTCCCCTGTGTTCCTATTAGGAGTTAATCCTCTCTGTCTGCTCCATGGGTGTGGCCTCTCTGCTGCACCCATAGAACCTGTATATAAGGCTGAGGGTTCCTCAGTTCTGGGTCAGCTCTCCTGGTCTGTGTTGTCTTGTCCTGCTCCTGTTTGTACTCACTCTCCCATGCTGCTGACCCATGGGATCCGTGTCTGTCTGTCTGTCTGTGCTCTGTGGGTTTCCTACTTGTTCATTCCCGTCCTCTTTGATGTCCTCTTTCCTATGTTTCTGTTATCTGTTCTGCCAGTTATGTTTGTTATGTTATATGTCTCTGTTCAGCAAGCCTTTGCTGCACCTTTCTTTGCAGCAGAGTGCAATGCGCAAGGCCATGCAGTTTACTACTGGTGGAGCAAGTCCTTCTCTGCTCATTGTCACTCCTGTTTCCTTGCTATGTACTCCTGCTTGTGTTATTAGTTGCCCTGTTTGTATTTGCCTGTCTGTTATGTATGCCTATGTGCCGTCGGTACCTTCTGCTGTCACTGTCTAGTTCACGCTCCAGAGTGGACCCTGGCAACTTCCTGCTGCAAAGTCTAACCCTACCATCTGGGGTCCTAGTGAATACCAGGAGTTGCTTAGTCACGCCCCTCTGGAGTATTACTAGACAGTGGCGCAGTGGGGGTTTTCTCCCACTGTGCTGACGGTACATAGAGCTCATGTTTTGTCTGTGCTGCCTTCCAGGTTTTGTTTGTGCAATAAACTCTTGTGTGTCTGTACCTGATTTCTGTTTGTTTATTGCTTGACGACGCGGTGGTCTCTCCTGGGACCTCCTACTCGTGACAGATACTGTATGGGGGCAACAAGGAGACATTACACTGTATGGGGGCTACAAGGAGACATTACACTGTATGGGAGCTACAAGGAGACATTATACTGTAAGGGGGGAAAAAGAAGAGATTATACTGTATGGAGGCTACAAGGAGACATTATACTGTATGGGGGCAACAAGGAGACATCATACTGTATGGGGGCAACAAGGAGACATTATATTGTAAGGGGGAAAAAGAAGACATACTGTATGGGGCTACAAGGAGACATTATACTGTATGGGGGCAACAAGGAGATATTATACTGTATGGGGGCAACAAGGAGACATTATACTGTATGGGGGCAACAAGGAGAGATTATACTGTATGGGGGCTACAAGTTGTAATAAGATTAATATACAGGTGGCATTCATTGTGGAAAGCCTATTCAAAAAATGTGGCTCTCCTGATATACTGTATATCAGATCGGTCTAGTTAGTATTCTAATTGGTATGAAGGTGCCACTTTAGAAACTATGTTCAGTACAGGACTGAGAAAACATTCCATATGTCAGTGAGAAAGGCCCTCATATATAAAGGGTCAACAGGATAAAAGTTGGTGGCAACTTGATGACAGGCTAACTGTCCAGTCAGTTCTGTGCTCTGAGATAGTCAGAACAGGGTAAAAACAACAGCAGTGAGTGGAATGGACCAATGCCAAATATTATCATTTTGTATGGTAGCTCCACTGCTGTGCCCTCACAACATGGCAGAAAACGGTGTTATTCAAGGGCACGCAGAACCAATTCTGTCATGGGACCGATCTGTGTGACACAAAGAGACCGGCAGAGAACATTTTGCACTAATAGCACTGCTTCCTCCTTTCCATTTCTTTTATTCTTTTCTCATAATTTTTGCTAGCTACGGCATTTTCTTGTATCTTTTATTAGCTAATTAACGCCTCCACAGAACTCAGGGACAATTAACAAAGCTGGAAATACTCATTTCAATTAGATGATACTCAGTGCATGAGGGGTGACTCCTTTCCTTCTGAAGAGCTATTAACCCAGCTGGCATAATCTTCAACCTGGCTGTGTGGGTCATAACCCATTAGGGGTTAATAGATTTAAGACTTTTTTTTGACAATATGCCCGATACCAAAACCCATGGCTTAAGGCCCACCCATGTACACTAACAATTAGCCATCATAATTAGTCATTTTCAGAAAGCAAGCCTTGGAGATCTTGCTCTGAAACGCTCTGTGGACTTAATTACCTGTCAGCGGAAAACCAGGGGAAGTCAACGCAGAAATACACAGCGGAATGATCGTTTTTAGGGTTAATTCGCATGGCTGATTTTATTGCTGGAATAATTGCTCCTTAAAAAGTCAACAGCATGGCAGGCAGTTGATGGTGCTGCAGTCACAGGAAAAATACGCCTCAGTGGATCTTGGTAGAGATGAACAAAGATTGGTCAGCTGATGTTTTCTTCATCATAGAGTATCAGATATGTCACCAGTTGTAGAAAACTACAAAATCACGTGTCGCAACGACATCCAATTAGCCAGATAGAAAAAAATTACGGCTCATGCACACGAACGTTAGGGTACTTTCACACTTGCGGCAGAGGATTCCGGCAGGCAGTTCCATCGCCGGAACTGCCTGCTGGATCTGGCAATCCGGACGCAGACGGATGGCATTTGTCAGACAGATCCAGATGCTGATCCGTCTGACAAATGAATTGAAATACCGGAAGCGTTTCTCCGGTGTCATCCAGAAAAACGGATCAGGTATTTATTTATTTTTGCATTTTTAAAGGTCTGCGCATGCAACCGAATGTGCTTGTGTATGGGGCAGTCAGGAGAGATCTTCAATGTGTATGGTTGCCTTAGAGGTCCTTCCAATCTCATCTGTACCAATCTATACAGCATATATCACACTGATGATAATGACTGTCACTATTGCATCCTGGCAGCTATATATGGGATACCGTCATGAATAAAGCCCACACACACACCACTCCAGTGGTCTCGTTACATTGCTGAAGCGATGATGTGTCGGTATGTGACGGCTCAAGCCGTCACAGTCCCCCGATGCTGGAGCACCAGTAAATTTAAAAACGACAGTATGTAGAAACATTATTTTTTTTACTTTTTGCTTACTTTTGAAGTCTTAAAACTTATTTTAGATTTCCTTCACACATAGTTTTTTATGCTTTTTTTTATTTGTAAAATAAAAAAAAAGGATTTTGCAGTGTTGCAAATAATTTTTTTCTGGTTCTGGCTTTTTTGAAGTTCTAAACAGAATCCTATGGGAAAAGCCCAAAAATGGCATACCCAGAGAATGTTGTGTTTAAAAAAAAAAAAAGATTAAAAACACTTAAACTCAATAAAAGAATGGCACCCAAAAACATCTTAAATGTAGTGCATTTCCTAATGGACTACAGACTTTAAAGTAAAACCTGGTCACATAAAACACTGCAAAAAAAAACAACAACATGAAAAACAGCTAAATGGAGCAAGTGTTCCCGCGTATGCTTGTGGTGAGGTGAGTATTTATTTTTCTGTGTATTTGTCAGCACTACCGGGGGTGGGGGCATTATATCTACTGGGGGAACTATGGAGGGTTATTATATGTCCAGGGGGCACTTCACAGAGGCAATATTTATAGTGGGGGCACTATGGGATTTTATATATGCTAAGGGCACTGTGAGATGGGGACATAATATATACTGAGGACACTGCAAAGCCAATGAAATGCATTCATTATTAACAGACGTTAAATACATATGCAAAAGGGAAGTTAAAAACGGTAAGTTGACCAGGAAATAGATACACACGCAGATGCAAAATGGCAATTTATCCTTTTTTGACGATGAATGTACCCTTAGTAAATCAGTCCCAATGTGTTAAATCACACTGTGGTGTCTGTCCGCAAAAGATGTGGACAGACACAGTGTGCTATTTAGGTTTGTGTGTATGAGCCTTTAGGTTATCTGCACACCATGCACATTTCCAGAAAATCCATATGAAATCCACACTAAAACGCCATAAATAAACACATAAATCTGCATTATTAATTGCATTTTTTGCGTGTTTTTTTGTGCCGTTTTCATGTGTTTATTGGTGTGGATTTTCGGTTTATGTTAACAACATGGTGAGGATTTTGGTGTGTATTTTTATGAACAGATTAAGATGTGCACAGCAGGCAGTTATCAGTAACAAACTGTTCATTCCCGGTAAGTGCCTGCCCATTACAGGAGGTAAACGCTGTTTTTACATGCAGCAATCATCTCCACTGCAAGGAGACCAGCAATCACTACTGCGATCGCTCGTCTCCATTGAGAATCATTGATTCTGGGCAGCAGATCAATGGTTACACACCAAGAGGTGCTGCCCAGAAACGATGATTTAGACGTCCGCGCCAACAATGCTTTCACCTGATGAATGAGCATTGGCTTGTTCATTGTGTGATCGGCGGCACCTTTACACCGCCTAATTATTGGGAACAAACATTCCTAGAAACACTCCTTACTGATAACTGCCCTGATCACTGGCCCATGTAAAGGAGTATTTAGGGAGAGCGCCATGTAGGTATGAAGAGTCTTATCAGCAAATGCATGCTTCTTTAGGATAAAGGTATACAAATAGCTCTCCTTCCAAAAAGCTGTTGGACGGTAACCTACTGAATTGCCACCTATGTGCTAGTGGCACACCTTTTTCAGAAAGAGAGCTAATTTGCACATCACACTTTACTTACTTTTAGCCAAGATTGTCCCCCAATTCCAGCACATAATGTAAAATCAGGATATAGTAGAACAGATGGATGTGCTCCTTTTTGCTGATATGCCCTCTTTCATGTCTCTGCCAGCTGCCAGCACAAGGAGCACAACATGATTATCTCCATGAAACCTATGACATTCCTGAGGAGTGAGTATGGGGATCAGGATTACCAAGACCATGCTGCCAGGAATCCCTCACAGCTACAACTGTTTCTATGAATGCAAACAACTCCCAAAGCAGACATGTGTGCAGTTGTCCACATGGGTAAGACATGGGATCTGAAAATACCAGTTGACTGCGAGCATAAGAATCAATCAGAAAACAACAGAAATGACTAGAAAACTTTTAATAGCTATTTAAGGGAAAACACTGAAGTGGCCAAGAAAGGAGACAGAGATGGGAATGCTCCATGGAAGGTTTCCAGGCGGAAATTACAATACAGAACAACATCCTATATATAGCCCCCAAAATGCCATCAATCACTATATCCTAGTACAAAAATTGCCAAGCTGATATTAAAGGTTATGTACTCAGGTATGTTACACCAATCTTAGATGAAACTATACAAATATGACCTCCCAAGACTGTGCAATTCTAACAACATTCATACATAAGAGCTCTATTACACGGCCTGATCAACATTTCTATATGTGAAGGTTCTCATTTATCCAGGTCATGGTATATCTGTAAAGAATAAATCAAGGTAACTGGACTTACTGTAGATTTCTTGAAAACGTTTCACTTGTTCTTCCAACGAACTTTCTCAGACTCAGAATTGAGAAAGCTCGTTGGAAGAACGAGTGAAACGTTTTGAAGAAATCTACAGTAAGTCCAGTTGCCTTGATTTATTCTTTACAGATAAACGTCGCTGAAGTTTGCCAGAAACTCAATTCCTTCCGAATTAATTTGTCATGAATCGCTATAAATCAGGTAAACCCAGGCTTAGGGTGCAACCACACGGAGCGGCCGTGCTGCGGCCATGAAGTGCTGAAGAACCGCATGGCCAAGTAGCCCGTAGCTGCCTTTCATGTTATAATGAAGACCATACTATATCATCGGTCTTCATTGTTAATAGCCCCACAGCGCCTTTAAACAGGGGCTGTTGCTGGTATGGGGTTTGGCTGGTTAGGTTGGGGGGACAATATCCAAATTGTTGTTCTTGCCGGAAATCTCCTGCACGTTGATAGTAAACAGAATATTAATCAACTCTGGAATACCTACTTCTCCAACCCCAGCGCTCTCCTGTACTACAGGTGGGATCCCTTCTTCTGCCCTCTGCTTTTCCTCCTTTTCCACATCATCTAATATCGATGAGAATATGTCATCAGGAACATCCAGCTCCTCCTCTCTCTGCATCTTGCTGACTTTTCTAGGACATGGAGACTTTGAAGGATGATTTGGAAGAAGTAAAGCCAGCAAAAGATGAGGATGGTCATCATTAAGACCTGGCCCCCCTAAGGGGTGCAGATTGGATGGTATTGGTTGGCACACGGGCACCGGAATAATAAAGGCTTCCATTTTATTAGTATTTAATAAAATATCTTAGTTTACGGCTGATGTAGTAATATGGAAATGTAGGATTAAATAAATAAAACTGACGCAGAATAAGTTTCCCTACACTCTCCCTGCACTCTTCCTCTCCAATATTCTTCTCTTAATTTTTTTTCAGCAACACTGTCCCTAGCACACGAGCGACTGACATGTCTCTCTCTAAGCTCAGCTCACAGGACAATGGCGGAGACCACACAGGATGAGAGTATTATAGGATGGGGATGGTTATCTGCAGATTGGCTGACTGCACGCCTTTTTGGGTGATCTTGTGTTTCTTGGCTTGTCTTCTCTACACTTATTTTCGCTTTGTAACACGTGCAGCCGCCATTTTAGGAAAACCTGATTCGTTAGCACGAAGATCAAGAAAATTCAGATTTGTTTAGAATCAAAATTTGCCTAAACTTCGGACCGAACTTCGTTCGCTTCGCTCAACACTAAACATGTCCTAAACCTTATCCATTTGAGCACGAAGAGGCCGCCATGGCCATCTTGCTTGAAGAACCAGTGAGAAATCTTGCGCGGTTCGTGATGACGTCATATCTCATCGCGCACAAGATTTTCAGCAGACTCTTCAAGCAAGATGGCTGCGTTGGCCTTTTCGCACTGAAATGGATAAGGTGAGTATGATTATTTATGTTTATTTATTTCTATATGTAATATTGGGAAAAGGGGGTGATTTGAATTTTTTTTATTTTTATGGGTGAGAGGTCTGGGAAGCTTCAGAAGCATCAAGGCTGTCATGGTAACCGATTGGAGCCCCACGATTTCACTGCAGGGGCTCCAATCGGAAGGCATAGGGAGCCCCCTCCCTCTACCTAACTCCACAGAAGCCACAATTGCTATTGACCACAGCATCTGAGGGATTAAATGACCGAGTTCAGTGTCATCACTGTTCCCTGTCATTGCAGTTGGGTGCCGGCGTATGGAGCAGGCTCAGCACAGCAACCTGCTCCATACAATATGGGCACAGGTTCCAGAAATTACTACCAGGACCAGTTGACTTCTGAATAACATTTATTAAGGAAATTATATGTCAGTATATATGTGGAAGTAAAGACCGCAATGTTAATTCTTTAAACTAATAAACCGTTTAAATAGAGATAATAATAAACAACACGTCCACTCATTAATGAGCGACTTCACCCACAAGCCATGTATCACATGGCACCCCCCAAACATTGCAGACCTTCTTCAATCACATTTTGAAAACCCACGTTAAGAATATCGTTGCCTATATCGGACAAACGCCAATAGTCAGATGTATAAAGGCATCTAGTAAAACCTTCTAATTCCATGTGCCTGTATGAAAAACCATTTAAATTCAGTAAAAACTTTTCCATCTGACGATTGACTTTTTTTCTGATTTTATCCAAGAAGCGAAGATCATTGTGAGACCAGTTAAGTTTCGGAATCATTTCCAAGAATGTAATGACAGTATTAGGTAATAATGAGCAAATATTCCTAAAAGTATCTTTATATTTCTTAATCAATTCCGGAGAATTGATACGTCCAACTCCTAAGTTATTTTCACCAAAATGTACAGAATAAAGAGATCAGGTAAAGGTAAGTAGAATGCTAGGGAGTTACACAAAGACCAAACATCTCTCAATTTTAAATCATTTAATGCAGAACAATGTATATATATATATATATATATATATATTAAAATTTAGACTAAGATCATGTAAATACTGTCTTTGAGAAGCTCGATTTAATGTTCCATTAACGATATGGTTTCTTACAATCCAAATCTTGCGATTACCTGTAAGACAAATGAAACTATTCTAATAACCGCTACACTGATGCTACTAGTCTGTGCCAGTCACTTCACTGGTTGCCATCCACCACAGAATACAGTTCAAACTTTTCACCCTCACCCACAAAGCTCTCCACAGTGCTGTACCTCCATACATCTCCTCCTCCCTCATCTCCATCTACAACCCTACTTGTGCTCTCCGTTCTGTTAGTGACCTAAGATTAATAACCTCCATAATTCGTACCTCTCACTCCCGTCTTCAAGACTTTTCTTGAGCTGCACCTACTCTCTGAATACTCTGCCCCGGAATACTAGGTCAATTCACAACTTCTCTACCTTGAAACATGCCTTAAAAACACATCTTTTCAGGCAGGCTTATCAAGCTACCTAAAATGACTTTTGCCAAATTAAACCTTTCCCCCACCAACTCTTCTAGCCTAAACTCGATCCTCTAGTAGTCCCGAAGCAGATTGGCCGGCACCACTCCTGTCAGTTCAATAATGGCTCAAATCCTACTTATCTCAATCAACTACCTTATGTGTCACCCCCAATTCCTCATAGATTGGAAGCTCTTGCAAGCAGGACCCTGACTCCTAGTGTTTCAGTTGCATATTAGCCAGTTACTTTTATTTTGTACATGAACCCTATGAACTTGTAAAGTGCTGCGGAATATGGTGGTGCTATATAAATAAATTTTATTATTACTAATAATAACAATTCTGGTCTGATGTAGATCTTGAACCTATCCAATTTCCATCTACCTAAATTCTTTATTAAGGATGAAGCCAATCCTTGTTGAGCAGCCAAGGTGGCTGCTCCTATTTCGAATGAATAGGCAGAAATATTACAGTCTTGATATCCTAACATATAGAGACTTTTCTTTAAAATTGCATTAATTTAAAATCTTGTAAGAGGAGAATGGTCCCGGTGTAGGAATAAAGGACCATCCACCTTTGGCCTAATATACAACCAATTTTGCATAGCCAATATAGGGCATAAACAAGAGTTATGGATTGGGTGTAAAGTTATCCAATGACCTTTTTGTAGTTGATCAGTTTTTGACTTTAGTATGTAAAGTTTCAAAACTTTATCATTGCAAACCAAATCGGATTTAATAATTGGTGTGCTTGTTCACATCCGTGAATTTGCTGATCCGGAGAGCAGCAAAGAAAGCCCAAAGAAAAACAGATCGGAAAAGCTTAGTTTCTAGATCTGAAGAACATATTGAAGGTAAAACGTCATATAATTTTCTTGGAAATTGGTCTGGTCCTTTCTTTTTTGACTGTACATCTATTCAAACCTTTTAAAGGGCTTCTGTCACACCACTAAACTCATTTTTTTTTTTTGTGTACTTATAATCCCTATACTGCGATATTGCTATACATTATGTTATTAAAAATTTTCGTTCAGTAGATTTGGCAAATAAAAGTAATTTTTTTGCCAAATCTACTGAACGAAAATTATTAATAACATAATGTATAGCAATATCGCAGTATAGGGATTATAAGTACACAAAAAAAAAATGAGTTAAAAGGTTTGAAGGTTTGGCCCGCAAATATGTAAAGCAACTAAACAGGAAACTGTTCAATAAAGACTATATTCTTTAAGGGTCCATTCACACGTCCACAATTCTGTTCCGCATTTTGCGGACCCATTTATCTCTTTTGGGCCGCACAGATCTAGAAATGCATATATTTTCGTTAAATGCGAAGCATAGGCCTCTTTTGTTGTTACTTTGCTGACGAAAATTTGTATTTTTTTTTCTGGTAACATAAGTTTTAACTATAGGCCAACATCCTTGTTTCCCCAATGCATATTAGGATATACCGACAGTTTCTGTCTAAAAGACTTGTCATATGAATTCCAAGCCATTCCGCCGAAACTGCGATAAGCTTCCAAAATTGAATACATATGATAAAATAAATCACAGCATAGCTCGGGTTTGCGTTCTCCCATGACTGCTGCATAAATAGAGAAAGCCTGTAACCAATTAAAAATTGATTTGGTTTTTATGTTTTTTGAGTCAGAATCCTTAATATCTTTAAATTCTGATTTATTAATGGATGATGGGAGTAGGGAATATAATTCAATAAATTCCCTGCTCCATATTTTTTCCTTTACTGAAGCTGAGAGGTGGTATCCAAGTGGGGAAATATGACAAACAAAAGCTTCTTTAAGGCAGGATTGTAATACCCTCAAAATTATTCGTTTGAGGGTTAAAAACAGAGACTGAATCTTTATTTTTAGTAGATAAATGAGGGGCACTTTTTTTTTTTATTCCCTTATACGGAGTGCCCCTCATTTATCTACTACTTCTTTGGTCTATTCGTGCGGTCTGGGTGGACCGAGAGGTGAGCACCCTTATCTATTCGGTCTATAGGTCGAGTCGCTGGTTTATACTATTTCTTCTATTGAATCTTTATTTTTGCCCGTAAATCTGTCATTGACTAATTGTGGATTCACAGATTTCTTATCCACCCAGACCTGAGTAAGGAGTGTGAATCCTCCTTATTTGTGTTAGATAAGAACTTCAAAAACTCATTAAATAAATGTATTTTATCTTCACTAAACTGATGTGATTGATTATAAAAATTCTCCACTTTTAACAACACCTGAAGAGGGCCTCAGCCAGAGAAGCCGTGGGGTGTATGCATATTTGGATTATAACACTCTGGACAAAGGTTTCTTGGACTTTACGGTATCTCTGCAACTGACTATTTCACCAACGGACATCTTTTCTGCGGAAAATAAGTATGTTCTTTTTTTTCTCCCTTTTTGTTTATTGGACTATACTTTCCTTAATCACTGCACATATTGAGAAGTTGTATTGTGTATATATATAATAAATGACCTCCAAGTCATTTCTCTAGCCATATGCCTGCTTTCAAACACTGCAAAAACTTACCCTAGCCTCTCCGAAGAGAAAGCTACTCGGTTCTGTTATCCAGATAGTGGGTTCTTTGCTCCCATAAATTGCAAGGTGGTGGCAGTTAAACTACCCTGTGTGTGGTTCCGGTCCGGTCGCTCACACGCTTACTTGCGGTCAATCTGCGGTCCAATCCCTGCGCTTTCAGCCTATCGACTGTACGGACTCAAGTTAGACTGTCGGTGTGCTGAAAGTGGCTGGGAGGCCTTTTTGCGGATTGACCACTAGGGGCGCTGTGACGGTTTCGTGACGTATTGTGGCCGCGGCGGTCGCAGTTCGTCACAGCGTCTGGGTTGCGTCCTGACTATTATGACCGTTAATCTCACCCTTGTTACCAGGTTCAACTGTCGGTGGCTCGAGGGAAGGTAACGGCAGCTCTGGATCGCCTCATTCTTTAACCGGAGGTGAGTATCTTCTTTTCTTTTCTTGTTTTTTCCTTTTTTCCGGAGGAGCAGCAGGAGAGAAGGTCCTTGGTTCCCGGTTTTCCTTTGGGCTGTCACTACGCATTCGCGTGCCAGTAATGACGGTGAGATCGATTTTTTCTGGGCTCGCGCACGGGGCTGCGCAGAAGGCATGAGAAGAAGATCCTGGGGCTTCATCCGAACGGGTAAGTTCCCTGGACAAGCATTTCTGAAGCCAGGTGACTCCTCCTTTGAATTCAGCTTTATAGATGAGTTGCTTGAGAAGTTCTTCCATGGGTAAGTATGGCGTAGGTCCTAACTGTTTGTTGTCCAGTGCCGTCAATGCGCACTGACCGTTTTTTCCTTCTTTTACAGGTACCTGGAACATCCATTGAAGAGAAGGACTAATCACCATTCTCCAAGGACACCTGCAACTTTTCCCAGACGTCATTTGCCGATGACTTCACCAATCAAATCCTGTGGCCATGTAAGAAATCAATAACTTTATTATACACCACATACACCTATAGAATGAACGGAACCATGCTATCATGTGTTCCCTTCCTTGTATACACACTTCCGGGCTCATACATTCCCAAGGTTGCTGAAGGGGTTAAATACGTAGGGGGAGATTTATCAATTGGCTTAGTTGCCCATAGCAATCAATCAGATTCATCCTTTCATTTTCCATGGAGCTCTGGAAAATGAAAGGTGAATTCTGATAGCTTGCTATGGGCTCAGGAGATTTTCCTTTGCACCAGTATTGATTAATCTCCTCCATAATGAATTTGGCACAGCTCTCCGCAAATGTCTGATTTCGTAAACTATTGTACCCTTCATAAACCACAATTATGGTGCATCTTTTCTTCAATCTCTGTCTTGTGCCATTCCTATGTTATTCCTCCTAGAAACGTATGACTAAATTGACAACTGGGTGTTACCAGTTGTGGGTCCGTACACTGTCTGACATTGTCCGATCAGTTCTGACAGTATCAGACTGTGCAGAACACATCCCTTAGACAACAGAAATGATAACACCCATTATCCTTTTTGTCGCCAGTTCATATTCACAAAACCTAACAGAAAGTTTGTGCCCTGGGGTTTTGGAGGACACCATTTTGTGGAACAGACATACGAATGCGGAAAGCACAAGGATGAACTGTGTGCTTTACGCATTCGTATGTCTTTTCCAGCAAAAGACAGAACACATCCTATACTGGGCCGCAAAATGCGGACCACGGATCTATTGAAGTCAATAGATCTGCAAAAAAAAAAAAAATGCATGCAACACAAACGTCATCTGTATTTTGTGGGTCCACGTTTTGCGGACTGCAAAATACACAAAGTCGCGTGCATGAGGCCTTACGTAGTAATTCTGCTATTTCTATAATCAGTAGTATTTGGCCTATTGCACACGACCGTATGGCTCTTTCAGTATTTTGCGGTCCGCAAAAAACGGATCTGCAAAAAATACGGATGACGTCCGTGTGCATTTCATTTTTTGCGGAACGGAACAGCTGGCCTCTGATAGAACAGTACTATCCTTGTCCGTTATGCGGACAATAATAGGACATGTTCTATCTTTAAACGGAAATAGAATGCATACAGAGTACACTCCGTTTTTTTTGCAGACCCATTGAAATGAATGGTTTCGTAGACGGACCGTATACGAAACACAAAAAACGGAACGGAAACAAAAAACGCTCTTGTGCATGAGGCCTTTAGGTAGCTATAGATCACTCCTTTCACTGCTTGTCCCATCTGCATGTCTTATTCTTTCTGGATTGTCAGCATGTGTGAGCTGAAGTAATCATCTTAGATAAAGTAGTGTGGTAGCATCCATATTTGGTAAAATGTTTTAGATATTCTATCTAAATATTTCTTTTCGTGCAAAAAGAATGGTTTTCTTACTACTAAATACACATGCCCACAGTGTATAAGTGCAAGAAACCAGGGCTGCGAGTTGTTGGTAAAATTTGGTAAAAGTAAGCAGCAGGGAGGAAACAGGAAACATTCTTCAGTCATACAGAGAAGTGTATAAAAAGAATAAAGAAGCAATTACAACAGCCACAATATCTATGCATCTATGTAACATACAGAAAATCAGTTACATAAAGGTGCTCATTTTTTAAGTATTTTCAGTGAAGATTCTGAAAATACAGATACTGGAAAAAAAAAAAATTCACACTGAAATAATTCAAAATCACCACATTTCCTAGTAGTCAGAGCTCTTCAGGAAAAGTGGGTATCTTGACCCACTAACTTAAATGGAGAAAACATAATTTCATCAAAGTCTGTCAAAAGGGATTGTGTTTGTGACCTGAGAAATAAATTACGGATGGCTGGACACGGTGTTTCTTCACACGTCACCACTGACACCATTCCTGGCCATCCCCAATTTTCTGGGGGGTTTTTCAGGGTCTGTACAACCCCTTTAAGGCTGGAATCACATGTTCAGGTTTTGTGCCAGCTTTTGATACAGTTTTTGAGCCGAAGCCAGGAGTGGACTTAAAAACAACAAGAAATATCAAGGGAAGACTTATATTTCTCCATCCTGCTGGATCCACAGCCTAAATGGGAAAATACCGAAAATCCTCACCATTTTAACTTATAGACCGTAAGCTCCTATGGGCTGGGCCCTCCTTCTTTTTGTGTGAATTATTGATTACTGCGATCTGATTTTTTTCTGTACAAATACCCTAAGATTGTACAATGGAGCAGAATATGCTGGCACTATACATATAGAGTATTATTATGTACTCAAAACAAATATGGATTTTGGTAAGCCATGGTAAAGCAGCATTTCATTTGTGAGATGTGGTCCTGCTCCATGTTTAAATAAAGAAGACTACTTTTATATTGGTGAAGGCTATGATAGACTTTCTATGCAGATTTACATGGCGAACTTCGGTGTGGCTTTCTTACGTACTGAAGAAGTTGCTTTCCCATAGCAATATATTTTATGATTTCGTAAAAAGAGGTGTGGATTAGCAAACTGTATACAGCAGTCAATGAGTCTGAACAGAATCACAAAATGGCAACTGGCCTTCAAAGGGCATCATATATACTATCAAAGCTGTAAAAAACAAACCGTAAAAAAAAAGTGAAAAAAGGCAAAAAATTAAAACTGTCCATACATGTTCAGGTATTGATCATATTTTCTGATGCAGTTTTAAAGCTAAAACCAGGGTGGACTGTTAATGGAGAGATAGTATAAAGCATCAATTCTACTTTTCTTTTTTGAATTTACACCTGGATTTAGCGTTACAGCATTGCTGCGATTATTTAAGTCGAAAAATCACCCCACGTTCTACATAGAGATAGAGAGTGAACAATATGATAAATACAGTCACACCGGCATGACCCAAATGGGATGTTCACCCTTTTCATTGACCATTGGGTTACAAGGATGTATTTGACCGCATCTGGTTCTGTACTCCCAGCTGTAGAATATTGACAGCTACCTGTACATCTAACCTAAGAAGTGGTAGAAGACTTAAATCAGCGAAGTGTCATCAGACAGTGCTTCAAGACACCTGCTGCGCTCTAACTGCCAAGCTTCAATCAGAATTTGTTATCAAGGTTGCTTGAAAAATCATATCTGGCCTCATCACAAGAGATGCAATCAACTTTCCCTGAATAAATAAACTCGTTCGTAAGTAACATCTGGAAGAAAGCTTATAGATTTTTGGTAGAGGATGTGCAAGCAATATATGACTACATCAGCATCTTTACTATTTGGGAGGTGTCCATTGGAAGATGAACATTCCGGTACTTGAACACATTCTCTACATACGTACATACAAAGATATTTTGCTAGGAAGGAGTGGATAATACATATTTCAAGGGATAGTAGCAAAAATATATTCTGATTCAACTGTATCTTAACACTGTGACAGTAGTAACTAGGGATAAGCGAAGCGAGCTTCAGATCCTAGATCCAAGGTCGCTTTGCTCAAAACTTCAATTTAATGCTGTACTGAGATCTGTCTCTGTACAGCATTAAAATGTGCGGCCTCTGACGAGGCAAAAGTGAGTTATTCCCGAAGTCTCACAAGACTTCGGTGAATAACTTCAGTATTTGATTTTTAAACTGAAAAACCAGCTAGATGCATTTCTCTCACAAGCAGGGGGCGTCTCTCTTCTGTGTATTCTGCCAGCACTGTACTGCTGTGATGTCCTCTCCTTTACTTCCCACTTTGTATATTTACAAATGTATAAATCACACTTGCAGAAAGGCAGGAGGCTCCTATGATGCAGAAGCAATGTAAAAGCAGTTCTGTTATCATGCTCAGGATCTCAGCTAGCTTTGACACATACCCACTTCCTCTCTGAAATTTTCTGAGTCTCTGTTACTAGGGATGGATCTTGCCTAACAGGTAGTGGACTGCAAATTAGGTGAAAGTGAGACCTCTAGTGATCACCACTACAGATTTTCTAGGTGGATGCAGGTGTATTTTTTAAAATAAATTTATATATTTTAGAAATGTGCTATTTACACCATTCTCTATTACATGAAATTATGTGAAAGTACACTGACTCCTTAACCATGGAGCTACAGCTGCAGTCCGGAGGAATACTTTGCATTGCATGCAGCCCTGGATTGCTGCTGTCACTGGATATTTAAAATACTGTATTTTTTTTTAATCTTCCTGTACATTTCTATAGTTCTCAGCATATTTTACCATTCAAACCAGAAAATGCTATCAAACTTAGATAGAACCTGTCACCATGAAATGCAGTGCAATCTGCAGGCAGTATATTATAGAGCAGGAGGAGTAGTGCAGATTGATATACAGTTTTGTGGGAAAAGATTCAGTAAAAGTTGTCATTTACACATTAAAATCTCTGCCATTTGGCTATTTTTAGTGACTAATAGTAGTCTCTGTACAAGTTAGTATACATAGATAGCTGTCAGTCTTTGATAAGATGGCCCCTGTGTACAACTGAACTTAGAAGAGAGATTAAGGCTCCATTCACACGTCCGCAATGTGTTTTGCGGATACACGGAGACACGGATCCGCAAAACACGGAAAGCGGCAATGTGTGTTCCGCATTTTGCGGACCGCACATTGCCGACATAATAGAATATGCCTGTTCTTGTCCGCAATTGCGGACAAGAATAGGACATGTTCTATTTTTTGCGGAAACGGAAGCACGGATGCGGAAGTGCGGATCCGCAAATGTGGATGCGGACAGCACATTCCGTCCCCATAGAGAATGAATGGGTCCGCACCCTTTCCGCAAAATTGCGGAAAGGATGCGGACACATTTTGCGGACGTGTGAATGGAGCCTTAAATGTATAAATTACAAGTTTTGCTGAATCCTTTCCAACAAAACTAAAGGGGTCATTTACTAAAGATCAGTGTTTCACATGCCAGTCTTAGTAAAAACCCCACTGGCAGAAGATCCTACCAATTTATTAACATGCACATGCCTCTTAAAAAATTTGGCACATCTTCTGCTGTCCGTGTGCCAGAACAGAAATCTACTCCAGCTAGGAGCTCATGTTGGCAAAAGATTTGGGCCACACAGCTGCCTGCCTACTCCCAGCCATTTTTGGAAAATTGGCCAGGATGTCGGAAAAAGCTAAAAGTCACATATTGTGTCACAAATCGACACTTGCAACAATATTTGTGACTTTTCTATGTAAAAAAAAAAACAGGCGTAGAACATAAGCACATGACCCTTTAAATATCTTAAATAGCTCAGCTCCTCCTGCTCTAAAACATGCTGCCTGCAGATTGCACTGCATTCCATGGTAACAGGTTGTCACAGCTGTGTCATGGTCTGGTTGTAGTGGACCGTGACACTTGTGCCGAGCATGCTTGTTGCCAGTGGCAACGTGTTGTTTTAGCATGTTTGGACACTTCCCCTTTAAGTCTAGTGTTCCTTCCCATTTTGGTGTGTACGGGGTTAAGGTGTGTGCAAGGTGGAGCTGGGTGTGGCCTCATGGCTCTTCTTATGATGGAGTTGTGAGATGGAGGTCAGTTGTTTGTCTGCCTTTGTAGAAGGAGCTTAGCTCCTCTCTGGATTTGTCACCTGTCCGTGAGGGCCTCCTTGTGAAACATCAAGGTCTTTAGCGATGTCTCCTTATGTTCTCCTTCTTGTTCCCTACCTTACCTGTTATGTTTGGTGTGGGTTTGTTTTGGGGATTTGTTGTTATGTCTAGTTTGGTGTTCTATGTCTGGTATGTTTGGTGTAATGCCCAGCATGGTTGCTAGACATCCCTTTATTTGTCTGTACCTCCGGTGAGGGGGTCCCAGGGGTCCTCGGAGGGGGAATCACAAGTCAGTGTGCAGCTCTGCTGGGGCCGCCATGCATCCTATCCGCATGGGGGTCCAGGCAGTTTCTGGTTTGCTGGATTCCGTGTTTGTCTTTTGTGCTGTGTCCTGTGAGGTGGACAGGTTCCAGGACATCTGCATGGGGTCCAGTCATCGTGGTTGCAGCGGCAGGTAAGTGCATGTTTTTCGGAGCTCTTACCTGCCGATCCAGTAGCTATGAACTGTCTGTCCCTTTCCTGGCAGCTAGGCCAGTGAGACTCCTGGTTATCCGTGTCTGGGATGAACAGGTTGTCTCATCCCCTTTCTCTATTTGAGGGACTATGAGGGTGACTCAGGGTCCTAAGTTTCCTGGGTATGAGCCGTTCTACCATCCAGGTCCGCTCATACGGTGAGGAGTTAGGGCGAGGATTAGGGATGCAATAGGAGGTCCTGCTCCCTTATCCCAGCCTCTGGTCTAGTTGCTTGTCCGTCTGATTTACATTGTACGGTGACACAGGTCCTCTAAACTGAAACACTCACTCTCCAGTCAACATGGGGCATAGAGATCCAAATATCTGTGGAGAAGCAATTTAACTGAACTAAAATATTCTGACTGTCTGAACAATCTTTTCAGATTGCACACTCTGGTTGTTCCCAACTTTATTGCAATAAACAACTAGATGATGTCATTTCTTGGGGGTGCAGCTGCTTCTGTTAATGAGGTGCTTTACACTAACAATACAGGACTGTGAATTTGTGAAGTGGGGATCTACGTTCCCTCTGCTCGAGTGATATAAGGTGTGCTTATGAGGTGGCTGCAGACTCTCCAATTCTTTCTCCAAATCAAACGTCCTAAACAGCAACTGGACAGTAACACTATGGCCTCTGTAATCTGCAAATGACAATTAAAACATTTCGAAATCATACAGACGGGTACAAATGGTATTGGGCTTCTTAAAGGGAACCCATTACTATGAAAATGCAGTCCAATCTGTGGGCCACATGTTATAGAACTGTAAGAGCTGAGCAGATTGATATATACCGTAGTTTTGTATGGATAGGTTTAGTATAACTAGTAGTTAATGCATTTACATCTCTGCTCATTCTGGTCTTAGGAGACAAGTGGGTGGTCCTATTCAAAGAATGACAGGTTTTCCTTTAAGAGTTTGTATAAAGAGATAACTCTCAGGCACTAAGTAGGACTTCTTAGAATAAAACGAGCAGAGGGTTAAATGAATAAATTATGCAGTTTTCAATATGATGAGGTTCCTTTAAAAATGTTGCCTTATTGAAAGGAAACCTGTCACACTGAACATGGTGTCTGAGCTGCAGGCAGCATGTTATAGAGCAGGAGGAGCTGAGCAGATTGATATGTAGTTTTATGGGGAAAAGATTTAGTATAACTTAAATTCATGCTCATTCTGGACTTTGAAGTCAAGAAGGCAGTACTATCAGTGATTGACAGCTATCTGTATACACAGTCATAGAGGGGAGGCTGTCAATCACTGATAGGACCTCCTCCTTCACTTCAAAGCCTGGAATGAACAGGTATTTAAATAAATAAATTACAATATAAATTACAACTATATATCAATCTGCTCAGATCCTCCGTCTCTAACATGGTGCTTGTAGCTTACATTGCATTTTCATACTAACAGTGTCCCTTTAAGACATTGGTGACATAGTACCAGTATATTCCACTAATATCCAATTGGTGAGGGTTCAACTGCTGTAACTCTTGCTTCTAGGGGAGACTATGTTTCCTAACTGCATGGGCCTGTGATAATTCTGAATAGCATGAGTATAAATTCTGCTGAAAAATACAAAAGAAATCTACAGGAAGATACAGTCACAAAATTATAAGGTCTTTACAAAGAAGTCTCCAAGAACATGAGGATAGCGGTTATAAAGGTTTAATATACAATGTCAAAACAGGTCATTCCCTTCTCCATCCTCACTATCAATCTTCCTCTAACGGTTCTAATCTCAAGAATGATCTCAATTTAAGGGACTGGCTGTATGGCGCGGGCTGATATGATGGAGTATATCAAACCAAGGAAAAGACAGATGCATTTTCGATCCAGCTGTCAGAGTTAATGGGACGAACCCTTCACATGTTTCCCTTGAGGTCTGATTCAAGGAGTCTATGTCCACCTGTCTGTGTGCACTTTTCTACTCTACAGACTCCAGTGCACAGACTTCTGGCCTTTTCTGATCTACTGACGGGAAATTAGGAAGGGGAGGAGGGAGAGAAGACTTGAACTCTTCCAGACTTACTTGACAGCACCCCATGAGTTAACAGCTTATTCCATTCCCCGAGCCAGGGCAATAGAGATGAAAGCTTGCTGTTCATTCAGAACCGGTAACAGAGCCCTCTCTGTACCCATTTAACACTGAGAGCCTCAGGAGGAGACGTAGTAGGCAGATGTTTGTGGGGACTCCTGGAGCAATCCTAACATCGTGATTTGTGGAACTGTGAAAAAATGACCTTCCAAGCATTTAACAAGCTATTTCCATTAAGTTCTAAGAAACAACCGACATACAGCTTCTGCTTGCCTAAGCGGCTAAGACAGCACCACGTGTTAAGGAGGGGGAAAGACAGCAATACTTTGATGGATGAATTATTGAAGGGAGTTTCTGGAATCTCCATTTCAATGTAATAAATATTTCATAGAAATATTGCCTTCCATGCGTCTGGATACAAAGCCAACTGAGTTGTATCCCTTAAAAGGCAATGCCTGGTGCCATCCTGTCACTGCTAGCCTTACTCTTTGAAGACCTGGATATCAAAAATGGAAAAATGACACAGAAAAGATGTAGGAGCACATGTCAGAAGAGCTGGAGTGGAGACAAAAATACAAACCAAACAACCATATAGCTAGTGACCCCAAAAAGTTGTAAAGCCCATATTTTGTCAGTCTGAAGCCAGAATTCTGTGGTGCATGGTATGATACATTTTCTCCAATGTCTGTGAATAGACTGTAGGTATGGCGGTGGCTTAAAGGGGTTGTCCAGGATTTTTTTTTAAATACACCCCCTCACCTAGTGGTACAAGTGAAGAGCTCTATATTTAACTGCTTCCCACCGCTCCGTTTCGGCTCTGTGACTCCTGGGCTGTCTTCACTGGAATTCAAGTTCCCGATTGTCAACTTCCACAGGGACGGGGTCACATACGCTGCTGCAGCCAAAGACTGGCCTCCAAGTGAGTTGCTAGCACCTCAAAAGATTTGGGGCTCAAGCACCATCCGCCCAGCCCCAGTGCTAAAGGCATATTTGGAAAGAAGAATACAGCACATACTTATTACATCCAGTAACGTCTCCTCTGATATAGACGTTCTCTTTCCTCATCTTCTCCATTTGGCCCAAACAACACATGACTTCTTTCAGCCACATCTCGTCTCTGCAATGTTTGCCACACTGATATTTTTTTGATCATCCTCCTCCTCCTGATACTCCAACAGTGTTATCTTTTTGCTACCCCCAATACTCTGCCCCCTGTGCTCCTCAAAGACTCCAAATACTATACTGTAGAATTAACAGTGCCATAGATGAGATGTTCCCCAAAGTGCTCCCAATAGTAATAATTCTGTACCAGAGTGCCATCATTAGTAACAGTGTACCCTACAGTGCTAATGCTCCTTGAGAGTGTCCTAATAGTAGTAGAGGCCTCCATATTGTACCTAAAAATATTATGCCCCCACAGAAATCCCAGTAGTGATAATGTCTCACAGTGCCCCCTATAGTGATACAGTTCCACAAAAGTGTCACCAGTAGCAATAACATCTCCTATAGTGGCCTCCAGTAGATATTAGGCCCTTATAGTGCCCACAATAATTAAAATAGCCCCTTATTGTGCCCCAGTAGCTATAATACCCACTAAATGCCCCTAGTAGTTATAATGCCCCCTGTAGTACTCCCAGTATACCAGCAGGTGTAATTCCCCTTAGAGTGCCCTCAATAGTTATAATAATGCACCTTAAACTACCCCCAGTGTTTATAATGTCTATTGTAATGCCCTCTCTAGTGCCACCATTAGGTTTAATGCCCCCTGTAGTGCCACCAGTAGGTATAATGCCCTTCTGTAGTGCCCCCAGTAGGTATAAGGTCTCCTATAGGGCCCCTAGTATTATAGTGCACTCATGTAGTGCCCCTAGTAATACCCTCAGTATTTATAGTGCCCCTGTAGTGCCTCCAGTACTTACAGTGGCCCCTGTATTATTATAATGCCCCCTACATAGTGCCCCAGTCAGTATAATCCCCCCCAGCACTTATAGTACCCCTGTAGTGTCCCCAGTACTTAGAGAGCTCACTTGTACTCATAAAGCGCCCCCGTACCTCAAGCGTTCTACAGCCTGAGTCTCTGGCTTCTGGAATCAGGCGGTCATGATATAGCGCAGACATGCGCAATGACATCTTTGCGCAGACTGAGCCCCGATGATGTCATCACTTCACAACCAACTGTGCTGTTCTACTCTCCTAGGCTTCAGGCCTAGTGGCCTATGGGAGTGAGCCATTGGCTTCCATGTCCTACTGCAGCGATTCAACTGTATTGCCGTCCTGAGGACGGCGATACAGTTAAATAATCTGCAGCCACAATGTTCCAGTCCCTGGAAAAACATCCAGGGCCCAAGCCCTGAATGTTTTAACCCAGCAACACCCCTGCTGCCCTCAGTGGTGACACGTCCCCAAACGAGTGGGTCAGGTGCCACTTGGGGACACATCACTGCTGCAGTCGCACCTAACCGCGTCCATGTGGAAGTTGCCAGATGGGGACCTGAAGCCCCCACAGCCACAGAGCCAAAATAGAGTGGCAGGGTTCAGGTAAGTATAAATCCCTTCACAGGTACCACTGGGTGGGGGGTGTTTAAAAAAAACTCTGATCGACCCCTTTAAGGTAAGGTCAGATGTTTTATAGGGTATGCTAAAATAAAATAAAAAATTTAAAACAGGGACAGGAGGGTATGTCTCCAATGTGAGCAGATGCTTAGAGATGCAACTCATGTTGCATCTTCAATATATTCAAAGAGTGCCAACACAGGCACCAGAAAATAACATTTTAAATTCTAATTCTTGTTTTTTCTAAATTAGATTTTAGTCCCTGTATATTATTTTCACTTTTCTTCCTACATGACGTGACTCATTGATCCGACTTTACTATGAGCTTCACTATGACAGGTGGACCCCACCATCTTCTGTCAGGCCCTAACATTTGTGGAATTTGGTATTTATTGACCCCATTAAAAAAAAAGTGCATTCAACACATTATTAACATGCTATCTATAAAGCATAAAAAAGTACTGTAATATCCCACAGAACGTCAGAAGACAAGTACAGCTTTGGATGTATCACTGACAAGATTTTATCTTCATTTGGGAGATATGTTTGGTTTTTATACCGTTAAACAGAGTTTTCATCCTCACCAGAGCTCCAGCGCTGTAAATCACCACACGTGCAGCAGAGACTCCTTCTTAAGTTATGAGGTAACTGGAAAGTCAGTCTGAAAATACACATCTAGAAAGCCAGACATTACACAGAGGGGCTGTCCTAGCAAAAAGTACAGTCTATGTAACAGGAATCAGATAAAGAGCTCTTGTCTCACCATTTCTGTTGTACACTCTACCGTAATACAGTATGTCCAGGTGTAGGACGGTGTGATGAAGGCCAGGCAGCCCCTCAGAATGCTTCACTAACATAACATGGATTCTGTAGAGGACTATAGAGGTATCGAGAATTGGAGTCCAGTTAGTGTTATAAGGCAGAATCAGGCAAAGGCTGAAAAAGTCCAGCAATTTTGGACTGAAACGTTGGTAAGTGCTCTATCTTCTGGTGCCGGCTGGAGAAGGTCCATGAACGTTTCTCTTAAGAGGCTTACTATGCATGAAAACTAGAAAAAGGTCATGTGTTAAACTGTCCCGTGACGGAATCTTCTCATGTTATAAAAAGTATTCCAGAGGTATCACACTTCAGTTCGATTTTGCTCTTCGCTCCCACGGGTATTGGCGCGATGGGTCTGAAGTTATATTCACATGTGACATTTTTGCTGTAAATTTGCTTGTAAATATGACAAGAACAATAAATGTGTTTCTTCTGAAGCATGTGTTTCCAGCACCGCCATGGCCCATGTGTGGAGCACAATGAACGTCTTATTCATGCAATGTGTCCATGACTGGCCAAGTACGGAGATTAGGAACTAAGGTAAGATGTAAGCACATAATCTTCCACAAGGTAGTATTCACACCATCACCTGGTGCAGAAAGGACCTGAAGACATGTCTCTCTGTATGGCTGTCTGAACAGCCTCTCTGCATTTCAGCAGCCTTAACTTTTTCACTGACGTGGCTGCCTGAGGCTTTGTTTTATGCAGGGGAATTTTTTTTTTTTACATTGTACAGGTGTAAATATAAATGACAGTGTTTTGCAGAAGAAATATAGAAAAATGATTGTTGCCATTGTTTATTACAGTCAAATGGATATCTAATATGTGTAATTTTGTATTTTTATTTAATGTATGCGCAATAAAATGTATTTTACACAAAATAATAGTGTTTTTTTGTGGGGGGGGGGTATTTAAAAAAATGATTACATTATTTATAACACTTCTTGTTAAAGCCCATTATGGAATTACTGTTTTAGAACTTCATCTCACATTAAGAATGTATTAGTATACTCCTGCATGCTACTCCATTATACTCAGTATGACACAGGCTGCTATTAGGGCAGTGTGCCCTAACAGAAGGATTACAGTGCAGATAGCCCGGGGGTCCTTCATAGGTCCCCAAGGCTGACTGAGTATCAGCTACCATAGGGTCAGTGGAAAAGTCGGTGACTTGATCACAGGGGGACATGATCAGGGGTTCCGCCGACCCTGGCTATTAAGCTGGAGTCTGCACTTAGTGACAGCCGGTTCTTAGCGCAGGAGCGCTTCAGCAGCCCTTTAACCCCTCCAAAACATGTTGCTGCAGACTGAGAACCTGTACCATCCGTCATCAAAAGACAGAGGGCGGTCATTAAGGGGTTAAAGGGAAGGTGCTCAGAAAATGACCTATTGTTTATGTTAATCATAGTTTTAGGAATTGTTGGTGATGTTGTTTTTAATATCCCATGTCTCTACATATATATATTTTTTCTTAAATCCTAAAATCCTGCAGTTTTTACCCTAATAATAGGCTGACACTTCCTGTGTCACTGGCCTAGGTGCGGCTAAGCCCCATTGAAGTGAACAGGGCTTAGTCGTGTCAGACCCCAGCCGATCAGATGCTGATGTATGCAAAAAAAAGCTGCAGAACCCCTGAAGGGTGGACTTTAAAAGTACATTACATATATATTTGCTGAGGTATCCATATGGTATACCATAAGATCTGACTTTATTTTTGTTTTTTGGAAAAAAAGGGGGTGGGGGTTGGGTATTAGAAAGCCATGATTGTTTTTTTTTACAAAAACAGCACTACACCTCTCCCTGGGTCATGTCTGGTATTGAAGTGAATTGGGCTGGGCTGTAATACCACACACAACCTGTGGACAGGTGTGGAGCTGTTTTTGGAAGACAGCAGCCATGTTTTTCTAATCTTGGGCAACCTGTTTAACATCCCGTTTCCTATATGGATTCAAAAAGCATTTTTTTCCAAAAAAGACAAGAAATACCCAACAGAAGAGAAGATAAAATAGTGTGAGGATTTCACTTTCTGCGGCTCCTGTTTTCCCTGTACTCAGTGCGGGATAGGCTCTCAGTATGCACAATCAGCTCAAATATTAATCATGAAAACCACAGGAGGAGAGCGGAAAGGAGACTGCCGGTGTCTGCTGAGTGGTGCACAGCGGATCTCCAACCTTTCATGGTAGGGTTTTCACCGACCGCACATCTTGGCTTCTCTATATAGGACAGACGTCTTATCTGTGGTAGGTACCAACCACTTCTAGTCTCTAGTGGCTAACGTAGAATCATACGCATAGTAATCATGTCAGGGAGTGCACTCATATACTAGATGTTCTATTCCACCCTCCACGCTGCTATCTAGAAGAGATCTGCTTATTCTACAGATTCGCAGTCGGAGAGGAAACCGTTTGTGCCGTTTCCTGTTTGCTTCTCTGAGCAGAAATGTAGCAGAAGTTCTAGGAGTGATGCTCCTCACTGTGACTAACCAGCAAGAAAGTGTCCAAAAACATGTCCTTATACCAATGACTGCTGACATCAGGAGCCCCATACCAATACTGTATGGTAAGAGCTGGTCCCTCTCCTCCGACCAAACCTGATTAGGACCTGGACCAATCAGTCGCCCATGATGACACCAGGGCAAGGCGTGGGCATTTCTATGGGAAAATGTATGTCAGTGCTGCGCAGCAAATGTCCACCTCAATTTACAGTGGGTGGTCCTGAAGTGGTTAACATCCAAATACCAATGTGTCTTACCCACAGAGCCTTGGTAGAAAGAGCCGTGTCCCTTCTGCTTGTCACCGCCATATAGACACAAGACCTCGGTAAATACTGCATATACTGTATGTGCCAACCCATGTATACTGGGGTACATTCACACATGGCAGTAATGGCGCAGCAGAAAAAGGTTGTGTTATCCCGTGACTTCCGTCATATGAAACACACAATCCTATTTCTCACATGCAGTTTTCAGCTTATAGAGGACCTACCTGCTATCCTGATATGGAATAACCATTCTGGAACATCTTATCTTCTAAATCTGTGTTGTGCCGTTCCTCTGTTAATCCTATTAGAATTTTAATTTTTTTATAAATTACTACCTGGTGTGTCACCATTTCTCTTGCCAAGTGGTTGTGTCCCTACACAGTTTGCCACTTCCAGCACTGACTGAATAGTGTTAGGCCTCTTGCACGCGACCATATGGCTTTTTCAGTATTTTGCGGTCCGCAAAAAATACAGATGATGTCCGCGTGCATTCTGTTTTTTGCGGAACGGAACAGCTGGCCCCTGATAGAACAGTACTATCCTTGTCCGTTATGCGGACAATAAAGCCTCTTGCACACAAGCGTTTTCTTTTTCCAATTACATTCCGTTTTTTGCGTTCCGTATACGGAACCATTCATTTCAATGGATCCGCTAAAAAAACGGAAGGTATAACCTAACACCTGCAGCACCAACATCTGTAACTGCATACAGTCAGAGAGTAGGTACTGCTGAAAGCAGGTGACAACTGGATGAGGTCCGTGTTGCATCTGTTTGTATTTTTGGCAGGGATCTATTGACTTCAATGGGTCCGTAGTCCACATTTTGTAAGTCAAGAATTGGACATGTTCTATCATTCTGCAGAATGGACATATGGATGCGGGAAGCACACTGATGATCCATGATCCATGTCCGTTCAGCAAAAGATAGAACATGTCTTATTCCTGGCCACAAAATGTGGACCACGGACCGTGTGGAAGTTAATGGGTCTGCAAAAAACGGATGTCATCCTTATTTTGCAGATCCGCGTACCCTTACTGAGACACTCCAAAGTATCCACACCTTGACAACTTTCCCCGTCACAATTTCTATGGAACACTTCTTGCTGGTGCATTTTTCCCCTACGATATCTGCTTGAAGCAACCTCTGAGATTTGGATTTCAGAAATGATGAAACCACAAATATGTGTTGAAATACAAAGACCCTATTTATAAAGACTGCACGAGACGTTTCCTGCATTTTTCTTTTTTTTCAAGTTATAAGGGGAAAGGAGAGTAATTTTGCAAACACATCTTTGGTTACTGGGTGATGCCTTACGACGTGCAGAGCAGACGTAACCCATAAAGACGCTACAGTGCCACATGGGACCGCCCGCACTTATTTAGCTGTAGCAACGGTAAACTGTTTTACAAGTCACTTCATGGTTAATTATTCAGCAGTTTCTCCATAATCATTGCTGGAAAATCCTTTCACCCTTTATTAGCCAAGAGTCCGTTTTGGTGCACATTTAGCACAGACATCTGAGACCTCAGGCGTGATAACCCACAAGCGCCAGGCCCTTTTACATGGGCCGAGGAGTCGGTTATCAAGTCTGAACACAATTCCATGTGAAAGGTGGAACAATTGCCCGACCTACCAGCTGCCAGCTCTTCTCCTGCAAAGGCTAGTTACAGAATGTAAGCAGCGCTGTGATTGGTAGGGGGCAGTTCACACCACACATGTAAACAATCAGCGCTCAATCCAAGCAGAGTTTTACGCCTGAAAATTATGCACTTTTTTTTGTGTTTTTGACACATTTTTTTTATGTTTTTTTACAGTGTTTTTCAGGCACTTTATTAAATTCTGTAGTACTTTTCCCAGAAGTGGTTTTTGGCGCGCTTTTTGGCGTGTTTACGCACATACGTTTACATCTCAAATGGTGCGTTATTTTTCTACTTCCCATTAATTGGAAATGGGAAAATCAGCGCTGATTCTGCCCCAAGATAGGGCATGCTGCTTTTTTTTTAGGGTCAGAGGGAACTAACTCTCCTTAGGGAGAGAGCACCTTAATCAGTGTGAGGAGACTTATAGGCCATAAATGCTCCTCTGGAATTCTGGGAAGAAGGGTATGCAAATGAGCTCTTAACAAGCTCCACCTCTAATGCCACCAGATGTAAGGGAGCTATCCTATAGGTCAATGTTCAGCTCGTAAAATAAGCCTTGAGACATGACTTGGATATTAAATAAGCCAGCACCTCATCTGCAGACAGCTGTTTCGGGGTGATTGCCCCTCATCAGTGCAGAGCAGAGAGTACTGGCTTAACTGGGTAGGAGGCCTTTGTCCGAGCAAGGGGGGAACTAACTCTCCTTAGGGAGAGAGCACCTTAATCAGTGTGAGGAGACTTATAGGCCATACACATGTAAAAAAGAAGCAAGTGCTGCTTCCCATTGAAATGAATGGGAGGCTGTTTTGAGGCGTTTTTGGAGCAGATTTGAGGCAGAAACGCTCCAGAATCAGCACCAACACGACCGTTGTTTGGGTCCACAGAGCAGCATTTTTTGCGGCTCGGATGCAGACCCATTCATTTCAATGGGGCCGTAAAAGATGCGGACAGCACACCGTGTGCTGTCCGCATCCATTGATCCGTTCCGTGGCCCCACACAAAAATAGAACATGTCCTATTCTTGTCCGTTTTGCAGACAAGAATAGGCATTTCTATCATGGGCCGCCCGTTCCGTTCCGCAAATTGTGGAATGCACATGGCCGGCATCCGTGTTTTGCAGATCCGCAATTTGCAGACCACCAAACACAGTGTGGCTGTTATGTCTGCCAGCTGAGAGAATCCCTGGTTATTAGCCAGTGTCAGATCTGCAGGCAGTACCTTATAAAACCAGAAGAGGTGAGCAGCAGTATATAATTTTATGGTACAAATGTACACCTGCTCTTTCTAGGCTTAGGAGTCCAGTGGGCGGTCCCTGGGCAGTCACTAAGTAGTACCGCCCACTGGACTCCTAAGCCTAAAAAGAGCAGGGGTTGAAATGACTGAAATACAAGAGACACTCCCTTGTGCTCTATAACACATAGCATGGAGCATGTGACCGATTCCCTTTAAAGGGGTATTCCACCTGATGTTTTCCACTGGAATATCCCCAGACTCCTTTTGGACTTGAAGATCATTCTTTTTTTTATCAGCTTTTCGCATTTTTTCCCTCATTATTTTTAGCTGTATGAGGCTTGTTTTTTTTTTTTTTTGAGACCTATTTTAGTTTTTTTTAGACACCAATTAGAATTTAACTTATATGGATTTATATATATATATATTTTTTTTTTTTTGGCTAGGTGTTTATTGTAAAATGTACTTAGCAGTTTCTTTTATTTTAAAAAAAATGTATAGGCCAGTACCATAAAGCCTCATCCACATGACCGTATGTATTCTCCAGTCCATAAATTGCGGATCTGCAAAATACAGATACCGTCCATGTTGCATCCACATTTTTTGGAGACTCATTGACTTCAATGGGTCTGCATTTTGTGGACAAGTAAAGGAAATGTTTTTTTGCAGAACAGACATACACATGCAGAAAGCACACGGATCATCTGCGTGCTTTCCACATATCGATGTCCGTTCCCATAAATGTGGACCACAGACTCATTTGGCACACGGACAGGATCCGTATTTTGCGGATCAGCGATTTGAGGACAGCAAAACGGATACGGTTGTGTGCGTGAAGCTTGTGTTTTACACATGGACATGTCTTCTGAAATACCTGAGGTATGTCCTGACAGGCCCTATCACTGGTAACATGACGTCAATGTCCACAACTGCTGTGCCCATGCAGTCACCAAGCTGTATCTGTATGTATGCCATAGTGCTAGTGCCATTACTGACTTACCTGTACACTCAAATGGTTTTTCTATAGTACTTTTACTTTGTACATATGCTAGATCAAATATATGAAAAGATGATCTGCTCCATAAAATGCTTAGGTTGATCCCACCACGGTCTGGCCGAGGACTGATATCAGGGACCTATACACAAGCTTATGTTTGTAGGCAATTCTGCCACCCCCTGCAGCCACAACCACTGAGGTCAGCACTAGAGCATAGTTCCCAGCCTTTAATGCCAAATTGGGGGACATTTTGGAACCGCAGACAGCATGAAATCTCAACAGGCTCCCTCATTATGAAGAACTATGGTCTACACTGAAATGCTTCTGCTTTCCAGTGAAAACATGACTTAGAAAAGAGCCGATACAGGGAAAATAGTCATCTGGGTGCTCCCCCACCCGGGCTCAGGAGAGATCTATACATCAAGTCGGGCCAGGTGGAAAGAGTGAATGAGAAAAGCACTGCGCGGGATACAGAGCTGTGAGGTCCTACAAACAGCTGACCGGTCAGGGTGCCGCTAGTCAGACCCTCGTGGATCTGATACTGAGGACTTATCCTTGGATTACACAGCTTCTAACGGTAGTCCTGTGACACTGACATTGGATCGTGAGCATGATTCCCGTGCTGCCCGAGCCGTCTTTATGTGATATATCTGTAACATAGTTTTTGGGATCTCAACGGCCTATAATAAATGTCTCTAAAACTAACAACTGCTGTAAAGTAAGCACAAGCTCAGATCTGGCATACATACGCTCAAGTTTCCTAACACAAAATCCCTACTTTCCAGATTGATAAATATGTCTCGCAATTGCAGCTACGAAACCACGTTACTATGGCACCTCTCATGGGAGAGGAACTAAAAATGTCTCCTCAATATGGCACATCTTCAGCAAAAATCAACTCTGTTAAAGGGAACCTGTCACCATGAGAATGCAATGCAATCTGCCAGCAGCAGGTTATAGAGCAGGAGGAGCGGAGCAGATTGATGTATAGTTTTATAGGAAAAGATTTAGCAAAATGTGTCATCTATTCAATTAAATCCCTGCTCTTTCCACTCTAAGGAGTCATATGGGCGGTCCTTCTCCTAACCTCACTTTTTAATGCATCTCTTCCCATATATCAATCTGCTCAGCTCCTCCTGCTCTATAACATGCAGCCTGCAGATTGAACTGCATTTTCATGGTGACAGGTTCCCTTGATGTTTTAGGGTACTGTCCCACTTGCCTTGTGAGGAAATCCGTATGCAAACGGATATCATTTGTAGCTGAATCCTGATCCGTCTGACAAATGCATTGAAATTCCGGATCCGTCTCTCCGGTGTCATCTGGAAAAACGGATCCGGTATTTTTTTTTTTCACAGTTTTCCAGAACACTTGGTACCGGATCCGGCATTAATACATTTCAATGGAAGTGTTCTGCAATGGATGCTGCGGTATTTTCTCCGGCCAAATACCGTAAGAGGGACTGAACTGAAGACATCCTGATGCATCCTGAACGGATTGCTCTCCATTCAGAATGCATTAGGATAAAACTGATATAGAGCCCCTGTGACGGAACTCAGTACCGGAAAAGATTAACGCTAATGTGAAGGTACCCTTAGGCCTCTTCTAACCGTTCATTTCAATGGATCCGCAGAAAAAAAAAAACGGGAGGTATTCCATATGCCTTCCGTTTCCGTATTTGCGTTTTTCCGTTCTGTTCAAAGATAGAACATGTCCTATTAACCGCATAATGGACAAGGATAGTACTGTTCTATCAGGGGCCGGCTGTTCCGTTCCGCAAAAAATGAAACGCACACGGACGTCATCCGTATTTTTTGCGGATACCTTTTTTGCGAAGCGCAAAATACTGAAAAAGCCATACGGTCGTGTGCAAGAGGCCTTAGACACATTGTACGTTCTTACTATGTCTGATCATTTCCTGTGTGGTGCAGCACTTCTCACTCATAACAAACAGGCCTCTTGTACACGACCGTATGTATTTTGCGGTCTGCAAAAAAACGATCCGCAAAAAAATAGGGATGACATCCGTGTACATTCTGTATTTTGCGGAAAGGAACAGCTGGCCCCTAACAGAACAGTACTATCCTTGTCCATAATGCAGATAATAATAGGACATGTTCTATTTTTTTGCGGAACGGAAATACGGAAACGTAATGCACGTATACGGTCCTAAAAAAAAACGGAACGGACACGGAATGAAAATACGTTCATGTGCATGAGGCCTAAGGGTCCATTCACACGTCCGTAAGTGTTTTGCGGATACACAAATTGCGGATCCGCAAAATACGGACACCTGCAAAGTGCAATTTGCGGACCACACATCACAGACACTATAATAGAAAATGCCTTTTCTGGTCCGCAATTGCGGACAAGAATAGGACATGTTCTATTTTTTCAGGAACGGAATTGCGGATCCCGAAAATGCAGATGTGGATACTAGAAATGCGGATTCGCATCCGTTCCAGCCCCATTGAAAGTGAATGGGTCCGCAAATTGCGGAACGAATGCGGACCCAAATTACGGACGTGTGAATGGACCCTAAGGCTGAGTTCACATCAGCGTTCAGCCTTTCCGTTCTCCTGCTCCGTTTAGGAGCCAAACAGAGCCTATGGACCCCATAGATTATGATTAGATTTATCACAGTGGCTGAGGCTGGATGATAAATGTGGTGCATCTTTACCACCTCTTAGTTCACTTAGGGTGGGTTCACACTAGCGTTAGGGATTCCGTTATGGCTTTCCGTTATAACATGGTTATAACGGAATCCATAAGACGGAAGGACGGATCCGTTGTTCTGCCCATAGACATGTATTATGATGGAATGCAAAACGGAAGCCTTTAAAAAGCATTCCGTTTGCTTTCCGTCCTAAGAGAAGTCTATGGGAATCAAAACGGATCCGTCTGGGTCCCATTATGCCTGGTTCTTGCATAACGGGACCCAGACGGATCTGTTATGCTTTCCCATAGACTTCTCTTAGGACGGAAAGCAAATGGAATGCCTTTTAAAGATTACCGTTTTGCATTCTGTCTGGGAATTCCGTTATTTCATGGTTATAACAGGAAAGCCATAACGGAATCCCTAACGCTAATGGGAACCCACCCTAACTTTGCACCAGAATTTTGCATCAAGTTTTGGGCAGAATTTTGGCGCTACTTGTTGATGTTAAAAAGCCTGGAATGAATGGAAAGAGGGTAAAATCTCCTTTTCACGAGACACAAATCAGCTGTATTTCTATAAAAATAAGGGTTAGGCTTTCGTAGTTTGGAGATACTAGCCATTTAGGTCATCCTATAGCACAGGGACTTGATTCACTGTTTAGAGGACAGTAAACTGAACTGGGTGGGGGGGATGCATGACTGTCCAGTCTGCTGTTAGTGGTTGAATTAATATTGGAGAATGATATCACTACGATCTAGTGAGGAAAACATTTCCAGACACACATCCCTATTGACATGCTTATCATTGGAAGAGGAGGGAGCCTAGATGCTATGTCCTGGGCCTCGTCTGCACCCATCTGGAGCATGTGTAGATACTGGAGTGGTCCAGGAGGAAGTGAAACCTCTGTATGCATATTCACAGCTGTCCTAGTCCTCTGTACGTGCTAGTAATGTCCTGTTATTGTGCAAGAAGAAACCAGAAGACGCCACAATACAGCGATATTCAGGAATATAGGTCATAACTGGTGATGTTAGGCTGGGTTCACGCTTCATCTGCATGTATGTGGAGATAACTGGTTCTGTCAACGTCATAGATGTCACCTACACATGTGAAGATAACACTTCTCTAATCTCTATATTTACCTACAGGATATCAGTAATGACAAAACCGCCTCAATATTTCCATAGGTTATACCATCAAATAGTTGTCTAGCTTAGACCACTCCTTTCCATACATCTATCATGAAGAACACCCCTGTCTATAAGGGGCTTGGAGACATCATAGAGGGGGTCTCCATTCAGGATCCCTCTGCTGTACAAGCGGCTCTTGCTCTGGCAGACTATAGCCATCTTTGTATTCTGGTATTGCCATGTAATACGCCGTTATCCCTACAGGACCCTCCTGTCAAGCTGAAGCCACCGAGCAGCAGACCCTTCCCCGTGCCCAGCTCATTTTAGGACTAAGCAGAATTTAAGAGTAAAAAACAAAGCTCTTTTCAGCGAGGGACTCGTGGTCCGGGCAGCATGAAATGGATGATACCTTCCCTATAAAGGAGGGTCCAGCTTGTCCACTTTTCTGCTAGGGTACACAACTGAGAGCACGGCACGGTGCCACACGAAATCAGTGACCTGCTATTCTACCCAAGTACTCCAGTGATGTGCTGGATGTCACTCTTGGCTGGAACCAGTTGAAGAAGGTCCAAAACGAGGGATAACTCAGGAATATAACAAACAGGTAGCATGTCTAAAGCGGAGAAACCCTTCGGGAAGTTCCAAAGGTGAGATTCATTACAGAAAAAGGAGGTCCAGAAATACAGAACTGCTGGAGATCTATTCTCTCCTATTACTCCACGTGGAGGAGACTCCAGTCACTGCTTGGCATTCCCGCACATGGATACGACATGCCACCAATATTTGAGAGTTGACATTCCCTCTGGGACCTCCAGAATGAAGGCGATTGGTAATGTCCAGGGGACCCTTTAACGTTCCCACTTTGGCAATACCAGATACAGTCACCGGTTAGAAATAAGAATGCTAAGGTCATTCTTAAAGGGGCGGAAAGTCTCTTCATGTGCAGTTAAAGGGGCTTTCTAGGAGAACATTATGGCCTATCATTAGATCAGGCAGGCGGCATGTCCCCATCTGTACTTTTAGTGAGGACTGTACTTGGTACTACACCTGTACCAGCCACAGCTTACACCAAAAGTACAGAGTTGTAGGGAATGCCCCCTGCCAGGGCTCCTCACCCACTTTCAAATGGATTACTGGTGGGGGGCCAACTATATCAAATGATGTACATAACCCAATGTATACAGTGGTGGGTATGAGAGCAGTGCCAGCAGGGCACGGGGTACTCACATGAAGACGTGGTAGACGAAGGCCCACCCCCGGGGGCGCTCCAGCACGTTGTACAGATAGTTCTGCAGGCGCCGGTATCTCTTGTGAGACGCTGAGCTCTGCGGGGGGCCCGGGAGCGGGGTCCCCAGGAGTCCCAGGCGCCGGGGGATGCCGCTCTCCGTCTGGACCGCTGTGAGGGCCACGAACTCCATCTCTTGGCCAGCAGTAGGCGTCAGGGAGAGTGAGGGCACCCGGCCATTGTCTGTCTGGGGCTGTGCCCCCACTGCCATTCTCCCTTCGGGGGCAGGAGGTCTCAGCTCATCACGGGGAGACGATGGATGGAGATAGCGGCGTCTATGCGAAGTTCACGAGCGCTGACAGGAGAGGCTGCGAGGAAAGTTTAGCTTCCATTACCGAGAAAAGTTTCCTATATGCTCCACCCAGAGCCGGGGATGCCACCCGGTGCCCACTCCAATGTACATGGTACTGTCTCCAGCAGTGTGCCCGCTCTGTGTCTTCCCGCTGTCCCGAGCGCGTGCTCTCCTCTACCAGCCTCCTCATTACTGAGCCCACCCCCTCATATTACTGTGTGACAACCCACCGGAGTAATGGCAAATGTTACCTGCCCGTCGGGCACTGCCACAGGAGAGCCCGTTCTTCCCCATCCCTGCATTAGAAGAGTCCGGCCAGATATACGGACTATAAACAATCTGGACGTCCATAGTAGTCAGGTTCCCCTCAGGTAGCCAATTCTTGACCAAGCTGCTTAGTCTGAGGGAGCTCACAGTGCCAGCTACCCACACTGCCCCCTCTCTGCCTGCCAGCTCTGTGGGCAGCTGTCAGTGTCTGTTGGACAGCAGGTTGTGGAAGCAGCTGAGCAATTGTCTCTGAAAATCTGAGGAACATGCAATATCTTCCATTTTTCTGGGATCAGAATTCCTGCCAACTGTTAAACCTACCATTATATAGTGGGCAACTGCATCCAAGCACTTCCCTTATAGACTTCTATCACTTAAAGGGGTATTCCGGTTGTCTCAAGTTATCCACGGGATAGAGGATAACTATTAGATTGGTGGGACCCCTACCAATCACAGAACAGGGTCCCCGTACCTCCTGCAGCCCCCCTGAAAGGAACCAATCATTTGATAGGAGAGCGCTGTACTCGGCTGTCTCTGGAACTCCCATAGAAATTAATGGAGCGGCCACGCGCATGTGCAACCAGATGCTCCGTTCATTTCAGGGGAGTACGGGGGCCCCGTTCTAGTGATCATTGGGTTCCCAGTGGTAGGACCTTCACCGATCTAATAGTTATAGAAATGAATGGAGCGGCAGGTTGCACATGCACGTGGCCATTCCATTTGTTTCTATAGGAGTGCTCAGCGTTCTCCTATCTCTAAAATTCCCATAGAAATGAATGGTTCATTTCAGGGGACTGCAAGGGTATGGGGCCCCCATTCTCATGATCGATGGTGCTCCCAGCAGTTGGACCTCCACTGATCTAATACTTAACCTCTACCCTGTGGATCGGGAATAACTTGAAACAACTGGAATACCCCTTTAAATGGGTTTTCCAGTAAAAAAAGGTATTTTTAACAAGTCCCTGCAGCATGGCCCCTCAAACAGAAGATTCCTATTTACCTGCTCCAGTGTTCTGCTCTGTCTCCATCTTCCAGTCCTGGCATTGTGTACATCTGGCTGGCTATGGGTATGGTCACATGCACCGCTCCAGACTATGACTGGCTTCAGCGGTGATGTGGTCACAAGCAGCACATAACCAGGCTCGGAAGATGGAGACAGCGCGGAACACTGGAGCAGGTAAGTAGGAATCTTCTGTATCGAGAGCCATGCTCAAGGAACTTCACAAGACAAGGTAGTAGGGAGGAATCGGGCAACTATAGGCCAGTAAGCCTGACATCAATAGTGGGGAAATTAATGGAAACCATACTTAAGGAGAGGATTGTGGAACATGTAAAATCCCATGGATTGAAAGATGAAAAACAGCATGTGTTTACTTCAGGGATATCATGTCAAACTAATGTTATTGATTTTTTTGATTGGGTGACTAAAATAATAGATGGGGAGGTGCAGTAGACATCGCTTATGTAGACTTTAGTAAGGCTATTGATACTGTCCCACATAGAAGGCTTATCAATAAAGTGCAGTCTTTGGGCTTGGACTCCCATATTGTTGAATAGATTAGGCAGTGGCTGAGGGACAGACAACAGAGGGTTGTAGTCAATGGAGTATATTCAGACCATGGTCTTGTTACCAGTGGGGTACCTCAGGGATCTGTTCTGGGACCCATATTGTTTAATATCTTTATCAGCGAAATTGCAGAAGGCCTCGATGGTAAGGTGGGTCTTTTTGCTGATGACACAAAGATTTGTAACAGGGTTGATGTTCCTGGAGGAATACACCAAATGGAAAAGGATTTAGGAAAACTAGAGGAATGGTCAAAAATCTGGCAACTAAAATTGAATGTTGATAAGTGCAAGATAATGCACCTGGTGCGTAAAAACCCAAGAGCAGAATATAAAACAGTGTTACGGGATGGTAGTATCAATCCAGGCTCACCTGAGTCTGAGGACACCCGAGCTGGAAGTATAGAGTCCAGAGGCAAAGGCCCACAGAAGCAGGAGGCAGGTAGCGTGGTCGATCAGTCCGGGTTGGCAGCAGAGATGGCAGCGAGATAACAGCAGGAGTAGACGGAGGCGTGGTCGGTGGTAAGCAGTGAGTCAATGCAGGCGGCAATTCAGCGAGGTCAAAACGGTCCGGGTTGGCAACGATGGTAGATCAGCAAAAGTGGTGGAGGAACAGAGAGGAAGCTTGCTACAGGCTTGGAGGCACAATAACCAGCAAAGGGCTGGGTTTTATAGGGAAGTAGCAGGTGCAAGAGATTGGAATAATCAGCAGGTCAAGGCAAGAACAAGAGAGGTAGTTAGAAGTTAGCTAGAGAACAGTCCAAGGAGAGACGGTAGCCTAGTGGGTAGAGCTACCGCCTGGGACATGACCGGCCACGGGTTCGAGTCCTGACAATCAGTGATACAGTCCTAACCTCAGTATCTGAGAAAAGGGATTTAGGGGTCATCATTTCAGAAGACTTAAAGGTAGGCTGACAATGTCATAGAATGCTTGGGTGTATAGGGAGAGGCATTACCAGTAGAAAGAGGCAGGTGCTCATGCCGCTCTACAGAGCACTAGTGAGACCTCATTTGGAGTATTGTGCGCAGTACTGGAGACCATATCTCCAGAAGGATATTGATACTTTGGAGAGAGTTCAGAGAAGAGCTACTAAACTGGTACATGGATTGCAGGATAAAACTTACCAGGAAAGATTAAAGGACCTTAACATGTATAGCTTGGAAGAAAGACGAGACAGAGGGGATATGATAGAAACTTTTATATACATAAAGGGAATCAACAAGGTAAAAGAGGAGAGAATATTTAAAAGAAGAAAAACTGCTACAAGAGGACATCGTTTTAAATTAGAGGGGCAAAGGTTTAAAAGTAATATCAGGAAGTATTACTTTACTGAGAGAGTAGTGGATGCATGGAATAGCCTTCCTGCAGAAGTGGTATCTGCAAATACAGTGAAGGAGTTTAAGCATGCATGGGATAGGCATAAGGCCATCCTTCATATAAGATTGGGCCAGGGGCTATTCATAGTATTCAGTATATTGGGCAGACTAGATGGGTCAAATGGTTCTTATCTGCCGACACATTCTATGTTTCTATGTTGAAAACCCATTTCAAATGACTACCTATCAAAAATAGAGCAGTGATGGGGAAATGAAAATGCCATCATGCATTGTATGGAAACACACAGGGCCAACACCAGGTGTCATGGTGTGGGGAGCCATTAGCTACCATGTCCGTTCCCATCTGGTGTACATTAAGTGAACACTGGCCAGCCCTCGGTAGGTCCAGGACAGGAACCAGTTCTACTGTCTATGTTGACTAAGTGACGTGGTGTTTCAACAAGATAATGCTGGCACTGGACAACGTGCACTTCAGATCTCTCCCTCATGGAAAATGTCTGGGACTGGATGACGTGATGGATCTATACACAGCAGCCAACAACCACCTTAGCTGAATTATGGCTCCAAGTTGAAAGAGCTTGGAATGAGATACCACAGGAGGATATCCAGCATCTGTATGACCGTTACCATTGCAGAGTGGCAGCACCACTAGCAGTTTATAATTTGTCAGTCTCAGCTCAAACACATTATGTTTTTCAGGTGCTCTTTTCTTCATTTTCCAGTAACGTACTGGTATAGTCATGTCTGGGGCTGGCCTCAGGTGTATGTGGGGTCTTAAAAAAGATGGTGACAGTGCCCCCCCCCCCCCCCCCCCCCCCATCCTACACTATTTACCTTATACTCAGTTTAACAAGCATACGGCATATGTATCTAGGTTTCCCAGGAACCCCTCAGTCATGGCATCTGCCTAGATTTCCTTGGTGTTGATGCAAATTCTGATCATACCCAAAATACATGTTTTTTGTCTCATAAAAGATGTCATTACACAGTACAAGCAATCACTGTCCTACCCTAATAATGTCAGCTAAAATAATCACTTTCCTATCCCCAAAACAAGCATTACGGAAGGCCCAATGTGAGAAAGGAGTTGCCTCTACATTCTGGAGGTTACTATGGTCACACGGTAGGTAGGTACAGTATGATCTTCTGACTTTGACCTTTTCATAGAAGGAACTGCTTCTGCAACACCACATGTTCCATAGTCTGGACATTAATTTCAGTTCAGCACTGTCTGGGGATTAGCTTCATAACCTTACCCTTCAGGTAACCCTAGAGATAAAAGTAGCACACTGGTCTGGTTACTGTGGAGGTCGCAACTCTTTGTACACCCAGTGGCGTATCTATCACGAGGCAAACAAGGCATTTGCCTAGGGCGGCACTTGCCAATGGGGCGGCAAAATGCCTTGTTTGCCCCTGTCCCATCCGTCTTATATGTTGCCGCCGGTATACTCAGAAGATCCGATGGTATATTCTAACCCCCAGGCGTTCCCATGGTGACGGGGACGCTTGCCTGGGTGTTAGAATATACCATCGGATCTGTGTTTTTACAATCTCAGTGAGATCGTAAAAACTCAAATCCGATGGTATATTCTAACCCCCAGGCGTTCCCATGGTGACAGGGACGCTTGCCTGGGGGTTAGAATATACAGGGCCACACCGCTCACAGGAGAACATTTATAAACTAATATAGTTAAAGTTAATGATTACAGTTTATAAATGTTCTCCTGTGAGCGTCAGGGAGGGGGATCTGTTGATGGCACTATTTAGGGGAGGGGGATCTGTGGATGGCACTATTTAGGGAAGGGGGATCTGTGGATAGCACTATTTAGGGGGGAGATCTGTGGATGGCACTGTTTAAGGAGGGGGATCTGTGGATGGCACTATTTAGGGAAGAGAAATCTGTGGATGGCACTATTTAGGGGGGAGATCTGTGGATGGCACTGTTTAAGGAGGGGGATCTGTAGATGGCACTGTTTAAGGAGGGGGATCTGTGGATGGCACTATTTAGGGGAGGGGGATCTGTGGATGGCACTATTTAGGGGAGGGGATCTGTGGATGGCACTGTTTAGGGGAGGGGGATCTGTGGATGGCACTGTTTAGGGGAGGGGGATCTGTGGATGGCACTGTTTAGGGGGGAGATCTGTTGATGGCACTATTTACGGGAGGGGGATCTGTTGATGGCACTATTTAGGGGGGAGATCTGTGGATGGCACTGTTTAGGGGAGGGGGATCTGTGTATGGCACTGTTTAGGGGAGGGGGATCTGTGGATGGCACATAGGAAGGGGTGGGGTTTAGAGAGAAAGGGGTTTGGCCTTGACAGGAAGGGGTGGGTCAAATTTATATTAGGGGGGTGCCCGAGTTTAGTCTCGCCTAGGGCAGCACAAAACCAAGATACACCACTGTGTACACCCTACGATAGAGTCTTCTGTGAACAATGTGAACGCTCGGCACAGAGACTTGGGTGACATTTGGAGAGTCACCTCATCTTGATGAAAAAACAATACTCAGTTACTGTGCATAGGATTGCTTGAACATTGCAGACTACTGCAACACTCTCCTCTGTGGCCTTCCATCTAGCACTCTCGCACCCCTCCAACCTATCCTCAACTCTGCGGCCCTACTAATCCACCTCTCACCCTATTACTCCTCTGCCTCTCCCCTCTGCCAATCCCTTCACTGGCTCCCCATTGCCCAGCGAATTCACTTCAAAATACTAACAAATACATACAAGGCCGTCCATAACCTGTCCCCTCCCTACATCTCTGAGCTACTTTCCCGATACATCCCCACACATAGCTCTGATACTGACAAGACCTCCCTTTCTCCTCTCATCATTTCTTCTCACAATCGCCTCCAAGATTTCTCCCGTGCATCCCCCATACTCTGGAACTCGTTACCCCAACATATCAGACTCTCACCTACAGTGGAAAGCTTCAAAAGAAACCTGAAAACCCACCTCTTCAGACAAGCCTACAACCAGTGACCCTGCTGCCTCTATACCAGCATGACCAGCTTCACCCGCACCTACTGTGTCCTTCTCCCATACCATGTAGACTGTAAGCCCTCACGGGCAGGGCCCTCTCTCCTTCTGTACCAGTTTGTAACTCATTTTGTTTATGATTAGTGCAATTGTCTGTATTATGTATGTAAATCCCTTTTCATATGTACAGCGCTATGGAATGAATGGCGTTTTAATAATAATAATAATAATGTACATGGCTCTGTCGAAACATGCGTCGAGTGTGGCTGGTGAGCCTTGCTGCAGCACTCGTTTTGTAGGGGCCTTTAACTTTTTGTATTTTTGTAAGATACATTGGCACTTGTCTGTACTATATTGCTGATTGGTTGTTTTGCTATACGCTTGTATTGTGTATGTGGGCTCACCCTCCTTGCCTTTTATCTGCATCTAATGTGGCTTTACTATATATTTTTTAATATGTATGGTAAGATGGTAATTTTATTGTGGAATTTTGGCTCTTGTAACTTGTTTTTCTTTGGTGATGTGGTTTGGTTGGGTACGGTTCGCCCGTGTACTTACTGGTTTACACTCTACCATACATTCTTCTTTGAGCTCGGCACAGGGACTTGGGTGACGTATGGAGAGTCACCTTGTCTAGCTGAAAAAAAAAGTACTCCGTTAATTGTGCATAGGATTGCTGGAGGATGTCCATGTACATTGCTCTGTTCACATTTTCATCAAAGAATATTGGACCCACAGTTCGTGTACCCATATCCACACGGCAAATGCAAACTTTTTGGATTATGAAGTGGCTGTTGGGCAGCTCATGTGAGTTTCTGTGTGCCACTACTCTCTTTGAATTAGATCGAACCCATTAGACAAAGGTTCCTAATGTCCTTCTATCCAGGAACCATGTCTTCAAACGTGACGGAAAAATCTGCCTAAAAATAATCATAAAGACTTCCCTATGCTATGATATAGGGTTGAAAATGTCAATCCTTGGCCTGTGTTCCGCTGTGGAATAGCATTTGGCAGTGTAAATTATGATGTGTTGTGGCTTTTCTATAGCAGAACGTCTCCATCAAAATTCACAAAGATATCTGCATCCTAATCCACGTGTCAAACTTCCGCACCTTTGTAAAAATCTGCACTTACATATTTCTTTGCTGGATTTTTCCGCCACGTGTGAAGACACCCTTACAATACGCCACGCGCTATGTATTCAGGTGAAGAGATTTCAGTACACGTTGACCTGGTGTTCTGCTGATGTGTGCCTGCTGGGATCATTTTTGTGTCGAGGACTTCTCATAAGCCACTCATGGATCTCTACAATAATGCTGGGTCTCCAAACACATGGTTGTCTATTTTTTTTTTGTATTTTGTATTTTGGTATTGGCTACAGATCTTGTGATATGTCACCAAACCTTGTATACTGCTTTTTTCTGGAAAGGGACGATCTGGAAGTTGACCAGTAAAACAGCCCTGTGTTTCTATGAATGGGCATGTGCGCACATAGGCCTCCACTATCGTGTTGGACACAAACACGCATAAAACCCTACACAGAGTACCATAGTTGCCAACTGTCTCGAATTTGGCGGGACTGTCCCTGATTTTCAGAGACAGTCCTGGCAATTTCGCTCTGTCCAGGGCCCACCGATAAGTATTTATTTAAGGGCAAGATCGGGGCGTTCCTGGGGCGGGGCTTAAATGGTCTGAATTTACCATCTGAAACATTGGTAAGTATGGAGTACTATAAGGTAACATCAATGCCTGCGGCCCCAAATTGTGTACCGCAACGAAGGGAGGGGGTGTTTCATCTGACCCTTTCTTTCTTTCCCTTTATGTTGTGCACCTATCTGTGCATTCTATTCCATTTGGGAGCTATCACTCCCAGTGGTTCTTGTACCAGCTGGTGAGTACTCCTCCCAGCAACTGCTTGGTGGTGAATATCATCTCCGGCAAGCGAATCATATTTTGGCCCATTTTACATATTCCCCTGATGAGAGGATTGTTTCTGCCTCAGAAACGTGCATGTTGGGATCTTTTCAGGGCTAAATAGGGAATGCAATTCCAGGGCTAGGTTCCGGACGGGGGCCCAATTAGTGGGATACCCCGTGGTTAGACTAACAGGGTTATTGTAGGGTCCTGAGGGTCGTCTAGGGATAAATAGGAACACCTTCCTGTAATCCACCCATATCGTGAATACTCTCTTCTGTCAAACCGGACCACCCTAACAAGAAACATCGGAACGGAGGTGTCTGGAGAACCCACCATCTGTAGGGTAGGACACTGGGTTTCAACGGTGCCGCCGTGCACCTTATGATATAGGTGCAGCTGTGCATATTTGCTGCACGGTGTCTTTTTGCACCTAATCATTGTATGTTTTCTGTTGTTTTTCTGTACGTCGCTGTGCATTATGTATACACTGCTATATGCTCTTTTCTGCATTATTGCTTGAATTGTGCACATAGGGTGCCAGTATACATTGATTGCTGCTACCTTGTTTTTGTGCACCTAAGGTGCTTGTGCATATCAGCAAAGAGCCCCCCCCCCCCCCCCCCCCCCCCCCCCCCCCCCCCCCGAGTGTGTATATTTTGAGGGATATATTTTATATTGTATCAAAAGTAAAAGTTAAGTCTTAATTAATCCAGATCACTATTCACTACTTCTTTCTTATGATTCATGCGAGTGATCATTTATGAATATCATTTCTCTGATTAAGTATGGAGTACCAAGTGACTGGCAGGGAAGGATGATGGGCCTCATCATTTCTTACCCTGTTGTGGTAAAATGAAAGCCTAGCTCTGATTGGTTGCTATGGGCAACAAAGAGACAGTTGTACCGTATGAGGCCTGATAAGCCTTATACTGTACTAACCCCATAAGGAGGACAGGGGTCTCATTTTAGGAGATTGCTCTGTAAATGTGCAGCGGGTGCCTCCCCCCAGGGCACTTTAAGAAGAAAAAGTACTTGTTTTTGTGACGCCAGTTGCAGTGAAGCAAAATGGGCACAGGGCCCCTTTTTAGTGATGTAGTATATGGTACCCAGGTGTAGTAATGTCAGAGGGGTGTAGAATAGCCTATACTGTCCCTTAATGTCTTGTGGACGTGTCACGGTGCTCCTACCTGGATACGCTGGACCCCAGGCGTTTGCTGCGGAGCAATGAAAAGGGTGGTTGTTAATGAAGGGGATGGAGATCTAAATTGAGTCCAGACCTTGTGATGAAGTTGATAACAGCTTTACTTGAATAAACGTTTCTCCAAAGAATTTACAGGCTTTAGCTTGGTTCCAGCAGGCGTTAGCATTAATTGTGTCAGGCAAACTCCTCTCTGCTACATCTGTTGCTCTCTGGCTCTGCTGTGCTGACAGGCTAGCTGTATAATTTAGCTTTCTCTGGGTGCTGAAACTTCTCTCTTGTAGTCTGATTCTAGGTTTGTCCAGGGAACTCGACTCCTGGCTTCTGAGGCTTCAAGCTTCTGCCTCCATGTCCAGCTAAGCTGAAGGTGCTCCAGCTGGCCTGGGCAAGGCACGTCCAACAGGGATGTGCACCTGCTTCCTTCCCCTAGCAGAGGGTAAGCTAAACTGACTAGAACTGGTCTCCACCCTTCCTGCAGCAAGTGGGACACGCCCCCCAACACACCACAGAGGGGGGTGTTACAATGGAAGGGAACGCTCCATTTTTTGTACCTGTAGCTTTGCCATTTATGCTGCCACCTGCTGGTGAACCAGGCATATTACATTTAAACATAACAGTTGCAAAATAGGAAATGCACATTGTGAAGGACTATATAAATACACAGGATGACACTAGGTTAACCATAGGAGATAGTAGTGAGGTGCAGAAGTGGTAATGCCACTCTGGGGCGTTACACATGATTATTGCTCATTATCTTTGTGAAATATTCCACAATCTCCCCCCGTGTGAGGCTGGCTTTAGCAGCATATGAGCTTATTGCTGTTTGTACTGATGAGTGCCCCATCTGATGTCACTGTCTGAGATCTGAACTTGTTATGGAGATACAGTATATCCGTATCCTGCAGATACTGCACCATGTGAGCTGGTGATTTAATGAAGAGATACAACTAGATGAAAATCTCCAGATCTGCTTGCCGAGAATCTCCAGCCCTCTCTAGAGTAATATCTGCAGGCATCTGGGTCCTGAGCTCCCCCTCCCACCTCCTGCTGTTACCTCTGCTCTTTAAATGTGTTTAGTAATGCTAACGGGGCATTTACTAATGAGTGGTATTGCTATTCCCTTGATACCTATCATATGCACTTTTCTTTCCTCCCCCCTCCTCCACTCTATATTTCTTTCTCTGTATTTTCCTACACAACCGGAGTTAATGCCTTTTCTCAGTTTTGCATTAGGGTATTTTCTTCTAATGAAATCTCAATTTACTTGATGCATACACATATTACAGTATATGGGATGGATAGAGAGATAGATATGAGATAGATATAGATGGATAGATATGAGATAGATAGATAGATAGATAGATAGATAGATAGATAGATAGATAGATAGATAGATAGGAGATAGATAGATAGATATGAGATAATAGATAATAGATAGATAGATAGATAGATAGATAGATAGATAGATAGATAGATAGATAGATAGATAGATTGATATAGATGGATAGATATGAGATAGATAGATAGATAGATAGATAGATAGATAGATAGATGATATAGATAGATAGATGATAGATAGATGATAGATAAATAGATAGATAGATAGATAGATAGATAGATTGATATAGATGGATAGATATGAGATAGATAGATAGATAGATAGATAGATAGATAGATAGATAGATAGATAGATAGATGATATAGATAGATAGATGATAGATAGATGATAGATAAATAGATAGATAGATAGATAGATGATAGATAGATATGAGATAGATAGATAGATAGATAGATAGATAGATAGATAGATAGGAGATAGATAGATAGATAGGAGATAGATAGATAGATAGATAGATAGGAGATAGATAGATAGGAGATAGATAGATAATAGATAGATAGATAGATAGATAGATAGATAGATAGATAGATAGATAGATAGATAGGAGATAGATAGATAGATAGATAGATAATAGATAGATAGATAGATAGATAGATAGATTGATTGATTGATTGATAGATAGATATGAGATAGATAGATAGTTAGACAGATATGTATATATATATATATATATATATATATATATATATACCGTATGTACACACACATATACACTGTTACACAGCTACACTAAGTTAGATGAGAAAACAATGGACCTGAGATCCCAGGGAATTTCTGGCTACTGTAGAACAGTGGGCCTCATTTATCAAAACTGTCTGATACAAAAACTGCTCTTGTTGCCCATAGCAACCAATCACTGCGCAGCTTTCATTTTTGTCAGTTTTCATTTTTGAAATTAAAGCGGAACTGTTAGTTGCTATGGACAACAAGGTTATTTTACTCTACTAGACTCATTGGGGAGATCTATCAATGCGCTTGTGCCAACAAAAGTGGCGTTAAAAAGTCGCAAATTATGTCTCACATCATTATTTGCAACTTTTAGCATTTCTCATCGCTTTTCCAAAAGGCTGAGAAAAGGGGTCGGGGCCTAGCAGAAGGGGCAAGGCCTCCAGAGCCCAACAGATTTACTATCATTTGCGTCAGTTCAGCTATGCCCACGTCTGGCACACAGGCTGCCCGGGAGGCCTGTGTGCCTCTTAACATATTGCACCTTCTGCATAAATGAACTCACGGGGAGATTTATCAAGACAGGCGCTTTCTGCTCTAGTGCACTGACTTCGGAGGATGCACCACATTTATGATGAGGCGCATCCTCCAGTAGTCCGTGAGCCTAAATAGCTGAGATCTGCCATAGATTTCTGGCTTCATTTGCACCAGAAAACGTGGCGTAGATGAAAATAAATTTGTCTTGGTTGTTGGCCACGCCCCTTTCCCGTCCTTGTCCACGCCCCCTTTGGAGAAGTGGCGAGGGTGGCATAAAAAGAGGCACTTGCATCTTTTTTTTTTTTATGTCGCCTACGCACATAACTTTTTAAAGCCACCTTTCTGCCACAAGGGAAATGATATTCAGATATTGGATGCTGGGCTTTTTTTTCTCACAGCTGCTAAGTTGTGACTGTTATGACTTATAATGCTGACAATATAATATTAATATAGCCAGACAGGCGTTCGGCTAAGGGATCAGGTGCTGGGGGGGGGGGGGGGGGGGATGATATTGATTTTTCCTTTCCAATTCAGAGGTATCCAACGATTTACAAATTATAGTGAGATGATTACTGGAGATGAGCGATGTTCTCAAAAATTCTATTCGGCTGCTTCACCTAATTTTACCAAAAAATTCAATTGTGACTAATTACTTTGTCACGAAGTGCATTTCTTTGTAAATAGTGGGCGCAATGACAGGATTGCGCTGCCCCGTCATAGTACCCCTCAGATGCTGCGTTTATCACTGATTGCGGCATCTGAGATGAATATTAAGGCCTTTCAGGTTTTGATCAAAAAAAAAATATATATGTAATCATACATACCTTATGCATTTGAGGGCAAAGAGGCCACCTTGGCCATCTTGCTTGTAGGCCCAGCGTGAAATCTTGCGCGGCGCATAATGTTGTCATCATGTCGGCTGTCGTGGTGACGTCATACATCACCACGCACGAGATTTCCCGCGGGAGCTTCAAGCAAGTTGGCCAAGGTAAGTATGATTTTTTTTATTTTTACGGCCATTTCATGGAAAATCGATTTGTTATCATGAAGCATCAGGAAATTTTGCTTCGCAGCGAATCAAATTTTTCCTGAAATTCTGATCGAAGTCCACTTTATGAACTTTGATTTGCTCGACACTAATTATTACACATTATTCGTACCACAATCTATTGAAGTGGCATGTACACACAGAGTATACAACCAATGTTAATGTGAATTTAGGACCAATAATGGTTCCTATGTCTTTGGCCACCATAATCTAAGGTTTTTGTCTACACCATGTATTTTAAGGGAATGTGCCACCAATTTTCTGTTCTTCCAGTTGATAAGCAGATGATTGTAGTAAAGTGATCTGTAGAGAACAAGAAGTGGCGCCTATTACTAGACAGCGGCTAGTATGAAAATTGCAATATTTTCAGTTTGATTTTAATCTAGATATTGACATGGAAAATTGAAACTAGCATCGCCAAAAATTCTTTAAAAATATGTTTAACATAAAAACGTGAGTTAAACAATAGGTCATTTTCTGTTGACACATTCCCTTTAAATGGGTTCTCTGCTTTTTTTTATATCGATGACCTGCCCTCGGGATTTATTTAATTTATTTTATGCAATTATACAGCGCTGACATATTCCGCAGCGCTTTACAGATATTAACATAGGTCATCAATATCTAATTGGTGGGGTCTGACTGTTGGCATTGCCGCCAATCAGCTGTGTACGAGCCCTGTGTTCTCTTCTCTGTTTACCTGCCCGCCCTCAACATTGCATCGGCAAGCAGGTGTAATTACAACTCTGCCATCCCGGTCCACTTCAATGGGGCGGCTCCTTCCTATTCACTTGTACAGGAAGGAGTCGTCCCGTTGAAGTGAATGGGGAGGCTGGGATGTAATTATACCCGCTCACCACTGCAGTTGCGATGGCGAGCAGGTAAACAGAAGAGAGAAGGGAGCGCTCATTCAAGTGCAGTGGTCTCTTCAAACAGGAAGTCAGACCCCCGCTGATCTTATGTTGAGGACTTAGGCCTCTTGCACACGACCATGTGCTGCCCGTGACCGTATTGCAGCCCGCATACGGAGGGTCGCAATACACGGGGCACCGGCCGTGTGCATTCCGCATCACGGATGTGGACCCATTCACTACGGAGTGCTTCCATGGGGTTCCGTTCCATGCTTCCGTTGCACAAAAAGATAGAACTTGTTCTATCTTTTTGCGGAACCGACGGATTGTGGACCCTATTCATATGAATAGTGTCACAATCCGCATGTGGCTGGCCCACGGTCGGTGCCTGCGCATTGCGGACCGCAATTTGCTGTCCGCAGCACGGGCACAGGCAGCACACGGTCGTGTGCAAGAGGCCTGAGGCCTCCTGCACACAAACTTTTTTTTAATTTTGTTTACGTTCCATTTTTTGCGTTCCGTATACGGACCGTATACGGAACCATTCATTTCAATGGATCCGCAGTGCTTCTGTAGTGGATCTATCTTTGAACGGAAAGGAAATCTGGAAATACGGAAACGGAAGGCATACGGAGTACCTTCCGTTTTTTTTTGCGGATTCATTGAAATGAATGGTTCCGTATACAGAGCGCAAAGAAACGGAATGAAAACGGAAAAAAACCGTTTGTGTGCGGATCCGCAATACACAGGCACCTTTCCGTGTGCATTCCGCCTCACGGATGCGGACCCACTCACTTCAATGAGTCTGCAAATCCGGAGATGCGGAATGGTGCGGAACGGAAGCACGGAGTGTTTTTCGCCCTGTACTTCCGGTCCGCAAAAAGATAGAACATGTCCTATCTTTTTGTGGAGCGGCCGGTTCGCAGACCCATTAAAGTGAATGGGTCCGCGATCCGCTGCGCCTGCCCCACGGTGGGTGTTCGTGCATTGCGGCCCACAGCACGGCCACGGGGCACACACGTTCGAGTACAAGGGGCCTTATTGTCCGCATAACGGACAAGGATAGTACTGTTCTATTAGGGGCCAGATGTTCCGTTCCGCAAAATACGGAATGCACACGGATGTCATCAGTATCTTTTGCGGATCTGTTTTTTGCAAACCGCAAAATACTGAAAAAGCCATACGGTCGTGTGAAGGAGGTCTTATCCTGAGGATAGATCATCTATAAAAAAAAAAGCAAACAACCCTTTTAAGGAGAAGCTGCCTACTATGTACAACTAGTACTACTGTTTCAATAAACCGTTAGGCCTCTTTAACACGTCAGTAAATTTAGGACGTGTGCTGTGGTCTCCACTCAGCATACGGATCCATCGGCTTCTATATGTTTACTCGCATGTCAGTGGTTTTCCACGTACTGTGGGTCAGCAGAAAGATGCACTACTTTGGTCCATGATGCGGACCAGACGTCCTCATTCAAGTCTATCACAGTCTACGAAAAGCCCTCACAGAACACAGAAGGCAGTCATGTTCTCTCAATGGCCACTGACCATTGGTAAGAGATGCTGTGGAAACACATGGACCAAACATGGATCCTTCACAGACATCTTCACGGATGAAACACTGACCGTTTTTTCACCTACATCATCACTGACATGGACGTGTGAAAGATGCAGGCAGGAAGCGAACACAATTTTAACACTTTCGTGTCTAGAAGACAAATAAAAAAAAACACAATTTGAACACTTTTGTGTCTATAGGACAAATTAAAAAAACACAATTTTAACACTTTTGTGTCTATAAGACAAATTAAAAAAACACAATTTTAACAATTTCGTGTCTATAAGACAAATTAAAAAAACACAATTTTAACAATTTCGTGTCTATAAGACAAATTAAAAAACACAATTTTAACACTTTCGTGTCTATAAGACAAATGAAAAAACTAAATTTTAACACTTTCGTGTCTATAAGACAAATAAAATAACACAATTTTAACACTTTCGTGTCTATTAAAAAAACACAATTTTAACACTTTCGTGTCTATAAGACAAATTAAAAAAACTCAATTTTAACACTTTGCGTGTATAAGACAAATTAAAAAACACAATTTTAACACTTTTGTGTCTATAAGACAAATAAAAAAACACAATTTTAACACTTTCGCACCTATAAGACAAATGAAAAAAAGTGATGTTAGTATCAGCCTGATGATAAATAATCTGAGAGCAGCAACAATATGGAGATGCCAGACTCAGGAGACATATATTGAACTGTATGTACATTAGGAATCACACAGGAATATGATGCTTACATATGGATAACCCACTTAAATTTGCTGATTCATCTTGGTCTTTTTTCCACTCTTCTGTCATTAAAATAATTCTACCTCCAGAGAGTAATAAGGCTAATTAAAAACCAATACAAATGAGGAGGTTTAGTTCTTATGTCCCTTATATAAGTGATATGGGCTGTGCAACCCAGTGCCCACTATGTGCTCCACCTCCACAGTCATGTAAGCTCCAGGCTCCAAAACTCGATGCTGAGGTAGTTGGATTTCTTTTCTTCCTCTCCACTGCATTAAATAAGAATTATAAAAGGTCACCTTTCCTTACTAACATCTCATATATCTTGCAGGATCTTCCTGCCCACCTAATTCACTAGGTCATGTACATAAAGTTATATTCTAACGCCTAATCCTGCCATATCTAGTAAAGATAACTCTATAAGACATTGGGGATACTAAAGTGGATAAAACAGACAATAAGATGTGCCACAACTTGGGAAACTAGATATATCAGGATTTGAAGGGGGGGGGGGGGGGGGCCAGCCTGAACAATAAATGATACACTACAGTTTTTTTTTTGCTTTTTGCTTTTTTTACGTCATTGGGTTAAACAATTGTCCGAACTCATAAAACAAAAACACATATCAGCAGATTTACTAATCCTAAATGCAGACCAGAAAGTCTAATGATGCACTAAATGTATCACAGTGCTTCCTGATGATAAGTTAGAGATCTCTTTGTGTCAAAATTTTGCACCAAAAATTGTGGTGCGATTTTGCATCACATTTTAAAGGTAACATGTAATCAGAAAATGACCTCTTGTTTAAATCAACATTTTAAAATAATTTTTGTGATTTTTTTTTATTTTTCCATGTCATTATATATATATAAAAAGAAAATTATATAATCTTGCAATTTTCACACTAGCCTCTAGGTCCGCTTGCGAGATCCGTTTCAAGGCTCTCACAAGCGGCCCAAAACAGATCAGTTCAGCCCCAATGCATTCTGAATGGATAAGGATCCGTTCAGAATGCATCAATTTGGCTGCGTTTGGTCTTCGTTGCGTTTTTTAGACGGTCACTAAAATGCAGCTTGCAGCGTTTTGGTGACCGTCTGACGATGCGGAGCCAAACGGATACGTCCTGACTTACAATGTAAGTCAATGGGGATGGATACGTTTTTCACTGACACAATATGGTGCAATTGAAAACGGATCCGTCCCCCATTGACTTTCAATGTAAGTCAAGACGGATCCGTTATTTTTTTTTTATGAATAATGCAAATGGATCCGTTATAAACGGATACAAGCATTTGCATTATCGGTGCGGCTCAATCTGTGCAGATACAAGACGGATCCGCACCAAACGCGAGTGTGAAAGTAGCCTAACACCTCTTTATAGATCATACAGAATCCACCATTCACAATAGGTGTAGTCACAGCTTATCAGCTCCCTCCTCACCTCTGCACAAGTCACACAGCATACCTAGAAAACTCTTCCATAGAAGCAAACATGACCCCCTCCTGTCCATTGTGTCTAAGGCCTCTTTCACACTTGCATTGTCCGTATCCGTCGTGCACTCCATTTGCCGGAGGTGCCCGCCGGATCCGTAACAACGCAAGTGAACTGAAAGCATTTGAAGACGGATCCGTCTTCAAAATGCGTTCAGTGTTACTATGGCACCCAGGACGCTATTAAAGTCCTGGCTGCCATAGTAGTAGTGGGGAGCGGGGGAGCAGTATACTTACAGTCCGTGCAGCTCCCGGGGCGCTCCAGAATGACGTCAGAGCGCCCCATGCGCATGGATGACGTGATCCATGCGAACACGTCAACCATGCGTGTGGGGCGCCCTGACGTCACTCTGAAGCGCCCCGGGAGCCGCACGGACGGTAAGTATACTGCTCCCCCGCTCCCCACTACACTTTACCATGGCAAACAGGACTTTAGCGTCCTTGCAGCCATGGTAACCATTCAGAAAAAGCTAAACGTCGGATCCGGTAATGCGCCAAAACGACGTTTAGCTTAAGGCCGGATCCGGATTAATGCCTTTCAATGGGCATTAATTCCGGATCCGGCCTTGCGGCTAGTGTTCAGGATTTTTGGCCGGAGCAAAAAGCGCAGCATGCTGCAGTATTTTCTCCGGCCAAAAAATGTTCCGGTCCGGAACTGAAGACATCCTAATGCATCCTGAAAGGATTTCTCTCCATTCAGAATGCATGGGGATAATCCTGATCAGGATTCTTCCGGCATAGAGCCCCGACGACGGAACTCTATGCTGGAACAGAACAACGCAAGTGTGAAAGAGCCCTTATGCTTGTATTACACAGCCCAATGTGGCAGACGATTATCAGGAGGGAAGTGTTCCTTCCCAGCAATCACCTGCTTGCTAGCGGAGACGACCGCTGATATTACATGCAGCGATCTCCTCTGCAGCATGGGGAGGAGTGATCGCTATGCCATCGCCAGGGGTGCACCTAGCCTTTCTGCTGCCTGAGGCAAAAACTGAAACGCCGCCCCAACCCCCAATGACAATTTCTTCACCTAACCCCTTCCCTCCAGTCATACTGGTAAAGACATATTTGGAAAACATTACATACAGAGCTACAAAACATACAGGGTAATACAGCGCCACATACTGTGCCCACTGTGCTTCCCAATACTATACTGCAAAAACTGATAATCGCCCTTCTGCTGCCCCCCTCTTGCAATTGCCTCACCTCACCTCATTGGTGGTGCACCCCTGGCCATCGCTCTTCCCCATGCTCTATAGTGGTTTGCCGGCAGCAGATCATTATTAGACACCACGATCTGCAAATGCAAATTTTTTAACACGTCAAAAGATTTGGATTGCCCGATGAATGAGCATTTGCTCCTATATCAGGCAATTGGGGACAGTATTAGACTGCAAGATGATCACCAACGAATGTTCATACGAAAGCTCGTTAGCAATCATCTGCCGAAAAATCGGCAGGTGTAATACAGGATATTATAGTCCCAGGTAGCTGCTCTCAAAAGGCAGAAAGTCTTAAAGGGGTATTCCCATCACAGACAATGGGGTCATATCGCTAGGATATGACCCCATTGTCTGGTAGGTGCGGGTCCCACTTCTCGGACCTGCACGTACAATGAGAACGGAGCGGGGAGAGCTGGGGCTGGAGGACCCCGGATTTCCCGGGGTCCGTCCACCCCCAAGCGTTGCTCCCATAGAAGTGAATGGGAGCGCACCGTGCACGCGCAGCCCCTGCTCCCATTCATTTGTACGGGGCAGACGGAAATAACCGAGCCAGTGCGCGGCTATTTTCGGCGGCCCCATAGAAATGAACGGAGGGCGGCTGCGCATATGCAGTGCGCTCTCCGTTTATTTCCCCGCTCTGTTCTCATTGTAGGTGCGGAGGACCCGCACCTATCAGACAATGGGGGCATATCCTAGTGATATGCCCCCATTGTCTGTGATGGGAATACCCCTTTAACATATTTTAGGCCTAGTAGCCAATGTGAAGATTCCAGGATTATGTACATTATTTTTTAATACAGATAGTGACATAGAAAATTTTAAAAACTAATAAAAAGTCTAAAGATTATATGCTTAACATAAAAACGTGATTTAAACAATAGGTCATTTTCTAATGACACATTCCCTTTAAGCCATGCAGCCTTGTATAGTGTAGCACAGAAAGTGTGATAGGCCTGTACACAAAGCTTTTTCTGGCATGAATTTAGCCAAAATTCTGGCATATTTAGCTTAGAAAATGTCACGTTTTCCTTTCATTCTCAGTTAACATTCGTATACTTCATAAAAGTACAACGAACAAAAAATAAAATCACAGCAACTCACTTTACCTGGTATGATCCTTCTCTAATTTGACAGTACACAACACTCATCTGTCTGGCTGACACCCTCGCTAGTCACTGCGTTTCCCTACCAGTCATCCTGCTCAGCCCCTTCTTTCTTCACCACCCCCCACTCGGTTATTTTCGCTGGGTACAGCACACACTTCTTAGCAGTATTTGTAACAATAACCCTGTGTGTCTGATATTTTTACCTCCGCACATAAACTGCTGACTGTGTATTCCTTGGCTTAAACACTTTTTCACACAGATGGGGGCCACCAGCCTCTCTCTTCCCCTCTCTTATTTTCCTTTCCGCAAAATAACATCATTTTAATCATTTCTTGGCTGCAATGGCTTGAGTAAAGCCAATACTAACAATATATTTAAAATATCCTTATTGGACCTGCTTTGTCTCAATGCATGCTATGTATCGGAGGGTTTTTAATAAAATGTATGCAATTTACCTATTCTCTCATGTTTAGCCTCTCGATTTTGTCTTTCTCCTGGACCTTTGTACATGTTAACTGGCTGAAAAGAGGCAGTGAAAATGCATTAAACCCTATACTGATTTGGATACTGTGATTTCTATATTTATCATTACTAATTTTCGTTTTATGATTTACTACATACAAGTATAGGGTTATTGTGATTTGTGTGTATGTTGTAAATGGCAAATAAAATACATATTAGCATTACAACTGTGGAGGTAAAAATGAGATAAAGAATCTATTAGGGTACATTCACACGAACGTGTGCCTATGCTGCGGAATGCAAATTGCGGTCTGCAATGTACGGGCATCGGCCGTGTGAGTCCCATATTGTGGCGCGGCTCCATTGACTTGAATGAGTCCGCAATCTGCAATATACGGCAAAAGATAGGACATGTCCTTTTTTTTGCTGTGCAGAGGCACGGACCCAAAAGCCCACAGAGGCACTTTGTAGTGCTTCCGTGGGCTTCCAGTCCTTGCCGTATCTTGAGAATTGTGGACCATGCCTCTGCATCCGCCATACGGGATTGACAAGGCCGGTGCCCATATATTGCAATACGGGCATTGACGGCCTATGGTCATGTGAATGTACCCTTACTGACAGAAGAGAAATTGTTAAAGAGGGATGCAATATGGAGCCCCTGATGTAGACACCGAGGATTAGGTAAGTAAAACTTTGTAATGCTATGAGATAACTCTCAGGTTGATATTGATATTAGGTGATATTTCTATAGAAGCCTCCCCTGCTATCATTAGGGAAGTCGGTGGAGATTTCCTGGGTCAGAAAGACATTTCTTTCCTGACATATAGATATTCTTATACAAAGCAAGGTATAATTTTGCAAGTTCAACAATATCACATTCCCCTGATGTTTAACGTGTGGTATATGTACCAAAGCCATTGAGTTTTGAGATATTCGGAAGGAGAAGGGAAGACTGGGCTGGACATGCAGCTCTAATCTGTCATAACACACTGTGCTTTTCTGGAGCCAGGATTTCCCATACGGACGAAACCACGGCATTTGTATTTTTAGGTCGTGTTTTCCATGCAGACACTGATTCACTAAAAGCAAACAGTACATTTCAGAAACTTGCTGAAACTCTCTTTTTGTCAGTAGTATTGGATTTCCTGTCCATTGCTGAGAAATCAAAATACAATTTAAATGGAGCTACATAAAAGACTATAATATTAGATGAACTAGAGAGCGTGCAGAAGATGGAGCCTAAAGTAATTAAAGGGGGTATCTGGTTTCATGATATTGATGATCTATCCTCAGAATAAGTCATCAATATCAGATTGGTAAGGGTCCAACTCCTAGCAACCCCACCGATCAGCTGTTTCAAAGGGATGCAGCGCTTGTGCGAACGCCCCTGCACACAGCTTACTCTGTAGTTGCAGCGAATGAGACGAACAGCTGTAATTACCTTGCATGCCGCTACAACGTAGACAGCAGGCAGGTAAACATTGAAGAAGATGCAGCGCTCGCAAGAGCACCATGGCCCCTTCAAACAGTAGAATGGCAGATATACCAAGAGTTAGACTGCCTCCAATCTGATATTGATGACCTATCTCAAGGACAGGTCATCAATATCATGAAAACGGACAGTTCCTTTAACGGAATGGGTGGATTTCAGTGCCAAAACAGATTGGAAAAAGACAGCATAGGGGCTGCCATGCACAAATAAATGAAAGAATGGTACAGAAGTCTTTCTAATGATCTGTTTTTTTCTTACCTAGGTCTGTAACAATGACAAAACGGCATCCTCTACATATGGAAGAAAGGAGGTTTCTTTACTGTGAGAGCAGTGAGATATGGAACTCTGTCAGATGGGGTTGTAATGGCTGATTTATTGTACAAGTTCAAGAATGATGCCTTTCTTAAAAGAAATGCATGCGGAACCTACACCCCCAATAAAATAGTATGAAGTAAAAGAGGAAAGCTACTAGAACTAGATGTACCTAAATCCGGCATACGGACATAGTGAAACAAGAGAAGATGTGGTTCCAGTGGGAGAGTCAAAGACCAATGAGAGTGTATGTATGCTACCAAGTTGTACCAGCTCCATATCCTGTGCCAGAGATCAGTAGCTGGCACCTTACATTTGGGGAAGTGAGTAATACGAACTGGGAAGAGAGGAGAAGAAGGTAGGTTAATTCCATAGATAGCATTGTGCATTGATTTGTAGATCTCCCTCCAACATTCACTGACAACACAGGTGAGTACCTTCAACCACCCTTCCAGAATTTTCTCTCTTATTCCTGAGTTACCCGTTCCCATTTAGAGAAAGATTTTGAAGAAGTTATGTTTAGAAAGCGGGAGGACCTAGCCCTATACAACTCCGGGAGAAAAAACTGGCGCAGAGCAGAACCCACTATTTAGTCCAAACAGGTAGTGGTAGATTCATTAGTTTAATTCTTCAACCTATTCTTACAGAAGGACAAGACTTGTAATGTCTGCAAAAATTGGGAGTCCTCTAGCTGGTAAGTGTCTCTCAATTCCTTGGAAGTGTACTAACATTCCTCCCCCAAGTGCATCAAGTGTCCTGCTGTTCTATTCCCCTTGTGCTGCCATTCCCGAAATACCCTGTTTTCCTTGCCATGTGGGAATTCTGGATATTCCCAGAGAGGCATACTTTTCAACACTGAAAAGTGTAAGCCAAGGGTTTTTCAGATTTTTTCCACATCACTACAGTATCTCTCAGGAGTGTTGAAAACTTGATGTCCGCTGGGAGGTTGGAGTCTAAATTGAAGGCAAGCTAACAAGTTTCCCTATTGGAAAAATGATCTGACCCATGAATCTAATCTGTTATATGTCTCATGAGACAGGTCAAATTGTATCTTCATACATTAGGAAATTTCACTCCACCATCTGGCTTCCAAAGCATCAATTTCTGCATAGCAATTTGGGGACGCTTCCCAGACCAGATTAAATTAGAGAAGGCAGAGATAAATTTGGAAACATCCAAATGTTTTAACAGAAGAGGAATAATCTGGAGGAGGTATAGCAATTTTGAGAAGCTTATCATTTCAACAAAGTGGCAATGTCCCAAAAAGGACAGAGGAAGTTGATGCTGACATCTCATCTCCACCGGGATCTTATCAATGAGGGGGGATTATTTGAGAAGTATAATGAACTGGGAGTCTTTCTCACTCTCACACCTAGATATGTTATATGAGATTTGACTGAGATAGGGACAAAACCCAAGTACTGCTAGAATCTGGCAGGGTGTCTCATTTGTAACTGAAGAATTTCGCCATTAGTTAGGTTTATGCGATACCCCGAAAAAGAGCCAAAAGGTTATCCACATAGAAGGCTGTTTTAACCTCCTTTTGCCCAATCTGGATAACCTTGTACAACCCAATGTCCTCCAAATACCTAGCCAGGGGCACTAAAGCTAGATCTAACAATATTGTGGATAGGGGGCAGGAAATCCTTGCATGCTAACCTTATAAAGGGGGAAGGAGGATTCTGGCAGACTATGACGAGAGCCACTTAGGACGTTCAGTCCTCTCCTTTTGAGCGTTTCATTCTATACTTATTTGAAAGGGTAGGGTTGGTGTCTTGACTATGCAACTTACTAAATACCCCGATAAGTGACCATAAGCTACCTTTTTTGAACAAGTGGGAGGAGGACATCCATTGCACACTGCCTTTATCTAAATGGCACACTTGCGAGACTATAAGTAGGGAAAGTTGGCAGGTCTCTTTGGTTGAAACATCACTTAAAGTCCTCCATAAGACTTGCATGGTTCTCGAGCGATTACACCGATTCTAACCCTTGGTCTCACCTCTCTGTTTTCAAGGAATTGATTAAGTTGGCTCAATGTACAATATCTGGTGGGCATGTCCTGTTGTTAGTGTAACACCCAGAGCGGTGTTACCACTACTGCATCCTGCTACTATCTCTAATGGGCTAATATATTGTCATCTTATGTATGTCTTTCCAGGTCCTCCACAATGTGCATTCATAATCTTGTTATGTAACTGTTTATTACATGTAATGTGCCTGGTTCACCAGCAGGTGGCAGCGTAAATGGCAGAGCTATCCTTAGAGAGATTGGAACTTCCATTCTCCCCCCTTTGGTCAGATGTAGGCCAGTCCTACTTGCTACTAGAAGGAGGTGGGGCAGTTCTTGTTTGTTCTGGTTGAGACTCCATGTTGTAGCTGCCAGGATTCTAACCTACTTTTTGGCTGAACATAAGTCCGACTACAAGAGTGAAGTGCAGCATAAAAAGTAAACAAAGACACCAAGTTAGCTTGTCAGTACAACAGAGCGAGAGAAAGATATAGCAGAGTTGAGTTAGCCTGCCAGTTTAATGCTAAAGCCTGAACAGTAGTTTTTTCTTCAAATCCCTCAATTATTCCCCCTATTTATTGCTTCGGAGCCAAAGCCTGGGGTCCAGCCTTATCCAGGTAGGAGCACAGTGACACACATAAAGAGACATTTTAGGCTGCAACATACCACTCGGCATTTCCTACACCTGGGATGCGACATAGAGGGCCCTGGGGTGCGGCCGCCCGTTGCATTAGCACATTCTGGACCAATATATGTTCTGTCATAGCAGGCTTCTTGTGCACATCTTTCCAAAAATTACCAGCTACATGCCTCCTTGGGGACAGACCTGTGGGACTAAGACATGCTCCATTTAAACTGCATAATTTCTTTTGTTGGCTGCCTGTATTCACATAGCTGCAAAATGGCGTACTAATACATTTATTGTCTCCAAAGTCCTACAAAGAATGGATAGAATGGCCATTTATGAGAAAATTACTGCAATCCAAAATGACGCAATGGAGGCATATCTAAAACTATGGCAGCCTTGGCTGTCCTCTTCCCATAACATGCATAGGTTACATTATGTCACGCTGTGAAGCAGAGGAATGTCAGACCACATATGGGGTGATGGATGCCGATCCATAGCTTATGCTATTTTTCGGGATACTCCACCATGCTGTTGAATTTTATGTCTTTTGCATTGGGATCAATGTTAACCCCTTAATGACCGGGCCATTTTGCACCTTTGTGACCAGGCTTATTTTTGAAAATCTGACATGTATCACTTTATGTGGTGATAACTTTGGAACACTTTTACTTATCCAAGCCATTCTGAGATTGTTGTCTCGTGACACATTGCACTTCATGAGAGTCATAAATTTGAGTCAATATATTTCACTTTTATTTATGAAAAAATCCCAAATTTACCAAAAATGTTTTTACAAACTTTGTTAACCCTTTAGGTATTCCACAAGAATTAAAGGAAAATGGAGATGAAATTTCTAAATGTTGTATAGATGCGATGATATCAAATATGTCTACTTTCTTTGTTTGTTTGTTTCAGTTTTACATAATAAAGCATTTTTGCAAAAAAATTATGTTTTTGTGTCTCCATTTTCTAAACGCCATATTTTTTTTTATTTTTGTGCCGATTGTCTTGTGCAGGGGCAAATTTTTTGCAAGAGTTGAAATTTTTATTGGTACCATTTTTGGGTACAAATGATTTTTTGATCATTCATTATTACTCTTTGTGGGGCAAGGTGACCAAAAAATTGGTAATTTTTGCACAGTTTTTATTTACGACGTTCACCTGAGGGGTTAGGTCATGTGATATTTTTATAGATCAGGTCGTTAAGGACATGGCAATACCTAATATGTATACTTTTTCTTATTTATTTAAGTTTTACACAATAATAGCATTTTTGAAACAAAAAAATAATGTTTTAGTGTCTCCATAGGTCTGAGAGCCATAGCTTTTTTATTTTTTGGCCGATTGTCTTAGGTAGGGTCTAATTTTTTGAGAGATGAGTTGACGGTTTGATTTGAACAATTTTGGGGGGCATACACCCTTTTGATCGCTTGGTTTTGCACTTTGTGTGATGGTAGGTGACAAAAAATGTCTTTTTTAACACTGTTTTTAGTTTATTTTTTTACGGTGTTCACCTGAGGTGTTAGGTCATGTGATATTTTTATAGAGAAGGTTGTTATGGATGCGGCAATGTCTAATATTTCTATTTTTTCTTATTTATTTAAGTTTTACACAATAATAGCATTTTTGAAAAAAAAAAATGTTTTAGTCTCTCCATAGTTTGAGAGCCATAGCTTTTTTATGTTTTGGCCGATTGTCTTAGGTAGGGTCTAATTTTTTGCAGTATGAGGTGACGGTTTGATTGGTACTATTTTGGGGGGCATACGCCCTTTTAATCGCTTGGTGTTGCACTTTTTGTGATGGTAGGTGACAAAAAAAAATATTTTTGCCACTGTTTTTTTTTTTTACAGTGTTCACCTGAGGGGTTAGGTCATGTGATATTTTTATAGAGCTGGTTGTTACGGATGCGGCGATACCAAAAATGTTTAGGGTATTTTACTTTCTTCATTTTTACCCAATTATAAGTGTGTGTATATGGGAAAATCTTAGATTTTTTTTTAGACTTTTTTTTTAGACTTTTTTTTGTTAAGACCCACTTGGTTCCTGAAGATCCAGTGGGTCTTATGGCTCTACAATAAACTGTAGTACACTGCGTCATGAGATCAAAGTGTCACTGCAAGTATACTTGCAGTGACACCGGCATCTAAATGGGTGCTACAAACAGCACCCCGGAAGGGGACACTTTGATCTCATGACGTACTGTGCACGTCATAATGGAGTAACTAACACCACATCATGACGTACACAGTATGTTATTAGTCACTAAGGGGTTAATGTTATTATTATTGTTTTTATTTTTAGTTCATTGTTTTTGTGTTCTTTTTTATAGACTGCATATTGGCTTATGGCCTTCTCAATCACCCCCTGTGTGGGGTTGACTTGGTTTTGCAGTACTGCAATTTGTACAGTTTTTCTGATTTACTTTCCAATAAACCATTCTAAACTAAAGGGGGAAAGAGAGAGACAAAAATCTAGATGAATGCAACCTAGAAGTCAGATTACTATAGAGACAGTATAGAAAAGTAGAAAAGTGTCACTAAATATTTAAATATTCAAACACCACACCCAGCCACTCCGCCAGACATTATCAAAAGCCCTTTCGGCATCCAGAGCAAGTAGCATAGGAGAATCTCCAGTAGAACAACAAATCCCAGCAGCTGTGTCTTATGCAAGTAAGTTTCTTTTATTTCATTCCAGAAAATGTCCTATAACCAGGACGCGTTTCGGCATGCAAGCCTTTCTTAACAGGTACATCGAACAGAAAATCACAAACTATATATAGGTCTAGTACCGGTATATAGTTTGTGATTTTCTGTTGGATGTACATGTTGAGAAAGGCTTGCATGCCGAAACGCGTCCTGGTTATAGGACATTTTCTGGAATGAAATAAAAGTAACTTACTTGCATAAGACACAGCTGCTGGGATTTGTTGTTCTACTGTTCGTTGGCGGTTGCTCCTTTCCCGTGCAGCGTGCAATTTTGAGCGAGTGCTGGCCTGTCTTCCCTTTTGATTAGGAGAATCTCCAGGCCAGGAGCAGTGGTAACCCTAATCCAACGCCACCAACACCTTCCTAATGTTCGCCACAGCAGAGCGGCCTTTAACAAAGCCCACCTGAGAAAGGACGACTGTTGATGGAATGTTGGAACCCATTCTCTCTGTTAGGATCTTTGTCAAAATCTTCAAATCTTGATTTATCAATGAAATCAGAGGGTAAGAGATGGGGCATTGCGGGTCTTTGTGAGGCTTCAAAAGCAACCTGATGTAAGCCACATTACAGTGTTTAGGTAACTGACTGGTACGAAGTAAGTGATTGAAATATCTAGTCAAATTTGTGGAAATCTGAAACCCTCCAGTATAATCAGGTCCTAGAGCTTTGTCAATGTGTAACAATTTAATGACTCCAAAGACCTAAAAAACTATTAGTAATGTCAGAGATTAATACCTCCCTTTGTTCTAGACTCAATGGCTGCATTGTAGCTGAGAATATACACTCACCTAAAGAATTATTAGGAACACCATACTAATACGGTGTTGGACCCCCTTTTGCCTTCAGAACTGCCTTAATTCTACGTGGCATTGATTCAACAAGGTGCTGATAGCATTCTTTAGAAATGTTGGCCCATATTGATAGGATAGCATCTTGCAGTTGATGGAGATTTGAGGGCTGCACATCCAGGGCACGAAGCTCCCGTTCCACCACATCCCAAAGATGCTCTATTGGGTTGAGATCTGGTGACTGTGGGGGCCATTTTAGTACAGTGAACTCATTGTCATGTTCAAGAAACCAATTTGAAATGATTCGAGCTTTGTGGGGGCCATTTTAGTACAGTGAACTCATTGTCATGTTCAAGAAACCAATTTGAAATGATTCGAGCTTTGTGAGGTGCATTATCCTGCTGGAAGTAGCCATCAGAGGATGGATACATGTTCTCATTCTGTTTACGCCAAATTCGGACTCTACCATTTGAATGTCTCAACAGAAATCGAGACTCATCAGACCAGGCAACATTTTTCCAGTCTTCAACAGTCCAATTTTGGTGAGCTCGTGCAAATTGTAGCCTCTTTTTCCTATTTGTAGTGGAGATGAGTGGTACCCGGTGGGGTCTTCTGCTGTTGTAGCCCATCCGCCTCAAGGTTGTGCGTGTTGTGGCTTCACAAATGCTTTGCTGCATACCTCGGTTGTAACAAGTGGTTATTTCAGTCAACGTTGCTCTTCTATCAGCTTGAATCAGTCGGCCCATTCTCCTCTGACCTCTAGCATCCACAAGGCATTTTTGCCCACAGGACTGCCGCATACTGGATGTTTTTCCCTTTTCACACCATTCTTTGTAAACCCTAGAAATGGTTGTGCGTGAAAATCCCAGTAACTGAGCAGATTGTGAAATACTCAGACCGGCCCGTCTGGCACCAACAACCATGCCACGCTCAAAATTGCTTAAATCACCTTTCTTTCTCATTCTGACATTCAGTTTGGAGTTCAGGAGATTGTCTTGACCAGGACCACACCCCTAAATGCATTGAAGCAACTGCCATGTGATTGGTTGACTAGATAATTGCATTAATGAGAAATAGAACAGGTGTTCCTAATAATTCTTTAGGTGAGTGTATATTCTGAGCCATTGGTCATGTATATGGGGTGGTCTTGGTACACAGTGGCATAGTAGTCTACCAGGATAGAATTTAGAAGTTTGGGATTTGTCTGAAGAATGCCCTGTCTGTCCCTCAGAGAAGAAATAAAAGTCAGCGTGAAACACCCTCTAGCCAGGTTTGCTAAAAGACACCCTTATTTTTTGCCAAAACAAAAAAGGTCCTTATGAAAGGGAGTCCAATAGATCCTCATCTTTCTTTCCAGCCACCATTCAAAATCACTTCTGGCCGCAATCCAGGTTTCTTTATTCTGCAGTGAAGAATCTTGCAGTTTAAGTGCACCTCAGTTTTGTGCTGGCCTCTGGTAATGTTCAGACACCGTCTCTTGCAAATTGCTTATGTAGCCTATCTGTCTGCCCTGCAATACTGCTTTGGTGGTCTTCCAATAGAGAGATACTTATGCCTCATGGTGGGGCGTTATCACCTCGAAATTCCATCTACCGTCCGCATACTATCTCCACAAAGTTATCATCCTTTGCCAGAAACGAGGGAATGTGCCAGAGGAAATCACAGCCCTTTAGGTACCAGGGGCGGACTGGGAACTTAAAGTAGCCCTGGAAGAAACTAAAATTAGCCCCAATGTTGTAGGTGGATCCGAATTGACAGAAGGTGAGGCAACCCAAGTCGATACAAGTTGGCAGTGTAAGAAATATCATAGTACAGCACAGAATACCATCCTACAGAAGCAAATGCCACTGTGCGGCACAAAATACCTCCCCATAAACTGTCCTTCTGTGGTGACCATCAATAGCTTCCACATTCTATCCTTCCAATTGTCTTTAATATGGATATGGAACAGGGGTCTTAGAAGGTGAAATGTGGGCCACAACACCAAGCCAGCCCTACCTTCGGCTGCTGCCTGGACTTCTTCTAAGGCTACTTTCACACTGCCGTTTTGGCTTTCCGTTTGTGAGATCCGTCATGGGCTCTCACAAGAGGTCCAAAATTGATCAGTTTTGCCCTAATGCATTCTAAATGGAAAAGGATCAGCTCGGAATGCATCAGTTTGCCTCCGTTCCGTCTCCATTCCGCTTTGGAGGCGGACACCAAAACGCTGCTTGCAGCGAGGGTTACAGGGTGAAGAAGCTGGTATTAAGCCTTCTTACAGAACAAAAAAGAGCAAATAGAGCTAGATACCCTTTGGCACAACGCAACCTCTGTGGAATGGTCTTCAAAGGGCAATATGTAATGTCCCCTGATAGAAATCGGGAACCTTTGATGCCTGAAAGGCTGCAGCAGAGCCACCTTATCAGTAAAATTAAGTAGGCGCATAATAATTTAGCGCAGGCATCTGTTCTGAACCCGGGTCATGACAAGATCCTGCTCAGCTGTAAGTGAATCTGGACCAACCATATGAGCTTGTTCCATGTTGCAGGAAAAGTCCAGTCCCCTGGTAGTTCTTTTTCACAAAGGCCAAGCAGCTCAAAGGGGTGAATAGTTTCAGGCAGCCCCATTAGCCGCAGATTATTTTCAAGGTTCTCTACTTTATTCCTGAGTTGCATAATTATTTGTTAGTGTGACATCAGTTCTCCCCTGAGATTCGAGGCAGTATTCTGCAGTTTCTGCATCTCGGTCTATATTTCTGTTCTATGGCTATTGTGGGTTACCTCTGCCTGCATGTTATTCATGAGGGTTAAATTGTGAACTCCAATGTAGGCTGTATGCCCACAGTAATGCTCAGTGCCATTTATATGACTAATCTTTTGTAATCCAGTAGGGGAATCACACTTGAGAGAACCAAGTCCAGGTTAGGAGTGCTTTCATTGTGTTGCGAGGATGGTGAGGCCATCTCCATCTTGCCTGATTGCTCAGAGGCAGGGGAGCCGAAGCATAGCGAGTAGGTCCGTTTTTGGCCAATTCTGGAGTAACAGTTTTTGTGTTTTAGGTTATTTGTGTTGTGTGCATCTTTTTTTTTTTTTTTTTTTTAAATATTTTATTGTTATAATACAAAAATTTAAATCCATATTACATATTAATATTATTAATTCCATACATCCACCAATTGTAATCTGTGTCCATAGTTGACAATAATTTCATGCAAATATCCATAATAATGTCAATATTTGAAAATCAAAAGGAGGTCTCCTACTGGGGAGGGTAACAGGACTCACCCGACATCCAAAGCCTAACAAAGCAGATGGACAAAGCAACCCATTCAGCCCAGGTTCTCCATAATCTGCAGGGACAAGAGGCCTGAAATCCCGACAGCCGCCCAGCAGCGAGCGCCACCCGCGCACGCCCTCCCCCAGACACGGGCAAGTACGAACGGAAGGATTGGCACTCATGTGGCCGATCGCTTAATGCTCACATACTGCCTAAAGGCAAGCTTGCATCGATCTTTAATCGCAAGCATTTGATAAACGAAAAACCGGAGAGGGGGGTCCAGCAGTCCTTTACCGCAGTGATAGAAACCCACTCGTATATTTTACTGCCTCATCCCCATATGATTAAATCAACTATCCGTAACATGATTCGCCGTACTTCACATTTATTCACATTGATATTTCGTGCGGCAGAGAACTCGAAACGAGTGTCACTCGGCAGTTAAAGAGGATATAAACAAAAAACAGAGCCAGAGACCTGCTCTGTCTCTTTAAAGGAGCACATAGTAGCGCGCCCACCGCGTGTGTCACCTCCCTGCCCGCAATCGAACCTCGTGTCTGACGGGAAGAGCCGTACCCCGAGCTGCGCCCGATACCCGGGCACCCCCGGGTTCCGAGCCACGGTCCCCTACCCATGTACCGCTCGATATTATAAATGGTTAAAAATTTCCACCATTATTTAGTACCGGGAAGTCCCCCCTCCACCAGTCCTAGAGACCCTCCTGTACTCTAATGTACCTTCACATTCTTCATCAATATGATACATACAGAAAAGCCAGACAACTAGAATTTTCCCCAACTCACCCCACCAACCCCCCCCCCCCCCCACCCTGCAGGAAAAAAAAAAAAAAAAAAAGGAAAGAAGGATCATAATAAATTAGCCGTATCCCAATCTTTCCATAAGCTATTCCACTTTAAATAGGATCCTCTTTTTTTGTACAGGATCTTCTCGTAGCTTTTCACTTTCTCTACCAAGCCCAGCCAGTTATTACAGTCTGGGGCGGAAGAGCAAAACCAAGATCTAGAGATCAAGAGCCTAGCTAAGAACATCACCTTAATCAACAAGTGGCTTTTTATGGGTTGATAATTAACCTCAGATAAATCTCCCAGGACCCATATTCTGGGAGACAAAGGAACAACAATTTTAAGTTTACGCGCCAGATTCTTTTGGACCAGGCTCCAATAGCTACTCACCATTGGGCAGTCCCAGAACAGATGTAAATGATCTGCCTCGGGATCGCCACAACGGGGGCAGTCAGAGGAAGCCCTAAGTCCTCTTCTATATAGCCATGTGGGTGTGACATAGATTTTGTGCAAAATATTAAATTGTACAACAATGTGGTTAAAATTGTGTGAAACCAGTTTTAAACTTTCCCCTATATTCTCCCAGTTAGGAGGGCCTACCTCTGACAAGAGAGAAGACCAGGCTCTCTGTCCTGGAGAGAAAACATCCGAAAAAAAGTTATGCATTAAGTGTCTGTAACAGTGAGATAATTTGATTCTCGTGACAATTTTCTTACAAATTAAGTCCTCTAAAAATACAGAAGTATCTATAATAAAAAGGTGACTATTCAAAGTGTTAGAAAGTGCTGACCTCAATTGGAAATATGCGTACCAAGCCACCTCACCTAAGTTTGCCCTCAATTCCATTAGGGGCAGAATTTGTCCACCACTAACTACTTGATGTAAGTACTGCACGTTTTTGGTCCTCCAATACTGGCGGCAGCTTAAATCGTTTAAATTAAAAAGTTTTGGATTATGCCATAATGGGGTGCAAATAAGCGATGCCTTAACTCTGCACCAGCTCCTTATGGCCGCCCAAGTCTTTATAGCCATTCTGCAAAACAATGTGTACCCGCTAAGTGTATTTGATAGATAATCAGATTCCAGTATGGTGAAAAAATCGGAAAAACCTGCATCTTTGTGTGCATCTTTTTTCATGACAAATTATACTTAACTTTTTCACAACTGTATACCAAATAGCATGTATATATTTTACTTTTTTCAAGTTCAATATGTTTTTTTTAATAATGCAAATACAACTAAAAAGAGAAGCAATATTTTTCTCTGCTACTGCCTGCTAGTTATTTTAATATATAACATTCCCTAGTTAGGGACATTGTATCGGAGACAGGACCCAGGGCAGTTTATGTATTTATTTTTGTATTATTTATTAATGCCTTATTTTACAGCAATGAGTTTTGTGTCGCTGCAGAATAATATTGTATAGAAGATCATGCAGCCTTGGGTCAGGTATATGACTATCAGACACAGACACACATAAGACCAGGCAGAAATGGTAGGCCATCAATATCAGATTGTAAGGCATCCAACACCGTGCACCCCTGCCAATCAGCTGTTACCTTGTAGCTCCGGTGCTGCAAGTCGGCATTGGAACTACACAGCTCCATCCGTTGTGCAGTGGCCAAAGTTGGTTATTGTAACACTGCTCCCATTCATTTCAATGGAAGCAGCACCGCAGCTACAGCATCATCCACTGCACAATGGATTGAGCTGTGCAATTCCTGGACAACCCCTTTGATGTTCACTATATAAACAGTGCCCAGATAAGCACTGCATATGAAATGGAGGCAGTGGCACTGCTGCCTTCCTCTGGTCTTGTTAATCACGTGATTGTTGGTGAGGTAGCTGGCACTTGTCATAGCTGTTTTGCCCTGTAACTGGGGTTGCTATGACCACTGCAGTTACTTGGGAAATATGTAGTGCAAAAAAAACTCAATAAACTAATCAAGTCCCTCAGAGGTCTGCAAGCTTTAAGAATAAGAATAATAAGAAATAAGAAACTCTGTAATATATCTAATTAGGGGATGTCACAATGGCAGTCCGTGGCCAGCGCTGTCTCACACTCCTGGGAAAGTACAGGCATTGCTTCACTTACCCTATATCTGTCGGAGTTCTAGCCCTCCAGCAGCGGTCCCGAACATTAGGTCCCTGTGTGTGTATTAGGGATACTATTTATTGAACCTCACTTTACCCTGCAGTACTGCAAAGTTTAATCCCCTTTTTTGTGTGTGCAGCTGCTTGACTAATGTGTTAATCATCTCTGCTATATATGCTGGGCTGTTTGTCCCACCCTTTGCCTGAGCAATAGGTTTCACTAACTTGTTAAATCCTGCAAAGGTGCTATAATTTGTTTATCTTTCTATGTACTGACTTCTGCCTAATTCCCCGATTCTGACCCTCTGCTACCTCACCTGACCCATGTCTGTTCACCGTACTGACCCTGTATTGCCTGCCCTGACCTTTGGTCTGTTTCACGGATTTGCACTAATTCTTTGTGCCCTGACCTTGGCCTGCTACTTCTAAAGGATTTGCCTGATCCCTCAGTGGTTCACACTGGTGTCTCTGATCCCCACGGCTCAGATACCAACCACACAGAGACTACTCAACGAGGTAGCGGCCTGGTGCATTCCCTGCAGCAAATAACGAATACTTGTATAAATGGTAAAACCAGGGAGCTGCCAGGATAACATCCTTAAGTTTAGCAAAAAGTCAAATTCACCGTGGTCCCACAACCACTTTCCATAACAGATAAAAATGCTTATTGTTTACTTATCAACCACTTCCCCCCACTTCCTTCCCCTCACACCCCACCCAAACACACACACACACACACTCACAAACACACACATGCACTCACACACACCTCTTGAGCTGATGTCACATCTGTGACAGGTCCCAGAAGGTCTGAAAGATTATCTATCCATTAGTGATCTGACAGCCTCTTTTGGTTTCACTTTGTCTGTGTGTTTCTGGTATGTCCACACCTCCTGTTCAGGTGTGAATCATGTGACCTTTACCTCGCCCTTTTTATTCTAACTTTTCCCATAACTCCTTGCTTGGGATAGCTTCATTTGGTCTTGGAAGAGCTGGAGTGTGGTTCGTGTTGAAGTCCTGTTCATCCTTCATCCTCTGAACTTAAGTGTTCCGCTTGTCGTGTTTTGTATCCCCCCCCCCCCCCCCGGTTGTTTACTAGGATTCAGTGAGACGCTAGTTCCTTCACCAGGGAAGGAACAGGTGGTCTCTGCCCTGTCATTATCTTTAGGGCATCTGAGGGTCACCAGGGTTTTCTAGGTTCCCGTGTATGGGTATCTCTACCATCGAGAGGTGCCCATACGGATATGGCCAGGAGCAGGGTTTTATAGGTGGTGGCCCTTTTCCTTCCCTAGCGGTGAGGCCTAGTGTCTTTCCCCTTCCTTCTTGATTGTCTTTTGGTGTTCTCCCCTACTACATCCGTGACAGCTGATTATTCACCCTCAGTTGACTGGTATAACCATCTTGAGAAGCACAGACAAGCACGATTATCAACTCACTGAGAGATCAGGGGACAGATGCTGCACATAGAAGTCTATGAAGAGAGGAATGGGAGGAGGCAGAGAGAGCTGCACAGAGAGGCAAAGGCAAATAGAGACAAGACTGGTTCTAGTAAGTGTTTACTGTTGCACCTCACAGCTTCTTTCACAATTATTCTCTTAGTACTGCTGTATAATGTCATCCATATTGCTTGTATGTCTATGTGACGGACTGAACCGTCAATGGGGCTGCTGGAGAAGCCTGAGGGCTAGCCTCCTTCCTACGGACTGTGGACCCAGAACTATGGAGACCCCCCTCAGATCTCTTGGGGTTACAAGGAACTATTAACCCTGATTTATGTGTGGATTAATAGGCCACATCTTTCCTATTGCCCATTAAAGGTGCAGGGTGTGAATCCCGCAACACAAAAAGGGTTAACTCCCAATGAATGTGTTAGTTTATTTGTCCCTTTGTTCTATTGTGTTAGTGATAGGATTAAGATAGCTGACTCTAGTAGTAGCCGACTCTAGTAGTAGCCGGTGTAGAGGAGTAGATCACCCTATCATACACTCAGGAGATAATCCCATCACATGTGTCTCCTCTCTCCCTATTCTTTCATTAAGACACTGGGGGGGATGTCTGTTTGCATGCTGTTCCTGTTTGATTGAGTTATGTTGTTAGACTTCTTGAACTGTATATATACTGAGTTGGTCTTCAATAAAGAGAGTTCTTGATTTGTTTCACCCTCAACATGGAGTCTCATCTCATGTGTGGGGGGAACAGCTATATTTACTCTGGGGATTGCTATCGGTATTATAATCCCCTGGGATTACAAAACGGAGGACCAGGAAGCGGTGAAGGCTTTGTGCAGCACGCCAGACCTGCAGGGTATTGCGAAGTGAGGTCACGGTTGTGGGCAATCGAGGGTTGCTCACTGTATTGGAGAACCCTGGGCAGGCATGCGGCAGTGAAGGAGAGGTAGACACAGTTCCTCTGGGGCACACTCGGTATGTAGGGACCAGGCCTGATGGTGGATGAGGTGCCCTGGATGTTACTGGTATTTTGTGTGCCTTGGGCAAGGTCCCTTTTGGATTCGTGACGCCAGTGCCTGTAACGTTGGCACACCGATTTATAGTTGGAATAAGTGAGGTACACATGTGGTATAGTGAACCAAACGTTGCTTTACTTAAACAGTCCAACTTTGTACATCAAGATAGTAATACAGTCCTTTAGATCACAAGCTTCACAAGCAGGCTTATTTCACAAGATGGCAGGTATTGATCATGCAAGATACTCAGAGGGTAAATCCACAATGCACTCAGAATCAGGTTGTACCTTTCCTCAGAAATAGCGTACACTGTCCTTTTCTAGAACTCCTGTCTGGTTTCTATCCCAAGGCCCGGATGCCTAAATGCTGGCTTAAACCCTTGGTAAATATATATCTTCCTCCCGTATTAATCCTTGCTTTGCTTTATAGTTCCTCTGCCTATTAGTTTACTTATCTTGGCTGGAAATATCCTTACTTGGCTTGCGAATGTCCTGCTACTGGGGTGTCTCAACTGAGCTAATCCTAGCCTCAGGAGCTTCAGGAAGATGAAGTAACTCCTCTAGTCCCCTGGAATGAACTAACTTCCCCTGTCTGGGCCTACCTATATATAACCAGGGCTCTCTGGCTCCCTCTAACGCCCGGGAGGCTAAACTGCACCCTGACAGGCCTGACACCCAGGTAACACAGGGAAAATGCATACACATGACATTAAATGCAATTAAGACACATTAACCCCTTTTGTGCAGTGCCCACCTTTACCTAGTGGGACACTACATTTGTACTCACCGCTTCCTGGTCCTCGGCTTTCGGCTGTGCAGGGCTGCGCACAGGCGTAAGGCGCTCTGTAATGTCACACTGTGCGCAGCCTTGCACAGCTGACAGAAGATGCAGATCGCTTTGGAGGAGAGGAGCGGCAGGCCGGCAATGTCCAGGAGCAGGAAAAGTGTTTTATTTTATTTTATATTTAGGCTGATGGACACTGGGGGCTGGTGAGGGCACTGGGGGCTGATGGAGAGGTTGCTGGGGGCTGATGAGAGGCACTGGGGGGGCAAATAAGAGGCACTGGGGGAAGATGAGAGGCACTGGGGGCAGATGAGAGGCTCTGGAGGCTGAAGAGAGGCACTGGGGGCTGATGAAGAGGCTGCTGGGGGCTGATAGAGAGGCTGCTGGGGGCTGAGAAGCTACTGGGGGATGATGAGAGGCACTGGGCAGATGGAATAGGCTGCAGGGGGCTGAGAAGCTACTGGGGGCTGATGAGAGGCACTGGGGGCAGATGAGAGGCACTGGGGGCTGATGAGAGGCATTGGGGGCTGATGAGAGGCCCTTGGGGCTGATGAAGAGGCTGCTGGGGGCTGAGAAGCTACTGGGGGCTGATGGAGAGGCTTCTGGGGGCTGATGAGATGCACTGGGGGCTGACGAGAGGCACTGGGGGCTGATGGAGAGTCTGCTGGGGGATGATGAGAGAGATGGGGCTCTTATCTGAGGTCTGATTGGGGGTAATTTATATTGGGGTCTGATCTGAGGTCTTATTGGGGTCTTATTAACATTGGGGATCTTATTGGGGCTGTTAGCTGAGGTCTGATTAACATTGGGGGTCTGATTGGTGGTCTGACCCGAGGTATAATGAAAAATATTTTTTTCTTATTGTCCCCCTCTAGGTGCATCTTATGGGCCGGTGCGTCTTATAGGGCGAAAAATACGGTACTTGCTTGCTCCTCCTCCCGATCTTGTGTACACCGCATGCCGTTACGTCACACGGAGGCACTGCAACGCTAGGATGATCCCGGTCTCCTTCCTGAACTGCAGATCGGTGCCCACTTCCAGCCCTGAGCCCAGCTGCCCAGAGCACTGATCGTGAGCCTGCTGGAGTCTTCAGAACTGTAAGTATTTACAGTAATTCACTGTAAGCTATATTATATATATAATACTTGTTTTATGTGAGTAAGGGTGCTGGGTGGTTGGAGAAGGGGAGGGATAGAGAAGGGAGAGGGAGGGGTGGATGGAGGGGTTAGTAGTACATTTGTATATTTGTCTTGCTTCATAACATCAATATCCTTTATAAATCAAGGAAAAGGTGGGAGTGGATGGTGAGCTGATTCGGTGGTGCAGTGGGCCACTTGACTGGATTTGCCCCCAGGACTAAGGCTGCCAGCCCTCCCCTGGTTCTACCCACTGGAAGCTGGATCCTGGTCCTGGGCCCAGGGTGGGTGGAGGACAGCTGTAATGCTGGAAGTGGGGACTACAGTGCTGATGGTGTCCGGTGGAGTGCTTGGAAGTGCTCGGTGAGCACTAGGAAGCATTGATTGGCGGAGGCACCCAGTCGGGGTGCTAAGCGGTCTTTCACAGTGTATATGTAAGACTTAGAAGAGCAGAATGTCCTTGTCTCTATGTGTACTTTATATCAGAAACATCATAGCAGCTACTTTCCACCCACTTCAGAGCTGAGCACAAACTGACAATTAGAGATAGGGCATATAGAGAAGAATGCATGTTGCAGAATACATGTCATATAATGACATATCAGGCTACTTCTCATGCACAAAAGTTAGATAAAACAACCAAGAACATAGCCTGCTTCAAACAGTATCCTTTATTCTGCTGATGGGTCTTGCAGAGGAAGCACAGTAGATTTAAATTCTTTGAGATGCTTTGCTTGGTTATCATTAGAGATGAGTGAATTTTAAAAAAATTTGATTTGCCCGATTCGCAGAATTTTTTGAAAACATTTGCTTTGATACTTTTGCCACTAATACATGCCACAAAAGGCTTTAGAACATATAACTGCACCGCTGAACGGCAAATATATTTTTATTTTACCACTATTATGGTGGGTTCACATCTGCGTTCTAGATTCCGTTATGGCTTTCCGTTATAACATGGTTATAACGGAATCAATAAGACGGAAGGACGGATCCGTTTTGATGCCCATAGACTTGTATTATGACGGAATGCAAAACGAAAGCCTTTAAAAGGCATTCTGTCTTAATAGAAGTCTATGGGAATCATAACGTTTCCGTCCCGTTTCCGTTATGCAGAACGGAGAAAAAAGTCCTGTCGACAGGACTTTGTTTTCCGTCTTGCATAACCGGAACGAGACAGATCCGTTATGATTCCCATAGACTTCTATTAAGACGGAATGCCTCCTAAAGGCTTCCGTTTTGACTTCCGTCTTATGGATTCCGTTATTTTCCGCTATAACCATGTTATAACGGAAAGCCATAATGGAATCCAGAACCAACCCTTACACGGTAAAAAGGGCTTTAGAACATGTAACTGCACCGCTACACGGCAAATATATTTTTCTTTTGCCACTAATACACGCCACAAAAGGCTTTAGAACATATAACTGCACCTCTGAACGGTAAATATATTTTTCTTTTGCCACTAATACACGCCACAAAAGGCTTTAGAACATATAACTGCACAGGGCTGGCTGGCTGCTGATTGGCTGCATGCATGGCATTATTGCCTTCCCAGAGTTCATTGCTCCATGTCCTCACACGTGCAGCAGCCATTTTAGGAAAAAATGCGATTCGTTCCCACGAAGCGTGAGGAAATTTGGATTCGGTGCGAATCAAACTTTTCCTGAAATTCGGATCGCATTCCACTTCGTCAACTTCGATTCGCTCATCTCTAGTTATCATTAGATGACTGGTGTTTGATATTTTGTAAGGGCTCGTTCATACGATCCGCAATACACGGGCACCGTTCTGTGTGCATTCCACATCACGGATGCGGACCCACTCACTTCAATGGGTCCGCAAATCCGGAGATGCGGAACCGAATCACGAAACGGAACACTACGGAAGCACTACGGAGTGCTTCTGTGGGGTTCTGTTCCGTAATTCCGTTCCGCAAAAAGATAGAACTTGCTCTATCTTTTTGCGGAACGGACGAATGCAGAACCATTCAAGTTCAATGGGTCTGGATTCATCCCGGCGGCTGTACGGAGGTTGCCCGTGCATTGGGGACCGCAAATTGCAGTCCCCAATGCATGGAATGGCCCACCTACGGCCGTGTGAATGAGCCCTAATAGTCTAATAATTATCTTTCAGTATGTGCAGGTTTAGTATGTTCATCACTCACCGCCTCTCGGCACCAAGATTCACACTCCTTCTCCTTCTATAACTGATCATAGCATACCCATCATCGAACATCATCTGCTGAAAACTGACTGCTCCATTAGTGCTCACCACACATTGATTTTAGAAAATAGCCAACATTTGTGCAGGGTAAAGGAACTTTATAGCAAACCCTCAAACCTGCCACTGCGTTGTTATAGAGTTGCTAATTAACATTTTAGTGTGATTGAAAGCTTTTACTTGTCGCTCAGTTGTACTGTTTGTGTGCTTCACCCATCCTTATAATTACAGTGCTATACTTTCCACCAGTATTTCAATTAGTGATGAAAGCAGCAACTCATTCAGCCAATGTTCTTCTAAGGCCTCATGCACACGACCGTTTTTTTTGCGGTCCGCAAAACGGATTTCCGTTGTTCCGTGATCCGTGACCGTTTTTTCTTCCGTGGGTCTTCCTTGATTTTTGGAGGATCCACGGACATGAAAAAAAAGTTATTTTGGTGTCGGCCTGGCCGTGCAGAGCCAAACGGATCCGTCCTGACTTACAATGCAAGTCAATGGGGACGGATCTGTTTAACGTTGACGCAATATGGTGCAATTGCAAACGGATCCGTCCCCCATTGACTTTCAATGTAAAGTCAGGAGTCCCTTTTATACCATCGGATCAGAGTTTTCTCCAATCCAATAGAATATTTTAACTTGAAGCGTCCCCATCACCATGGGAACGCCTCTATGTTAGAATATACCATCGGATTTGAGTTAGATCGTGAAACTCAGATCCGACAGTATATTCTAACACAGAGGCGTTCCCATGGTGATGGGGACGCTTCAGGTTAGAATATACTAAAAGAACTGTGTACATGACTGCCCCCTGCTGCCTGGCAGGTGCTGCCAGGTAGCAGGGGGCAGACCCCCCCTGTATTTAACTCATTGGTGGCCAGTGCGGCCCCCCCTCCCTCCCCTGTATTTAACTCATTGGTGGCCAGTGCGGCCGGCCCCCCCTCCCTCCCTCCCTTGTATTTAACACATTGGTGGCCAGTGCGGCCGGCCCCCCCTCCCTCCCTTGTATTTAACACATTGGTGGCCAGTGCGGCCGGCCCCCCCTCCCTCCCTTGTATTTAACACATTGGTGGCCAGTGCGGCCGGCCCCCCCTCCTTTGTATTTAACACATTGGTGGCCAGTGCGGCCGGCCCCCCCTCCCTCCCTTGTATTTAACACATTGGTGGCCAGTGCGGCCGGCCCCCCTCCCTCCCTTGTATTTAACACATTGGTGGCTAGTGCGGCCGCCCACCCTCCCTCCCCCCCCTAATTAAAATGACCGACTCCCCATCATTGGTGGCAGCGGAGAGTTCCGATCGGAGTCCCAGTTTAATCGCTGGGACTCCGATCGGTAGCCATGGCAACCAGGACGCTACTGCAGTGCAGTGCTATAGGCAATGCGCCGCACAGACCTTTCACTTACCAGTAGGAGGAGCGCCCGGCCGGTCACAGACATCGCAGGTAAGTATAATGCTTCTAAAATTGCTAAGTAACCATGGCAGTCAGGACTGCAGTAGTGTCTTGGCTGCCATGGTAACCGATCGGAGCCCCAGCGATTAAACTGGGACTCCGATCGGAACTCTCCGCTGCCACCAATGATGGGGGGTCGGTTATTTTAATTAGGGGGGGGGGGGCGGCCACACTGGCCACCAATGTGTTAAATACAAGGGAAGGAGGGAGGGGGGGGCCGGCCGCACTGGCCACCAATGTGTTAAATACAAGGGAGAGAGGGGGGCCAGCCGCACTGGCCACCAATGTGTTAAATACAAGGGAGGGGGGGCCGGCCGCACTGGCCACAAATGTGTTAAATACAAGGGAGGGAGGGAGGGGGGGCCGGCCGCACTGGCCACCAATGTGTTAAATACAAGGGAGGGAGGGGGGGCCGGCCGCACTGGCCACCAATGAGTTAAATACAGAGGGGGGGTCTGCCCCCTGCTGCCTGGAAGCACCTGCCAGGCAGCAGGGGGCAGTCATGTACACAGTTCTTTTAGTATATTCTAACCTGAAGCGTCCCCATCACCATGCACACGACCGTTTTTTTTTTAAGGTCCGCAAAAACGGGGTCCGTAGGTCCGTGATCCGTGACCGTTTTTTCATCCGTGGGTCTTCCTTGATTTTTGGAGGATCCACGGACATGGAAAAAAAAGTCGTTTTGGTGTCCGCCTGGCCGTGCGGAGCCAAACGGATCCGTCCTGACTTACAATGCAAGTCAATGTGGACGGATCCGTTTGACGTTGACACAATATGGTGCAATTGCAAACGGATCCGTCTCCCATTGACTTTCAATGTAATGTCAGGAGTTAATATACCATCAGATCGGAGTTTTCTCCAATCCGATGGTATATTTTAACTTGAAGCGTCCCCATCACCATGGGAACGCCTCTATGTTAGAATATACCATCGTATTTGAGTTAGATCGTGAAACTCATATCCGACAGTATATTCTAACAATAGTGATGGGGACGCTTCAAGTTAGAATATCCTACGAACTGTGTACATGACTGCCCCCTGCTGCCTGGCAGCACCCAATCTCTTACAGGGGGCTGTGATCCGCACAATTAACCCCTCAGGTGCCGCACCTGAGGGGTTAATTGTGCGTATCATAGCCCCCTGTAAGAGATCATGTGCTGCCAGGCAGGAGGGGGCAGACCCCCTTCCTCCCCTGTATTACATTCATTGGTGGCCAGTGCGGCCTCCCCTCTCCCCCCCCCCTAATTAAAATCACTTTCCCCCATCATTGGTGGCCAGTGCGGCCTCACATCTCCCCCCCCCCCTTGTTAAAATCAAGTTCCGAATCCCCCATCATTGGTGTCCAGTGCGGCCTCACCTCCCCCCCCCAGTTTAAATCACGTTCCGAATCCCCCATCATTGGTGGCCGGTGCGGCCCCACCTCTCCCCCCCCCCAGTTAAAATCACGTTCCGAATCCCCCATCATTGGTGGCCAGTGCGGCCTCACATCCCCCCCCTAGTTAAAATCATGTTCCGAATCCCCCATCATTGGTGGCCAGTGCGGCCTCACATCTCCCCCCCCTAGTTAAAATCACGTTCCCCCATCATTGGTGGCAGTGGAGAGTTCCGATCGGAGTCCCAGTTTAATCGCTGGGGCTCCGATCGGTAACCATGGCATCCAGGACGCTACTGCAGTCCTGGTTGCCATGGTTACTTAGCAATTTTTAGAAGCATTATACTTACCTGCGATGTCTGTGACCGGCCGGGCGCTCCTCCTACTGGTAAGTGACAGGTCTGTGCTATAGGCAATGCACCGCACAGACCTTTCACTTACCAGTAGGAGGAGCGCCCGGCCGGTCACAGACATCGCAGCTCGCAGGTAAGTATAATGCTTCTAAAAATTGCTAAGTAACCATGGCAACCAGGACTGCAGTAGCGTCCTGGTTGCCATGGTTGCCGATCGGAGCCCCAGCGATTAAACTGGGACTCCGATCGGAACTCTCCACTGCCACCAATGATGGGGGAAGGTAATTTTAACTAGGGGGGGGGAGATGTGAGGCCGCACTGGCCACCAATGATGGGGGATTCGGAACGTGATTTTAACAAGGGGGGGGAGAGATGTGAGGCCGCACTGGCCACCAATGATGGGGGAACGTGATTTTAATTAGGGGGGGGGAGGCCGCACTGGCCACCAATGAATGTAATACAGGGGAGGGAGGGGGGTCTGCCCCCTCCTGCCTGGCAGCACATGATCTCTTACAGGGGGCTATGATAAGCACAATTAACCCCTCAGGTGCGGCACCTGAGGGGTTAATTGTGCGGATCACAGCCTCCTGTAAGAGATCGGGTGCTGCCAGGCAGCAGGGGACAGTCATGTACACAGTTCGTAGGATATTCTAACTTGAAGCGTCCCCATCACTATGGGAACGCCTCTGTGTTAGAATATACTGTCGGATATGAGTTTTCACGAAGTGAAAACTCATATCTGAAAAAGCTTTTATGCAGATGGATCTGCGATCCGTCTGTGTGAAAGTTGCCAACGGCCACGGATCACGGACGCCAATCTTGTGTGCATCCGTGTTTTTTCACAGACCCATTGACTTGAATGGGTCCGTGAACCGTTGTCCGTCAAAAAAATAGGACAGGTCATATTTTTTTGACCGACACGAAACACGGATCACCGCCGCGGATGAACAACGGTGCATTTTCCGAGTTTTCAACGGACCCATTGAAAGTCAATGGGTCCGCAGAAAATCACGGCCACGGATGCACACAACGGTCGTGTGCCTGAGGCCATAGGCACACGACAGTTTTTTTTCGCGGACCCATTGACTTTCAATGGGTCCGTGGAAAAATTGTAAAATTCACAGTTTTGCAGCCGCATCCGTGATCCGTGTTTCCTGTCCGTCAAAATGATATGACCTGTCCTATTTTTTTGACGGACAGCGGTTCACAGACCCATTCAAGTCAATGGGTCCGTGAAAAAACACGGATGCACACAAGATTGGCATCCGCGTCCGTGGTCCGTGGCCGTAGGCTACTTTCACACAGACGGATCCGCAGATCCGTCTGCATAAAAGCTTTTTCAGAGCTGAGTTTTCACTTCGTGAAAACTCAGATCCGACAGTATATTCTAACACAGAGGCGTTCCCATGGTGATGGGGACGCTTCTAGTTAGAATATACTTTGAACTGTGTTTATGACTGCCCCCTGCTGCCTGGCAGCACCCGATCTCTTACAGGGGGCTGTGATCCGCACAATTAACCCTTCAGGTGCTGCACCTGAGGGGTTAATTGTGCGTATCATAGACCCCTGTAAGAGATCATGTGCTGCCAGGCAGGAGGGGGCTCACCCCCCTCCCTCCCCAGTTTTAAATTCATTGGTGGCCAGTGGGCCCCCCCTCCCTCCCTTGTATTTAACACATTGGTGGCCAGTGCGGACGGCCCCCCTCCCTCCCCTGTAGTTAACACATTGGTGGCCAGTGCGGCCGGCCCCCCCTCCCTCCTGCGATGTCTGTGACCGGCCGGGCGCTCCTCCTACTGGTTAGTGACAGGTTAGTGCTATAAGCAATGCGCCGCATAGACCTTTCACTTACCAGTAGGAGGAGCGCCCGGCCGGTCACAGACATCGCAGCTCGCAGATAAGTATAATGCTTCTAAAAATCGCTAAGTAACCATGGCAACCAGGACTGCAGTAGCGTCCTGGTTGCCATGGTTACCGATCGGAGCCCCAGCGATTAAACTGGGACTCCGATCGGTACTCTCCGCTGCCACCAATAATAGGGGGGGAGATTTTATTTAGGAGGGGGATGGGAGGGGGGGGCCCACTGCCCACCAATGAATCTACAGTACTACAGGGGAGGGAGGGGGGGCTGGCCGCACTGGCCACCGATGTGTTAACTACAGGGGAGGGAGGGGGGGCAGGCCACACTGGCCACCAATGTGTTAACTACAGGGGAGGGAGGGAGGGCCGGCCGCACTGGCCACCAATGAGTTAAATACAGGGGGGGGCTGCCAGGCAGCAGGGGGCAGTCATGTACACAGTTCTTTTAGTAGATTCTAACCTGAAGCGTCTCCATCACCATGGGAACGCCTCTGTGTTAGAATATACTGTCGGATCTGAGTTTCACGATCTAACTCAAATCCGATGGTATATTCTAACATAGAGGCGTTCCCATGGTGATGGGGACGCTTCAAGTTAAAATATACCATCGGATTGGAGAAAACTCCGATCTGATGGTATATTAATAGGGACTCCTGACTTTGCATTAAAAGTCAATGGGGGACGGATCCATTTGCAATTGCACCATATTGTGTCAACGTCAAACGGATCTGTCCCCATTGACTTGCATTGTAATTCAGGACGGATCCGTTTGGCTCCGCACGGCCAGGCGGACACCAAAACGACTTTTTTTTCATGTCCGTGGATCCTCCAAAAATCAAAGAAAACCCACGGATGAAAAAACGGTCACGGATCACGGACCTATGGACCCCGTTTTTGTGGACCTTATAAAAAAACGGTCGTGTGCATGAGGCCTTAGAATATACGGACGAAGTGAAAAATCAGATCTAAAAAGCTTTTATGCAGACAGATCAGCGGATCCGTCTGTGTGAAAGTAGCCTACGGACAAGGATGACGGATGCGGATGGCAATCTTGTGTGCATCCGTGTTTTTTCACGGACCCATTGACTTGAATGGGTCCGTGAACCGTTGTCCGTCAAAAAAATAGGACAGGTCATATTTTTTTGACAGACAGGAAACACGGATCACGGATGCGGCTACAAAACGGTGCATTTTCCGATTTTTCCACGGACCCATATATTTTTTTTGCGGGGCCACGGAACGGAGCAACGGATGCGGACAGCACACGGAGTGCTGTCAGCATCTTTTTTGGCCCCATTGAAGTGAATGGGTCCGCATCCGAGCCGCCAAAACTGCGGCTCGGATGCGGACCAAAACAACGGCCGTGTGCATGAGGCCTAAGAATAATTATACAAAACAAAAAATAAATAATAATTTGCATGTTATTTAAATATAATTTCCTGCTGAACTTAACAGACCTGACTATAAATGCCAACTACACATGTATCAGCATCTGGCCCTGATTCAAGTTTCTCCTACTCAAGTGGAATAAACAAGCTGTGGAGAAAGGTGACTACCCTCAGTGATCAACTGTGCTACTTAATGAGTACACAGTTGGGTGAGGGCTTGCTCATAACTAGTCAGCAGTGCGGGAGCATGGCCAGATCCACATAACACTATTTCAACATCATTCATTCCATTCTTAGGGCTCGTTCACACGACCGTGGCCCAGCTGCATGGGGATCGTGGACCCATTCACTTGAATGGGTCCGCGATCCCTCCGTTCCGCAAAAAGATAGAGCATGTTCTATCTTTTTGGGGTGCGGAGGCATGGAATGTAACCCCAGAAAGCACTCCGTAGTGCTTCCGTTGTGTTCCGTTCCGTGCTTCCGTTCCGCATCTCCAGATTTGCGGACCCATTGAAGTGGGTCTAGACTAGAGCATAATAATAATCTTTAGACCGAATTCAGATGGCCATTCCAATTTCTGTATGGAAAACATGGACATATATGGACATCTATATGATCTTGTCTGGTCTGATGGTTTTTACCCACAGAGCTATTCATTTAACCCCTTACGGACACATGACGTACCGGTACGGCATGTTTCCCGAGTCCTTAAGGACACATGACGTACCGGTACATCATGTGTTGTTCCGATCACCGCCGCCCAGTGGGCGGTGATCGGAACAAGGTGCCAGGTCAATTCAGACCTGCGGTTTGCGACTTTTACCTGGTGCGGCGGTGGTGCCATCGGGTCCCCATGGGGCTGTGGGGGGGACCCGATGGCATGGAAGGCAGCGCGATGCCTTCCGGTGAAGAGCCTGTGAGATCCAGCCCCCTGGATCTCACAGGCCAGAAGCTGTATCAGTAATACTCACTGTATTACTCATACAGCCAATGCATTCCAATACAGAAGTATTGGAATGCATTGTAAAGGATTAGACCCCCAAAAGTTCAAGTCCCAAAGTGGGACAAAAAATAAATTGAAAAAAAAAGTATGAAAAAATAAAAAGTTTCAAGTAAAAATAAACAAAAACGTAATTTTCCCCAAATAAAGTTAAAAAAGATTGGTTAAAAATTAGGGGGGGGGGGGGGGGTATAAGTATACAAATTAGGTATTGCCGCGTCCGTATCGACCGGCTCTATAAACATATCACATGACCTAACCCCTCAGATGAACACCGTAAAAAATAAAAGCTGTGCTAAATAAACCATTTTTTTGTCATCTTACATCACAAAAAGTACAACAGCAAGCGATCAAAAAGGCGTTTGCCCACCAAAATAGTACCAATCTAACCGTCACCTCATCCCACAAAAAATGAGCCCCGACCTAAAACAATCGCCCAAAAAATAAAAAAACTATGGCTCAGAATATGGAGACACTAAAACATCATTTTTTTTGTTTGAAAAAAGCTGTTATTGTGTAAAACTTAAAAATAAACAAAAACGTCATTTTCCCCAAATAAAGTAAAAAAAAAATTGGTAAAAAATAGGGGGAAAAAAAAGTATACATATTTGGTATCACTGCGTTCGTATCGACCGAATCTATAAAAATATCACATGACCTAACCTCTCAGATGAACACAGTAAAAAATAAAAAATAAAAACTGTGCTAAATAAACCATTTTTTGTCACCTTACATCACAAAAAGTGTAATAGCAAGCGATCAAAAAGTCATATGCACCCCAAAATAGTGCCAATCAAACAGTCATCTCATCCCGCAAAAAATGAGACCCTACCTAAACAATCGCCCAAAAACTGAAAAAACCATGGCTCTCAGAATATGGAGACACTAACACAAGATTTTTTTTTTGTTTCAAAAATTATATTATTGTGTAAAACTTACATAAATAAAAAAAAAGTATACATATTAGGTATCGCCGCATCCGTATCGACCGGCTCTATAAAAATATCACATGACCTAACCCCTCAGATGAACACCGTAAAAAATTTAAAATAAAAACTGTCCTAAATAAACCATTTTTTGTCACCTTACATCACAAAAAGTGTAATAGCAAGCGATCAAAAAGTCACACGCACCCCAAAATAGTGCCAATAAAACCGTCATCTCATCCCACAAAAATCATACCCTACCCAAGGTAATCGCCCAAAAACTGAAAAAATTATGGCTCTCAGACTATGGAAGCACTAAAACATGATTTTTTTTGCTTCAAAAATTATATTATTGTGTAAAACTTACATAAATAAAAAAAAAGTATACATATTAGGTATCGCCGCATCCGTATCGACCGGCTCTATAAAAATATCACATGACCTAACCCCTCAGATGAACACCGTAAAAATTTTTAAATAAAAACTGTCCTAAATAAACCATTTTTTGTCACCTTACATCACAAAAAGTGTAATAGCAAGCGATCAAAAAGTCACACGCACCCCAAAATAGTGCCAATAAAACCGTCATCTCATCCCACAAAAATCATACCCTACCCAAGGTAATCGCCCAAAAACTGAAAAAATTATGGCTCTCAGACTATGGAAGCACTAAAACATGATTTTTTTTGCTTCAAAAATGAAATCATTGTATAAAACTTACATAAATAAATAAAAAGTATACATATTAGGTATCGCCGCATCCGTGACAACCTGGTCTATAAAAATATCACATGATCTAACCTGTCAGATGAATGTTGTAAATAACAAAAAATTAAAACGGTGCCAAAACAGCTATTTCTTGTTATCTTGCCTAAAAAAAGTGTAATATAGAGCAACCAAAAATCATATGTACCCTAAACTAGTACCAACAATACTGCCACCCTATCCCGTAGTTTCTAAAATGGGGCCACTTTTTTGGAGTTTCTACTCTAGCGGTGCATCAGGGGCAGGGGCGTAACTAGAAGTGACTGGGCCCCACAGCAAATATTTGTAAGGGCCCACCCAGCGCGCTTCGCACCTCCCTCCTCCTGTGTAAACCCCACTCCTTTGGCACAGTGTAGAGGTATACTGTATATTGTGGGGCACAGTGGATGCTAAATGTGTATAACATAAACATATTTCACATGAAAACTTACAGTTACTTGACCCTTGGGGATCTTGGACACCACTTCAACACTTTGGCCGGGGGCTCGGTGGAGCTGATGTTGTGCCTTATCCTAATGAGAAAGATTTCATAATAAGGATTTGGAGAAGGGGCAGAGGGATAGCAGAGCAGGGAGAGGCTGGTGCTGCTACTAGGGGGTCATACCATGGGGGAGTAATAAAGCCCACCATAATGCCCCCCCCAGTAGTAATAATTCTCCTTATAAATTATGCAAAAATACCCCCTTGTAATGCCCCCAGTTGAGCTAATGTCCCCATAGTGCCCCCATAATGTCCCAGTATAAAATACCCCTATATAGTGCCCCCAGTAAATGCCTCCATAGTGCTCCTCTCCCCCCTTCCTGCTAGTGCCCCCCATAATGTACCAGTATAAAATGCCCCATATATAGTGCCCCAGTAGATTCCCCTCAGTGTCCGGCCTCTGATAGGCTGCCGGCCTAGTGTCCCCCATAATGCCCCCCCCATCATGTGCCAGTATCAAGTGCCTCTCTCTCCCCCCCCACATGTCCCAGTATCATAGTGCCATCTCCCCCCCCACAAAAAAAGTGCCAGTATCAAGTGCCTCTCTCTCCCCCCCCCATGTGCCAGTATCAGGTGCCAACCCCCCCTCCCCCCAGGTGCCAGTATCAGGTACCAACCCCCCCCCCCCCCATGTGCCAGTATCAGGTGCCTCTCTCCCCCCCCATGTGCCAGTATCAGGTGCCAACCCCCCCTCCCCCCCAGGTGCTAGTATCAGGTGCCTCCCCTCATGTGCCAGTATTAGGTGCCTCCCCCCCCCATGTGCCAGTATCAGGTGCCAAACCCCCAGGTGCCAGTATCAGGTGCCAATCCCTCTCCCCCCCATGTGCCAGTATCAGGTGCCTCCCCCCCCCATGTGCCAGTATCAGTTGCCAACCCCCCCCAGGTGACAGTATCAGGTGCCAACCCCTCTCTCCCCCAGGTGCCAGTATCAGGTGCCTCTCTCCCCCCCCATGTGCCAGTATCAGGTGCCAACCCCCCCCCCCCAGGTGCCAGTATCAGGTGCCAACCCCTCTCTCCCCCCCATATGCCAGTATCAGGTGCCTCTCTCCCCCCCATGTGCCAGTATCAAGTGCCAACCCCCCCTCCCCCCCAGGTGCCAGTATCAGGTGCCAACCCCTCTCCCCCCATGTGCCAGTATCAGGTGCCTCCCCCCCCATGTGCCAGTATCAGGTGCCAACCCCCCTCCCCCCCAGGTGCCAGTATCAGGTGCCAACCCCTCTCCCCCCCAGGTGCCAGTATCAGGTGCCAACCCCTCCCCCCCATGTGCCAGTATCAGGTGCCTCCCCCCATGTGCCAGTATCAGGTGCCTCTCCCACCCCCCCCATGTGCCAGTATCAGGTGCCAACCCCCCCCAGGTGCCAGTATCAGGTGCCAACCCCTCCCCCCCCATGTGCCAGTATCAGGTGCCTCTCTCTCCCCCCCCATGTGCCAGTATCAGGTGCCTCCCCCCATGTGCCAGTATCAAGTGTCCCCCGCTCCCCCCATGGCAGTAACAGTCGGGTATTAAAAAAATAATAATAAACACTTCTACTTACCTCCATGTCAGCGATGCGATGCAGCCTCTTCCTGTGTCCCGCCCTGTATGTCTATAGAGGGAGTCAGTGCTTGTATTTCAGAAAAGGTTTCTGCTGGGTTTCGAACCCACGACCTTCTGTATCAGAGGAAAAGCATCTAACCACAAGACCATAAGAGAAACCTTGCTGCTGACTGAAAAAAAATGAGACTTCTACTGTTATAGCTGGCTAAGTGTACATCTATACACATGACAGCTGCTCATATATAGAGATATAGCAGAGCTGAGTGTGCTGGGACAGCTGTCATATAGAGATATAGCAGTGCTGGGTGTGTTGGGGCAGCTGTGTATAGATGTACACTTAGCCAGCTATGACAGTAGAAGTCTCATTTTTTTTCAATCAGTTGTAATGCAGCCTTTATGGTTGTGAGGGTAAATGCTTTGCCTCTGATACACTGATACTTTGGAGGTTGTGGGTTCAAATCCCAGACACATCAGAAGACTTTAGGAGACAGTAAGATTAGATCACATTAGCGAGGGAGCCTGGTCAGCTGCTGTGAAGGGGCCCTGAACAGTAAGACATCGATATTTAACGAACTTGAAAATAAACTGTCACACACGCTGCCAGGACGCCGGGGCCCCGAAGCAGCTGCTTCCCCTGTACTTACGCCACTGATCAGGGGGGCTTCAAATGGGACATACCGTATGGCATTCCTTTCCTTCTGCGCCCTGCCGTGTGCCCGTACAGCTGTTTACGACCACATATGGGGAGTTTCTGTAAACTACAGAATCAGGTCCATAAATATTGAGTTTGGTTTAGCTGTTAATCCTTGCTTTGTAACTGAAAAAAAATTATTAAAATGGAAAATCTGCCAAAAAAGTGAAATTTTGAAATTGTATCTCTATTTTCCATTAATTCTTGTGGAACACCTAAAGGGTTAACAAAGTTTGTACAATCAGTTTTGAATACCTTGAGGGGCGTAGTTTATAGAATGGGGTCATTTTGGGGTGGTTTCTATTATGTAAGCCTCGCAAAGTGACTTCAGACCTGAACTGGTCCCTAAAAATTTGGTTTTTGAAAATTTCTGAAAAATTTCAAGATTTGCTTCTAAACTTCTAGGCCTTGTAACATCCCCAAAAAATAAAATATCATTCCCAAAACGATCCAAACATGAAGTAGACATATGGGAAATGTAAAGTAATAACTATTTTTGGAGGTATTACTATGTATTATAGAAGTAGAGAAATGGAAACTTGGAAACTTGCAATTTTTTATAAATTTTTGGTAAATTTGGTATTTTTTTATAAATAAAAATGAATTTTTTTTACTTCATTTTACCAGTGTCATGAAGTACAATATATGACGAGAAAACAATCTCAGAATGGCCTGGATAAGTCAAAGCGTTTTAAAGTTATCAGCACTTAAAGTGACACTGGTCAGATTTGCAAAAAATGGCCTGGTCCTTAAGGTGAAATAGGGCTGAGTCCTTAAGGGGTTAAAGGAATGAGTCTCAGATGGAAAACGGACAAGAATGGTGCATGTGGCGAGTTTCCAAAAAACGGAACTGGGAATTGCACCGTTTACTTTAAAGGGACTGTGTGCTATACATGTAGAATCCAGAGAGCACGCATTTGACAAATACATCTGAATCAGGTTTTTTATTTTTTTATAAAGCAGCTACATATTCCACAACACCTTACAATTCATAGGGAACATGTACAAATAAAATTTCATACCTGTTTTCCCGCATGTGAATTTCCCATGTGAATTTAGCCTAAGGATGGTTTCGCAGGTTTTGGCAAAAAAAGCCACTTGTGCCAGTTTTCCATGCAGTCTTTTTGAGACAAAGCGAGGAGTGGGTTTAAACGAAATGGGAAATATAAAGGAAGGACTTCAACTTCACTTTACTGCCGGATCCACTTCTGGCTTTGGTTAGAAAAAACTGCAGCAAAAACTGCAGCGGTGTTTAAAAAAAAAAAGCTATGGGTAAAAAACAGCCTTAGGGCTCATGCACACGACCGTGGCTTTTGTCCGCATCCGATCCGCATTTTGTGCAGGTTGGATGAGGACCCCTTCACTTCAGTGGGGCTGCAAAAGATGCGGACAGCACACTGTCTGCTGTCCACATCCGTATGTCCATTCGGCGGCAGCTGCAAAAGAATAGAACATGTCCTATTCTTGTCTGTTTTACGGACAAGGATAGATAACACTGTTCGATAGAGCGCCGGACGTCCCGTTCCGCTAAATGTGGAATGCTGGTATGTGTGTTTTGCAGGTCCGTGATTTGCGGAAATTGTTGTAGAAATTTCTGCAACTGAAAATCAATACAGTTGTTTTGGTGACAAGCACATAAATTTCTGCACGCCCTATTCAAATGAATGGAACTGATTTTCAGTTGCAGAAATGTCTGCCACAAAATCTGCTGAGACTGAATGGATCAAATAGATCATTCTCCAATTTGGTTCTTCATAAGGATCATAAATGATTGCATATTTTGATGTTATGTACGTATAGCAGTGAACTTAGGAGATTTATAAATGTGTAATATGGAGAGGAGGTAAAATGGAAAGATGGAAATTTTACTGTATATACTGTATTTTTTTTTCTCTTTCTTTGGGAGGAAGGGGGTTCTTTCATTTTTGTATTTTTGTGGATGCATATTTTTGTTGTATTCTGATTTAAAGGAAAAATAAAACAAGAACTATGTGAAAAAAAATAGTAATCTAAGGCCCCTTTCACACGGGCAAGTATTCCGTGCGGGTGCAATGCGTGATGTGAACGCATTGCAGCCGCACTGAATCCGGACCCATTCATTTCTATGGGGCTGTGCACATGAGCTGTGATTTTCACGCATCACTTGTGCGTTGCGTGAAAATCGCAGCATGCTCTATATTTTGCGTTTTTCACGCAACGCAGGCACCATAGAAGTGAATGGGGCCGCGTGAAATTCGCAAGCATCCGCAAGCAAGTGCGGATGCGGTGCGATTTTCACGCACGGTTGCTAGGAGATGATCGGGATGGGGACCCGATCATTATTATTTTTCTTTATAACATGGTTATAAGGGAAAATAATAGCATTCTGAATACAGAATGCATAGTAAAATAGCGCTGGAGGGGTTAAAAAAATATATATATAAATTTACCTCACCTTAATCCACTTGTTCGCGCAGCCGGCATCTCTTCTGTCTTCATCTGTGAGGAATAGGACCTTTGATGACGTCACTGCTTTCATCACATGGTTCATCACATGATCTATCACCATGGTGATGGATCATGCGATGGACCATGTGATGAACGCAGTGACGTCATCAAAGGTCCTATTCCTCACAGAACAAGACAGAAGAGATGCCGGCTGCGCGAACAAGTGGATTAAGGTGAGTTAAATTATTATTTATTTATTTTTAACCCCTCCAGCCCTATTGTACTAAGTATTCTGTATTCAGAATGCTATTATTTTCCCTTATAACCATGTTATAAGGGAAAATAATACAATCTACACAACCTTGAACCCAAACCTGATCTTCTGTGAAGAAGTTCGGGTCTGGGTACCACAGTCAGTTTTTTATCACGCGCGTGCACAACACATTGCACCCGCGCGATAAAAACTGAACAACGGAACGCAATCGCAGTGAAACTGACTGCAATTGCGTACCTACTCGCGCGGGTTTGCCGCAACACATCCGGACCTTATCCAGACACGCTCATGTGAAAGAGGCCAAAGAGGCCTAAACAAGAAAATTGACCAACTTGCTCACAGTTAGGCCTCTTTCACAGGACCGTTTTTTTAATGGTTCCGCAAAAAAACGGAATGTACTCCGTATGCATTCCATTTCCGTATTTACGTTTTTCCGTTCCGTTGAAAGATAGAACATGTCCTATTATTGCCTGCAAATCACGTTCCGTGGCTCCATTGAAGTCAATGGGTCCGCCAAAAAAACGGAACACATATGGAAATGCATCCGTATGTCTTCCGTATCCCTTCCTTTTTTTGCAGAATCATTGAAAATGTTATGCCCAGCCCAATTTTTTCTATGTAATTACTGTATACTGTATATGCCATACGGAAAAACGGAACTGAAACGGAAACACAACAGAAACAAAAAACGGAACAACGGATCCATTTAAAACAGACAGCAAAACACTGAAAAAGCCATACGGTCGTGTGAAAGAGGCCTTACTACTACTACTACTAATAAGGCCTCTTTCACACTACCGTATGGCTATTTCAGTGTTTTGCGGTCTGTTTTTCACGGATCCATTGTTCCGTTTTTTGTTATCGTTGTGTTTCCGTTTCGGTTCCGTTTTTCCGTTCCGTTTTTCCGTATGGCATATACAGTATACAGTAATTACATAGAACAAATTGGGCTAGGCATAACATTTTCAATAGATGGTTTCGCAAAAAACGGAACGGATACGCATTTCCGTATGCATTCCGTTTTTTTTTTTTTTGCGGACCGATTGACTTTAATGGAGCCACGGAACGTGATTTGCGGCCAAATATAGGACATGTTCTATCTTTGCACGGAACGGAGATATGGAAACACAGAAACGGAATGCATACGGAGTACATTCCGTTTTTTTTGCGGACCAATTGAAATGAATGGTTCCGTATACGGATCGTATACGGAACGCAAAAAACGACCCGCAAAACGGAAAAATAAAACGGTAGTGTGAAAGAGGCCTAATAATAAAGGCTCATATACAGAGCCGTAATAGGGCTTCAATAGTGATGCTGTACCTCCTCTCCTGTACCTCCGTATGACTAGCATTTATAGCCAGTGTGTAGACCAAAACTAGGTTCACACAGCAAAATCCATAGCAGAAAAATCTGTAGCCGATCCTTAGCTGAATCTTTTCTTACAAACAGGACTGCCACCAACTACATTTCAGATATGCCTCCTAATCATCAATGCATATAACCCTTTCCCAATGGATTCTATAGAAACCCCAATCAAAGAAGTAACCCAACACTTCTCAAGCATTTTTCAAATCAGCTTCTGGAAAAAAGAAAAACGCTGCCATGTGCACACAGAAATAGTCAATTTGCCTAAGTTGCAGCCAATGGGAAGCTGTTGCTGATGTTTTTAATGTTGATTGTGCTGTGGAAAACCTAATTCCCCATTCACATGGCAGTATTTTACATTGGTATTTATAAGCACAGCAGGGAATCAGCCATACTATACACTATACATGCATCACTGCAGTTGATAGGTCATTGCCTAATAGTGACAGACCTTGGATAAAGTACACATATTTGGTTTTGCTGTAGAAACTACAATTACAAGTAACATTTCCTAAAACTGGTACGCTTTAGTACCACGATAAAGTCCTATCTGTCTAAGAGGTGTTACCTGAAGGAAAAATACAGAACTCGATAAGTAACTGTATTCCCAAATGGTATAAACAGCAGATGGGTGCATCCTATTAAGCACATCCAAGGGGTCTTTCTTGGCAGTTCTCATGACATTATTACATCTTGTTTGGCATTTTATATTTTGGATATTGCTTGGCATGATGCATCCTGTTTGGCATTTACTATGTGCATGTTACTTGGCTTATTAGATGTTGTTATGCTTATCACTTGGCATATTATGTCATGTTCTTTATAATACTGGTATGCCTAGATGAGAATATTTTTATTAGGCTGTGCTGGCGTGCACTGTGGGCACAGAGCTGTGATTCTAAGCACAGAACTGCATGTGGTAGGCAACGAACTTGTTTGCATAGGATTTTCTCCTTGCCCTAATGTGCATGTTTAGAGTATTTTACATGGATTTCCTCTGTCAAGTATGTCACAGTTTATCTATATTTAGATACTTTACTTGCCAGTACATTTATATATCCCAAAATTAAGCTTCACTACAATTTAATTGCAATGTAAAAATACAATTAAAATTTAAAAGACTGTGCCAACATTTTAGATTTCTATTAATGGATGATCAGCTGAGTTTCAGCAAAGGACATATTATAAAATGCCATCAATAAGTGTATGCATACTCTTGTAGGTTCATCAAGAAACTGCAAATAATTCTGATCCAGCTTCCCCCAAGGGAACATAGGCAAGATATCTACATGTACATGTATATAAACAGTCAAGTCACATTATTCTGACCACCAGCTAATATCCAGAGTGTGCAGTACGGAGAGCAGCTAGATGGGCTGGGAATGACTCACTAAGGTCCTGGAAGGTTGTCACAGGTATCTGGAGCCATGATGACTGCAGTGCATCCCATAGCTGCTGGAGGGTGCGTAGAGGAGGATCCATAGAGCGAAAATGACAATTGAGGTGGTCCCACAGATCAATTGGGTTCAAGGCTGGGGAATAAGGGAGCCAGGGTAATAGTTGGAGGTCTTGGTCATGCTCTTCTTTCCAATATTGGACATTTCTAGCTGTGTGACATGTCGCATTATCTTGCTGGAAGATCCCATCTACCCCAGGGAAGACAATCACCATGTATGGATGTACATGATCTGCAAGGATAGATTTATACGCAAATTGGTTGAGAGTGCCTTTCACATGGATGAGTGGGCCTAGAGAATGCGATGAATACATTACCCAGACCATATTGCTGCCACCATCAGCTTGTGTTCATCCAGCAATGGTTTCAGGGTATTCGTTTTCTGATGTTTCCATTAATGGAAAGTGGTATGCCGCAGTTTCCACGTCACTTATTCGCAATGGTGCCATTTGTCCACTCACAATACATTTTCACCAAGCAGCACATGAACAGTTTACAAACAGCGCAGTTTCATAAATAATGCCACCTTTGGCCTGAAAGCCAATAATCATCCTTTTTGCTACTCTAATAAAACACCGCTTTTAGCCATAACAACAACAAGGGACATGTGTACAGACAGCCTCTCGCACACCTTATGTACCCCACCAAGCCAGCTCCCAACACATGACTTTCTTCATTAGAAAAAGTCAAAAGAAGGAAGTGGTCATAATAATATGACTCGACTGTGTATATGAAGAATTTTTTTATTGCAGGATAATGACACTTTACTGCACTATACATAGGGGGACTCCATGATGACTACAAAATGAATTAATCCAGTGATTAGAAATAGAGTGAAACTACAATACTGCAAGAAATAGCTATGAAATCAATATTAGACATGATTTACTCCACATTGGAAAGTAGTAGACTTTACATTGACTTACCCCTTTACTGGATTGTTTATCATCTTCAGGGTCAAATGCAAAAATAACAAAGACCACAGCACACTCACTTGTGTCATATCCCTAACAGGGTCAGTGATGCAGTCACTCAGTCCATGAATCCCCAATGGACATCAAAGTGATCCAAAAATAGCGACAGCATCCAAACGGGTGTTACTATTTATATTTCCAACCTCAAAGCCTCAATTTGCTCCAAATGCTAGCAGAAATCCTAAACTGGTCTGATATATTCAAAGTTATAAGAAATCTTCGGTGTTAGATTTTGTACTACAGGGAGTGCAGAATTATTAGGCAAGTTGTATTTTTGAGGATTAATTTTATTATTGAACAACAACCATGTTCTCAATGAACCCAAAAAACTCATTAATATCAAAGCTGAATATTTTTGGAAGTAGTTTTTAGTTTGTTTTTAGTTTTAGCTATTTTAGGGGGATATCTGTGTGTGCAGGTGACTATTACTGTGCATAATTATTAGGCAACTTAACAAAAAACAAATATATACCCATTTCAATTATTTTTTTTTACCAGTGAAACCAATATAACATCTCAACATTCACAAATATACATTTCTGACATTCAAAAACAAAACAAAAACAAATCAGTGACCAATATAGCCACCTTTCTTTGCAAGGACACTCAAAAGCCTGCCATCCATGGATTCTGTCAGTGTTTTGATCTGTTCACCATCAACATTGCGTGCAGCAGCAACCACAGCCTCCCAGACACTATTCAGAGAGGTGTACTGTTTTCCCTCCTTGTAAATCTCACATTTGATGATGGACCACAGGTTCTCAATGGGGTTCAGATCAGGTGAACAAGGAGGCCATGTCATTAGATTTTCTTCTTTTATACCCTTTCTTGCCAGCCCTGCTGTGGATTACTTGGACGCGTGTGATGGAGCATTGTCCTGCATGAAAATCATGTTTTTCTTGAAGGATGCAGACTTCTTCCTGTACCACTGCTTGAAGAAGGTGTCTTCCAGAAACTGGCAGTAGGACTGGGAGTTGAGCTTGACTCCATCCTCAACCCGAAAAGGCCCCACAAGCTCATCTTTGATGATACCAGCCCAAACCAGTACTCCACCTCCACCTTGCTGGCGTCTGAGTCGGACTGGAGCTCTCTGCCCTTTACCAATCCAGCCACGGGCCCATCCATCTGGCCCATCAAGACTCACTCTCATTTCATCAGTCCATAAAACCTTAGAAAAATCAGTCTTGAGATATTTCTTGGCCCAGTCTTGACGTTTCAGCTTGTGTGTCTTGTTCAGTGGTGGTCGTCTTTCAGCCTTTCTTACCTTGGCCATGTCTCTGAGTATTGCACACCTTGTGCTTTTGGGCACTCCAGTGATGTTGCAGCTCTGAAATATGGCCAAACTGGTGGCAAGTGGCATCTTGGCAGCTGCACGCTTGACTTTTCTCAGTTCATGGGCAGTTATTTTGCGCCTTGGTTTTTCCACACGCTTCTTGCGAGCCTGTTGACTATTTTAAATGAAACGCTTGATTGTTCAATGATCACGCTTCAGAAGCTTTGCAATTTTAAGAGTGCTGCATCCCTCTGCAAGATATCTCACTATTTTTGACTTTTCTGAGCCTGTCAAGTCCTTCTTTTGACCCATTTTACCAAAGGAAAGGAAGTTGCCTAATAATTATGCACACCTAATATAGGGTGTTGATGTCATTAGACCACACCCCTTCTCATTACAGAGATGCACATCACCTAATATGCTTAATTGGTAGTAGGCTTTCGAGCCTATACAGCTTGGAGTAAGACAACATGCATAAAGAGGATGATGTGGTCAAAATACTCATTTGCCTAATAATTCTGCACGCAGTGTAGATTAGAACAGGACAGAGTGCTGCCAAAGTGTAGTTTTATTAGTTTTGGATGATATGAAATATCTTCACTTGTGGTGTCAGCATTTTGTGCACAAAACATGGTTCTGCTTGATGCTTGAGACAAGATATATACATATATACAGTATATATATACTCTTTACAAATATGCACAGTGGAATCTCTCCAGAAGACCACCTTTGAGAAAAACAACCCTTATTCAGATAAGATTTCCTGTGACAGATTTTCAGTTCCACCATGTATTATGCATACTGGCCATCTTCTTTGAGAGGTCCACTCCTCTAGAAGGCCATCTTTCAGTGCAATTTTGGGGGGTTGTCTCAAAGAGATTTCACAGTGTATTGTATAAACTGTCTAAACATACAAATCATCAATATCTGTTACTTAGAAACAAATCATGCAGTCATATTGACTGTCCCCTAAACCTTGCTAAACTATCTGTCACGGAACCATGAACCAGACGTACAACAAGAGATAAGTGAAAAATAAGAAGGCTTTATTGAAAATAAAGCTGTAAAGCAAAAGTCCAAACGAATGGTGAAACCGAAGCAGAGTCTTTGAGAGGCCAGAGATCAAGAACCAGCAGGGTAGTCAGACGAAGCCAGGATCAGGAACCAGCAGGGTAGTCAGACGAAGCCAGGATCAGGAACCAGCAGGGTAGTCAGACGAAGCCAGGATCAGGAACCAGCAGGGTAGTCAGACGAAGCCAGGATCAGGAACCAGAAGCAGCAGCAGTCTTAGAAGCATGTGAACACAGGAGGACCAAGCAAGGAACTGAAGCCACAGACCTCCTATATATATGAGCTAGGCATCCAGCTCCTCCCAGTGGGAAGGAGGAGCCGCAGGGTGGAAGGCTACAAGAAACCCAGAAACCAAGATGGCCGCCAGCACATGTCAAACGAAGGAGAACAGCAAGAAGGTAAGACCATGACAGTACCTCCCCCTCAAGGGCCCCTCCTCCGCGGAGCAAAAAACGGTTTCTGAGGGAAGCGTGCGTGGAAGGCTCGGAGCAAGGCAGGAGCATGGACATCTGCGGAGGGAACCCAGGAACGCTCCTCTGGACCATAACCACGCCAATGGACCAAAAACTGCACCCGACCGCGGACCAGGCGTGAGTCCAGGATATTGCTCACCTCATACTCCTCATGATTGCCCACTCGGACCGGACGAGGCCGAGGAACCGAGGAAGTGAAACGATTACACACCAGTGGCTTCAACAGGGAGACATGAAACACGTTAGAGATCCGCATGCCAGGAGGAAGCGCAAGGGCATAGGCTACCGGGTTTACCCTGCGAAGCACTCGGAAGGGACCAACAAAGCGAGGCGCCAGCTTGGGAGTGGGCACTCGAAGGTTGAGGTTGCGGGTGGACAACCATACACGGTCTCCGACCTGGTAGGAAGGAGCAGGCGCTCGTCTGCGATCAGCCTGGAGTCTCTGGCGCTGCGCAGAGGCCTCAAGGGACTTCTGGATCTGTACCCAAGAAGCACGTAGGACGGAAAGGTGATCCTCCACAGCCGGAATATCCTGGGGAGAGAATACCTCCGGTAACACGGCAGGTTGGAACCCATAATTGGCCATGAAGGGAGACGTCCCAGAGGAAGAGTTCACCGCCGTGTTCCTGGCAAACTCAGCCCAAGGCAGAAGGTCAACCCAATTGTCTTGGTGATCGGAGACATAGCAACGAAGGAATTGCTCCAAGGCCTGATTGGATCGTTCTGCGGCCCCATTGGACTGAGGGTGGTAGGCCGAGGAGAAGGAGAGATGAATCCCCAACTGGGAGCAAAAGGCGCGCCAGAACCTGGACACAAACTGACTCCCCCGATCCGACACAATCTCCTTGGGCAAACCGTGCAACCGGAAGACCTCCCTGGCAAAAATCGTGGCCAACTCTTGTGCAGAGGGTAACTTCTTGAGAGGAACACAGTGGCACATTTTGGAAAACCGATCCACAATCATGAGAATGACCGTATGGCCTCGGGATGCAGGGAGGTCCACAATAAAATCCATCCCCAGGTGTGACCATGGGCGCTCCCCGGTGGCTATGGGTTGCAGAAGGCCCAACGGAAGGTGCCGAGGGGACTTACTCTGGGCACAAACGGAGCATGCCGCTACATATGCGGCGATGTCGGAACGTAGGGAAGGCCACCAGAACAGACGTGAAACAGCCCAGGACAGCTGATTCTTTCCAGGATGCCCCGCGGTCTTGGAGTTATGGTAGGTTCGCAACAACCGAGTGCGCAACTCCTCAGGCACAAAACATCTGCCGTTAGGTCTCCCAGAGGGAGCACCAGATTGAGCCGCCAAAATCTGCTCACCCAGGGGAGAGGTCAGGCTGGTGCGAATGGCGGCCAGGATCTGATTCGGAGGTATGACCGAAGTCGGAATCGACTCCTCCCTGGACAGCTCGGAGTACTGCCGTGATAGGGCATCCGCCCTGATGTTCTTGGAACCGGGTAGGTAGGAGACCACGTAATTAAAACGTGACAAGAACAGAGCCCATCTGGCCTGACGTGGTGTCAATCTCTTGGCCTCAGAAAGGTAGGTCAGATTCTTATGGTCCGTCAGGATGAGAACCGGAACCACCGAACCCTCGAGCAAGTGCCTCCATTCTTTAAGGGCCTGCACGATGGCCAATAACTCCCTGTCACCAATCTGATAGTTGCACTCCGCGGAAGACAGTTTCCGGGAGTAAAACCCACAAGGAAGCAGAGGACCCTCTGGTGTTCTACGCTGAGACAGAAGGGCGCCTACTCCCGTCTCAGACGCGTCCACCTCGAGGACAAAGGGCAACCCAGGGTTGGGATGCGACAGAATCGGAGCCGACACAAAAGCGGACTTTAGGGCCTCAAAAGCTCGGATGGCCTCGAGCGGCCAGACCTGGGAATTACTGCCCTTCCTGGTCAGATCCGTGAGAGGCTTGGCCAGCATGGAAAAGTCCCTGATGAACTTCCGATAATAATTGGCGAAGCCCAAAAAGCGCTGCAGGGAACGAAGACCACTGGGCTGGGGCCACTGTAAGACAGCCGAAACCTTCTCAGGATCCATGGAGAACCCCTCAGCGGAAATGATGTAACCTAAGAAGGTTACAGTAGGTGAACCCGATTTTGTGTCAATCTCGCTCTCTTTCTCGGCGAGATTGAGCACCTACGAGCCCCATCGCGGGAGCCAGCGCCTCAACTCTCCGGGGTTCTCCTTCTGTCTTCGCCGCTCTCCGTTGTTGACTCGGCGCACCCCGGTTCTTCGTCTCGCGAGATCTCGGATTTTAAATAAAAATTTACGAGACGAAGAACCGGGGTGCGCCGAGTCAACAACGGAGAGCGGCGAAGACAGAAGGAGAACCCCGGAGAGTTGAGAAGACCCCCCGGATAGCGGAGAAGACCCGTCGGGATAGCGGAAGAAGAAGAGCCCCCCCTGGTAAAAGAGCTAATAAAGAAGACAGGGGGCGGCCTCCGGAGCAGAAAAATAAAATATTTTAATACACTGTGTGGTTTATTTGTGTTTTTACCACTTTTCTTGCAGGTGAATGGGTAGGGGTACGATGTACCCCATACTCATTCACTTAGGGTGGGGGGCCGGTATCTGGGGGCCCCCTTATTAAAGGGGGCTCCCAGATTCCGATAAGCCTCCCGCCCGCATACCCCGACAACCAACGGCCAGGGTTGTCGGGAAGGGGCCCTGTCCTCATCAACATGGGGACAGGGTGCTCTGAGGTGGGGGGGCCGCAGTGCGCCCCCTGCCCCAGAGCACCCAACCCCCCCATGTTGAGGGCATGCAGCCTGGTACGGCTCAGGAGGGGGGGGGGGCGCTCGCTCGTCCCCACTCCCTTCCTGGCTGGCCGGGTAGCGTGCTTTGGATACGGGTCTGGTATGGATTGTAGGGGGACCCCCTACGCAGTTTTTTTCGGCGTAGGGGGGGCTCTCCTTACAACCCATAACAGACCTAAGGGCCCGGTATGCTCCTGAGGGGGGGACCCATGCCGGATTTTTATTTAAAATCCGGCGGGGACTTCCCCCTCAGGATTCATAACAAACGCCGCACACGTGTAGAATTGGCGGGAATCCAAGTCGGATCTCCCGTCGCTTCTATGACGCGCTTGCTGGGATGTGCTGTCACTATTCCAGTGAGTGCGAGATCTCGGCACCATGTCGCCGAGTATCAGCGCGACGCTGTCGTGCTAAAAGCACAATATCACAAACACCTACTGTACCTGGGATCGGTGAAATTCGCATTTCTCAAGCTTACCGAACAGCTTGTTCTCTCGTAACCGTTGCAACACTCGTCTGACATCCAGAATGTGGGCCTCCATGGATTCAGAATATACCAAGATGTCATCCAAATAGACCACCACACACTGCTGCAACAGGTCACGGAAAACATCGTTGATGAATTCCTGAAAGACTGCGGGCGCATTGCACAACCCAAAGGGCATAACCAAGGATTCATAATGACCGGTCCTGGTGTTAAACGCGGTCTTCCACTCATCGCCCGCCTTGATCCTTACCAGGTTATATGCCGCCCTCAGGTCGAGTTTGGTAAAGACCGTGGCCCCTTTAAGGCGATCGAACAGCTCGGAAATCAAGGGTATCGGGTAAGCGTTCTTGATCGTGATGCGATTGAGACCCCTGTAATCGATGCAAGGCCTCAACTCACCGCCCTTCTTTTTCACAAAGAAAAATCCAGCCCCTGCCGGGGACGAGGATTTGCGAATGTGTCCGCGTGAAAGCGCCTCCCTCACGTACTCCTCCATGGCCTCATTCTCCGCTACCGACAGTGGATAGACTTTGCCACGAGGAGGAACGGCACCAGGTTGTAACTCTATGGCACAATCGTATGGGCGGTGCGGAGGTAGGGCAACCGCGCGCACCTTATCGAATACATCCCGATACTCCTCGTATTCAGGAGGCAACAGAGAGTCCGAGGAAGTACACAGCAACTTGACAGACCCATGGATGCAACTAGCCCCACACTGCGGTGACCACGAGAGGATCTCGGCCGATCTCCAATCGAAAGTCGGATTATGCTTCTGGAGCCAGGGGTAGCCCAAGACCACCGAGTAGTGTGGAGACGAAATAACCTGGAGGCAGACCGACTCTCTGTGAACGGCACCAATGGCTATCCCCACTGGAAGGGTCTCATGAGTCACGTGTGACGACAGAAGGGGTCTGCCGTCTATCGCCTCAAGAGCCAGTGGGGAACCTCGAGCCTGCAGAGGAATGGAATTGGCGGCAGCGAACACACTATCAATGAACAAACCACCAGCACCAGAGTCCACCAACGCCTGGGTCGTCACCGAGCCCCCGACCCAGGAGAGGACAACAGTGATCAGTGGTTTGTCAACACGGGAAACCGGGGACGAGGAGACTGCACCCAAGATCTGCCCCCGACAGGATCTCAGGTACGAGCGTTTCCCGGACGGTTCGGACATGCCAACCGAAAATGCCCACCGAGACCACAGTACATGCATCGACCCTCGTGTCTCCGGAGTACCCTCTCCCCCTCGGACAGGCGAGCAAACCCCAGCTGCATGGGTTCACCCCCAGACAAGTCATCCCCAGGAGGCGTGGGAGGAGAGGGAGGCACGGGTGGGACAGCAAACGTAGGCGCCAATCTGTTAGAAGACCTCCGCAGGCTCTCCTTAAAGGAAGGTCTCTCCCTGAGTCTGGTGTCAATCAAAATCAGGAAAGAAATAAGAGACTCGAGCTCCACTGGTAGGTCCTTAGCTGCAACCTCATCCTTCAAGGCATCCGAGAGACCATGAGAGAAAGCAGCGACCAGAGCCTCATTATTCCAGCCCACCTCTGCTGCCAGGGTACGAAACTCAATGGCGTATTCAGCTACGGATCGTGAACCCTGTCTGATGGACATAAGGAGCTTCGCAGCAGAGGCAGCACGAGCCGGCACATCGAATACCTTCCGAAGAGAAGCAACAAAACCGGAAAACTCGGCAACCACCGGATTGTTGTTCTCCCATAAAGGGCTGGCCCAGGCCAAGGCCTTGTCCGAGAGCAGCGAGATCAAGAAGCCCACCTTTGATCTCTCAGTAGGAAAGGCATGTGGCAGCAACTCGAAATAAATGCCCACCTGGTTAAGGAAACCTCGGCACTGAGTTGGCTCTCCCCCAAAGCGCTGAGGAAGAGGGGCAGAACCGGTCATACCCCGAAACACCGCAGGCGCAACAACAGGAGCGGCAGTAGGAGCGACAACCGACCCATCGGCAACGGGAGCGAAATGAGCCGTGCGTTCAAGCAGGGTTTGCAACGCCACAGCGAACCGACCCAACAGGTGATCCTGCTGATCAAGTCTGGCAACCAGCATGGGTAGCGAGGATGGCCCTGTACCGTCAGAACTCATTGCTTGGTCCTAATGTCACGGAACCATGAACCAGACGTACAACAAGAGATAAGTGAAAAATAAGAAGGCTTTATTGAAAATAAAGCTGTAAAGCAAAAGTCCAAACGAATGGTGAAACCGAAGCAGAGTCTTTGAGAGGCCAGAGATCAGGAACCAGCAGGGTAGTCAGACGAAGCCAGGATCAGGAACCAGCAGGGTAGTCAGACGAAGCCAGGATCAGGAACCAGCAGGGTAGTCAGACGAAGCCAGGATCAGGAACCAGCAGGGTAGTCAGACGAAGCCAGGATCAGGAACCAGAAGCAGCAGCAGTCTTAGAAGCATGTGAACACAGGAGGACCAAGCAAGGAACTGAAGCCACAGACCTCCTATATATATGAGCTAGGCATCCAGCTCTTCCCAGTGGGAAGGAGGAGCCGCAGGGTGGAAGGCTACAAGAAACCCAGAAACCAAGATGGCCGCCAGCACATGTCAAACGAAGGAGAACAGCAAGAAGGTAAGACCATGACACTATCAATATGTAAGTAGAATTAAAGGACCAAATGAAATGGAGTAGGACCACAGGTTCAGTTTGTGTCTTTGTAGTCTGTTACCATGGAAACATCATGGTCTGTATAGGAGCTGTAGACACGAAACAGGAGCATTTTGACCATTCACCAAGTTGAATTAACATTTAATTTAAAAGGAATGTGTGGCGAAATCAACCTCGCCACTGGGTGGTGGAGAAGCCTTGTTGCCAGCCTCTTGCCCCAGGATTATGGGCCCTCTCATCAGCCCATGCTAAACTTAAACCCCATGACGATTTGACTGTGTTTGTGGCATCTGAGCGCTGTTTGGATATATTGAGCACTCAGATCCAAGCCATCTGGGGATATGTTGAATGTCTATGTTTACTGTAATGGTTGGGACATTGTATATTTGAGTAGTGATGTCTGTCCTATTGTCTCCACGTGTGTATTGGCGATTTCCCTTTGTCCTGAGAGATAATTGAATTACTCCTCGGTTGTCTCCAGGACAGAAGACATTGTGTATTCTCCTGCCTGTGATAATTACATCAACCCATTGTGTAAGGTAATTGTATCACAGGCAGAGGGGAGGATTTTGTGTGGGAGTGCTTTACTGTATTGTACGTGTTTATTGGTTGTTTTTACAAAACCCTGTGGGTGGTACTAGTGTGTAACAATGTTATATAAGAACAATAAACACACAGCTCTGGCTGTCCACTGCTTGACCCTCAACACAGAGCCTTGTCTCTTTCTTGGGGGATTCACTGTATGCTGTTAGAGACTGATTGCTAGGAGTGTAAGCCGCTTGGGTGCGTTTCCTATTCGTCTGCTAGCAGCTATTCGTGAGGTTCCGTTCGGGAGTTTGGAGTATTCCCTTGTATGACGTTACAATTGGTGGCAAGCGGCGGAATCGTTCTCACAGCCCAGAAAGACAGCTACAAAATAACATCATTCCCTGGAATTACAATTTGAGGGCAACGCATGTGCCAGTACGGCGACCCTGACAGCAGCAGGATGGAACCAGCAATGGCATACGATGAGGAAGACCTGGATGGCCAGGATGCATTAAGGAAAGGCATCTGGTACCAGGCCCTGGATAATGTACAATACCAGCGAGGCGAAAGTCTCCCCAGTGAAGAGCAGCGATTGCAGAATCAAGTGGCCCTGCGGATACCCTTCCTGGGAGAGCAGCCCCTGGAGGAATGGGTGAAGGAACTAGAGCACCGGGTATGGCAGGAGCTATGGCTGGAGGATACCTACCAGGCGCTCTGGTGGTATATGGCACAGTATATACCCTGGACAGCTGACCATGACAAGACAGAGGGAGAGGAGTTTGATGGTCCTGGCTTGTTATGGGAGTCCTTTACAGAGCCTGACTTTGGGAGCCCTGCACAGTCCAGACTTCAGGACATTTTCTATGAGAGGGAGGCTAGGCAGGATTGGGATGACCCCCATGAGGTAGAGAAAGACCTGGCTCACCTAGCAATCCTGGAGTGGGAACTGGACCAGGACTACCGAGATCTTTTCCACTCCATTGGGAAGGCTCAGCAGGACAGCAAGATGACAGACCCGCATCCAGACCCATTCAGCTGATTTACTGGGAAGAACCCCAGATGGCCGGTGGAGGTGGGACCGAGGTCTCTCCACCGCTCCTGCAGGGAATTGGGAGCCCAGTCTCCATTCCCCAGCGGCAGGCTGAGTTACAGGGGGCAGAGACAGTCGGTCCTGTCCCCCAGCGGCACAGTGTCCTACAGGGAATAGAGAGCCCAGTCTCCTTTCCCCAGCAGCAGGACACTGTATTGGGAGCAGAGACGGTCGGTCTCCCTCCCCAGAGGCTAGAAGTATGTATGGGAGAGGAGCTTGCTACCCCCTCTCCCCAGCGGCAATGTGATTTATTGGGAATTGGGAGCCCAGTCTCTATTCCCCAGCGGCAGCCTGAGGTACAGGGGACAGAGACAGACGGTCCTGTCCCCCAGCGGCAGTGTGATCTATTGGGAATTGGGAGCCCAGTCTCCATCCCACAGCAACAGAAGGATTTGTTGGGAATTGGGAGCCCAGTCTCCATTCCCCAGCGGCAGCTTAACGTACCAGGGGGAGACAGTAAGCCCCACAACCGTGCAGATGGGACCGTGGTCTCTGCACTCACAGCACAGGGGGTAGGGAGAGTCAGTCCTGTCCCCCAGAAACAGGGCTGTTTAGCCAAAGGGGAGACAGTCGGTCTCCCCCCACAGCAGCATAGTGGTTTATCTAAAGGGGAGACAGTCGGTCTCCCCCTCCAACAACCAGGCTACAACCAGGCTTCTTCCATGGTAGCGCTGGCACCAGGGCAAAGTACCGCTGGTCTCTGCCCACTCAGCAACCCACCAAGGCAGTCTACCAGTCCCCCACACAGCCGTAGTGAGGCACATGGACATGGAAAAGTTTATCCCTTGCTCAGGTGTAGTAACCATTTATTGTGGGTGGGCTGTACTGCTGTTTCTATTTTGTGGGTGGGCTGCTGGACTAACAAGGGCACTGACCGGCAGAAGGTCAGATACCCTGTTAGTCTGTTTGGAAAAGGGAAGAAATGTAGCGAAATCAACCTCGCCACTGGGTGGTGGAGAAGCCTGGTTGCCAGCCTCTTGCCCCAGGATTATGGGCCCTCTCATCTGCCCATGCTAAACTTAAACCCCATGACGATTTGACTGTGTTTGTGGCATCTGAGCGCTGTTTGGATATATTGAGCGCTCAGATCCAAGCCATCTGGGGATATGTTAAATGTCTATGTTTACTGTAATGGTTGGGACATTGTATATTTGAGTAGTGATGTCTGTCCTATTGTCTCCACGTGTGTATTGGCGATTTCCCTTTGTCCTGAGAGATAATTGAATTGCTCCTCGGTTGTCTCCAGGACAGAAGACATTGTGTATTCTCCTGCCTGTGATAATTACAGAAACCCATTGTGTAAGGTAATTGTATCACAGGCAGAGGGGAGGATTTTGTGTGGGAGTGTTTTACTGTATTGTACGTGTTTATTGGTTGTTTTTACAAAACCCTGTGGGTGGTACTAGTGTGTAACAATGTTATATAAGAACAATAAACACACATCTCTGGCTGTCCACTGCTTGACCCTCAACATAGAGCCTTGTCTCGTTCTTGGGGGGGATTCACTGTATGCTGTTAGAGACTTATTGCTAAGAGTAATAAATATAGAATAAAATTAACTGGGCACTCTCAGGATATCTGCACCAATTGAATTTATTAGCATATATTACAATAGCACTGAACAACAGTATGTATTGGCAGTAATAATAAACACTATATAACAATATATAAATAAACACACAACATTACCCCTTCCAGTTAGCTACTGAGGAAGGGGTAATGTGATACCCCGAAACGCGTCTAGCCTAGACAGGACCCCAGAAACTTGGACCACTTGGGAATCTGGAGAATCTACTGGATATCTGTTAAGAAGGAATCGTATGTCACACGAATGGCTCACTTGGAATACAACCTGTAAGGCCTGAGTCCATGTGGAAGGCCTGAACACATGTGCCAAACAATTGCCAGTGTGCAAATCTATTGACGAACTATCGGTTTACAGACTCAGAGGACCATACTATTACCTTCATTGAACTATCAAGGGAGACGGTAAGACCGTTTGATTTTATCCAGCGATTTTATCCAGCACTTTTTCATATGACTTTTAGTCCAGTGAGACGCTGCTGGTGGATGTGATAAGCGGGACGCCGCTTAAAGTTGGTTCAGTGGACCACGTATTGGGACTGTAGTTTTGGATACCCCTGTTATTCAATTGAATAGGACAATATTAGAGGACACCGTTTATTGCGACCAGTATCCGAGGTGACTTTTCCATATAAATATTCGGCTGAGTATTTATACGATCATTTTACTATCAAGTATTCCAATTTTATTCCTCGATTTTATCACATTTTAGATCTCTATTTTCCAGTTGTTTTACATATTACTGCATGTTGTATGTTTATTTATATATTGTTATATAGTGTTTATTATTACCGCCAATACATACTGTTGTTCAGTGCTATTGTAATACAGGGTGGGCCATTTATATGGATACACCTTAATAAAATGGGAATGGTTAGTGATATTAACTTCCTGTTTGTGGCACATTAGTATATGTGAGGGGGGAAACTTTTCAAGATGGGTGGTGACCATAGCGGCCATTTTGAAGTTGGCCATTTTGAATCCAACTTTTGTTTTTTCAATAGGAAGAGGGTCATTTGACACATCAAACTTATTGGGAATTTCACAAGAAAAACAATGGTGTGCTTGGTTTTAACGTAACTTTATTATTTCATGAGTTATTTGCAAGTTTCTGACCACTTATAAAATGTGTTCAATGTGCTGCCCATTGTGTTGGATTGTCAATGCAACCCTCTTCTCCCACTCTTCACACACTGATAGCAACACCGCAGGAGAAATGCTAGCACAGGCTTCCAGTATCCGTAGTTTCAGGTGCTGCACATCTCGTATCATCTGAAGGCAATCGTCTATGCTGTGAAGATACGAGATGTGCAGCACCTGAAACTACGGATACTGGAAGCCTGTGCTAGCATTTCTCCTGCGGTGTTGCTATCAGTGTGTGAAGAGTGGGAGAAGAGGGTTGCATTGACAATCCAACACAATGGGCAGCACATTGAACACATTTTATAAGTGGTCAGAAACTTGCAAATAACTCATGAAAGAATAAAGTTACGTTAAAACCAAGCACACCATTGTTTTTCTTGTGAAATTCCCAATAAGTTTGATGTGTTACATGACCCTCTTCCTATTGAAAAAACAAAAGTTGGATTCAAAATGGCCAACTTCAAAATGGCCGCCATGGTCACCACCCATCTTGAAAAGTTTCCCCCCTCACATATACTAATGTGCCACAAACAGGAAGTTAATATCACCAACCATTCCCATTTTATTAAGGTGTATCCATATAAATGGCCCACCCTGTATATGCTAATAAATTCAATTGGTGCAGATATCCTGAGAGTGCCCAGTTAAATTTATTCTATATTTATTACTTCTGGGAGTGGACAGGGTGAGTCCACCCGACTGAGTGCACCTCTTGGGGCTGTAGTTACTCTTGTGTGTCACATTTATTTTTATTTTTTTATTGCTAGGAGTGTAAGCCGTTTGGGTGCGTTTCCTATTCGTCTGCTAGCAGCTATTCGTGAGGTTCCGTTCGGGAGTTTGGAGTATTCCCTTGTATGCCGTTACAGAATGTGTCATCAGAAAATTACACTTTTATGTTAAAGGGAATGTGTCATCAGAAAATCCCTGTTACACTTATAGGTAGGGACAGACATGGACAGTGAGCCCTAACCTTGAACCCAGCCCGCTTTCCTTACCTACTTGCAGTGCAATTCCTAGGTAGCAAGACTGCAACTGTTCGACAGTCCCTATGCGACTTACGTGCAGAGACAGGCAAACATCAAGAGACAAAACAACACAAAAACAGGGTTGTACGTAAATGGGTAAGAACCAGACAAACTATGCGGTACCAAAAGAGAGACAGAGAGTGGTCAGAAGACAAGCCAAGATCTGAACCAGACAGACAACGCAGTACCAAACGAGAGACAGAGAGTGGTAAGAAAACAATCCGGGGTTAGAGGAACAAGCAACCCAATACGCACAGGAACCAGTAACATAGAAAGTGAGTCAGAGTGGCACTGGTATACGGTCAGGAGGGAATTTAAATATAGCCCCTAGTCCCAGGATCAGACCTTGATTGGTCATGACTCGGTGCTCCATTAGTCAGAACACTAGCACACAGAAATAGGACAGCTGAGCAAATCCACCCACTGCTATTCTCCTCCAGCTCATGCCCGCTGTGGGAGGAAGAGCATTGCATCCTGTTACTAAGGACGCTGTCGGCCTGTCGCGTCTCTTCTGGCCGCTGGAGGTCAGACAGGTAAGTTTGTGACAATCGCCTACTGTTGAAATAAGGTTTTTATGTTTACCATATTTTTAAAGAACTTTTGATGATGTTATTTTTAATTTTCCATGTCACTATCTACAGTACAGACCAAAAGTTTGGACACACCTTCTCATTCAAAGAGTTTTCTTTATTTTCATGACTATGAAAATTGTAGATTCACACTGAAGGCATCAAAACTATGAATTAACACATGTGGAGTTATATACATAACAAACAAGTGTGAAACAACTGAAAATATGTCATATTCTAGGTTCTTCAAAGTAGCCACCTTTTGCTTTGATTACTACTTTGATTACTGCTTTGCACACTCTTGGCATTCTCTTGATGAGCTTCAAGAGGTAGTCCCCTGAAATGGTTTTCACTTCACAGGTGTGCCCTGTCAGGTTTAATAAGTGGGATTTCTTGCCTTATAAATGGGGTTGGGACCATCAGTTGCGTTGAGGAGAAGTCAGGTGGATACACAGCTGATAGTCCTACTGAATAGACTGTTAGAATTTGTATTATGGCAAGACAAAAGCAGCTAAGTAAAGAAAAACCAGTGGCCATCATTACTTTAAGAAATGAAGGTCAGTCAGTCAGCCGAAAAATTGGGAAAACTCTGAAAGTAAGGGCTATTTGACCATGAAGGAGAGTGATGGGGTGCTGCGCAAGATGACCTGGCCTCCACAGTCACCGGACCTGAACCCAATCAAGATGGTTTGGGGTAAGCTGGACCGCAGAGTGAAGGCAAAAGGGCCAACAAGCGCTAAGCATCTCTGGGAACTCCTTCAAGACTGTTGGAAGACCATTTTAGGGGACTACCTCTTGAAGCTCATCAAGAGAATGCCGAGAGTGTGCAAAGCAGTAATCAAAGCAAAAGGTGGCTACTTTGAAGAACCTGGAATATGACATATTTTCAGTTGTTTCACACTTGTTTGTTATGTATATAATTCCACATGTGTTAATTCATAGTTTTGATGCCTTCATAGTCATGAAAATAAAGAAAACTCTTTGAATGAGAAGGTGTGTCCAAACTTTTGGTCTGTACTGTATATTTAAATGAATTGGACACTTTCTGGCTACTACCAATGTGTAGGTAAGATGACTATTTGGCACTTACTAAGGCTACTTTCACACTTGCGTTCGGGGTTCCGCTTGTGAGTTCCGTTTGAAGGCTCTCACAAGCAGCCCTGAACGGATCCGTACTGCCCCAATGCATTCTGAGTGGATGCGGATCCGCTCAGAATGCATCAGTTTGGCACCGTTTGGCCTCCGTTCCGCTTAGCAGGCGGACACCCGAACGCAGCTTGCAGCGTTTTCGTGTCCGCCTGGCCGTGCGGAACCAAACGGATCCGTCCAGACTTACAATGCAAGTCAATGGGGACGGATCCGTTTCACAATATGGTGCAATTGCAAACGGATCCGTCCCCCATTGACTTTCAATGTAAAGTCAGGAGTCCCTATTAATATACCATCAGATCGGAGTTTTCTCCAATCCGATGGTATATTTTAACTTGAAGCGTCCCCATCACTATGGGAACGCCTCTAAGTTAGAATATACCATCGGATTTGAGTTCGATCGTGAAACTCAGATCCGACAGTATATTCTAACACAGAGGCGTTCCCATGGTGATGGGGACTCTTCAAGTTAGAATATACTAAAATAACTGTGTACATGACTGCCCCCTGCTGCCTGGCAGGTGCTGCCAGGCAGCAGGGGGCAGACCCCCCCTCCCTCCCCCCCCTGTTTTTAACTCATTGGTGGCCAGTGCGGCCGCCCCCCTCCCCCCCTGTTTTTAACTCATTGGTGGCCAGTACGGCCGGCCCCCCCTCCCTCCCCCCCCCTGTTTTTAACTCATTGGTGGCCAGTGCGGCCGGCCCCCCCTCCCTCCCCCCCTGTTTTTAACTCATTGGTGGCCAGTGCAGCAGGCCCCCCTCCCTCCCTGTTTTTAACTCATTGGTGGCCAGTGCGGCCGGCCCCCCCTCCCTCCCCCTCTGTTTTTAACTGATTGGTGGCCAGTGCGGCCGGCCCCCCCTCCCACCCTAACCTTTAGAAAACCGACGGCCACTAATTCCCTTTTGGAGTGGGATAGTTACCATCCTGGGCCACTAAAACGAGGGATCCCTACAGGACAATACCTTAGGATGAGAAGGAATTGCTCCACCATACAGCAGTTCAGGGAACAGGCAAGGGACCTTCGTCAGAGATTTCTGGCAAAGGGATTCCCGGATCATGTGCTGAGAAAGGCGTACCAAAGAACACTCACCTCTGATCGCACGGGCCTATTGCATCCACAGGGTTCCTGTAGCGAGAAAAAGGTGATACGCTTGATTGGCACATATGACATGGGGTGGAAGAGATAAAAAAAATCTGGGGAACCCTTCTGCTTGACTCAGATATCGCCAAAATGGTGACCCCTAATACTCAAGTAACCTACCGTAGAGGACGCAATATACGGGACTATGTGGTACATAGCCACTACTCAGGTACAACTACCGCGCCAACCACGTGGCTGAGACCACCGCGGGGATCATATCACTGCAGTGGATGTGTCGCATGCCCGTATATGAGGCAGGGACACAATTTAAAGAGCCATGTGACTAAGAAAACGTATGATATTAAACAATTTGTGAATTGCCACACAAGAGGGGTGATATTCCGGGCGCAATGTGGTTGTGGCCTCGAATACATTGGCAAAACGAGACGGGAGCTGCGCAGGAGGATAGGAGAACATCTGGGGGATTTACGTCAAGGAAGAGATACCCCCCTGGCGCGCCATGTGACATCTGTCCACGGTGGGGACTATTCACGGGTCCGGTTTATGGGCATTGAGGTTGTCCTACCCCCACCCAGGGGGGGCGACTGGGACCAAAAGATCCTGCAAAGAGAGACCTGGTGGATCTTTGAATTAAAAAGTGTCCAACCAGGAGGACTAAATGAGCAGCTCTCATTTGGTTGCTTCATTTGAATTAACCCCATGCCTCCTGCGCAGATACCTGTATCGGCTTAACTTCATTTTGCCTATCTCTACTATGGAGATATATTTCCGTTGTGAAATGTCTCGTGATGATTGAATGCTTCAGCTTTCCCCCCCCCCCTTTGCAACAGGTAGGGGATAATGTGAATGAATTGAGTTCCTGGCCTTGTTTATCTCCACTGGCATTTAAATACTCTGGGCAACGCTGTTGGCACCACTGCGTGAGGTACAGCGGTGCCCCTAAAATGGATTTGAACTCCTAACACAATATTAAGGTGCAGGGACACGCTGCCCTTTAAGTGAATCCCCGCACACGAATCACCGCCCCAATTCCCACGGGGGTTAATAACTAACATGTCCCGTGTGAGATCCATGTATATGGGAGAGGCGGGCGTGGCTTGATTACTTCTAGCACGCCGCTCACTGTGACAGCCTCCCCATGTACTTTACTCCGATGCAGTGTGGTCGCAGGACCTGCGATCACATGGTGTCCCACGTGACCATGACGTTGCGGTCACGTGACGGATCATGTGATCGGATGGAAGGGCGGTCCTCTGACAGCGCGGGCGGCTTTAAATAGTGCGGCTCGGCCGGCTGTCGGAGCGGTACTGCCATACGCGGATCCAGCTGACAAGCTAGCAGTGAACAGGAAGCAGGCCTGGAATCTTGGGAACAAGTCCACTGATTGTAACCTCCTTGTTCAGACCCCCCTATGTAGTTGGGGCTTATGATATACTACCGTACATTGGGAGGTTGTGAAGTTTGAATAACATTGAAACAGTTTTAGCTACTGACTACTGCATAGTGTGTTGTGAATGTTTATATTGACCCACCCCCACCTGAGGGTGAGTCAAGGATACTGGTGCTGACATCAATGCGTTAAGGCCCCTGACGAACTGACAAATAGCAGAGAAACACGTCGGGCTGCCATTTGGTGTCTTGTTCACCATTAATTCCAGCAGTAATCTTTCATGTGTGTCGTGTGTTCCACGGACAGCGACGCCTGAAGAGTCTGCTATGCAGGACGCAGGGTCCTACTACACCAGCACTGCATAGACCATTTGTGTCCCAGGGCTCTGGTGAATTAGGGATCCCTCCCCTCTCTTCCTTTCCCCTTCAGGACGAAGCTGGGCAGTCAGAGCACTGTCTAGGGAAGGACATAGGGACGGCCTAGGAGGTATGCGGTTGACCTGGATAAGGGCTCTCTAACTAGGGTGTGCAGTAGGGGCAGAGACCCAGCAGCTCCTTCCCCCCCTTTCCTTACCCCTCCCTAGAAATACCATTTACCTACTCTGGATTTACATCCCGCTCATTTAATTGCACTATCACTTATGGGCATTTATTTTATAAATATATCATTAAAAGTTATATTTTAAAGGTAACCCACTTTCGCTTCAGTTTTTTGTCACTCACTGATATGACTAAAAAGGGGGTAGATTTTTCCTCATGGTCGGTAGATGCGCTTAAAGCTATTAATCAAAGAGAGTTTTTCTTCCGCTCCCATTTTGGCACAACCTGATGTCTCCCTACCTTTTATTGTTGAGGTGGACGCTTCTGAGGTGGGTGTGGGTGCGGTCTTATCTCAGGGTCCCTCTCCTGCCAAATGGCGACCGTGTGCCTTTTTCTCAAGGAAACTCTCTTCTGCAGAGAGAAATAACGATGTGGGAGATAGGGAGTTGTTGGCCATCAAATTAGCTTTTGAGGAATGGCGCCATTGGTTAGAGGGAGCCAGACACCCTATTACCGTGTTTACCGACCATAAGAATCTGGCCTACTTGCAATCGGCCAAGAGTCTGAACCCGAGACAGGCCAGATGGTCTTTGTTCTTTTCTAGGTTTAATTTTGTTATCACGTTCCTCCCTGGGGTTAAAAATGTGAAGGCGGATGCCCTGTCACGTTGTTTTCCGGGAGGGGGGAACTTTGAAGACCCGGGTCCCATTTTGGCTGAAGGGGTGGTCGTCTCTGCTCTTTATCCTGATTTGGAGGCTGAGGTTCAGGCAGCCCAGGCAGAGGCTCCTGATCTTTGTCCTCCTGGGAGGTTGTTTGTGCCTCTCGCTTTACGACACAAGGTTTTTAAGGAGCACCAAGATATTGTCCTTGCTGGGCACGCGGGGAGTAGAGCTACAGTGGATCTCATTGCTCGGAGATTCTGGTGGCCGGGTCTTCGTAAGACGGTTGAGGGTTTTGTGGCAGCCTGCGCTCGTGCCAAGGTCCCTTATTCATGGCCATCGTGTTCTCTCCTCCCGTTACCCATTCCTTCCCGTCCTTGGACGCATCTGTCCATGGACTTCATTACGGACCTGCCTCGTTCCTCGGGGAAGACTGTGATTCTGGTGGTAGTGGACCGTTTTAGAAAAATGGCACATTTCATTCCCTTTCCCGGGTTACCCAAAGCTAAGACGTTGGCGCAAGCGTTTGTTGATCACATTGTTAAATTGCATGGCATTCCTTCAGACATCGTTTCTGATAGGGGCACGTAATTTGTTTCCAGATTCTGGAAGGCCTTCTGTTCTCGCTTAGGGATTCGGTTGTCGTTCTCTTCTGCTTTTCACCCACAGTCGAATGGTCAGACCGAACACGTCAATCATAATCTGGAGACATATCTGCGCTGTTTTGTGGTGGAGAATCAGGAGGATTGGTATTTTTTTTTGTACCTTGCTGAGTTTGCTTTAAATAACCGTTGCCAGGAGTCTTCTGATAAGTCACCATGTTTTGGTGCATATGGGTTTCATCCGCAGTTTGGGACATTCTCTGGAGAGGGGTCTTCTGGTTTACTTGATGAGGAGAGATTTTCCTCGTCTTTGTCATTTATTTGGCAAAAGATTCAGGGTAATCTGAAGAGGATGAGTGAGAGATATAAGCGTGTGGCGGATAAGAGACGTGTGCCTGGTCCGGACCAGAATGTGGGTGATCTGGTGTGGTTGTCTACAAAGAATATCAAACTGAAGGTTCCCTCCTGGAAGTTGGGTCCTAAGTTTATTGGGCCTTACAAGATCTTGTCCGTCATCAATCCCGTTGCCTTCCGTCTTTTTTTTGTCAAATCTTTATTTTATTTTCATTGCATTACAGCAATTAATATGACATTGTTTAATGACAACAATTAACAATAAACTGTTCCATCATCTATATTGGTCATACATAAGCAGAGAAATCAGTAGTATATATAAAAATATATTTAAGGCTACTTTCACACTAGCGTTCGGAGCGGGTCCGTCTGATGTTTCATCAGACGGATCCGCTCCTATAATGCAGACGTTTGCATCCGTTCAGAACGGATCCGTCTGCATTATAACTTAGAAAAATTTCTAAGTGTGAAAGTAGCCTGAACGGATCCGTCCAGACTTTACATTGAAAGTCAATGGGGGCGGATCCGTTTGAAGATTGAGCCATATTGTGTCATCTTCAAACGGATCCGTCCCCATTGACTTACATTGTAAGTCTGGACGGATCCGCTTGCCTCCGCTCGCTGATCGGAGGCTGAACGCTGGCAGACTGATGCATTCTCAGCGGATCCGCGTCCACTGAGAATGCATTAGGGCTGGACGGCTGCGTTCGGGGCCGCTTGTGAGCCCCTTCAAACGGAGCTCACGAACGGACACCCGAACGCAGGTGTGAAAGTAGCCTAATATGACATGTTGATATGTTGTACCATTACATGGCTAACATAGATCTACCTCTGTTCATGGGTGTTCCGCTGATGCAAACTAACTATACAGGCCATCCTAACCATCCTTGATATTACCGTTATATCTCCCAATATTGGAGCTTGAGGCTCATACCTAGTCTAACTTGACTTCATTTCCTTATGAAAATCCTGCCGTCCAGTATCCATCATCCCTTTCTGTTTTTACACCAATCAAACCATTTGTTCCACATCAGCAAAAATTTATCATGCGACAGTGACTCCCAACTTGTCAATTCCTCCAGCTGACAAATTTCTTGTACCTTTTGAATCCATTCACCTTTACTAGGAGCATCTGTAGATAACCAATATTTTGGTATAAGTAGCTTAGCAGCTGCTATCAATTGTGCTATGAGTGAATATTTTGTTAATTTATAATTACTATCAGACAAGTTGAAAAGTGCTACCTGTGGCGTGATGGGTGAACTTATAGAACAAATGCCTTGAACTTCTTTAGAAATCATATCCCAATATTTTACAATCCTCGGGCACGACCACCATACATGAAACATGGTACCTCTAGATTCCCCGCATCTCCAGCAGTCTGCTGAATAAGAAGGTGTAATGGTATGCAGTTTGTCAGGGGTTCTATACCGTTGCCTTCCGTCTTGATCTTCCTCAGACTTGGAAGATCCATAATGTTTTTCACAGGTCCCTATTAAAACCTTATGTCCAACCCACTGTACCCTCCTCTTTGCCTCCTCCTCCGATTGTTGTTGATGGTAATCTTGAATTTCAGGTCTCTAGGATTGTGGATTCTCGCATGCCCAAATGGACATGTAGATTATAATAGTAGACAAACAGACGAGACATTAGACAAGGGGGCAGGGGGGAGGGAAGGAGGGAGAAGGGAAAGGGGTTGCAGTTTCTTTTGAAGAGGTTAGACCTGCGCATCCCGAAATGAGGCTGAGGAGCGAAAGGCTTCCCAGGGGCTCCATGTCTTCACATATCGTAAGGTGTCAGCGGGTGTAATACTAATGAGGCCTTCTAGTCTCTGATACAGGGCGATTTTATCAAACCACTCCTCAGGCGAGGGGGGAGAGGTGGATTTCCAATGCCTGGGAATCACCACCTTCGCTGCCTGTACCATGTATTTTAGGAGGGATTTCTTATATGCTGGGACATTCAGGACACAGTCGAACAGCAAGAGGGCTTCTGGAGAATTTTGAATGGGGACACCTGTGACTTCCTTGATTGTTTTATGAACAAGGTTCATCTACCATCTAGATACAATTTTGTAGCTCGTTTCTTGAGCTTTGTCCGAATTTGCTGATTTGTGCGATAGAAGGAAGCATCTGTTCCACTGGGCTGGGGTATAGTGGTTTCCCAGATCCCGCTCCCAGGCTTGACAATATGGAGAAAGGCATGAGGATCGCTGGTGTATCAGCAGCTTGTACACAGAAGATATGGTGTGTAAGACCGCTGAGGGAGAAACACATATCTGCTCAAACTCAGTGAGTTTTCGGGCTAGAGTGTGGGTTTTGCTTAAAGAGGTTTAAAAGTGCTGAAGCTGCAGATACTCAAAGGAATTACAAGTTAATGGAGCAGGGAAGGACAATTTCGATAACGTATGACGTGGAGAGCCCATTAACCATGGGAGGGTTATTACAGAACACGGTGAGGTGTCCTGTGTAATTTTCACCCATGATTTGGATGTGTCAGTATGCGTCATGTCCAACAGTCGGGCATAGGCTGCAGAGTGGTAGTATAGTCGCCAGTCTGGGAGACCCACCCCTCCAGTTTCCTTGGTGCGAATCATTATCTCCCATTTTATCTGCGGTCGGCCAGGAGCCCACACAAACTGCGTGAAGCATCTGCGAAGTTGGGACCAGAATGTGGACAGGATGCGAAGGGGGATGGTTTGTAAAAGGTACAGTAGTTTTGGTAAGAGGGTCATCTTTAATATACTGATCCTACCAAACCAGGAAAAGTCTCATTTGCGCCATCCATCTAGGTCTTTTTGGAACTGTAGGAGAAGGGGCGTGAAGTTCAGTTTATGGAGTCGTGAGAGATCTGCTGTCACCTTTATCCCCAGATATGTTATACCACTTGGTGGCCAAGCAAAAGAAAAGAAGCCTTGAGGGCGGGAGTCAGGTTGTATCCCGGGTCTCCGTCCCCGGCACAAATCCGACCTGGTCATTGCAGATCAGTGAAGGTAGATAAGTATTCAATCTATTTGCCATTAATTTGGCAAAAATCTTAAGATCTACATTCAAAAGAGAGATAGGACGGTAGCTGGCACACAGGTGCGGGTCTTTTCCCGATTTTGGGATAACAGTGATATGAGCCTCGGTGGTCTGCGCCGGGAAGGGGAGCCCAGGAGACACTCCATTGAAGACCTGGAGCAGGATAGGGGAGAGGGTGGAAGTGAAGGATTTGTAGAACCTAGTTGTAAACCCATCGGGGCCAGGTCTCTTACCACCCGGGAGCGACTTAAGAACTATTTGAAGTTCAGTGTCCGTGAATGGGGTCTCCAGAGTGGAAGAGTCAAGCGTGGATAATTTAGGAAGTAGGAGAGGAGGTTCGGGGGATTTACTCACTGCTTAAGGGGATGTTTGGGGTAGGTTGTAGAGCTTCGAGTAGAAGGAGTGGAAAGCGGCCGCGATGTCCGTGGTGGTATGTACCATACGGTCTTGGGAGTTTTTGATAGCGGGAATGTGGGAGGATGCCAGTCTTCCCCTTAGAGCCCTTACCAACATACGGCCACTTTTGTTTCCATATTCGTAGAATTTACTCCTGCATATTTGTATCATACGTTTATAGGATGCTTCTAGAAGGCATTTAGCTTCCATGCGTGCATTCTGGAGATCATGGAGAGTTTGCAGGGTAAGTGCTCGTTTGTGGGCAAGTTCCAGGGAAGTGACTTTTTGTAGAGCAAGTTTAGCCCCTTAAGGACGCAGCCTTTTTTCACCTTAGGACCAGGCCATTTTTTGCAAATCTGACCAGTGTCACTTTAAGTGCTAATAACTTTAAAACGCTTTGACTTATCCAGGCCATTCTGAGATAGTTTTTTCGTCACATATTGTACTTCATGACACTGGTAAAATGAAGTCAAAAAAATAATTTTTTTTGCACAAAAAAAATACCTAATTTACCAAAAATTTTGAAAAATTTGCAAATTTCAAAGTTTCAGTTTCTGATGACTTTACATTCCCCATATGTCAACTTCATGTTTGAATTATTTTGGGAATGATATTTTATTTTTTGGGGATGTTATAAGGCTTAGAAGTTTAGAAGCAAATCTTGAAATTTTTCAGAAATTTACAAAAACTCAATTTTTAGGGACCAGTTCAGGTCTCAAGTCACTTTGCGGGGCTTACATAATGAAAACCACCCAAAAATGACCCCATCTAAGAAACTACACCCCTCAAGGTATTCAAAACTGATTTTGCATATGTTGTTAACCCTTTAGGTGTTGCACAAGAGTTATTGGCAAATGGGGAGGAAATTTGAGAATTTCATTTTTTTGTCTAATTTTTCATTTTAACCCATTTTTTCCACTAACAAAGCAAGGGTTAACAGCCAAAAAAGACTGTATCTTTATTGCCCTGACTCTGCCGTTTACAGAAACACCCAATATGTGGCCGTATACTACTGTACGGCCACACAGCGAGGCGTAGAGTGAAAGGTGCGCCGTTTGGTTTTTGGAAGGCTGATTTTTATGGACTGGTTTATTTACACCATGTCCCATTTGAAGCCCCCCTGATGCACCCCTAGAGTAGAAACTCCAAAAAAGTGACCCCATCTAAGAAACTACACCCCTCAAGGTAATCAAAACTGATTTTACAAACTTTGTTAACCCTTTAGGTGTTGCACAAGATTTAATGGAAAATAAAGATACAATTTCAAAATTTCACTTTTTTGGCAGATTTTCCATTTTAATATTTTTTTTCCAGTTACAAAGCAAGGGTTAACAGCCAAACAAAACTCATTATTTATGGCCCTGATTCTGTAGTTTACAGAAACACCAAATATGTGGCCGTAAACTACTGTACGGCCACACAGCGGGGCGTAGAGTGAAAGGTGCGCCGTTTGGTTTTTGGAGGGCTGATTTTGCTGGACTGTTTTTTTGACACCATGTCCCATTTGAAGCCCCCGTGATGCACCCCTAGAGTAGAAACTCCATAAAAGTGACCCCATCTAAGAAACTACACCCCTCAAGGTATTCAAAACTGATTTTACAAACTTTGTTAACTCTTTAGGTGTTGCACAAGATTTAATGGAAAATAGAGATACAATTTCAAAATTTCACTTTTTTGCAGATTTTCCATTTTAATATTTTTTTTCCAGTTACAAAGCAAAGGTTAACAGCCAAACAAAACTCATAATTTATGGCCCTGATTCTGTAGTTTACAGAAACACCCCATATAAGGTTGTAAACCGCTGTACGGGCATACAGCAGGGCGCAGAAGGAAAGGAATGCCATACGGTTTTTGGAAGGCAGGTTTTGCTGGACTGTTTTTTTTTACACCATGTCCCATTTGAAGCCCCCCTGATGCACCCCTAGAGTAGAAACTCCAAAAAAGTGACCCCATTTTAGAAACTACGGGATAGGTTGGCAGTTTTGTTGGTACTAGTTTAGGGTACATATGATTTTTGGTTGCTCTATATTACACTTTTTGTGCGGCAAGGTAACAAGAAATAGCTTTTTTGGCACAGTTTTTTTTTTTTGTTATTTACAACATTCATCTGACAGGTTAGATCATGTGGTCATTTTATAGAGCAGGTTGTCACGGACGCGGTGATACCTAATATGTATACATTTTTTTTTATTTATGTAAGTTTTACGCAATGATTTCATTTTTAAAACAAAAAAAAATGTTTTAGTGTCTCCATAGTCTAAGAGCCATAGTTTTTTCAGTTTTTGGGCGATTATCTTAAGTAGGGTCTCATTTTTTGCGGAATGAGATGACGGTTTGATTGGCATCTATTTTGGGGTGCATATGACTTTTTGATTGCTTGCTATTACACTTTTTGTGACGTAAGATGACAAAAAATTGCTTTTTTTACACCGTTTTTATTTTTTTACGGTGGTCATCTGAGGGGTTAGATCATGTGATATTTTTATAGAGCCGGTCGATACGGACGCGGCGATACCTAATATGTATACTTTTTTTTATTTATTTAAGTTTTACACAATGATTTCATTTTTGAAACAAAAAAAATCATGTTTTAGTGTTTCCATAGTCTAAGAGCCATAGTTTTTTCAGTTTTTGGGCGATTATCTTGGGTAGGGTATGATTTTTGCGGGATGAGATGACGGTTTGATTGTTACAATTTTGGCATACATGCGAATTTTTTGATCACTTTCATTACCTTTTTTGGGAAGTAAGGTGGGCAAAACTTCAATTTCATCATAGTTTTTTATTTTTATTTTTTATGGCGTTCACCGTTCGGGTAAAGTAACATGACCGTTTTATAGATCAGGTCGTTACGGATGCGGCGATACCAAACATGTGTAGGGAATTTTATTTTTTTCATTTTTAATCAGTGATAAATGTGTTTTTTGATTTTTACTTTATTTTCACTTTTATTCACTTTTTTTTTGACCCAGACCCACTTGGTTCTTGAAGATCCAGTGGGTCTGATGTCTGTATAATACAGTACAGTACAATATATATTGTACTGTACTGTATTTTACACTTTTTCTGAACAGATCTATGCCTTTTAGCACAGATCTGTTCAGCACTATGGACAGCAGGACCCCTGAGAGGCGTCCTGTTGCCATGGGAACCTTCCCCGTCTGCTCAGTACTGGTCAGAACTTCGCAGACGGGGAAGGGTGAGCACGGGGCTGCGGGGGGCTGTCTGGGGGCTCTCTCCCTCTCCATCGGGGGGGCTGCAAAGGAACAGCAGCCCCCCGATGGGAGAGGGAGGGAGCTCCCTGAGCTGTTAACTTTTTCCATACAGCGGTCCGTACGGACCGCTGTATGGAAAGGGTTAAACGGCTGACATCGCATCGCAGATGTCAGCCGTTTATACCAGGGTGCCAGCAATGTGCTGGCACCCTGGTATACCCACTTACCCACTAGATGCCAACGATTATTCAAGGGGAGGCGGGCGGGGGATCGCGATCCCGTCTGCCGCACCGCCCGCCTCCCGCACCGCCCGCACCGCCCGCAACCCTCCCCCTGCACCTCCCACCGGGCTAAAAACACTCAGGGGTGCAGGGGTAGGGGGATACAGATATATTTTAGGAATACTAAAGTTTCTGATCTCCGCGGTCAGGGACCGCAGGGATCAGAAACTGCAGAAATCGCAGCAAACCGCAGGTCTGAATTGACCTGCGGTTTGCCGCGATCGCCGAAATGGGGGGGGTCACGGGACCCCCCCCGCGCATTTAGCCTAGGTGCCTGCTCAATGATTTGAGCAGGCACCGGGTGCTGATCACTGCCAGCCGCACGGCAGTGATCGAAAATACACAGGGCGTACATGTACGCCCTGTGTCCTTAAGTACCAGGGCACAAGTGCGTACCTGTACGCCCTATGTCCTTAAGAGATTAAGAGAGTGGGCTTTCTCCTTCTTGAGACGGGAGCCATGTTTAATGAGAACACCTCGAAGAGCACATTTCAAGGCCTCCCATTGGATCGGTAAATGGGGTAGTATCCTCCTTGTGATCCGACAAGAAGTTCATTATACTGCTTGTGAGGTCAGCAGCACATCCCGCGTCAAGAAGGAGGTTTTCATTTAACCGCCACGTCCACTCCTGTCTGGTAAGAAAGGGCAGATTCAGGGAACAGTATATGGGAGCATGGTCTGACCATAGGATATTTCCTATTTCTGTGGAATCAAGTCAGGAAAGGGCCGGTTGCTGAATAAGAATATGGTCAATGCGGCTATATGAGTGATGAGGGGCAGAGTAAAAGGTGTAATCTTTGTCAGCTGGGTGTTGGAGACGCCAGGGGTCACGTAATTGTAGTTGAAGCAGCGCCCGTTTGACCCTTTTAATAGTGGAGTATGTGAGGGAAGCACGTCCAGTCGAATTGTCAAGTGTGGGGTCAAGAGTCAGGTTGAGGTCACCACATAGTATAACAGTCCCCCGGAGTAACGGTATGATTTTGTCAATTAGGTTTACGATCAAGGGAGCTTGATTTTGGTTGGGAGCATACACGTTAAGGAAGGTTAGTTCTTGTCCCCCAATAAGTAGTGCAAGGACCAGGTATCTTACATGTGGATCGGCAGTACATCCCATCACTTGATGAGGTAAAGACTTGTGGATTGCTATGGCGACTCCTTTTGTCTTGTTTACCGGATTGTTTGCAAAGTCCCAGGTTGTGTAGTGTCGATGTCGTATGCTCGGGGCGCTACCCTCCTTAAAGTGTGTTTTCTGTAAGCAAACAACATGTACCTTTTGGCGATGAAAATGGTGAAGTACCTGGGCCCTTTTTTCGGGAGTGTTGAGACCCTTCGGGTTGAATGATGCGATCTTCAATGACCCCATTGCTGTGGGGAGAGGGAGAAAAAAAACACAAGGGAGGAGAGGGGAGACGACCGACAAAAACAAAGAGAAGAAACGATTAACAGTAAGAAAAGGAAAGGGAAAGACAGATAAAGAAAGGTAAAGTGGTTTGAATGACCAAAAGGTCCAAAGAGGCTATCACTCAGGGTTACGTCACCCCCAGGTAGAGTCTCTAATTATTTGGGGGAGAAAGTGGCAGCCAGATAAGAGCTGACCCACCACAACACCGGAAGATGCAGATAGAAAATTATGATCACCAGCATTTTGAGAGTGTGAAGACAGGGAAAGAGGATAGGCAAGTATCTAAGAACCAGCATGTAACATTTAGTTTATAGAGGCCTTAGTAGTCCCAGGCAGGTTACGCAGGGAGCCCCTCAGGTGGTGAGGTGCTGTGGGGATCTGTGTCTCAGGCTGCCTGGTCTTTTCTGGCGTCATCCTCTTGAGGTCGGTGCAGAGGATCTAGAAGCGCCGTCAGCAGGTGATGGATGACGTCATCCCGACGACTAAGGAACAGGCGGAAGAAGAGACGGCCAGGGCCCCAAGTCCACCGGCGGCAAGTCCAGCTGCTGCAGAAAGTGGGAAAGATCTGTAGGGACCCGGAGGGTGACAACTTGTTCCTTGGGGCCCGCAAGTAGAGCAAAAGGGAAGCCCCAGCGGTAAGGAATGTCGCGCTCTTTGAGAAGGTTCAAGAGTGGATGCAGGGCAGCACGCTGGGCTAGGGTATGGCGGGATAGTGTCACGGCTGAGGATGGGGAAAACCCTCAGCCGTGCGATGTCAGAAGATGTAGTCGCTGCTCGGCCAGGATGACAGAACTAGGGAGCAGGTCACCTCCTATCACATCCCTAATTCTGACCCTGACTCCTAGCTGTATGAGCCGACCCTGATGGTAGCAGGGCTCATACTCCGGAACCTTGGGGTCCCTACTAGCCCTCAGGGTGGCCCTGAACTAGGAGCAGGGTAAGATGACCTGTTCCTCCTAGGCACGGACGAACAGGAGTCTTACTGGCCAAGCTGCAAAGAGAAGGGGAACATAAACAGACATATGGATATGACATGTGAACCAAGCAGTTCCACACTAACCTGCCACAGCCTTGCTGACTGGAACCCGTGCTCAAATACGCTGTCCACACAAACACAAGGGAGACAGCACACACATCAAAACACACAGGTAACCAGGACATCCATAGCTGCAATAAATATCAAGAGCATAAAAACATCAACTTAACATCAGACATTCTTTTTATGACCGCAAGGGTGGCCCTTACTGGAAAGATGGTATATGAACCAGGAGGATGACTCCAGCAAACCGCATGGCTGAAGTACCCCTCAGCAACTGCCTTCCAGCAGGAAGCTAAATAGCCCAAGCGACCACACCCACACACAGACTAGGAAAAGGGGTTAGCCCTTCCATCACCAAACAAGGTAAGTGTCACTTAAAGGGGAAGTGTGCACACCACAAACCCCCTCATACCAAACATAGAAAGTGAACACTAAAACTACACGTTGCCAGAGGCAACCGCATGCCGTGACAGCGAGCGCCTAGCAACCGCTCGGGCCGCTCCACTGCCAACAACCTTATGTTGCCAACGGCAACCACACGTGAGGCAAGATACAGAGCCCACACCTGTGGTTGAGAACATAAAACAAACCGCTGACAACAGCATGCGAACCAAGGAGTCACGACCACAACCATGGTCGTGACAGATAGGTCCTGTAGTAAAATAAAGGGGGCACCTTCATAAGACAGGGAAGAACATCTGTCGGGCTTTGAGCAGGATCTGATCCTTGATAGCATAGAAGTGGACTCTGCAAATGACGTCCCTTGGCTTAGAGGGATCAGGGTTGGGGGGCCTCAATGCCCTGTGAGCTCTGTCGATTTCGATGTTGGAGCTTGGTGGACGTCCCAGGAGATCATTGAAGATTTTCACAATGGTGGGTAAAAGTACCGCCTGCGTTATCGACTCAGGAAGGCCTCTGATCCGAATATTGTTGCTACGGCTTCTATTTTCAACATCATCCAGGTGATATTGCAAGGTGTGCAGTTGCACGTCGTGGGACTGTATTTTGTCTTTCAAGGCTTGCACATCTGCAGACAAGGAAGCATGGTCCTGTTGAACGGCATCCACCTTTGTATCAATCAGGGCCATCTCCGAGCGTACTTGTGTGAATTCTCTTGTTAGCTACGAAGCTGGAGAGATCCGCCTTGGTGGGTAGCGAACACATCAGGTTGCGTAAGTCCGCCATAGTGGGTGGCCGAGAGTCCTCATCAAACTGAGGAGCAGGGGACGAGGGTCTCTGGAAAGATTGTGGGAAGCCCTGGGGGGCTATCGCTGCCAAGGTGGCCGGGGTCTGTGCGCCTGGTGAATCAGCGCCATCGTGGCGTGGGTGGGATCCGTTCCATGATGAGCCTGTGGACCAGTGCGGAGATGCCGCCAGGGATGGCCCAGGAGAGTGGGGCGAGAGGGGTTCCCGCACCAGGCACAGGGGAGAGGCCATAATCCACGGTGAGTTCGGGGCCTCCCTGTCAGCCTCTCCGGGCTGCCTCCGGTAAGAGGGTTCACCCTGCATCAGGGAATGTCCCATGTGGCTGGCTGGAGCACATAACCAGGGGGACCCAGTAGGAGATCCTGTCCCCGGGTGCAGTGAGGCCGCTGATGGGCTGGAGGTTCCATGTCCCCGGGTAATGGGGTGAGAGGCGGTCTGAGGAGCCCTCTGTAACAGGGGGAAGTCTTCTGCACTGACCTGCGTTGCTGGAGAGCGCGGGGACAACGCGGCGGCTGTCAGGCTTTCTCTCTGAGTCGGAGGTGGGAGCTCAGGGCGCGTTCCAGGGCCTCCTTTTCCAGGCTATGGGGCGTCTGGACTTGACCAGGATCGCTGCGCAGGGTCGGCACTGATGCGGACCGGGATCTGCGCCGATCCGGTGAGTGGTGGGGAGATCCTGGTGCCGCCAAAGTTGTTACAGGCGGATTCGCGGCAGTGCAGGCGGCGCCATCTTGGAAGCGCTCGGCACGCTCAGTCATGTCGGGCCCAAAGTCGCAGGCTGTCTGACAAAGAGCCTTGGTAAGTCCCCTTGTGAGGATGTCAGGGGGGCCACAGAGCGGGCCCTGCCCTTTTTGGTCACCTTGCCCATTGATGGAGGGTAGCTGGAGGTGGTTTTTCTCCGGTGCTGTGGAGGAGCTCGTAGCACACACGTCCTCACTTCTGCAGAGCTGGCCTCAGAAAACCTCAGATAAGTCTTTTCATGTATTGTGTTTCCTTGCTGGCTTGATTCTAGGTGACCCTGACTCCGTCCGCATTAAGTGCAGGGAGCCGGTGGTCGTGTCCCCTCACTATTATAGGGTTTTCAGGTGTTGCACAGTCTTAGGTACGTGGGCATGCAATCGTCTACTATTGAGACCCTTGCATGGGCATAGCAGTCAGGGAGAGCTCTTAGGGTTTTATAGGGCTCACCTATATGCTCCTTAGTTTGGGATCAAACCAGTCGGACGTTTATTCATAAGTTCCAGCTATCTGCAACATCATTCGTGACACACTGTCATTGTGCCACTCTGTGGCCTCCTGATGCTGCCGCCACCTCCAGACTTTGTCATTGGGCCACTGTGTGGTCTCCTCATGCTGCTTCCACCTCACCACTCTGTCATAGGGACACTCTGTGGACTTCACATGCTGTTCACACCCTCCCCACTACATGACTGGGCCGCTATTTTGGCTTTCGCCTGGCTGACATCATCATTTATTTGACCTTTCTTCTGATCTGTCAGAAGGAAGGAAAAATGAGACGCACAACAGATACTGTCTGTGTAGCAGCTGTAAGGCCTGTATGGTCCCATCAGAATTGGCTTATGATTTGGTAGACAAAAGCAGGAGTGGGTACAAAACACAGAAGACATGCAAATATTCCATTCACGTGTCATCTCTGTTTTAGATCCACTCCTGTTTTTATTGGCATTAACAATACTGAGCAAATGCTGATAGAGTGAAGGCGTATGCTCCAAAGACAGGATCCTTTTTTTTGTGGGTTATTGTTCTGACGGATCAGAGGAAGGGTAAATTAATCAGTGACGTCAACACAAACTTACTGCTGACATCCTCTCCACTCTGTCAGGGGGGCTCTACTTGTATAAGCGTGTAATAGAACAGGTTCTGTAGACATCTATGTGGAGTCAGCTGACAAGGGTGTAAAAAGAGTGCACTTCTTCTTGACACTAACATAGACCTATAAGGCAGAGTTCATACTTGAGTTATTAGGCCAGGTTTGTCAAATTTAAGTATACTTTCTTATAATTTTAATCAAGTTTTGGTTTAATCAAATTAATGTTAAAATATTTAATAAATTTAATAATAAAAATTTAATGTTGCGTGTGGCGAAAATAACCTCGCCTGGGTTTTGGAGGGGCCTGTTTGCCAGCCTCTTGCCTCAGGATTATGGCCCATACTAACTTTAAAGGAGAAGACATACCGGCCGCACAGCTTAAATCTGTGGAACTGTTTTGGGCAGGAAAGCCATGCTTGCGGTCGGCCAAATGTGACTTCCATGGAATTCGGGAACCCCTGCTCGGATCTGGGTGATTTTTGGATATGTTGTTCACCCAGATCAGAGCTATCCATGGATTTATACATTATGGGGATATGTGGGGTTTTGAGGTGTGACAGAACCATCTGTCTTTGGAATTTGATTTGTATGTTATGTGAGGGTACCAAGATGGCTAATAATATGCACTCAGACTTGAGCTATCTGAGGATATGTTAAATGTCTGTGTTTACTGTAAGGGTTGTGACATTGTATGTTTAAATGGTGATTTCTGTCCTGTTGTCCCCACATGTGTATTGGCGATTTCCCTTTGTCCTGAGAGATAATTGAATTACTCCTCGGGTGTCTCCAGGGCAGAGAGGAGGAAACCATGATGCATTGTGGGGATGTATTGTGTCTGTGTATTCTCAATTGCTGCATATCTGTCCTGTGTCACAGTCTTCCATCTGGTCCCCTAGGGGAGTGTCCACCAAATGGGGACCTGCATAAATATGGGCGGGTAGCCCTCAATAAAGAGTTCCTGTTTTACATTCAACATATAGCCTCGTCTCATGTGTGTGGGGATTGCTATACGTATATACTCCCCTGGCTATTACTCCTAGCTCTTGTAAGAGCTGTTCCTGGTTTCTGTGGTGGTATCGGTGTTGAGCGGAGTGCTTGGAGTCCTCGGGAGGCACTGGGAGCCTTTATCAACGAAGGTACCCGGTCGGGGTGCTAGGAGATCCGTTACATTGGTGGCAAGCGGCGGGATCGTTCCCACAGCCAGAAGGACAGCTACAGGAGACACCATTCCATGGATTTTACAATTTGAGGGCAACGCATGTCCTAGTACAGCGACCCTGACAGCACCAGAATAGAAACAGCAGTGGAGTACGATGAGGGTGTCATGGATGACCGAGATGCAGTCCGCAAAGGCATCTGGTACCACGTACTGGGTATTGTGGAGTATATGCGGGACGAGAGACTCCCCACAGAAGACCAGCGGTTGCAGAAGCGAGTAGTCCTGCGGATGCCCTTCCTGGGAGAGCAGCCCCGGGAGGAATGGGTAAAGGAATTGGAACTGTGGCTGGAAGATGCCTACCAGGCGCTCTGGTGGTATGGGGCACAGTACCTACCCAGGACAGCTGAGCATGACAAGCCGGAGGGAGAGGAGTTTGATGGTCCTGGCTTGTTATGGGAGACTTTTTCAGAGCTGGAGTTTGGGATCCCTACACAAGCCCGGTTCCGTGATCTCTTGGAATGGAGGGAGAACAGGTATGACTGGGACGACACTCATGAGATTGAGCAGGACCTGGTCCACTTGGTGACCCGGGAGATGGAGCTGGAACAGGGCTACCAGCAGCTGTTCCACTCCAGTGAGAAGGCTCAGCAGGAGAGCAGAGTGTCAGACCCAGGTCCAGAGCCCTTCAGCTGGGAGGATATTGTGGATGTTTACTGGGAAGAACCCCAGGTGGCCGGTGGAGATGGGACTGAGGTCTCTCCACTGCTCCTGCAGGGAATTGGGGGCCCAGTCTCCATTCCCCAGTGGCAGGCTGAGTTACAGGGGGCAGAGACAGTCAGTCCTGTCCCCCAGCGGCAGAGTGTCCTACAGGGAACAGAGAGCCCAGTCTCCTTTCCCCAGCAACAGGACACTGTATTGGGAGCGGAAACAGTCGGTCTCCCTCCCCAGAGGCTGGAAGTATGTATGGGAGAGGAGCTTGTTACCCCCTCTCCCTATTGGCAGTGTGAATTGCAGGGAATTGGGAGCCCAGTCTCCATTCCCCAGTGGCTGGGTGATTTACAGGGAATTGGGAGCCCAGTCTCCATTCCCCAGCGGCAGGCGGAGTTACAGGGGGCAGAGACAGTCGGTCCTGTCCCCCAGCGGCAGAGTGTCCAGCAGTGAATAGAGAGCCCAGTCTCCTTTCCCCAGCAGCAGGACACTGTATTGGGAGCGGAGACGGTCGGTCGCCCTCCCCAGCGGCTGGAAGTATGTATGGGAGAGGAGCTCGTTACCCCCTCTCCCCAGCGGCAGCTTAATGCACCAGGGGGAGACAGTAAGCCCCACAACAGTGCAGATGGGACCGTGGTCTCTGCACTTACAGCACAGGGGGTAGGGACAGTCGGTCCTGTCCCCCAGCAACAGGGCTGTTTAGCCAAAGGGGAGACAGTCGGTCTCCCCCTCCAGCAGCAGAGCTGGGTATCCAAAGGGGAGACAGTCGGTCTCCCCCTCCAACAACCAGGCTCCAACCAGGCTTCTTCCATGGTAATGCTGGCACCAGGGCAGAGTACCGCTGATCCCGGCCCACAAAGCAACCTCCACTCCAAGCCAGGGAGCAACACAGAGACCGGGAGTACCAGCTACCAACATAACCTTGGTGGACTCACTGGACAGAGACAGGCTACCAAATTCAACAGGTCCAGTATTTGGTTGTGGGTGGGCTGCCAGACTAACTCAGGTACCGACCGGCGTGAGGTCAGGTATCTGGTTAGTCTTCCCTGGGAGGGGGAGATGTGTGGCGAAAATAACCTCGCCACTGGGTTTTGGAGGGGCCTGTTTGCCAGCCTCTTGCCTCAGGATTATGGCCCATACTAACTTTAAAGGAGAAGACATACCGGCCGCAAAGCTTAAATCTGTGGAACTGTTTTGGGCAGGAAAGCCATGCTTGCGGTCGGCCAAATGTGACTTCCATGGAATTCGGGAACCCCTGCTCGGATCTGGGTGATTTTTGGATATGTTGTTCACCCAGATCAGAGCTATCCATGGATTTATACATTATGGGGATATGTGGGGTTTTGAGGTGTGACAGAACCATCTGTCTTTGGAATTTGATTTGTATGTTATGTGAGGGTACCAAGATAGCTAATAATATGCACTCAGACTTGAGCTATCTGAGGATATGTTAAATGTCTGTGTTTACTGTAAGGGTTGTGACATTGAATGTTTAAATGGTGATTTCTGTCCTGTTGTCCCCACATGTGTATTGGCGATTTCCCTTTGTCCTGAGAGATAATTGAATTACTCCTCGGGTGTCTCCAGGGCAGAGAGGAGGAAACCATGATGCATTGTGGGGATGTATTGTGTCTGTGTATCCTCAATTGCTGCATATCTGTCCTGTGTCACAGTCTTCCATCTGGTCCACTAGGGGAGTGTCCACCAAATGGGGACCTGCATAAATATGGGCGGGTAGCCCTCAATAAAGAGTTCCTGTTTTACATTCAACATATAGCCTAGTCTCATGTGTGTGGGGATTGCTATACGTATATACTCCCCTGGCTATTACTCCTAGCTCTTGTAAGAGCTGTTCCTGTTCCTGGTTTCTGTGGTGGTATCGGTGTCGAGCGGAGTGCTTGGAGTGCTCGGGAGGCACTGGGAGCCTTTATCAACGAAGGTACCCGGTCGGGGTGCTAGGAGATCCGTTACATTGGTGGCAAGCGGCGGGATCGTTCCCACAGCCAGAAGGACAGCTACAGGAGACACCATTCCATGGATTTTACAATTTGAGGGCAACGCATGTCCTAGTACAGCGACCCTGACAGCACCAGAATGGAAACAGCAGTGGAGTACGATGAGGGTGTCATGGATGACCGAGATGCAGTCCGCAAAGGCATCTGGTACCAGGTACTGGGTATTGTGGAGTATATGCGGGACGAGAGACTCCCCACAGAAGACCAGCGGTTGCAGAAGCGAGTAGCCCTGCGGATGCCCTTCCTGGGAGAGCAGCCCCGGGAGGAATGGGTAAAGGAATTGGAACTGTGGCTGGAAGATGCCTACCAGGCGCTCTGGTGGTATGGGGCACAGTACCTACCCAGGACAGCTGAGCATGACAAGCCGGAGGGAGAGGAGTTTGATGGTCCTGGCTTGTTATGGGAGACTTTTTCAGAGCTGGAGTTTGGGATCCCTACACAAGCCCGGTTCCGTGATCTCTTGGAATGGAGGGAGAACAGGTATGACTGGGACGACACTCATGAGATTGAGCAGGACCTGGTCCACTTGGTGACCCGGGAGATGGAGCTGGAACAGGGCTACCAGCAGCTGTTCCACTCCAGTGAGAAGTCTCAGCAGGAGAGCAGAGTGTCAGACCCAGGTCCAGAGCCCTTCAGCTGGGAGGATATTGTGGATGTTTACTGGGAAGAACCCCAGGTGGCCGGTGGAGATGGGACCGAGGTCTCTCCACTGCTCCTGCAGGGAATTGGGGGCCCAGTCTCCATTCCCCAGTGGCAGGCTGAGTTACAGGGGGCAGAGACAGTCAGTCCTGTCCCCCAGCGGCAGAGTGTCCTACAGGGAACAGAGAGACCAGTCTCCTTTCCCCAGCAACAGGACACTGTATTGGGAGCGGAAACAGTCGGTCTCCCTCCCCAGAGGCTGGAAGTATGTATGGGAGAGGAGCTTGTTACCCCCTCTCCCTATTGGCAGTGTGAATTGCAGGGAATTGGGAGCCAAGTCTCCATTCCCCAGTGGCTGGGTGATTTACAGGGAATTGGGAGCCCAGTCTCCATTCCCCAGCGGCAGGCGGAGTTACAGGGGGCAGAGACAGTCAGTCCTGTCCCCCAGCGGCAGAGTGTCCAGCAGTGAATAGAGAGCCCAGTCTCCTTTCCCCAGAAGCAGGACACTGTATTGGGAGCGGAGACGGTCGGTCGCCCTCCCCAGCGGCTGGAAGTATGTATAGGAGAGGAGCTCGTTACCCCCTCTCCCCAGCGGCAGCTTAACGCACCAGGGGGAGACAGTAAGCCCCACAACAGTGCAGATGGGACCGTGGTCTCTGCACTTACAGCACAGGGGGTAGGGACAGTCGGTCCTGTCCCCCAGCAACAGAGCTGGGTATCCAAAGGGGAGACAGTCGGTCTCCCCCTCCAACAACCAGGCTCCAACCAGGCTTCTTCCATGGTAACGCTGGCACCAGGGCAGAGTACCGCTGATCCCTGCCCACAAAGCAACCTCCACTCCAAGCCAGGGAGCAACACAGAGACCGGGAGTACCAGCTACCAACATAACCTTGGTGGACTCACTGGACAGAGACAGGCTACCAAATTCAACAGGTCCAGTATTTGGTTGTGGGTGGGCTGCCAGACTAACTCAGGTACCGACCGGCGTGAGGTCAGGTATCTGGTTAGTCTTCCCTGGGAGGGGGAGATGTGTGGCGAAAATAACCTCGCCACTGGGTTTTGGAGGGGCCTGTTTGCCAGCCTCTTGCCTCAGGATTATGGCCCATACTAACTTTAAAGGAGAAGACATACCGGCCGCACAGCTTAAATCTGTGGAACTGTTTTGGGCAGGAAAGCCATGCTTGCGGTCGGCCAAATGTGACTTCCATGGAATTCGGGAACCCCTGCTCGGATCTGGGTGATTTTTGGATATGTTGTTCACCCAGATCAGAGCTATCCATGGATTTATACATTATGGGGATATGTGGGGTTTTGAGGTGTGACAGAACCATCTGTCTTTGGAATTTGATTTGTATGTTATGTGAGGGTACCAAGATAGCTAATAATATGCACTCAGACTTGAGCTATCTGAGGATATGTTAAATGTCTGTGTTTACTGTAAGGGTTGTGACATTGTATGTTTAAATGGTGATTTCTGTCCTGTTGTCCCCACATGTGTATTTCCCTTTGTCCTGAGAGATAATTGAATTACTCCTCGGGTGTCTCCAGGGCAGAGAGGAGGAAACCATGATGCATTGTGGGGATGTATTGTGTCTGTGTATCCTGAATTGCTGCATATCTGTCCTGTGTCACAGTCTTCCATCTGGTCCCCTAGGGGAGTGTCCACCAGATGGGGACCTGCATAAATATGGGCGGGTAGCCCTCAATAAAGAGTTCCTGTTTTACATTCAACATAGAGCCTTGTCTCATGTGTGTGGGGATTGCTATACGTATATACTCCCCTGGCTATTACTCCTAGCTCTTGTAAGAGCTGTTCCTGTTCCTGGTTAAGGTGGTGGTATCGGTGTCGAGCGGAGTGCTTGGAGTCCTCGGGAGGCACTGGGAGCATTTATCAACGGAGGTACCCGGTTGGGGTGCTAGGAGATCCGTTACATTACGTAAGACAGGAGAGAATTGGCCAGTCTTCTGTTTATTCAACGACGTGGTGTTGCGATGGAGAAAGCATTCCAACAAAAAAATTACTCTCCTCCTGGAGCGAATCCTTTCAAGATTGATGCAAGTGCGGTATTGGCTGCTCATCCAGCAAGATACTTCTGGGGGAACCTGCCTGCCAGGCTTAGGCCTCTACTAGTGACAGACAATGAGAAGAAGACAAAGCTGGCCTGCAGTAAAATTTATATCTAAAGACCGTCTAATATACCTACAGCCACATAATCACTTGATGTTTTCTGTCCAGTGAATGCCTTATGTTTGGGGCCTGTACTCCTATGGCCTAAAATAAAAATCTTCAAGGCTCCAGCATGGCACATTTTTGAGAGTTTCAATTTAAGACGCATAAAAATGGCCCCTGATTAAAATACATATTTTTTGTGGGAATTTTTGCCATTGATCCCCCTCTGGTATGTCACTGTCCATGTTGTGGGACGATTTGTGCACTTCTTGTAATTATTTAGTGGCTACAAATATGAGCTGAAGGTTTTTCAGGTTCGCCTGCCATTAAAGTGCATGGGGCCCGCCGCGAACTTGCGGTTCACGAACATTTGATCGCGTTTGTGAACCGTTCCGGCCGATGTTCGTCCATCACTATTGTCCCTTGCGCACGTGGATTTCTCGAGATTCTCAGAATCTTTATCTTTTGATAATATTACGTACTGTAGATGGTGGGATATTCAAAGTCTTCACAATTTCGCTTTGAGGAACATTTTTCTGAAATTGTTCCACAATTTTTAGACCCAGTTTTTCCCAGATTGGTGAACCTCTGCCCATCTTTGACTCTTCCTCTCTAAACCCAGTCATGTGACTTAGTAGCAAATTGCTCCTCCAGCTGTTTTTTATCAGTAGCACTTACTTTTCCATTCTTTTGTTGCTCCTGCCTGAACTTTTTTGAGATGTGTTCTAGATGAGTTTTTTTTATTATTATATTATTTTTGGAAATGGTAAAATGTCTCACTTTTAACATCTCATATGTGTTCTATGGTCTACAATGAATAAAATATGGGTTCATGAGATTTGCAAATAAATGCATTTTGTTTTCATTTACATTTATTCACATTTTCACACCGTCCCAACTTTTGGGGAATTGGGGTTGTACATTGTCAGGACTGCAGTGAATGTGCACAGGACTCCTCTCAATAATGCTAGCATAGTACAGCAATCCAGACTGTATTTCAGCACAGTTTTGAGGGGGCAGAAGGAAAAAAATATTTGATCTGGACTCCTTTTCTGCAGTACTACCAATGTATTGCTGCAGATAATAGTCCAGAATGGCAGTGACAGATTCCCTTTAAGAATATTAGTTTGGTAGTACATTTAATTGTTACAAGTGACAGAACAGATATCGCTTAAAATGAGTGTGTGTGTGTGTGTGTGAGGCGGGTGATTGTGGAGGACAATCTACATATTTTGTAAAGTGTAAACTTTAGATGACTGTATATGATAAATGATTTGTTCCAGTGCAAGCAGGAAGCTAATCATCAGATTATTTAAATGACAGATTAAAAAGAATAACTGAAATACTCAGAATTGAACTCTGCAAACATGAAAAACATAAAAAAAAGAGTTTACAAAGGGAGGGGAACATGCCCTAACATAAAAAATAATGATAACAGATCTAGCTAGTATACTAATTTTAAGGATTTTTTTTTTTTTTTACTCATAACATACAGCCTTTTAGTCAGAGTGCTAAAACTATTGATATTGAAATTATTGATTAAATAGTGTTTGGTGTCTATTCTCAAAGGGGGCTACAACCTTGTTAGTCATATAATAACTTACCTTGCTATGCTACAATGTACTGTATAGTACATAGTAAGAGAACTGAGTTACTTTTTGTAAAGGTCTTCAAGAACAAGGGTTATAGGACATCTGTTAGCAAATTTGTAACTATGTAACTGGGTGACCTATTACATGTGCACTTGCCGTCTGTGTTGGTCCCATGTTCATATGTGCCTGCATTGCTTAGAAAAAATATGTTTTAATATATGCAAATTAGCCTCTTGGAGCAATGGGGGCGTTGCTGTTACACCTAGGAGCTCTACTGTCTCTATAACTGCTGCATCCTCAGTACAGGGACTGACGCCCAGTTGTGGGGTTACTGCCTAGGGTGACCGTGCAGGTAGGTAGGAATAGTAGGTCCAGGAAGTTTTAGGGCTGCACTATCCCTGTTTGTGTGTGACGGTAGTCGCTTTATCCTGACAGATGTACGGGGTTCCTAACAGGAGGTACATGAGGTCACTAAATTAATATTCCTCTGTGTGCAATGCCAGAGGTACGACACATCACCAATGAGGCTAATGATTGACTGCAGTAGTCAAGTGCTGGTAGCTGGTGTACAAGAATTATCAGAGCATCTGAATTGAAGAAGTAAGTAATGTGTCATTTTTTTTTTTTTATGGAATGGATGTGGATTTTTTTCCCCCCGAAAACTGGACAACCCCCTTAACCCCTTAAGGACACAGCCTTTTTACACCTTAGGACCAGGCCATTTTTTGAAAATCTGACCAGAGTCCCTTTAAGTGCTGATAACTTTAAAACGCTTTGACTTATCCAGGCCGTTCTGAGATTGTTTTTTCGTCACATATTGTACTTCATGACACTGGTAAAATGGAGTCAAAAAAATAATTTTTTTTGCACCAAAAAATACCTAATTTAACAAAAATTTGGAAAAATTTGCAAATTTCAAAGTTTCAGTTTCTCTACTTCTGTAATACATAGTAATACCCCCAAAAATTGAGATGACTTTACATTCCCCATATGTCTACTTCATGTTTGAATTGTTTTGGGAATGATATTTTATTTTTTGGGGATGTTATAAGGCTTAGAAGTTTAGAAGCAAATCTTGAAATTTTTCAAAAATTTACAAAAACTCAATTTTTAGGGACCAGTTCAGGTCTCAAGTCACTTTGCGAGGCTTACATTATAGAAACCACCCAAAAATGACCCCATCTAAGAAACTACACCCCTCAAGGTATTCAAAACTGATTTTGCATACGTTGTTAACCCTTTAGGTGTTGCATAAGAGTTATTGGCAAATGGGGAGGAAATTTGAGAATTTCATTTTTTTGTCTAATTTTTCATTTTAACCCATTTTTTCCACTAACAAACCAAGGGTTAACAGCCAAACAAGACTGTATCTTTATTGCCCTGACTCTGTCGTTTACAGAAACACCCAATATGTGGCCGTAAACTACTGTACGGCCACACAGCGGGGCGTAGAGTGAAAGGTGCGCCGTTTGGTTTTTGGAAGGCTGATTTTTATGGACTGGTTTATTTACACCATGTCCCATTTGAAGCCCCCTGATGCACCCCTAGAGGAGAAACTCCCTAAAAGTGACCCCATCTAAGAAACTACACCCCTCAAGGTATTTAAAACTGATTTTACATACGTCGTTAACCCTTTAGGTGTTGCACAAGAGTTATTGGCAAATGGCGATGAAATTTGAGAATTTCATTTTTTTGCCTAATTTTCCATTTTAACCCATTTTTTCCACTAACAAAGCAAGGGTTAACAGCCAAACAAGACTGTATATTTATTGCCCTGACTCTGCTGTTTACAGAAACACCCCATATGTGGCCGTAAACTACTATACGGGCACACAGCGGGGCGTAGAGTGAATGGTGCGCCGTTTGGTTTTTGGAGGGCTGATTTTGCTGGACTGTTTTTTTGGCACCATGTCCCATTTGAAGCCCCCCTGATGCACCCCTAGATTATAAACTCCATAAAAGTAACCCCATCTAAGAAACTACACCCCTCAAGGTATTCAAAACTGATTTTACAAACTTTGTTAACCCTTTAGGTGTTGCACAAGATTTAATGGAAAATAGAGATACAATTTCAAAATTTCACTTTTTTGGCAGATTTTCCATTTTAATATTATTTTTCCAGTTACAAAGCAAGGGTTAACAGCCAAACAAAACTCATTATTTATGGCCCTAATTCTGTAGTTTACAGAAACACCCCATATGTGGCCGTAAACTACTGTACGGGCACACGGCAGGGCGCAGAAGGAAAGGAATGCCATACGGTTTTTGGAAGGCAGGTTTTGCTGGACAGTTTTTTTTTACACCATGTCCCATTTGAAGCCCCCCTGATGCTCCAAAAAAGTGACCCCATTTTAGAAACTATGGGATAGGTTGGCAGTTTTGTTGGTACTAGTTTAGGGTACATATGATTTTTGGTTGCTCTATATTACACTTTTTGTGCGGCAAGGTAACAAGAAATGGCTTTTTTGGCACCGTTTTTTTTTTTGTTATTTACAACATTCATCTGACAGGTTAGATCATGTGGTAATTTTATAGAGCAGGTTGTCACGGACGCGGCGATACCTAATATGTATACAATTTTTTTTATTTATGTAAGTTTTACACAATGATTTCATTTTTAAAACAAAAAAAATGTTTTAGTGTCTCCATAGTCTAAGAGCCATAGTTTTTTCAGTTTTTGGGCGATTATCTTAAGTAGGGTCTCATTTTTTGCGGGATGAGATGACTGTTTGATTGGCATCTATTTTGGGGTGCGTATGACTTTTTGATTGCTTGCTATTACACTTTTTGTGACGTAAGATGACAAAAAATTGCTTTTTTTACACCGTTTTTATTTTTATTTTTTTACGGTGATCATCTGAGGGGTTAGATTATGTGATATTTTTATAGAGCCGGGCGATACGGACGCGGCGATACCTAATATGTATACTTTTTTTTTTTATTTATGTAAGTTTTACACAATGATTTCATTTTTGAAACAAAAAAAATCATGTTTTAGTGTTTCCATAGTCTAAGAGCCATAGTTTTTTCAGTTTTTGGGCGATTATCTTGGGTAGGGTATGATTTTTGCGGGATGAGATGACGGTTTGATTGTTACAATTTTGGCGTACATGCGACTTTTTTGATCACTTTTATTACCTTTTTTGGGAAGTAAGGTGGGCAAAATTTCAATTTCATCATAGTTTTTTATTTTTTATTTTTATGGCGTTCACCGTTCGGGTAAAGTAACATGACCGTTTTATAGATCAGGTCGTTACGGACGCGGCGATACCAAACATGTGTAGGGAATTTTATTTTTTTCATTTTTTATCAGTGATAAATGTGTTTTTTGATTTTTACTTTTTTTTCACTTTTATTCACTTTTTTTTGACCCAGACCCACTTGGTTCTTGAAGATCCAGTGGGTCTGATGTCTGTATAATACAGTACAGTACAATATATATTGTACTGCACTGTATTTTACTTACACTGAACAGATCTATGCCTTTTAGCACAGATCTGTTCAGCACCATGGACAGCAGGACGCCTGAGAGGCGTCCTGTTGCCATGGGAACCTTCCCCGTCTGCTCAGTTCTGGTCAGAACTTCGCAGACGGGGAAGGGTAAGGAGGGGATCTGTCGGGGGGCTGTCTGGGGGCTCTCTCCCTCCCCATCGGGGGGCTGCAAAGGCACAGCAGCCCCCCGATGGGAGAGGGAGGGAGCTCCCTGCGCTGTTAACCTTTTCCATACAGCGGTCCGTACGGACCGCTGTATGGAAAGGGTTAAATGGCTGACATCGCATCGCAGATGTCAGCCGTTTATACCAGGGTGCCAGCAATGTGCTGGCACCCTGGTATACCCACTGGAAACCAACGATTATACAAGGGGAGGCGGGCGGGGGACCGCCTGCCGCACCGCCCGCCTCCCGCACCGCCCACACCGCCCGCAACCCTCCCCCTGCACCTCCCGCCACCATAAAATCATTCGGGGGTGCAGGGGGGGGTGACCGCGGGGACCAGAAACTGCAGAAATCGCAGCAAACCGCAGGTCTGAATTGACCTGCGGTTTGCCGCGATCGCCGACATGGGGGGGTCACGGGACCCCCCCGCGCATTTAGCCTAGGTGCCTGCTCAATGATTTGAGCAGGCACCGGGTTCCGATCACTGCCAGCCGCACGGCAGTGATCGAAAATACACAGGGCGTACATGTACGCCCTGTGTCCTTAAGTACCAGGGCACAATGGCGTACCTGTACGCCCTATGTCCTTAAGAGGTTATTAACCCTATGCACCTCACATAACCCCATAACAACAAGTCCCTTAATCTAGTAATCCTGTGTTTAAAATTCCCACAGCCCATGCAGTGCTTGGCAGAGACAGAAATGGGCACACATCAGATGTTCGTTGCCCATGCCTCTCTCTGTCTTTACCTCTTCTTTCTATCTTTCTCCCTTCCTCAATCTGTTAAGCAATTGGTGGCAGTGGTCACTGACTTAGTTGTAGAGAAACGTTCCGCCTCTCAAACAGCCATTATTACATGATGCTGCAGTAAAGGAGTGCTGTTTCTCCTTCACTGCCCAGTTTATCTGCTAGCTGTAATCTTGGCTGAACAGGATAAGTTTGGACACGGTGCTGTAACGGGGTGCCGAAGGCGCACTCGGTCTCCCATCAGCCGCAGACCTGCTGCTTAGCTTCGGGAGTAAGGATCTGTGTTTGACCTTGTTCCCAGGGCAGCTTTGCTAGCTGGGAGGCTCCCTGCTCCTAGGTCTACCTTGAGCGCCGAGCTGATCACTCGGTGCTCGACTGGTCGGTCTGTCGGTCATGTGATGCTGGCCACGTCACATGACCCTCACTCCCCACTATAAATACAGGCAGCCTGCTGGCCACAGGTTGCCTGTTAATTTTAGGTATCTGGTGATTGTTTTGTTCCTGCATACTTACCTGATCCTGTGTTCCCTGACGATTCTCTGCCTGCTCCTCCTGTACTGCGCATCTCTCCTGGTATCCTGACCCCGGCTTCCACCTGACGATTCTTTGCGGACTCCTGTTGTACTTCGTTTCTCTCCTGGTATTTGACCTCGGCTTTTCCTGACTATTCTCTGCTCATTCCTTAGTACTGCGTAGCTCTCTAGGTATTGACCCGGTCCGTTCACGTTCCGTTATTTGTCTTGTCTGTCTTCCCAGCACGTATCCTAAGTTAGGGACTGCCACCTAGTTGTCCCCTGTCATTAGGACTTGCGAGGCAAGTAGGCAGGGCCAGGGGTGAGGGTGGAGCGCAGTGGTCACTATCCTCCCCCCTATGTGTAGTGTACGTTACCGTCACAGGTACAGCCGCCAGCTAACACTGCTGCACTCCGGGTCTGGACAGCTGCCAAATCCCGACTGTAGTCAGCCAGCTGAGTACTCCTGGTATAACAGTTAGTACTCAGTATTACTCTAGTAGCCTGGCTACTGGAGTTAATAAAGGGGTTGCCTGGCTTAAGAGCTGACAAACCCATTCCTGAGAACCTGTGCCCAATAAAAAATAATAATATGTGCTCACCAGTCTACAGCCCCCCACTCCCACACCACGCCTCTGTTGCCAGCCACTTCACCATCATACCAGAAGAGGCTTGATTTCGTGACCGCTGTGGCTTATCACTGGCCGCAGTGGTCACATGTTCGAGAACAACACATCCTAGCAGGTCACTAGTACAGTAGTGAAGCCAGATGATAGGATTGCAGTTTTTTTTAATTGGGCACTGGTTCTGAGGATCAGGTTCTAGGCCGGACAACCCCTTTAATAACTCATGTTAGCCTCCTTGCCATTTTAACCAACAATGGTCAAAAAGAGCTTCAGTCTACAGGATACAGAGGTTTTTTTTGTAACAAATTTTTTATTAAGTTTTAAATTACATAAAAATAAATTAGTTGAGTAAAATGGCAGACGTTTTATATGATTTTAAATAATACTAAGGCTAGAAAACTTCTCTGCCAGGAAGTAAATCGGATACCACAATTCTGTTACTTGAAGGATATAAAGAGAGATTATAAAGCATGATTAAGTGAATACACAAACACATACACATGCACACATATTTATAATGTTCTTATTATACTGTATATATATATATATATATATATATATATATAATGTTCTTGATATTTACTAATACTGAAACCTTAGGTGTGCTAATGCGTTGGATGCATTAACATTGTCACTTGACATTTATTCTCTCCGTCTAATGCTACCTGGTTAAATGCATTTATCTTTCCTGAGTGCCATTATAGTACATTTTGCAGTATCACTTATGTCAGACAAACCTAGAGGGAAAACAATGACAAGATCCAGAAGCAGGGATTTCAGTGTCACGAGAAATATCTATGAAATACAGGTAGGATACAAACATCTAGAAGCCAGTGATTATGCTGCCTCATACAGGACCATCAGAAACACTGAAGGGGAAATTTACTAAGACTGGATTTTTATACTCTGGTCTTATTCCAAACTGCGCTGGAATAAGATACGACAAATTAAGAGGTCAAGTCCTCCTCCCACATTTGTTCCATCTTTGCCTATCCATGTATCAGGAAATCAAATCTATGCAACTATGAAATCTGTCAGACCAGCAGAGGTCACACACCTCCTACTCTGCAATGCCAACTTTTCTGAAATGAGAGAAGAGTGGCAGAAAACAACCAAATGGTGCATATTCTTATACAAATGAAGCAACTAAATATAGCCAATAATAATAAATGCCTCCCTTTCTCTTAAGGTGAATGTCCAAAAGTAAACAGAAAATTTTCCCAAAAAGTTTAAAAATTCTATGCTGACTTTTTATTTTTAACACATCTTTGTTTTTCTGAGGCAGCCCCAAATCCTATGCAAAGACATACATTTTAAAGAATAGCATGTAGGCCGTCTACAGCCACCACTACAAATTCAATGCAATAATAACACATCAGAGGAGAGACCTGCACCTATCAGACATTTATAGCATGTGCTATAAATGTTTCAGATGGAAATAGTCCTTTAAAAAATAATCAGCTCAAATTTTGGACCTAAAACAAAAATATAAAAAGTATTGATTCACTTGGCTGTGCTTAGGCTCCTCATAACCACCTTAATTATATGTAAAATCTGAGCCGAGGGTCAGGAGCATAAATAATAAATTAACCAATATTCAACTGTTTAACCCCTTAAGGACTCAGCCCTATTTCACCTTAAGGACTTGGCCATTTTTTGCAAATCTGACCAATGTCACTTTAAGTGCTAATAACTTTAAAACGCTTTGAATTATCCAGGCCATTCTGAGATTGTTTTTTCGTCACATATTGTACTTCATGACACTGGTAAAATGAAGTAAAAAAAAATTATTTTTATTTATAAAAAAAATACCAAATTTACCAAAAATTTGTAAATAATTGCAAAAGTTTCAATTTCTCTACTTCTATAATACATAGTAATACCTCCAAAAATAGTTATTACTTTACATTCCCCATATGTCTACTTCATGTTTGGATCATTTTTAGAATGATATTTTATTTTTTGGGGATGTTACAAAGCTTAGAAGTTTAGAAGCAAATCTTGAAATTTTTCTGAAATTTTCAAAAACCCAATTTTTAGGGACCAGTTCAGGTCTGAAGTCACTTTGCAAGGCTTACATAATAGAAACCACCCAAGCTATAAACTACACCCCTCAAGGTATTCAAAACAGATTTTACAAACTTTGTTAGCCCTTTAGGTGTTCCACAAGAATTAATGGAAAATAGAGATAAAATTTTAAAATTTCACTTTTTTGGCAGATTTTCCATTTTAATAGTTTTTTTTTCCAGTTACAAAGCAAGTGTTAACAGCTAAACAAAACTCAATATTTATGGCCCTGATTCTGTAGTTTACAGAAACACCCCATATGTGGTCGTAAACTGCTGTACGGGCACACGGCAGGGCGCAGAAGGAAAGGAATGCCATACGGTTTTTGGAAGGCAGATTTTGCTGGACTGGTTTTTTGACACCATGTCCCATTTGAAGCCCCCCTGATACACCCCTAGAGTAGAAACTCCAAAAAAGTGACCCCATTTTAGGAACTACACCCCTCAAGGTATACAAAACAGATTTTACTAATTTTGTTAACCCTTTAGGTGTTCCACAAGAATTAATGGAAAATAGAGATAAAATGTCAAAATGTAACTTTTTTGGCAGATTTTCCATTTTAATAATTCTTTCCCAGTTACAAAGCAAGGGTTAACAGCCTTGTAGTGAAATATAATTACACGCACTTCATACGTTTCAAAGGCTTTTATCGACAATTACATGACATTTATGCAAAGAGTCAGTATTTGCAGTGTTGGCCCTTCTTTTTCAGGACCTCTGCAATTCGACTGGGCATGCTCTCAAACAACTTCTGGGCCAATTTTGTGAGTGAGCCCACTCCCTTGGATGAGAAGCAACCCCACACATGAATGGTCTCAGGATGCTTCACTGTTGGCATGACACAGGACTGATGGTAGCGCTCACCTTTTCTTCTCCGGACAAGCCTTTTTCCAGATGCCCCAAACAATCAGAAAGAGGCTTCATCGGAGAATATGACTTTGCCCCAGTCCTCAGCAGTCCATTCACCATACTTTCTGCAGAAGATCAATCTGTCCCTGATGGGTTTTTTTGGAGAGAAGTGGCTTCTTTGCTGCCCTTCTTGACACCAGGCCATCTTCCAAAAGTCCTCCCTGTGCGTGCAGATGCGCTCACACCTGCCTGCTGCCATTCCTAAACAAGCTCTGCACTGGTGGCACTCCGATCCCGCAGCTGAATCCTCTTTAGGAGACGATCCTGGCGCTTGCTGGACTTTCTTGGACACCCTGAAGCCTTCTTAACAAGAATTGAACCTCTTTCCTTGAATTTCTTGATGATCCTATAAATTGTTGATTGAGGTGCAATCTTAGTAGCCACAATATCCTTGCCTGTGAAGCCATTTTTATGCAACGCTTAACAATGCATGGTTAACAATGGAAGAACAATGATTTCAAGCATCACCCTCCTTTTAACATGTCAAGTCTGCCATTTTAACACAATCAGCCTGACATAATGATCTCCAGCCTTGTGCTCGTCAACATTCTCACCTGAGTTAACAAGGCGATTACTGAAATGATCTCAGCAGGTCCTTTAATGACAGCAATGAAATGCAGTGGAAAGTTTTTTTGGGGATTAAGTTAATTTTCATGGCAAAGAAGGACTATGCAATTCATCTGATCACTCTTCATAACATTCTGGAGTATATGCAAATTGCTATTATAAAAACTTAAGCAGCAACTTTTCCAATTTCCAATATTTATGTAATTCTCAAAACTTTTGGCCACGACTGTACACCCCACAAGGTATTCAAAACTGATTTTACAAACTTTGTTAACCCTTTATGTGTTCCACAAGAATTAATGGAAAATAGAGATAAAATTTAAAAATGTCACTTTTTTGGCAGATTTTCCATTTTAATAATTTTTTTCCAGTTACAAAGCAAGGGTTAACAGCCAAATGAAACTCAATATTTATGGCTCAGATTCTGTAGTTTACAGAAACTCCCCATATTTGGTCGTAAACTGCTGTACAGGCACACGGCAGGGCGCAGAAGGAAAGGAATGCCATACGTTTTTTGGACAGCAGATTTGGCTGGACTGGTTTTTTGACACCATGTCCCATTTGAAGCCCCCCTGATGCACCCCTAGAGTAGAAACTCAAAAAAAGTGACCCCATTTTAGAAACTACGGGATAGGGTGGCAGTTTTGTTGGTACTATTTTAGGGTACATATGATTTTTGGTTGCTCTATATTACACTTTTTGTGAGGCAAGGTAACAAGAAATAGCTGTTTTGGCACCGTTTTTATTTTTTGTTATTTACAACATTCATCTGACAGGTTAGATCATGTGGTATTTTTATAGAGCAGGTTGTCACGGACGCGATAATACCAAATATGACTTTTTTTGGTTGTTTGTTTTAGTTTTACATAACAAAGCATTTTTTTTTTTTTATGATTCTTTAGTGTCTCCACATTCTGAAAGCCATAATTTTATTTATTTTTTTGGGGGCGACTGTCTTTTGTAGAAGCTAATTTTTTTTGGAATGAGATGACAGTTTGATTGGCACTATTTTCGGGTGCTTATGACTTTTTGATCGCTTGCTATTACACTTTTTGTGATGTAAGGTGACAAAAAAAGGCTTTTTTTACACAGTTTTTATTTTAATTTTTTTATGGTATTCACCTGAGGGGTTAGGTCATGTGATATTTTTATAGAGAAGGTTATTACGGACGCGGCGATACTTAATATGTTTACTATTTTTTTTATTTATGTACGTTTTACACAATTATTTCATTTTTTAAACAACAAAAAACTATGTTTTAGTGTCTCCATAGTCTGAGAGCCATAGTTTTTTCAGTTTTTGGGCGATTATGTTGGGTAGGGCATGACTTTTGCGGGATGGGATGACGGTTTGATTGGCACTATTTTGGGGTGCGTATCATTTTATGATCGCTTGCTATTACACTTTTTTTTTTTACGGTATTCACCTGAGGGGTTATGTCATGTGATATTTTTATAGAGCAGGTTATTATGGACGCGGAGATGCCTAATATGTATACTTTTTTTTATTTATGTAAGTTTTACACAATAATATCATTTTTGAAACAAAAAAAATCATGTTTTAGTGTCTCTCCATATTCTGAAAGCCATAGGTTTTTTAGTTTTTGGGCGATTATCTTAGGTAGGGTTTTATTTTTTGCGGGATGAGATGACGGTTTGATTGGTACTATTTTGGGGTGCATATTACTTTTTGATTGCTTGCTATTACGGACGCGGCAATACCTAATATGTGTACTTTTTTTTATTTACTTAAGTTTTACACAATAACAGCTTTTTTAAAACCCAAAAAAATTATGCTTTAGTGCAGGGCTGGCAAACCTGAGGCTCTCCAGCTGTTGTAAAACTACAATTCCCACCATGCCCTGCTGTAGGCTGATAGCTGTAGGCAGTCTTTGCATGCTGGGAGTTGTAGTTTTGCAACAGCTGGAGAGCCGCAGGTTGGCCATCCCTGCTTTAGTTTCTCCTTATTCTGAGCCATAGTTTTTTGTTTTTTTTTGGCGATTGTCTTTTTGGCGATTGTCATTTTTTGCAAGATGAGGTGACGGTTAGATTGGTACTATTTTGGTGGGCATACGCCTTTTTGATCACTTGCTGTTGTACTTTTAGTGATGTAAGGTGACCCCAAATTTTTTTTTAGCACAGTTTTTCTTTTTTACGGTGTTCATCTGAGGGGTTACGTCATGAGATATTTTTATAGAGCCGGTCGATACGGACACGGCGATACCTAATATGTCCAATTTTTTTAACTTTATTTGGGAAAAATTAGGTTTTTTATTTTACCTGAAACTTAATTTTTTTGGGGGAAACTTTTTTTTTCAACTTTCTTTTTCACTTTATTTTTTGTCCCACTTTGGGACTTCAACTTTTGGGGGTCTGATCCCCTTTACAATGCATTCCAATACTTCTGTATTGAAATGCATTGGCTATATGAGTAATACAGTGAGTATTACTGATACAGCTTCCTGCCTGTGAGATCCAGGGGGCTGGATCTCACAGGCTCTTTACCGGAAGGCAGCCCCGATGCCTAAGCAAGGCATCGCGCTGCCTTCCTTGCTATCGGGTCCCTGTCACAGCAGCACGGGAAGCCGATAGCCACTGCACTCGCCCCCCGAACCACCCGGAAACGCCACAAACCGCAGGTCTAAATTGACTCGATGCGATGAGGGACTTCCATGTGCTCCCTCAAACACAAACCTCTTCTATCCTGAAGGGGTTAATTCGCAGCGATTGCCGATACGGGGGGTCACAGGACCCCCCTCGGCATTGTCCCAGGGTGCCTGCTGATTGATTTTAGCAGGCACCCAGTTCCGATCACCGCCCGCCGGTGATCGGAACTACACATGACGTACTGGTACGTCATGTGTCCTTAAGTACCAGGACATCATGACGTACCGGTACGTCATATGTCCCCAACAGGTTAATAAGGCTCTTATCTCTATACATTTTTAAAAACTGCCTGTCATGGTTTGAATCTCTCTGTGACAGTGGCCACACCCATCTGCCTCCGAGCCAAGCTCTTGAACTAATCCCTGCTTACCTCATTTGCATAGCCAATCAGAGGGGGTTTTACAATTTACCAATTCAAAGAGGTGTTCCAACTGTCAATATAAATATATGTGGGGCATTCAATAAAGAATTTTGTCAGTTTGAACTCACATACAGCCTGACTGGTGTTAGTTCTGTGAGAATTAAAACGACACGAGCGGTCGTTTGAGGCCGGATCATCAACGGCGGAACCAGCAGATATTGTGGTCACATCAGGGAGTGCCGTGAGAGCAGAATAGAGCGAGCAGGGGCTCGTTACACAAAAACACATAATAAATTGGGGACACTATGTACTTACCCCACTATCCATTGTCACTGGAGTGCTGGCTCATGTGAGATTTAGTAATGGCTTACCTTGTTGTTTCAGATTTCCAGCAAGAGAATTTTATACTCATTGCCAAAGCGGTGATCTGTAGTCACCAAAATGATCTCATATGTATTTATGGTATCTACAGAATGTCACAATGTCATTTTGACTAAACTCCTCTGTAATATACAGGGTACATCTAACCAGGATCAGTGTGTCATAATCGTGCAGCTTGGGTGGAACGGGGTGTAGCATCCATGTGGCTTAGACTGCATCGATTTGTGAAAGCCATGGCAATCAGATAGAAATTATGCAAATGTTGCATAGGAATGAAGGGAAACATAGCTAAAGGGGAGAAAGAAAGAGAGAGAAAGGTAAAGGAAATAAATCACCCTACATCATTTATTAGCAATAAAAGGATCAGGGCATCCAGATTGTATTAAAGGGGTTGTCTGGGCTTTTAATATTGATGACCTATCCTCAGGATAGGTCATTAACATCAGAGCGGTGGGGGTCCGACACCCAGCACCCCCGCCAATCAGCTGTATGAGGAGACGACGTGCAGTGAGTAGGAAGAGAGAGGAAAGGCGGCACGTGCACACTGTGTGCCCCGTCTCCTAATACAGCTGATCAGCGGGGGTGCTGGGTGTCAGGCCCCAGCCGATCTGATATTGATGACCTATCATGAGGATAGGTCATCAATATTAAAAGCCCGGACATCCCCTTTTAGTTATGTTGTGTTATAATAGTACTACTACTACTAATAATAATAATAATAATAATAATAATAATAGTCCTTGATATCAACTTTATGGGGTTTTCCAAGACTAGGAATTTGAAATGAGCACCAACACACATGAAATGAATTAGAACTTATTTTGAGGAAACTCCGAAAGAGATTTTGTAATAACATTTCAGTATATGATTTTTGGATGTTTAACAAAAATATTAGAAATTATATATTTGAATGTAGAATGTTTGGATTTTTGAATGCATCCAACAGACATAGTCATGTCCTAACAATACCTGTGAAAATCTGCCTGTAGAAATATAGTTAGTCAGTCTCAAAGGGACACTGTGCTTTTTTTTAGTAACCCTTTATAATCTGCTTGGGTCAGGATTATGTTGATGGATGTCTTAGCGGTGGAGGGGGCAGTCTTCTAAGCACTTTTCCAGAGCCTGGATTTCTCCAGTTAGTCTCTCATTTGATTAATTAGATAAACGAGTCCCCGTCTGGGATCTGGTCATAAACTAAACACAAACTAAAAAGCAACCAGAAGCACAAATACATGGCTAAAATAATGATGCAATTTCATTGTAGGATATACTTTTTCGCTAATATAGTTCTGTGCATCCCCCACTCCTGTGGCTCATCTAGATTGCTCTCTCAGATGAGGCCCGGAAGCTGCACTGACCATTTCCCAATTTCCCACAGTGTCACTGTATATAATGTTATTTTATGATACTGTTGAGGGGGCCCTGACAATAAAATCTTTTAGTTCTCCTCCTGGATGGGCCTCTTCTGAGTTTGGGCCCCAAAGCATCCACTTCCCCTATAGCTACGCCCCCGGTGCTGTCCTTCCTGAAATGTTACTATTGTAACCTCCATCAGAAAACATAATCACAGGGATACTATATCCATGACCTCCCAAGGGTTCTCAGGGCAGCGGCATATTCTACATAATCTTTGAAGGCCTAGTTTACTTCAGTCAGTGAGATATTGCATACATTCCTAAAGCACACTGGAGTGTATTATGAAAGGTACCTTCCTGTAAACCAATAAATCATACTGAGGAACCAAAGCTGACATCAGCAGTTGGAGCTTGAACAGTGTTTTCTGCTGAAGTCATTAGTCTCCTATAGTTTTAGCTATCAGAGAACAGAAGGCTGAACGAGTTAATTAGGGAGCACCCCTCCATAGTTTGGCACAAACTAGTCAGAAGTTTGGGCAGTGATGGCATCTGTCTAGATCAGTTCAGCTTTCATTCAGTGTAAACAGCCGAGGATTTTTCTTGTACAAACTGCAGGGATTCCTCAGAGCACAGTAAACTGAATCTATGTCTATATGTTCCTGTAATAAAAGAAGAAAGCATCTGCAGATAGGTCTCTCAGTCCTAGTCAACGAAACCAGGTGTTGTTTCTTTTTGACAAATGTAATAGATTCTTCTCTTCTCAATAATCCACCTATGAAGCACAGACTATTAGCAGCACACAAAATAAGGTCCCACGCACATAACCGTATTTTTGGCCTGCATTCAATCCTCAATTGTTGCGGATTGGATGCAGACTCATTCATTTCAATGGGGCCTCAAAAATGCGGAAAGCACAATGTGTGCTGTCCGCATCCATATGTCTATGCTGTAGCCCAGCCAAAAAATTAGTACATGTGCTATACATTTCCATTGAAGGGAAAATGAAAATGGCGGCGTGCACATGGCTGGTATGTGTGTTTTGTGGATTTTTGGACTGCAAAGCATTTACGGTCATGTGCATAAGGCCCTAAGGACATTTAAATATATGCATGGACTAGGCACACCCAAAAAAACACAGCCAACAGAAAAAATCTCACACTCCCTAGAGAAAACCATCAGAAAGGGTCCCGAGTAGTTTCCCCTGACAGATGCTAGGAAGTATGTATGAGAAAATAGTGACTTATAGTATCACTCTCAATGCTGTGCACGGGGCAGCTGGCACATGATGGCCCCACTCCTTTCCATTTGATTGCATTCATATGGGCTGGGTTTCCACATTAAGGTGTTTTCATGTTGTTTTAGAAGCCAAAGCCAGGAGTAGATTCCCTCAGAGTGAAAACCCAACAGTAAATGTGGGTTCAAAAGAAATAAAAAGAAAAAAAAGAGTCAATAAGAGTTCAAAATAAAAAGAAGATTACTTTCCTAAACCATTCTCCAGCCGCTGCTGGTATGCTGCTCTTCCAGTCCGTGCTTTCTCCACTTTCTGGTCAAGACTTAAAGGGGTTATCTAAGACTAAAAAATGCTCTCCATATTCCAGGGCCCCTCTCATTGAATATACTTACCTGGCTCCCCATGCCACTCCTGGTCCCCACACCGCTGCTGCAGCTTCTCCCCGTGCACGGATTAAAACATCCGGTGTCGGCGGGTGGGGTCGTGCTGTCAGCCAATGTCAAGCAGGGACAGGCATGAGCCTCCCTAGCATTGCCCGTCCCCACCTGCTATTGGCTGCCCCAGCCCTGACATCGTATGTTTTCATCTGTGCACGGGGAGAAGCAGCAGCGGCGTTGCGGGGACCAGATGCGGTGCAGGGAGCGAGGAGCCAGGTAAGTATTAGTGTTGAGTGCGAATATTCAAATAGCGAATTTTAATCGCGAATATTGGCACTATGAGAATTCGCGAATATTTCAAATATAGCGTTATATATTCGTAAAATCGAATATTAGTTTTTTTTTTTAACACAGTACACATCAGGTGATCATCCCTCCCTTCTTCTAGCTTGTGGGCCAACGAGAAGGCTTTGTCACAGCTTAGCAACATCCCTAGCAACCAATAGAAAAGTTGCCAACCTCTTACTATAGCCGAAAATTCGCAAGCGCAAATATATTGGAGCACTCTATCTGCATATGAAGCTATTCTAATGTTCTGCTGGGCCAACCATTTTCTCCAGTCTCAGGAAACTTATACCAGCTTGAAAAATGTAGCATAAGTGACCCACGCCTGTATTTCGGGCGCTTTACGCGAATATTACATTGCCGATTTTCGCAATCAAGAATATAATCTTGAATTCTTGAATATATGACAAATATTCTACAAAATATTTGCGAAATATCGCGAATTCGAATATTACCCTTGCCGCTCATCACTAGCAAGTATATTCAATGTGAGGGGCCCAGGCATATGGGGGACATTTTTTCAGTCTGGGATAACCCCTTTAACACGCAGGAAATGCCAGGAAAGGCCTGCTCAGCCAACCACTGGCTCAAACCACCAAGAAATCTGAATATCAAACTCAAAATATTGGTGTATGTTTGTTTGTTTTGGCTGCTTTAACAATTCTTTAGGCAATAGCTGGCATGAATTGTTCCTGTTTGTCCATGCAAATAATATAATAATTCTTCAAAATACAATAAATATAGTGCAAATAAGAATGTAGCATGTGGTAGTCTACAAGATTTATAGTATAAAAAATTATTGAGTTTTGAAAAATGTTCACTTTTTTAAGCCTTGTAAACTGTTACTATGTTAGATTTCACCCTTTCAAAAAAAAATTTAAAATGCGTAGGGAAAGTGATACAGATCATTTTTGCAATATATTTTTTTTTTATTGATTTTGCACTTTTTCATGACAAAACTGCCTTGAAGATGTCTCTTCATTGTTCAGTACAGTGAAGTACTGAACAGTAAAGACGCTCCTCGCTCACTGCTGCTGTCCTCACTCTCTTCCTCATATATAGCTAAAACTGGTCAAAAATTCTTCATACAGGTGAAACTCCAAAAATTTGAATATCGTGAAAAGTTCATTTATTTCAATAATGCAACTTAAAAGGTGAAACTAATATATGAGATAGACTCCTTACATGCAAAGCTAGATATTTCAAGCCTTTATTTGTTATAATTTGGATGATTATGGCTTACAGTTTATAAAACCCCAAAGTCTCAATTTTGAGGTACCCTTTGCTCAGGGGGTATGGATTAATTAGCTGACTAGAGTGTGACACTTTGAGCCTAGAATATTGAAGGTTTCACAATATTCAAATTTTAAGTTGCATTACTGAAATAATTGAACTTTTGCACGATATTCTAATTTTTCGAGTTTCACCTGTATATGTCTGGCTGATATCAGTACACTGTCAGCAGTGAGCGTATATATGATCTGTATGCCTAGTGCTCTGAATAACTAACGAGCCGCCGGGAGATTCAGCAGCGCCAACAGTGATCTCCTGCATCTCCCAGCAGCTAGTTAGTTAGCGAGCGCACCAGGCATACAGATCACTGTCAGTGCTCACCTTGACAGGGAACTGATGTCTGCCAGACAGGGCAGTATATATAAAAATAAAATAAATAAATAAATACCGTATTTTTCGCTTTATAAGACGCACTTTTTTTCCCCCAAAAGAGGGGGGAAAATGACAGTGCGTCTTATAAAACGATGGTTGACTTTTTTTACAGGGCTGACACGGATGTATCGCCGGCCGCTATGCTGCACAGTCTGGCCGGCGATACATCAGTCACAGTGCGGGGAGGGAGGAGGGGCTGGAGGCAACTCACAGCGGGGCCCGGTGCAGTCACTGTATTACACCGGGCCCCGCGCACAGAAGTCTCTTTGTATGTAAAATCTTTCATTAATCCTTTATACCGTAAATCGCTCTCCTTTTGATAAACTTTACTAGCCTAATCGCCTGCATCAGTACTCACTATGAATGTAGCGTGCGGTCCGGCCGGCGTGTGACTGACTTCACGCTCCTCCCACTTCATTAATGAAGCAGGAGCAGGCTGAAGTCATGCGCCGGAGGGACCGCACGCTACATTCATAGTGAGTACTGATGCAGGCGATTAGGCTAGTAAAGTTTATCAAAAGGAGAGCGATTTACGGTATAAAGGATTAATGAAAGATTTTACATACAAAGAGACTTCTGTGCGCGGGGCCCGGTGTACTACAGTGACTGCACCGGGCCCCGCTGTGAGTTGCCTCCAGCCCCTCCTCCCTCCCCGCACTGTGACTGATGTATCGCCGGCCACACTGTGCAGCATAGCAGCCGGCGATATATATCAGTGTCAGCTAGTTTATCAAATGGAAAGCGATTGATTCAGGATTAAATAAATATTTTACATACAAAGAATAAAATACTGTAATGCTGTGAAACATAGGGCCATGAGGGGGACCAGCATAAGATACTATATGTGTGTCACCCACACATATAGCATCTTATGCTGGCCCCCCTCATGGCCCTATGTTTCACAGCACACATCCCCCATAACAGTGCATCATCCATAGATCCCCCCCATAACAGTGCATCATCTACAGATTCCCCCCCCCCATAACAGTGCATCATCCACAGATTCCCCCCCCATAACAGTGCATCATCCATAGATCCCCCCATAACAGTGTGTCATCCACAGATCCCCCATAACAGTGCGTCATCCACAGATCCCCATAACAGTGTCATCCCCAGACCATTAGTTCAAAATCCACCAAAAGCACACCTTTTGGTTCAAAATATTTTTTTTCTTATTTCCCTTACTCAAAAACCTAGGTGCGTCTAATAATCAGGTGCGTCTTATAAAGCGAAAAATACGGTATATATAGTATTTATGGCCGGTTTTAGCTATACATAAGGGAGGCAGTGAGGGCAGCAGCAGTGAGCGAGGAGCGTTTTCACTGCGCTGTGATGACAGATTAGGTAAAATGTCAGAGGCAGTTTTGCTATGACAAAGTGCAAAATCGACGAATAAAATATATTGTATAAATTACCCCACATTTAGCAAAAAAAAATCAAAAACAAACAAACAAAAAAAATTTACATTTCGTGGTTAAAAGACATGTTCTCCCATAAAGCCATAACAGGTTATATGCAGAGATGGGTTGCCCTCTTGTGGACACTGCAAGAAACACTAATTATTTTTCCAACCAGAATTCAGCTGTCCATACAGACGAAATAAAAGTTGGTTAAAATTGACAATTTTGGTCATTTTAGCCGATCATGAAAATTTAACACAAATGTTTGCGAAGACTGGCTGCAGCATTCTGTGTGCCACAAATTTTATCCATCAGGTTGGAAGATTTCGGCAGTGATCGTGGAAATATGGGAGCCATTTTTGTAGAGGTGGTGCAGTGTAATTACAACTGCTCATCCCATTCACTCGGATAGGAGCTATGTGAGGGCTAATTTTTTGCAGGGAAATGTGTACTTTTCATTGATATGATTTTGGGGTGTGCAAGAATTTTTTATCACTTTTTATTCCATTTTTTGGGGGGGGGGGGGAGGTGAAGTGAAGAAAAAACTGTGAATCGGCCACTTTGATTTTTCTTTATCCGTTGCGTCGTTCTCCGTATGTGATTTAAAAAATTTATGATAAGGCATTTTGGGATGTAGTGATGCTTATGATGTTTATTTTTTAATAGTTTACTTTCTTTTTTTACATCTTGAACAAGCAATCATCAGATCACCTCTTGAATCCAATGCATTAGATTTGAAATCTATGAGAAATTCGTTATTTCTCATAGGCAGGGTCTCCATAGGCACATAGTTGTGGCAGCCTCATATCCTTCACGGGGACAGAGGGTCCTGCAGGGAATGAACGGCTCTGCCAATCGCCGCTAGGAGGAGCTTTTCCAGCCCCGGGATCGCAGCGCTCAGATGCCATGGTCAAATTGGACCGTTGATCCGGACCGGAGAGTGAGCCACCTTTAAAAAGACGACATCTGGTTCTGGCATCGGGATGTGAGGACGCAGGAGAAGGTCTCTCTCATCTCCCCTTGTTATTTAGCCTAGTCAGGGACGCAAACTGGGCTACCACAAGCTGGGAGATCCGCCTGCAGGGGCGGATTGGCCATAGACCCTACAGGGAAATTTCCTGGTGTGCAGATGCCCCAGGGGGCCATCCAAGTCCTCCTCTCTGCCACTGACCAGGTACATAATGAGCTCTCAACAGTAATTATTGCTGTGAGAATCAGTTACTCATGTACCCAGCCAGCAGCCGAACATGCCCTCCTGAATTCAACTGCTGTGGCCCGCACCTCACCTCCTAAGCCCCCTGTCCCATAGACAACTGGAGGAGGAGGAGGAGGACAGAAGATGATAGCTATTAATGGCCACCACAGAGGGTGACATTTTGGGGCAGTATGTTGCGCTACACTGTTATTTGGTTCTGCTGGGATGGTGTTTTGCACCATGGTATTGTTAACCCTGCCTACTTGTGTTGCCCCGCCTTCTGTTCATTTGGGCCTTTCTACATGTTCCCAGGGCGACGTAAGTTCCCAGTCCGCTCCTGCCTCCCTGCAGCGTGATCGCTGGCAGCTGAGACTCCTGCTACTAGGAACTGAACGAAACAGTCAGCGGGGAGACAAGTGCATGCCGCCATCTGTCCAGGGACCACGTGTCGCACCTCTGCACCTGAGATGGCCAAGTCACTGGTGGTCTCTTGTTTAGTTCCATCTGGGGATCTGTCAGGAGTGCAGGTTGGCAGGTACAAGCCGTGACACAGCACAAGGACAGCACGGGCCTTTCATTACCTGGGACCCCCCACAGACAGAGGGAACTGCAGTTCATATTGTGACTGCAACACAAATAACAGACAGAGCGCCCACAGGCTGTCTACCTAAAGAACTTGACAAATACTGTAGTACAGACAGCTTCTGCCAGCATTGTGCCACGTTGAACTCTAAAGCTCATAGGAGCAGATGCTTTTGTAGGACGTGAAACAGCATTCCCTTTTGCTACAGTGCTCATTTCTCCACTTTATGGAGTGCTTCCTCCTGTATCAAAGATCTAACAACCCTCCTCAAGCCTGCAGTGGTGATATACCAGACTCTGGGGACCCCAAACAACCTGACCATGAGCACCTCTCAAGAGATATCTATAGGGGATCTAGTTCCCTCTCCTCCACCTCCATCATCCCCTGTTGCAAATGCTCATACAGTCCTGATCAAAAGTTTAAGACCACTTAAAAAATGGCAAAAAGTCATATTTAGCATGGCTTAACAAGGTTCCAAGTAGAGCTTCAACATGCAACAAGAAGAAATGGGAGTGAGACAAAACATTTTTTGAGCATTCAATTTAATGAAAACAACGAATAGACTGAAACAGGCTGTTATTCAGCTGATCAAAAGTTTAGGACCACACCTCCCAAAAACCCCTAAACCCCCCAAAACAGAAATCCAACTTCCAAACATGAACATAGTAATGAGTAGCTCCGCCGTTATTGTTAATCACTTAAAAAATTCGTTTCGCCATGCTTGATGCAAGCGTTTCCATGAGTTGAGTGGGAAAATTTCTCCAAGTGGTGAAGATGGCCGCACGAAGGCCATCTACTGTCTGGAACTGTTGTCCATTTTTGTAAACTTCCCTTGCTATCCATCCCCAAAGGTTCTCAATTGGATTTAGATCAGGGGAACACGCAGGATGGGCCAAAAGAGTGATGTTATTCTCCTGGAAGAAGTCCCTTGTCCTGCGGGCATTGTGTACTGTAGCGTTGTCCTGTTGAAAAACCCAGTTGTTACCACACAGACGAGGGCCCTCAGTCATGAGGAATGCTCTCTGCAACATCTGGACATAGCCAGCGGCCGTTTGACGCCCCTGCACTTCCTAAAGCTCCATTGTTCCACTGAAGGAAAAAGCACCCCAGACCATTATGGCGCCCCCTCCACTGTGGCGCGTAGAAAACATCTCAGGTGGGACTTGCTTGTCATGCCAGTAACGTTGGAAACCATCAGGACCATCAAGGTTACATTTTTTCTCATCAGAGAATAAAACTTTCTTCCACCTTTGAATGTCCCATGTTTGGTGCTCTCTTGCAAAGTCCAAACGAGCAGTTGTGGCGTTCAAGGAGACAAGGTCTTTGAAGACGTTTTTTGTTTTTGAAGCCCTTCAGTCTCAGATGCCATCTGATGGTTATGGGGCTGCAGTCAGCACCAGTAAGGGCCTTAATTTGGGTCGAGGATCGTCCAGTGTCTTGACGGACAGCCAATTGGATCCTCCGGCTCAGTGCTGATGAAGTTTTTTTGGGTCTTCCACTTGACATTTTTGTTCCATAACCCTCAGGATCATTTAAGAAATTCCAAATGACTGTCTTACTGCGTCCCACCTCAGCAGCGATGGCGCGCTGTGAGAGACCCTGCTTATGCAGTTCAACAACCCGACCACGTTCAAAAAGGGAGAGTTTTTTTGCCTTTGCCATCACAACGTGTGACTACCTGACAGAAAATGACAATGAATCCACATCTTTGCACAGATTTGGCCTTTTGAAGGCATGTGGTCCTAAAATTTGGATCAGCTGAAAAACAGCCTGTTTCAGTTTAATCTTTATTTTTAATTAATTGAATGCTCAAAAAATTTTTTGTCTCACTCTCATTTCTTCTTGTTGCATGTTGAAGCTCTACTTGGAACCTTGTTAAGATCCAACAATGTAAAATAAGATTTTTTGCCATTTTTCAAGTGGTCAACTTTTGATCAGGACTGTACTATAGATGACAAATTGTTACTATTGAAGAGGCTAGGCAACTTGCTACAGACAAATAGAAAACGCTAGAAGCCACGCTGAATGCGCCGCTCTCTAAACTCCAAGCCTAAGTAGAGCAAAATACAGCTAGAATTGAAAACATGGAGCAACGTCTGACTTTCTTGGAAGACAACTATGATTCTATAAGACAGAGCCTCATCTGTTCTTCACACAATTGACTACAAGATTTCTCACGTGTCTCTCCCCTACTCTGGAACTCACTACCCTAACACAACAGACTCCCCTCCAACATCCAAACTTTCAAGAGTAACCTGAACAGGCTGCCACCATGCAGCCACATGAGCAGCCTATATCCTCACCTACTGTGTTCTCCCCTTCCCTTATAGATTTTAAGCTTTTGTGGGCAAAGTCCTCTACCCCTCTGTATCAGTCTGTTAATAGTTTCTTGTATTTTTAGATTTGTGTAACCCCGTCGGGATGTACAGCACCATGGAATTAACGGCGCTTTAAAATAAATAATAATACTAATAAAGTGCTGAAAGAGAATACATGGCTACATGATAAAGTGGATGATATAAAAAATATCACCAGCAGAAATAACCTGTGTCTGGTAGGTTTGAAAGAATCAATATTACCCAAAGATCTACAAAATGTATGTGAAAAGGGTCTACCCTTCTGCTCTGGGTATAACAAACCTACCAAGTAGAGAGAGCCCCTAGAATTGGACTGGATCCATGTCTTTAGGGACCCCGAGCAAACAAAGACCTGCAGCATCCCAGACAGATCATTATGAAGTTCCTGGATTATAATGATAAAGTTGCCATTCTGAAAGCATACCGACCGCAAGATCTGCCTATTTGAGGACTTCTCGGCAGAAGCAGCATGGAAAAGGAGAGCCTTCAGCAAAGTGTGCACTTCCTTATTCCAAGCAAAGAAAAGGTTTCAGCTTCAATATCCAGCAACCCTGAGGATCTTCCATGGCAACGTCATGAAGTGGAAAAGGCTCTGGAAGATGATCATCTTTGGCAGCAAAAATCTCCACGTCCTCCAGGCGCTAGCAGCCCGTCGACCAAACATCACCTACAGGCAGAACTACTAGACGGGATGCAATGGTTTAGTTGGTTATGTGCCTGTTTGTGGGAGCAGTTAAGTTTACTGTATGCTGGGGGCATAAATCACAGACAGCCTCGCTATCTAGGAAAAAAGAGGTCCACAGCACAGTTGGGTGGATGATTTTAATGAGATCACCTTTAGGTGCTTCCATTTTTCTTCACTTTAGTATTGTTTTTTAGTTCTCATGTTTTCCTCTCTCGATGCACACACCACATTGTATGACCTATTACCTAACAGAAATCCTGCAGTTGCTTGTATGTTGAGCCCACGAGTCTGACCCAGGCTTCTTCTATATGTTTCTGCTAATTAACTGTCCCTACATACACTAAGATTATGAATATTATCACATGGAATGTTAAAGGACATAAGCCCCCAAATAAACAATTCAGGGTCTTATGACACCTAAAACAACTTCATCTCGAAATAGTATTATTGCAAGAAACTCATCTGGCAGAAGCTGATTTTCATTGAATGAGGAAGTTCTGGGTCAAACATGTCTTCAGATTGGCAGCTAAGGATGAGAGGGCAGGGGTCCTTTATATTAATCCACCAAAACCTTGTGTCTTCTGAATCTGAGGTATCTGACATACTGAGGGATTAGTAGTGTGTTCCCTCCTGGAGATTGGGGAGAGCTGTGTAGTTTTCACAGAATTTATGGGCCCAATGATGAAAGTATATTTTTTTTCCAGTCCCTAAGGAACTGCTTATAGCAAGCCCCCATTCGGTTACAGATGATGGGGGTGGGGACGACGACACATGAACACTGTCTTGACACCAGGGGAAGCTAGAATGGGATAGATTCCAAGACCTCAGAATCGGAGAGGTTGTGATTCTGTGTTTTCAACTTTATTAGACCCGATTGGCCTAACTGATATAAGTCGTATATTCCACCCTTGCACAGAGTATACTTACGTTTCCCATGTTCACAAGTCATGGTCACGTATAGATTACTTATTCACCAGTATAGAGGCTTTTAAGTGAACAGAGGAATCGTCAATTCACGATCTAGTCATTTCAGAGCATGCCCCAGTGCCAATGGATCTCCACACGCTGTACCCGAGGCTCAGACTATATTTGGAAATTCGCCTCCTTTCTTACCAAAGATACATTTCTAGAATTGGAGAGGTTGGTGGCTAGAGTTTGATGCAAACAACTCAGTGAGCAGATCTGACTTGAGTTAGAAACACCTATACTAGTTTTCTGGCCTCTCCTACTACGGCGAATAAACTGGCAAGGCAAGAGGCTTGGACATTGTACGAACTATCGGTGGATAGAAGGGATAGGTTTTATCTCTCTCAGTTTGAGGCAGAAGAGTTTCACTTTGGTAACAAAAGCGGGAAAGTTGGACACTGTGATACCAATTATCTTTATTTTATTTTTACTGTTTATTTTCATTTGTAAAATAGGGAAATGAGGCGATTTGAAATTTTTACATTTTGTTAAAAACTTTCCTTTTACTTGTTTTTACCTTTATTTATAGTCTCTATAGGGGACTTAAACATTTAATTATTTGATCGCTTACACCATTGAGGTCAATGATTTACCAGTGCAGTCTAAGGTAAAATCACTGCCTTTCTGTCAAGCATTCCCACAGGCCTTTTTACTATGGCAGGTCTCGGAGCCTTCAGAAGGTCGCAGGCGGCCACAAAATGAAATCGCTCCTGCCGTGTCATTGCCGGAGTGCAGAGCTCCCAATGAATAACTGCTCAGATACCGTGGTCACAATTGACCGTGGCATCTGAGGGGTTAAAATTCCATGATCACAGTTGTCTCTGATCAGACTCTGCCACTGGATGTCTGCTGTGTCAAACAGCAGGCACCCACTGGCTATCTTTAAGGACCGGAAATCCTCTGTACATGTACAATGCTATGTGAGCACTTCTCTCCTCGTTCTAGTGATTAATGCAGTCTCAGCATTCAGACCCCTACTGATAAAAAACCTTTGATATGTCACTTTGACATAAAAGTTTTTTCAGTGACACTTTAAATCAGGCATCCTCAAACTGCGGCCCTCCAGGTGTTGCAAAACGACAAGTCCCAGCATGCCCGAACAGCCTACAGGTATCAGCCTACAGCAGGGCATTGTGGGAGTTTTACAGCTGGAGGGCCGCAGTTTGAGGATGCCTGCTTTAAATGTTAGGGTAAGAACATATCTATGAACAGTCTATGGCCTTAAAAGGAATGCACACAGACAGCTATAACATTCACTTAAACTGTGGCATTTCAAGGGATTTTCTGGTTCAGCCAACCTTTGATCACTTGAGCAATTCTCTGACAACATGCTGAATGTCGCTAGTCAGCTGTTATCAATACTGCAGAATGGGGGCGGACAGGTTGTCCCACACAGGGGACTCAACGATATTGCATTTTTAAAAAGAAAACTTATTTTAATTATGCTTAAAGAGGCACTGTACTTTTTGTAAACGTTTGATTTGTCATAGGGACATACCAAAAGTTTAGACCGTGGGGGTCTGAGTGCTGACACCCCCAACGACCTGTAGAATGAGGGGAGAGAAGCAATCGCTTAGCCTGTTCTCTCTCCTCGATGCAGGACAGGAAGCGAGTCGGACTCAATAGAAAGTCTAAGGGCCTGTCTCGTAAAGAGTACAGACGTGCATAGAAAGCTCAGGAGATCAACAGTTTCTAAGTGACTTGGGTGAAAAGAACACTTAGGCTCCATTCACACGTCCGCAAATGGGGCCGCATTCGTTCCGCAATTTTGCGGAACGGGTGTGGACCCATTCATTTTCTATGGGGAAGGAAGGAATGGATGCGGACAGCACACAGTGTGCGGTCCGAATCCGCATTTCCGGAGCGCGGCCCCGATCTTCGGGTCCGCAAAAGATAGAACATGTCCTATTCTTGTCCGCAGCTTGCAGACAAGAATAGGCATTTCTATAGGGGTGCCGGGCGGGTGTGTTGCGGGTCCGCAACACACCACAGACGTGTGAATGGAGCCTTAGACCTGTTTCACATTTGCGGTAAGCAAATCTGGCAGGCTGTTCTGGCCAGCAACGGCCTACCAGATCCGTGAATAGCGGGTGCTGCCGACATACGGTCCGGCCCCATTCACTATAATGGGGACCCGGCAGAGATTCGGCCACTACCTGGCAAATATGCCAAGAAGCATACTGCTGCGTGCACCAATCCTTACCTGGTACCCTCTCTTCATCTGAAGATTCGCCAATTCCCAGGCTCCTGTTTTCTCATCCAAGATGGCCTCACCACTTCTCAGACTACCTAAGCATCGACAGTCCAAGACACTTCCTGCTTGTCAAGCCGTCCCTTTGGAGTGGCCAGCACTATCAATCGTACAATGTGCCATCTTGGATCAAAGAAAAGGAAACCAGGAATCAACGGATCTACAAAAGGGCACCAGATAAGTGTTCTATTTGCTCCCCAGTTAAAAAAATTCCCCCCCCCTTGAACCAGAGGGTCGCTTCAAAGAGAAACCACAAGTTTACCAATACTATACACAGTTTTAAATGGGTAACGAAAATGTGGTTATCTACATATAGGGGTATACATTTTTTCCTTTTTCTAATCACTTTGTTATTTTAAACCATTTTATTGGATGATAAAAAAAAATAAAAAATAACCCCTTTAAGGAACTAAGGGCTATCTGTTTGTAACTGCTGACCTATCCTCTTTACACGCATTGCCCCTCCCTTACCTTCAGATGCAGCCTATGTACATGGATGATAATCATCCAACTACCAACATTTTTCAATAAAGGTGCAAAAAGTAGATGGGGCCAGTGGCAATTATAATATGCTTGGCCTAACAAATATTCTGACAGGACCTGACAACCATGTAAAACCTGCGCATTTTAATTTTTTACATTTTACTGTATATAATTTTATTTTTTTACTATGTAGGCAAATTATGTGTTCCCTTCTGTCCCCATACACCGATCAGCTTCCTTTGATCTGTATAGGATAGACATGTACAGTAGACACCGATCACATCTTCACTTCATGCCACCAAACCCCCCCCCCCCCATGCACAGGTAATACCTGTGATACAAATCACTGACATTATGCCGTGTCCAAATGTGGCACTTCTGCATATGTGTACAGCGCTCAATGAGCGCTATTTCCAGGGGTTCTCGGTGACCAGGAACTGATTTACTTCCCTGTCATTGTACATGGAGAGCACGATTCTGCTGATGCCACCAAGTGCAGAAGCGCACGGTGACATCAAACTCAATTATTCTGTTTCTACGGGTTACATCTACCAGTGGGTCCAGGTTTTAGTGATCATGCTTGCACAGATTTCTGTCCTCAAGTCTGTCCGTTCCTAAGCTAGGGTTATGTGCAGTGCATTTTCTGTGCACGTGCCAAACGGATACTTCCTCTATCCTGTCCCCGACCCACTGTGAAGTCGGACAGCGGGAGTGACCAATGGGAGTGGAAACATGGCCCATATAAGAGAACCAGGCAGTAAGGGGTCATTAGAGGGGAAACAAGAAGCTGTAAACTAAAAGGGACGCAAGTGCTCATAAAAATTTTGATCTGTGGGGGTCTGAGTGCTGAGAACCCTACCAATAGCTACAACGAAGAGGGGAAGCGCTTGCATATTTTGCTCTTTCTTCTTGCAAAAGACAGGCTCAATAGAAGTCTAATGGCCCATCTCTATGGTCTTCTCTGCTGCGAGGAGAGTGCTGCTCTCAACTCATTCTAGGCATCAGTAATTAGAACGCTCTGAGCTGCACTTGTGCGTTTCTTACAAAGATTCCTCCTGTGTAGCGGCAGGCTGTTCTGCATTATGTAGATACATGCTTGTATGGTTGGAGTACTTCCCTTTCCCCCATGAAAAGCCACCTGGCATTAAATTTCAAGAGCCGAGTTAAACTTCATAAACTGGCTTGTTCTTGGGCAGCTGAGTGATGGCTGATGAAGTCAGGCCGTTGGAATTGCCAAGCTGATTTTTTATCCATCTGCATTAGGACTTTTTTCACTTGTTAGTTATGAATATACACTGCTACAGCAATCTTCTGGTTGCCCAACATGTTATTACACTAATGGGGTCTTTTATCAAACTGACAAAGTAGAACCAGCTTAGTCTACTTTCACACTCGCGTTTTTGCTTTCCATTTGTGAAATCCGTTCAGGGCTCTCACAAGTCATCCAAAACGGATCAGTTTGCATTCTGAATGGAAAAGCATCCGCTCAGAATGAAACAGTTCAGTCTCCATTCTGCTTTAGAGATGGACACCAAAACGCTGCTTGCAGCTGAGCCATGGAAACGAGAGGTGTATAATGTGATGGTAAAAAAAAAAAAGGAATCCAGCCAGAAAAGGAAGTAATGTGGATAAGTGCCTTTTATTAACTTTCTCTATATGATAAATGCCACTTGAAATGAGACAATCTCATGGGAAGACCCTCTCTCCTTCAGTATCAGTATGTAACTCGTCATGCTTATGGCAAATGTCTGTATTCTGTATGTACAACCCTTTACATATGTACAGCGTCATGGAATGAATGGCATAATAAATAATAATAACAACCCCCTTAACACCCCAGAAAATGTACGAGTACGTGACAATGGTTGGTTATATTCCCTGGTATAAATTTGCAAGAAAATGGGCAGCCCTTTTAAAGGCTACATGGGTCATACAGCAGTCATTTTGGATGTACAGATTGCCTCAGGGGCCTAAAAAAATCTACAGGTCTCTACCCACATATCCTCAAACTGTATCTCCACCACTGAACTCCATTTTGAAGATTATAGGTAGATTATTTCTGTATATAAAGTTAAGTGCTTCTGTAAATAGACTGCATTAACCTCTTAAAAGGGGTTTTCCAGGCTCCTGGTATTGATGATCTATGGTCATGCCATGTTACGGCAGATCAGCTCCCACTGAAGTGAATGGAAGATGAGATGCAGTACCCTGTTATGGCCACAACACTTTGAACGGAGCTGTGCTTCCTGCTTTATTCAATGTGCAAGTTCTGGAGCCGGAGGCCGCAGGGAAAACAGCTAAGCGGCAGGGTGTCGGATGTCCTCTAACTGCATACTGATGACCTACCGTGAGGAGAAGTCATCAATATTAGGAGCAAGCACTTTTTTTAAAAAAAAAATTCCTTTGTTTTCTCAGTCACATTCCAAGAGCAAAAATCCTTCCATGGTTTTGTTTTCCATGCAGCATAAGTTTCATAGTTAAAGGCACAATATTATTTCAGGGTACCCATAACCTTTTCTTTTAACCCTTTGTAGGGGAGGGGGAAACTGCAAATTTTTTTTCATTTTCAAATTCTGCACCATTTACTGTGAGGCATAAATAACTTTCATTATGCAGGTCAGTATGTGTAGAGATGCACCAATTATTTATGATTTACTACTTCTGCACCATAGAAACACTTAATAATGCATTTTAATGTGGAAAAGGTTTACCTTTTTTTATTTATTATGAAACAAACATTGTATACATTTTTGTTTCTACATTAACAAAAAAAACCTCTTGGTGTACACTTTGATTGCTAGTATAATACATTGCAATGCATAAGTACTGCAGTGTATTATGTCAGTTAAGAAATACAGAGAGGTATCCTGAGGCTGTGTCTGGAGCATGGCTAAGTACTAAGAAGGCAGTTACAGAGGGCGCCGGGGGGGCAATGGATTTGTCAGTTACCTTGCTGAACTCCTGATATGCCGTAGTCTGAGTTATCTCCAGTCTCGACCACAAGCCGAGGATAAGCACTATATTTAAAGTCACCTTTCTGTGCAGATTTTTTTTCCATATATACACATGTTGTAAAATTATGTCAATGGGTGACATAAAAAGAATTAAAACATATCTAAAAAGAAATTTTATTGCTGTGGAGTGCAAAGATTTCACATGCATTCAATGCAGACTAGCACAATACTTAAAATAAAAAAAGAAAATGAAAATATATACATTTATAACATTCAAACACCTGTTCACATTGACCAATTTGAATCACAAACATGAACAGAATAGGAAGCCAAAAAGGTTATAATAAATTGCCCTTCCTTCCATTAAATCTTTACAAAAAGGCAGAATTGAAAAAGACAAAAAACAAGGAAAAACTAGGAAAAAGGTACAAACGAAATGCAGGCCATATTCTGTTAATATATTTTAGCAGAGGGAGATAAACACTCTAGCCCTTCCAGGGGGGGATGCCATGTGGGACCCCAATGGCATTTTGAAATTGTTGCTCAAGTGTGTTTATTGTACAGTGTGAACAAGACGACTGCTAAAAAATACACAACGCAAACAAGTGCATTGGGCTTCTCAAGTTCTTTGTTGCGGGGCTGCTGGGTACAACTGTCCACCTTCCTTGTTGAGCACTACAGTGATTTTCAGGTCTTACTATGTGCACAAATATCCCGTAGGAGTAAATGTTCCATTTATTACGAATGGAGCATAAACTGCAGACTCTTATCCACTTAATGTGCTGAAGTCAAAGCATGCAGCAGTCTATCCGTGTGTTTGTGAATGCCTGTGCTCAGTATCCCATTGCCCCTTTCATTCCCTGGTCTTTCCATCAGTCTCCAGTGACCTGTGTAGCTTGTCCATCATTTCCCTGACCGCTCGACTGGATGAACAAGGGCTGTGTGATATCCTGGCCAGCAGGCATGGTAACTTGCTGGATCTGATATAATTGCTGAAAAACAGGAAATGGACATTACACGAAGCCATAACTGGGAGAGAACGGTTGTTTTAAGAGATTTAGAAATTCCGTTCTGGACTTTACCTGTCCATCAGTGAACTGGCTGAATTGCTGTTGACCTTGCTGCACTTCTGCTTGTGTTAACTAAAATAAATAAAAGGATCTATAAGTAACATATTTCTTTGGTATATACTGTACTAATACCTCTCAGCACTGATTCTGTATCTCCCATGATTAAAATATAAGAAATTGAAAATTTTTCACGAGAGCATTTGCCAGCAGTATTAACCCCATTAAAACCAGACATATGGTCTGATAGTGTTGATCCTGCTTACTCAAAGGATACCTTATTTACGGTTCTACATGGCTCTGTTCGTGAAAAATGTATTAATATGCAAATGAGGCAATTTGAGCACCAAGAGGCTGGACTGAGCCCCCAGAACACCACCCAGCAGCTCCAGCCACTCCCCTCTTGATCGTTAGGGCCAAACCCATCACCTGGTCCTGCATTCTTGTGCCTGTGCCGTTGTTTCGGGTATCAGCGCCCGTGCAAAGGATCTGCTGCTCTTTCCCAAGCAGTGAACACCATGAAGTGGGGGCCGCAGCTTCAGAAAGAGTTGAGCAAAGATCTGCTTGACTCCTTCACCTAAAGCAGCTGCATCCACTTGTGGGTCTATATTGATGTCATTGACATACATACCGATAACCAGAACAATAGCAAAAGGCACAAGAATACAGGGCCAGGGAGAATGTCTGGTCCTGTCAATCAAGGGGAAGGGGGCAAGTGGGCGGAGCTGCAGGGTGGCAATATGGTGTTCAAGGGTTCGGGCCAGCCCCTTGTTGCTCCAATGCTCTTACATGCATATAAATAAAAATCTTAGTTTCTTGGGAACAGTGCCAACAAAACATAAGTCGGGTATAGTTTGAATCAGCAGGATCAAACCTACTAGGCGGAATGCCTGGCTTAATAAAGTTGATCCTGCTGACAGAGGCACTAAGCAAATACAATTTCGGTTGGTGGTGGTGACTGCATGTGTGTCACCACCACCAGATGTACATAAATATATTGGTGCAGGTTCAGTAATGGATATAGGTATAAACCATACAAAAAACATGTATGATATACTAAGCCAAAAGTGCATACACTAAGTGCCAGAGATAAAACACCAGGGTACACACACCACACTTGAGGCATGTTTTGCCAACAGGTCATCCTGTACCCACACACCCATTTTCTTGGAACATCCATAACATGCCATGCTAAAGAGCTGTTTTTAAAAGAAAAAATGTGTACACACTTTAAACAGATCGAGTCATCTGGCTCCACAAGCCGTAACAGATGAGATCACCAAGAGGTAAAAGGCAGTGGCCTGACAGTCCCTCTGGAAACATATATCCTCCATATTTCTTGCCTTACTAAGGCTCCATTCACACGTCCGCAATTCCGTTACGCATTTTGCGGAACGGAATTGCGGACCCATTCATTTCAATTCCGATCTCGAAAAAATAGAACATGTTCTATTCTTGTCCGCAATTGCAGACAAGAATAGGCATTTTCTATTAAGTGCCGGCGATGTGCGGTCCGCAAAATGCGGAACGCACATTGCTGGCATCTGTGTTTTGCGGATCCGTAAAAAACACTGATGTGGACCCTAAATCTGATGCTGTGTTATTCTAATCAACAGCATTATATAGGAATATTGCTGACAAAAAGCCTTGTCACAGTTATACGTGAAATAACAATCTTACCTGCTGCGCATTGGCTGTTAAGGTCTGAATCTGTCCCTGCACAACCTGCGTTCCAGACACTGGCTGAGCAAGACGAATGTACTGAAGCTGCCCCGTGTTAAGCTGCACCTACAGGAAAGCCATCAAAAGCAAAGAAGCATGAGAGGCAATACAGATTCTCTGTCTAGTCCAATGGCCTGAGCATGCATGCTTCATCTGTAATGTTGTCCCATGTTCAAAAACAAGTTAAAAAAATATAAATAAATCACATATTAAGAAACGAAACAAACACAGTCAATGGTCAGATTCCCTAGTAATCACAGGATCTCAGCTAATGCACAACACGTGTCTATTAGGAGACATGGAAGCACTGAGATCTTGCATCACTGGCAAGGTATGACGACGCTGATAAGGATATACTAACATTAAAGAGAACCTGTCATACTGAACATGGTTTCTGAGCTGCAGGCAGATTATTATAGAGCAGGAGGAGCTGAGCAGATTAATGTTAGGTGTGTGGGAACAGATACAATAAAACTTGTATTTCACACATTTAAATTCTGCTCATTCTGGACTTAGGATCGCCTCCCTGACTTCAATCAGTGATTGACAGCTATCTCTGTATACACAGTCCTACAGGGAAGGCTGTCAATCACTGATAGGACCATCTCCTCCACTTCAAAGTGCAGAATGAGCAGGAATTTAAAGATTGTAATATTGATGACCTATCCCCAGGATAGGTCATCAGTATCTGACTGGTGGGGATCCGACACCCGAGACTTGTGCTGACTAGCTGTTCGAGGCGACAGCAGTGCTTGCAGTAACGCTGCGGCCTTCTTGCTGCTTTCCCTAGGACAGTGACGACACGTTCATCTGTCACGTGGCCTTGGTGCAGCTAAGCCCCACAGAAGTGAATGGGGCTGAGCTGCGATACTAAGCACAGCTGCTATACTATGTACGGAGCTGTGCTTGATGAGCATGGAGAAGGCCGTGGCTCTCACAGGAGCATCAGTGCCTTCTCAAACAGCTGATCTGCGGGTTTCCCCACTGATCAGATACTGGTGACCTATCAAGAGGATAGGTCATCAGTATTAAAATTTCAGAAAACAGTTTTAAAATTAATAAAATACACATTTTACTGAATCTTTTCCCATAAAACTATATATCAATCTGCTGAGCTCCTCCTGCTCTATTATATACTCCCTGCAGCTCACAGACCATGTTCAATATGTCATGTACATGTCCAAAGAAGTATGGTAGTTTATGGAGAAATGCAAAGGAACTCGAGCCCCTGAATCTCTTTATTAGCAAATCACTTAAAATCCAGTACAGGAAACATGTATAGTTGACGCTTGTCAGCTGAAAGTATGTGAAATAAATCTGGCAATGTTATGTCGCTCGCCAGTCCCTGTCATACTGTTAGAAGCGTACCTTTGGGCGAATTGGTTCGGGCCAAACAACAAACGATGTCTAGCTGTCAATGCTTGAGATCACGGGGATATCCCGGCTGGATGTTCAAACATGCCTCACATACTGTGATTAAGAACGGATTGGACCTGATCTGTCCCAAATTATTAGACTCCGATTCAGGCTCAAATAAAAATCCTTCCCCTATACCGTTTGGAATTTTCTTCCATCTGTAAACGTATTCACAAATAGCTACCTGTACTCCATCAGGATCCGGATCTGTCCTTTCTATAGGATACAAGTGTGTGTCCAGGAGGGCTCCTACACTGGGACAATTATGATCTCCTAGTTTGATCCTATCATCTAGAGGTTCCAATTTCATCATGGCTTTCCCCGAGGGGAACCTATAGATGCGGGCGTTGTTCTGTTATTAAGGTTTCACACTCTTGTACCACAGGCAGGAGTTGTAGATTACAAGATGTGCAAGTAGTCCAATCTACAATACATGTGTCGCCTGCACTACATGTACCTTGAAGACATGGATCAGACGGCATATTTCTGATGCATTTAAAGACCAGCCTATTTTAAAAACTTGACCTGCAGTATCTTTATATTTTTTGCAGGTTCACAATAAAAACATTTCTAGCATGTCTCTCGGCCATCTAGGGGAGGTGATCAGAGAACGTTGTTCGGAGAGACTTTTTGGCCTTTTCTGTTGAGGATATGTGCCCCCTTGGTCTGAATGGAAATAGAGATTTCATCTTGCACTACTAAGCTGTTCCTTATTTATTTCAGGGGTTTTGCCTTTGATTGTACCCAGTCATGTGCTACTCTGAAGGGTCATCATTGGTTCTTGGCACCTTTTAGTACCCATTTGTTCACGGTGTATTTTAGGTCTATACTGTTAGCCGAAAAGTGATTTGCCAATAAAGACTTGGAGATTCAGATGTTGGGGTTCTTTTGCATTTCTCCATTTACAGCGTTTCCTGCAGGTCCGTGCATCCTCCGGTAGTCGCTGAGCTGGCTTCTACTTTTTCTTTATGGTAGTTTACGGTTACACAAGTCAACACTTCATGTAGTATTACAGAGCGTATAGCAGCAAACCGGGGAACTAAGTACCTACCGTTGTTCCTAAAAGAAAATTTGCATCTAGTCCTCACCTAGGTATGGAATTACTTACATTTCGTATAAACCACATGCAAAGCATTAGCTAGTTTGAATACAGGAGATCTGAAAACAATGCAACTAAACCAGGCAAATAAATTATGAGAAAAGCAAGTCATACATACAGGAATCTGCTGGATCTCTCCGGTATTGGTGATTATTTGCTGCATAACTTGCATAGTTTGTCCTGTTCCACCCTGACCTTGCTGGTTCTGACCTTGTGGTTGAGCCTGGAGAATTTGCACTTGCTGACCTTCTCCCACCTGCATTGTTACGGGTGTATTCTGTACAGGAAACACAAATGGCAGATGAGAACACATTATTCAACCCTGCAAGCGTATACCAGGGCTGTCCGCAAAAATGCAGATCCGTTTTTTTTTTTTCGCGCATTAGATGCTGACCCATTCACTTCTATGGGGCCCTTTTCTTCCATTCTACGGCTTAGCAAAACAAATGAAACATGTCCTATACTAGTCAGTGAAAATCAAGACCTGGCCCAATTGAAATTTATGGGTCCGCAAAAAAACGGAATGCAATCCGTTTGTTGCGGACATGCTGAACTGTCCGCATAAAAATGGATCCGCATTTTTGAGGAAAACATATGTCCATCTGAATGAGCCTTTATAGATATAATATTAAATAAGGGGGGAATGGGGGGGGGGGGGGGGGTTTGTCAACTCCTAGTGAAGGAACCCTCACATTCCCTTTGAAAAATGCAACAGTGGACCTGATGGGGACATAAAAGGCAATTATTCTCTTTTTCCCTTGAACAAATTTTTGGAAGTCTTCTCCACAAACATTGCTTTAACTCCTGGAACAACAGAACCACATTCTTCTCAGCAATTTTGTGCACTTGGTGGTTTAATAGCTGAAATCTGCAGAGCTTCCAAAATAATTTTTGCAAAGTTTTTTTTTTTTACGTGACTCTTAGGGCCCTTGCACACGACCGTATGCCCTCCGAGGCATACAGTCCGTGAGCGGGCCACATGTCCCGGAGTGGCATTGATCGGGAGCACACAGCATCAAAGATTACAATGATGCTGTGCACGTCAGGCTGCCCCCGGTGCTATTGTTCTGCAGTCATATGATTTTATGAGTGCAGGACAACAGCATCACAGGCGGCCTGACGTGCACAGCATCATTGTAATCTATGATGCCACTCCGGGACATGTGGCCCGCTCACGGACTGTATGTCTCAGAGGGCATACGGTCGTGTGCAAGGGCCCTTAGGATGTTTTTATACTTTTGTGTGTTATTTTTATTTTTTATTATTAGTTTTATTAGCGGTAGGGCTACATTCACATCAGTGTTGGAGGCAGTTAGGAACCTCGTTGCAGAAGCTGTCAAAGCTGAACATCATATCACAGCATTCTGCACTACTACTGGTAAAATGGCATACTCCCTAAAAGAAAGCAGATGGACCCCATTAAAGTCAAAAGAGTCTGTCTGACCCGTTAGTTTCAGCTATGTTCTGAATATGGCACTTCAGTTATTTTCGTGGCTCTGCTTCTATAACAGCAAAAAAGAAATAACACTGGAGTGAATCCAGCTAAAGTAAAGTAAAAAAAACGAATTTTTCCTTCAAATATTCAACTGGACAAAGTACTAAACTGGATTCCCTACGCTGCTTCGGGTGCTCTGCTACACAGTATAAGGGCTCAGGCACACAAACGTATTTTCTTTCGGTGTCTGTTCCGTTTTTTTTTTGCGGACAGTATACAGAACTATTCATTTCAATAGGTCCGCAAAAAAAAAACCCGGAAGGTACTCTGTGTGCATTCCGTTTCCGTATGTCCATTCTGCAAAAAAATAGAACATGTCCTATTATTGTCCGCATTACGGGCAAGGATAGTACTGTTCTATTAGGGGCCAGCTGTTCCGTTCCGCAAACTACGGAACGCACACGGACGTCATCCATATTTTTTGCGGACCGCAAAATACATACGGTCGTGTGCATAAGGCCTAATAGATATAGGTAGCAGCAGTCTGGGTTGATATGGGCAGTGTTTTTCCCCCTTTATTTATATTGTATTTTTTCTTTAGATTTTTTCCACTGTAACTGGGCTCCCTACAGTGACATGCAGGGGGCATTCAGGGATAACATGTCTGCCAGGTCCAAATAAAGCAGCGGTATTGTCATTGCCTCTTTTCACCACCTAACGCTCATTGACGGCCGGGAATAATTACTTTTTATCTAATGCCTGCCTCTGTAAACAGAAAATTCATACTTACCTGCTTCCTGCCGCTACAGGGTCTCTATGTTCTGGCCCCTGGACTGTTTACATCCAGCAACGCATGGGCATGGTCACATGCTCTGCTGCCAATGACTGGCTTCAGCAGTGACAGGTACACAATAAGCAAGTCACCAATGAAGCATGTGACCATGGCCATGCTGTGATGGATGTCAAAACTGCGGGACCAGATCATGGCCACAACGTGGGTAACCAGAGCGCAGGTCAGTATAAATCTTCGGTTTACGGACACAGGTTGCGAGCATTAGATAAGTAGTTATTCCCAGAAAACCCCTTTAAAGCAGCCATGCCAAGAGACGTGGCTGGAGACTTAGAAGAACCTGCACCATCAGCGTTCAAAAGATAGCCTAATGTAATAAGGGTGTCTCACTTCTAACACCTTACCAATACAAAAAGAAGTGTAACAGAAGCAGCAAATATTCATCTGACCTGTCCCTGCTGCGGCTGGGCAATAATGATCTGGCCAGGCTGAAGGGTAGTTGAAGTTGTAGTCTGCTGGCCTGCTGCCTGCCCCTGGACTTGCACAGCTGTTGGCTGTTGGGCCAGAGTAAAGTAGTACTGGATGGGTTCTGCTGGGGTCACTGCTTGCCGAACTTCTTCCTAATCAATACAACAGCATAAAATAAAAGATGAATAAGAGTAAAACCTTTATTACCGTAATTTAGCGCACGTGTTATGATTTAGTGTACTTCATCTTACCATGATACACCAAAATGTGCAGGTTATTCCATGCCAGGGGGGGTAAACACCCTTCTCCCAGCCGCCCCATATTCACAGCTGAGAGTGTAGGATGTTTACAAGCCCTGCACACAGGCTTAACTCCAGGAGAAGAAAGATTTCATCCGTCCTTTACCTTACCTGTCACCCGCACAGCTGGCAAACACCCAGACAAGTCTCAAAGGTCTCCATTGTGTCTTGCCTTGTTATTCAGAAGCAAGGGGCAAGGTGTAAGAGATGCTCCCCACTAATAATTATCAGAGTCTCACTGCTGGAGGAAAGTCAGCCGAATGAAAGATGCAGACAAGGTAGCTATTATGTTACAATAAAACCAAATCCGAGATGCGGTGTAATCTCACACAGGGAAGAGCAATTACAATCAATTGTCCTCACGTATATGCCTTACATCACCAGAGTCTAAAACAAAACCAAGAGACAATTTATCTTTAGGAGCTAAATCATTTATGTGTAAACGCAAACTGCTGTCACAGAATAATGCTCCTTTGCAAACCCAATCTAATAGCATTAACCCTTTTTCCACTCCAGCAGGTCCCATGCTAGTGCTCGGCGACAGAAATAACGTGCTGTGTGTGATTCTTCTCTAAATCACAGGATAGTAGGGGCCCGACCAATCACGAGAATGAAGACCCCTTGCCCCCATATGAATGAAGCGACAGGTTGAGTATTTCTGCTGCCGAACCATTCTTTCCCTACGAGACTGCCGGAAATGACCGAAGTACAGAGCTGTATTCATCTATTTCCAGCAGTCCCAGAGGATGACTGGAGCGGCAATAGACATTCACAACCTGCCACTCCCACTGATACGGGGTAAGGACCCTAGGTTTCACGAGTGGTGTGGGTTTCTAGTGCTAGGCAGTTATTCCATCTTGTACTCCATTCACCCCCCACTGTGATTTACTTGTCCCCCAGCATCTTTGAATTTCCCCATTTCACTCATACTAAACCCACCAGTGTCACAGACAGCAAATTACCCGATGAGATGGAGTCTGGAGGAAACCAGAGCACCCTAAGAAAAGGTGCAAACTGCCACAGAAGACAATGTAGATGAATGCTAATTACAAATTACAGCATGTAATCATTTTTGACATTCCCCAACTAAAGTTATTTTCCCTTAAAGGGGTTGGCCTACCTGGGATATTGGTGGCATATAATATGCCACAAGTGTTGGATAAATGCAGGTTTCAACTCTGGGGTTGGCTCCTATCTAGAGGATGGGTCCCGGATGTGAAGGAGGTGCACCATGCATTTAATCACTATTCCAAAAATAGCCGCACAAGTGCGCTCGGGAATCGGATGCTCATGAATGAGGACTTGTCAGCATGCGCTGGAGCCATAAGGTAAGCGTAAAAACACATAATGTGTAAAACCAGTACCAATTCTCTTTATTGAGGTTGCTGAACGGTTAAGGTGCCGGCTTCATTTCACCCGTGAACTTTGGCAGAGAGTAGCAGTCAACAGCTGTAAACATCCGACTGAAAGCCTTTTCCACGGTTTCACAGCTTCCAGTCAAGGATGTTTACAGCAGCTGAGACTGCCCGTAGATAAAGCAGAGCTGGAACCAGACATGTGGCACAGTTCACAGGACAAAACAGTGGTAATCAATTTCAGGCACCGAGTCTCCCACTGCTGCGTGCCATTCACAATTCTACTCTTCTTACTGTCAAGGGAAACCGGTCATGACTAACTTACACTAGCTTCTTTGGGGTTTCTTCACACACATTTTGCAAAAAAATTAATAAAGTTCAGGCTTATTTTATGTGGCCGTTTATATTCTGTAACACTTTGTACAGGTAATCAGCTTGGAGTTTTTGAAATTAAAAACAAAAACAAAAAAAACAACACTACTAAGGCCTCTTTCACACTTGCGTTGTCCGGATCCATCGTGCACTCCATTTGCTGGAGGTGCCCGCCGGATCCGGAAAAACGCAAGTGAGCTTAAAGCATTTGAAGACGGATCCGTCTTCAAAATGCGTTCAGTGTTACTATGGCAGCCAGGACGCTATTAAAGTCCTGGCTGCCATAGTAGTAGTGGGGAGCAGTATACTTACAGTCCGTGCGGCTCCCGGGGCGCTGCAGAATGACGTCAGAGCGCCCCATGCGCATGGATGACGTGATCCATGAGACACGTCATCCATGAGCGTGGGGCGCCCTGACATCACTCTGGAGCGCCCGGGGAGCCGCACGGACGGTAAGTATACTGCTCCCCCGCTCCCCACTACACTTTACCATGGCAAACAGGACTTTAGCGTCCTTGCAGCCATGGTAACCATTCAGAAAAAGCTAAACGTCGGATCCGGCAATGCGCCGAAACGACGTTTAGCTTAAGGCCGGATCCGGATTAATGCCTTTCAATGGGCATTAATTCCGGATCCGGCCTTGCGGCAAGTGTTCAGGATTTTTGGCCGGAGCAAAAAGCGCAGCATGCTGCGGTATTTTCTCCGGCCAAAAAACATTCCGGTCCGGAACTGAAGACATCCTGATGCATCCTGAACGGATTTCTCTCCATTCAGAATGCATTAGGATAAAACTGATCAGGATTCTTCCGGCATAGAGTTCCGTCGCAAGTGTGAAAGAGCCCTAAGATAAAAGCACCACCTGCCGCAAAAATGGAACATAAAAAACCCCCAAAAAAGTGTGTATGTCAAACTTGTAGCCCTCCAGCTGTTGCAGAACTACTACTCCCGGGATGATGGAAGTTATAGGGCCACGAGTTTGACATCCCTGATGTACACCTTTCAATATTTTGCCATAAAACTTAAAGGGAACCTATCACCTGGATTTTGGGTATAGAGCTGAGGACATGGGTTGCTAGATGGCCGCTAGCACATCCGCAATACCCAGTCCCCATAGCTCTGTGTGCTTTTATTGTGTAAAAAAAAAAGATTTGATACATATGCAAATAAACCTGAGTTGTTGTATGTAGTCCTGTACGTGAGATGAGTCAGGGACAGGACACATCTCAGGTTAATTTGCATATGTATCAAATCGTTTTTTTTTTTTACACAATAAAAGCACACAGAGCTATGGGGACTGGGTATTGCAGATGTGCTAGCGGCCATCTAGCAACCCATGTCCTCAGCTCTATACACAAAATCCCGGTGACAGGTTCCCTTTAAAGACACATCTGTCTGCATTTTTTAACTTTTAGGGTAGGTCAACATAGGATAGATTTTGGGCGCAGGTTTCAGCACAAATCTGCGCCAAAACCACTCTGCTTTCAATTGGAGTCTATGTCACAGTTCATGCCTCCTAGAAGTTTTTTTTGCCATGCATGTTTTAAGACCATGCCAAGAATGGTCCATTCTTAGCGTGGTTACCTCTCACAAAGCTACAGTGGGAGCTTGCTTGTGGTTTAGCGCCATTTAATGAAGCTAAACCTAGTGCAGAACCGCTTGAAAACCCACCCAGCACTGCGGTTTATGTCTTGGGGTGCGCAGAGGATTTTGTCGCTGTGAAAATCCTTTGTGAACCTACTCTAAACAAAAATCAGCAGGAAATTTTTACTTTAAAACAGGTTTGAATATCAATGGACTGTCCAAAGGGGACAGCCTTGGTGTAGTCTGCACACACCGTACAGCGTCACCATCTGCAGAAAACGTACCTGCCGTTTTGGAGGCTTTAGCTCGTCCCTGGGAACAATGTCAATAAGGAAATCGAACTGGTCAAATTTTGTGATCGCCATCGCAATGTCGTTCCTCTAAGAAGATAAAACAGAAAATATATTCTTAGTAGTAGTTCAAGGCCTGAATGGAAATACAAGAATAAAAAGGGTTTAACTACTATCAGATAAGTATGCAAACTGTCTACTTGAAGAACGTATGATGTCAATCACTATGCAGCCATCCATTTACGTGTGCCATACCGCAGTCTACACTAGAGGTACATACGCGGTACATCTAGCTCCACTTCCCCAGAACAGCAGATAAACACTAAGCATGTGACAATGTCATCCTCCACTCAGAAGAGTAGACACATGCAGTTTTTATTCACACTGTTGGCGAAGCAGAGTCAGATGCACTGCACGAGCGCAGACAATAAGCCGAGGCAGATGCACTGCACGAGCGCCGACAATAAGCCGAGGCAGATGCACTGCACGAGCGCCGACAATAAGCCGAGGCAGAGGCACTGCACGAGCGCCGACAATAAGCCGAGGCAGAGGCACTGCACGAGCGCCGACAATAAGCCGAGGCAGAGGCACTGCACGAGCGCCGACAATAAGCCGAGGCAGAGGCACTGCACGAGCGCCGACAATAAGCCGAGGCAGAGGCACTGCACGAGCGCCGACAATAAGCCGAGGCAGAGGCACTGCACGAGCGCCGACAATAAGCCGAGGCAGAGGCACTGCACGAGCGCCGACAATAAGCCGAGGCAGATGCACTGCACGAGCGCCGATAATATAGCCCAAGATGCAAGTGCAAATTTACTTGATGAGATGCCTGGAACGGTCAATCAGGGGGATGGGGACGTGGGAAGAGGTGCAGAAGCTCTGGTTCGCCAATGGGCCCAGGCCCGCCCCTCTGTGCACTGAAGATCTAATTTACAGGTCACTAAAAATTGATACATCTTGGGAATGGCGCAACGAAGACACAGAAAATAAGGTATAATGCTACTCACTAGGATAAACCCTACCAGGCACTAGGCCTGATTTAATTAGGTTGATCATGATGACAAGTGCTCTTTAAAAGAGTTGTCTGGCTGTTCCCTGACTGATGCTCCCAGGTCCCTTGCTGGTCTCCTCTTCCGTGTGCCTCATGACAATCACTGGCTGAGCAGGCATTTCTCATGTGTCAGGAGGGAACAAAAAGGAGAGAGCCGTGTCTGGTGCTGCAGCTCTGTCCCATTCACATAAGACTGAGCTACAATACCAAATGTACAGTACTGTTCCTGATAAATAATGAAGGGGATGCTCCTCTTACCAGCATGCCACAGCTGATCGGTAGGTATACCGGGGTAAATCACCCTTCAGTCTAATCCTGATGATAGGCCAACAACGTCAAACCCTTCCCATAAGGCACTATAGCAAACCCCCACCATTACCTGCAATGTCCTCCTTTTGTTGTCTTCTGTGTGAATCCAGGCACGCAGGGTCAACTCGGTTATAAAAATCTGAGCAGCTTTGGCAAACAGAACTGGGGCTTCAGCGCTGATCATCTAAATCACAAATGAACATAGTTCAAGTCTAAACAGAATAAAGGCCATTTTAGGCTAATTTCACATCTGTGTTTTTACTTCAGGTTTTAAGATACGGCAGAGGATGTCAAAACCTGAATTAAAAGGATCCGTTCCATTTAATACATCCTGATGGCTCCATTTCGGCTGAACCAGGCTGTATTAAGGGCTTCTGTCACCCCACTAAAGTCTTTTTTTTTTTGGATACTTATAATCCCTATACTGCGATATATGAATACATAATGTGATTAATCATTTTGGTTCAGTAGTTAATAAAAAAAACGGACTTTTATAATATGCAAATTACCTCTCTACCAGCAAGTAGGGCGGTTACTTGCTGGTAGCAGCCGTATCCTCCTTTCATAAAGACACCCCCTCCGCATGTTGATTGACAGGGACAGCGAACGCGCTCGTTCTCTGGCTGGCCCTGTCTGCATTAAAAATCTGGCGCCTGCGCCGTACCTGTCTTCAGTCGGCGCAGGCGCACTGATAGGAGGACGCTCGCTCGGCCGCTCCTTCCTCGGTGCGCATGTGCCGGGTGTAGATGTGACGTCATCGGCGCAGGCGCATTGAGGATGGAGCGGCCGAGCGAGCGTCCTCCCCTCAGTGCGCCTGCGCCGACTGAAGACAGGTACGGCGCAGGCGCCAGATTTTGAGGAGGGGCGTCTTTATGAAAGGAGGATGCGGCTGCTACCAGCAAGTAACCGCCCTACTTGCTGGTAGACAGGTAATTTGCATATTATAAAAGTCTGTTTTTTTTTTATTAACTACTGAACCAAAATGATTAATAACATTATGTATTGATATATCGCAGTATAGGGATTAGGGCCGATACCGATACTTTGTGAACTTTCAGACCGATAGCCGATAATTTATACCGATATTCTGTGAAATTTCATTTTTGAAAAAAAAAAAATTCCTACACACATCTGCTGAAAATGAATAATTTTTATTGTTAATGTGTAGTTAGTTTGTTTTTTGTAAATCTTTCTTTTTTATTTATACTTAATATTTTGGTGTTTATTTTTTTACTAACTTTTAGCCCCCTTAGGGACTAGAACCCTTGTCCTATTCACCCTGATGGAGATCTATCAGGGTGAATAGGATCTCACACTGTCCCTGCTGCTCTGTGCTTTGTGCACACAGCAGCATAGAGCTTATGGCAGCCAGGGCTTCAATAGCGTTCTGGCTGCCATGGTAACCGATCGGAGCCCCAGGATTACACTGCTGGGGCTCCGATCGGAGGAGGAGGGGACCCGGGACCCTGTGGCCACTGCCACCAATGATTAAAACTGGGGGGGGGCGCACTGCGCCACCAATGATTAATACTGGGGGTGGGGGGCGCACTGCACCACCAATGGTTTTTAATATGGGGGTGGGGGTGGGGGGCGCACTGCGCCACCAATGATTAAAACTGGGGGGCTTGGGGGGGCCACACTGCGCCACCAATTAACAAATCTCTCATTTATTCATATACAGGAGGCGGGAGCTGGCTGCAGAATCACATAGCCGGCTCCCGACCTCTATGAGCGGTAGCTGCGATCCGCGGCACCTAAGGGGTTAACTACCGCAGATCGCAGCTACCGCTCATAGAGGTCGGGAGCCGGCTAGGTGAGCCAGCTCCCGCCTCCTGTATTTGAATTAATGAAAGACTTATCTTCATTGGTGGAGCGGTGGCCACAGCCCCTCCACTTCTTTTGTCCTCTCTCCTCTAATTGGCGGCAGCAGCAGCACAGGGGGAGGGAGACACTGCTTCCTTCTCCCCTGTGCTGCTGAGTGAACACAGAGAGCGCTGAGAGCAGCGCTATCTGTGTTCCCCATACGTTATCGGTATATCAGCAAAATAGATGCCGATACCGATAACTGTCAAAATCCTGAATATATAATCGGTCGATCCCTAATAGGGATTATAAGTAGCCAAAAAAAAAAAAAAAAAAGACTTAGTGGGGTGACAGAAGCCCTTTAAATAAAAACTAAACAACCCCGATCGGGCATGTAAATCACTAAGTCAATGTGCGCCTGATCTGTTTTTTTTTTTCTGTAACAATGATTTTCATGCCTGATCAGGTTTGTTCAGTTTTTCAAACCGGACACAGAAACATTGCTTGCAGCGGTTTTGTGTCCGGCCCCAAAACACAATTAAAGGAAACCTGTCACCAGGATTTTGTGCATAGAGCTGGGGACATGGGCTGCTAGATGGCCACTAGCACATCTGCAATACCCAGTGCCCACAGCTCTCTGCGCTTTTATTGTGTTAAAAAACCTTTTTGATCAATATGCAAATGACCTGATATGTGTCCTGTGTCCGGAGATGAGTCAAGCGGAAAGGAGCCCAGCACCGCCCCGCGTCCTCCGAATCTCCTCCTTGCTGGCTGACATCACAGAGCTGAAGCGCCGAAATCTGGCGATGCGCGAGGTAGCGCATGCGCAGTGTCGGCATCATGTTCATTCCCTGTGCTGGCATCAGCACAGGGAACGAACTGCGCATGCGCTAGCTCGCACATCGGGAGATTTCGGCGCTCAAGCTCTGTGACGTCAGCCAGCAAGGAGGAGATTCGGAGGACGCGGGGCGGTGCTGGGCTCCTTTCCGCTTGACTCCTCTCCGGATACAGGACTCATATCAGGTCATTTGCATATGGATCAAAACTGTTTTTCAACACAATAAAAGCACAGAGAGCTATGGGGACTGGGTATTGCAGATGTGTTAGCGGCCATCTAGCAGCCCATGTCCCCAGCTCTATGCACAAAGTCCTGGTGACAGGTTCCCTTTAAGGCTACTTTCACATCTGCGTTTCTGATGGATCCATCATAGATCAGCAAAAACGCTTCAGTCACCATATTACAACTGGCTGCATCAGTTATAAGCGGATCCGGTTGTATTCTCTCTAAAATAGCCAAGACTGATCCGTCTCTAAAATATCATTGTAAGTCAATGTGGGACGGATCCACTTTCTTTAGCGTCCAAGAAAACGGATCCGTCTGCATTGACTTACATTGTGAGTCATGATGGATCCATCTTGCTCCGCATCCCAGGACGCATTCAGAAACGCTGTTTGCAACTCTTTTGTGTGCGTCATGGAAACGCAATGAAACAAAACGCATTCTGGTGCATTCCGTTCCCTTCAGTTCAGTTTTGTCCCCATTGACAATAAATGAGGACAAAAGCGTTTTCCCCACATCTGCGTTTTCTGGAAAGGGAAAGCACAGAAAGTAGCCTAAACTGATCAGTTTTGTCCCCATTGACAATGGATGGGAACAAAACTGATCAGTTTACTTAAGGTTTTGAGATCCTCTGCCGAATCTCAAAACCAGAATTAAAAACGCAGATGTGAAAGTAGCCTTACATGGGTAGAAGATTGGGCCAAACATCGGGGACAAAGGTAAATGTGCCACTGACTATCTCACAAACAAGCAAACACTCATTTGTTGGGTGATCGCATCTTTCATGTGCCACCAAAAATCCCTGTTTGTCGGCAGCACATGGCCCTATCAGCATCATCACTCCTGGATGCCAATCAGTTGTTCGGGGATAACTACAGTGCCGTCCACTGAGCAGAGGACAGAGCTGGTTACTACAGTGGTGCTCCCATTCACACTTCAGTAGGAGGAGACCTGCAGTAACCAGCTCTGTCCACCACACAGTGGATGGCGCTGTAGTTCCAGCACCAGAGATGGTGCAGAACAGCCGATGTGTCAGACCCCGGCCAAGCAGCTTTTGATGGCCTATACTGAGGAAAAGCAATTAACATAAAAGGACTAGAACTGCGCCGTCTCTCAGCGCGATTTAGTCTCATACTGAAAATCAAACATACATATTAAGACATCTTTTATGCATAATTGACCATCATTCCTTTCAAGCAGGTTGGAAGCCCGTCAATCTAGAAGTTATCCCCTATTCAGTCGACGGGACAACATCTTTGTTATCTCAATAAGTTTAACCCTTTAATGAACAGGAAAATGGCAATTTTTTATTTAATTTATTTTTTTTACTCCTAGCCTTCCCAAAGCCATAACTTTTTTATTTTTTCATACCTCTATGAGGACTTTTTATTTTATTTTTATTTTTTTGCAGGACAAGTTGTTCTTTCTAAAAGGCATATATTTACGGTTGCAAACAATGTAGTGGGAAGCGGGAAAAAAAATCCAAATGGGGTTGAATAATAAAAAGAAAAAAAAAATTCTGCCAGTTTTATGGGTTTTGTTTTTACAGCGTTTTGTGAATGAGGCATAAAACACCATGAGCGATGCCTGCAGGAGGTTAACAAGTCTTGTGCATGCGAGAATGAGCTAACGAGGGGGGCAAGGCTGTCTCCTTGTAAAGTTTAGCTTTCCAATAAAAGAAATGGGCTGGTACGGCTGGTGTATGTATTCAACTAAAAATCAACCGACAACACTGCAAAACCATGGAGGGCTGACACATTTCAAAAGGTAAAAATAAAGTTACATTTCACTCTATCACGTTTCACTCTCAAATTCTAAGCTCTATGCAGCCATGTTTTTTTTTTTTTTTTTTTTTTTTTAACGATTCCAACACCGGTTACAGTGAGAATTTCAAGGATTGACTCCCAAAACAACCAGCAAGTAAAAAAAAGAAAAGAAAAAAGAAAAGAAAGGGAATTTGTCACAGTGCCTTGGAGGACTAGCTCAGCTGAATGTAACGATACCTTTCACTTAGCAGTTCATTGCTTCATTGTAGAGAAACAGTACCTTAAATCCATATGCAAATGAGCAATTAAGTGCATCGGGGGCAGGCCCAAGCCACCCTGTGCATCCTTGCTGCTCCTGCTTCCTCTGCCAGCCCTGCCCTCTCCTTGATTGACAGGGCCAGGTTCCAGCATAGTTTGTGTGGCAGTTTATATTTCTAAGTTCACACTTCAGTTATTTGGGCAGTTTTTTTTCCCATCAGTTAGGCCTCATGCACACGACCGGTGTGTTTTGCGGTTCGCAAAACACAGATGGCGTCCGTGTGCGTTCCGCAAATCTGCGGAACGGCATGGACAGCCTTTAATATAACTGCCTATTCTTGTCCGCAAAGCGCGGACAAGGATAGGACATGTTATATTTTTTTTGCAGACCACGGAACGGAGCAACGGATGTGGACAGCACACGGAGTGCTGTACGCATCTTTTGCAGCCCCATTGAAGTGAATGCCAAAACTGCAGCTCGGATGCGGACCAAAACAACGGCCGTGTGCATGAGGCCTTATTGTGAGCCAAAACTAGGTGCAGGTCAAGAACACAGAACAGGAGCCAATCTTTCCATTATACCTTATCTCTATGTAGGCCTTCACTATGGGTGAAGTTATCACAATAACTGATGGAAATAACCGATGGAATAACTTAGGTGTGATCTCAGCCTTAGGGCCCTTGCACACGACCGTATGTCCTCTGAGACATACGGTCCGTGAGCGGGCTATATGTCCCGGAGCGGCATTGATCGTGTGCACGGGAGCGCACAGCATCATAGATTACAATGATGCTGTGCATGTCAAGCCGCCAGTGGGACTATTGTCTTGCACTCATAAGATTATAGGAGTGCGGGACAATAGCCCTGCGGGTGGCCCAACGTGTACTCCTATGCGCATGATCAATGCTGCTCCGAGACATATGGCCCGCTCACGGACTGCATGTCTCGGAGGGCGTACTGTCGTGTGCAAGGGCCCTTAGGCTACATTCACACAAATGTATTTTGTTTCCGCGTCCGTTACGTTTTATTTTGCGGATAGGCTGCAGATCCATTCAATTCAATGGGTTCGCAAAAAATGCGGACAGCACACTGTGTGCTGTCCGCATCCGTATGTCTGTTCCATAGCCCCTCAAAAAAGATGGACAAGAATAGGACATGTTCTGTTTTGCGGACAAGGATAGGCATTGTTATAATGGATCTGCAAAAAAAAAAAAAAAACACGGATGCCATACGGACGTCGTCCATTTTTTTTAATTTATATGCGGACCGCAAAACACATATACGGTTGTGGGAATCTAGCCTTAGTGGAAACAAACGACCTGGACAGGTAACCTACTGGATCTCGTCCAACCCGGACATAAATCATGGAGTGTATGCCATCCCCGAACATATGAAATACTAAATGTGTATAGGTAACACATACTAGAAAAATGCTAATTCTCTTTAAGAGCTGCCAGGATAATTGAAGCTAGTGATAACTGTCCTATTGAAACCTACACATAATACATGGGAATATGAAGCAGAGCTTTTGGGAGAATTTCAGTACATCTTTTGATTTGGACAGGACACACTAAGGAAAGTTACCCATTAAGGAGGACCGGTCACATCTCCTGACTTGTCCATTTTAGTAACTACTTCCATTCCCTGTGTAATACCAATTCTGGAGCATCTATTCATATAATTCTACATTGTGCCATTCCTCTATTATTCCTTCTAGAAGTGTATGAATGAATTGCGAAGTCTGCAATAGGTACATCTAGGTTATTACCAATTGGGGAGGGGTCTCAACACAGTCTTTATAGTGGCAAACTGCAGGGCCACCTCCTCTCCCAACTGGTAACACCCAGATGCAATTCATTCATGCACTTCCAGAAGGAATAATGGAAGATTGGCAACATAAGAGTCACATGAAAACATGCTCCAGAACGGTTATTACAGGGGAATGGAAGTAGTTACTAAAACAGACATGAAAACCTTACCCCACAAGTAAAGCTTGCATTAAAAAATAAAATAAAAGTAAAAAAAATTAATAAAAAAAAAAAAACTCACTTTAACATCTTCATCAAGCTTCATGATTTTTTTGATTCGAGCCAATGGAAGTTCCTGAACACGGAAATCTTTCTGTGTGGAGAAAACAGAAAATATTTGTCTGATGCTTAAGGCCACGTTCACGTGGTTAACCAGAGGCACAGATCCTTCCATTATACTTTTTCCTCTGTAGGTTCCACTCCTGGTTTGGGCTTATATATTGTATACTGACCAGTGCCGAAACACAGCGAAAACTAGGGGTGGGCGGTATAGGCGATATAGGAGATATGCGATATAAATTTGGGCCACGATATGGATTTTCGCCATATCGCCGGACCGCGATATGATTGCGCTCTCTGCGCGCACCATTTACTCCTGAGCCCGCCGGCCGGCACAGTGTAGGGAGAAGGAGGGAGTCCCTCCCTCCCCACTGTGCGCGTATGCCGCTGAACACCAATGAGGATAGGACAGAGTAGGAGGAGGAGGGGAGGGACTGTGGCCGGCCATATCCCACAGGGTTTCCCCCCCCTAGTTCATTGATGGCAGTGGGCAGTTCCGATCGGAGTCCCAGCAGTGTAATGCTGGGGCTCCGATCGGTTACCATAGCAGCCAGGACGCTACTGAAGTCCTGGCTGCGATGGTATGTTAGTGAGCAGCATTTTACTCACGTGCGCCGTGGCCGCCGGTCGCTCCTTCTTCTGTCTGTGCGGCGCATTGCTAATGCTTATAGCATTAGCAATGCGCCGCACAGACCTATGAGAAGAAGAAGCGCCCGGCGGCCACGGCGCACGTGAGTATAATGCTGCTCACTAACATACCATGTTAGCCAGGACTTCAGTAGCGTCCTGGCTGCTATGGTAACCGATCGGAGCCCCAGCATTACACTGCTGGGACTCCAATCGGAACTGCCCACTGCCATCAATGAACTAGGGGGGGGGAGGGGGACCCTGTGGCCACTGCCACTAATGATTAATATTGGGGAGGGAGGGGGGGGGGTGGGTTTGAGTTACCATAGGGGGGCAGATAAGAGGCTGGGGGGGGGGGGGGAGCAGATCAGAGGCTGGGGGGGGGGGGGGGAGCAGATCAGAGGCTGGGGGGGAGCAGATCAGAGGCTGGGGGGCACATGAGAGGCTGGCTGCCATGGTCAGCTCCCTGCTGTTGTGTGCACAAAGCACAGGGCAGCAGGGAGAGTGTAAAGTCCTATTCCTAGGTGGGCGATATGGCCTAAAATCTATATTGCGATATAATTAAGCATGTGCGATACATATCGGGGAGGGGGGGGGGCTCCGATCAGAAGCTGCCACCCTGGGGCCACTGCCACCAATGATTTAATCGCGTGGAGAGGAAGCGCAATTAATATAATACTTAGAAGAGGAGGAGTAGAGGGGAGGGGCTATGGCCACTGCGCCACCAATCAATATAGTTAATATGCCTGAATACAAACCTAGCCTGCATGTGTCGGCCATATCCCATACCTGGCCTCTATTACTGTGTGCCGCGATCCGCCGCAATTAACCCCTCCCCTCCTCCTCTCTGTTCTCATTGGTGGCACAGTGGCCACAGTCCCTCCCCTCCTCCTCCTAGTCTGTTCTCATTGGTGGTCAGCGGCAGCCGCACACAGTGGGGAGGGAGGTTTATATTGCATATCGTCTATATCGCCCACCCCTAGCGAAAGCCACACGAAAACTCATGCATAATCAACACTGCTGTGTGCACGTACCCTAAAAAGGAGTTTTCCAGGACATCCAGCACCCTAGCAGGAGCCGCAGCTCTGTACACGGTGTAGCGGCTGTGCCAGGATTCAGCAGCGGAACCCATGACTCGCTGAGTCAAGCATGCATGTATATGGGGGTTGGAAGGAATAGCTGTCAACCGCTCTGAAGGAAGCATGGCCAGCATCACAGTCAATGGACAATTCCAACCCTAGTCAACAGCGCTGAAGGTAAAATCGGCCAGCGCAGCTACAGCAACCCTTCTGAGAATACGGTGCGAGGTTCCCCGACATGGAGAAACTTTCATTTGCACATAACACAGAATACAAACATACCATAGAGAAAAAGTCCAACACTTCTATAATGTCATCTTATCTATACCCATCTATTAAGAGGAGTATTAAAAAACCATTTCACTGCCAGATTTATAAAAATGAGATTCTAGGAACAACTGGGGCATTGCAATTACACTTAGATGCTCCGCAACGTGGGCACATATGAACATGGGACCAACACAGATGTCACAGTTCAGCCGGTTCCATAGGCACAAGTCTGCTGACCGGTGCCCTTTAAAAACTATTCAAAAAAAAGGGGCAGAATCTGTTGGTCCCACTTGGTATGCCTTCTTTTCTAGAGGCCCACTGAACAGGAAAGCACAGTCTGCTGCACTTTTCTATACAGTAAACAGGGCACACCAACACATACAATAAAACAGAGGCCAACTGGACACCTGTCCTCCACTGGGTTAATGGGGAGCTTTTACTAGTGTTAGGCCTCATGCACACGACAGTTGTGTGTTTTGCGGTTCGCAAATTGTGGATCCGCAAAACACGGATGGAGTCTGTGTGCGTTCCGCAATTTGCGGAACGGCACGGACAGCCATTAATATAACTGCCTATTCTTGTCTGGACAAAAATAGGACAGGTTATATATTTTTTTTACGGACCACGGAACGGAGCAATGGATGTGGACAGAACACGGAGTGCTGTCCGCATCTTTCGCGGCCCCATTGAAGTGAATGGGTCCGCATCCAAGCTGCAAATAACTGCAGCTCTGATGCGGACCAAAACAACGTTAGTGTCCATGAGGCCTTAGGCTACTTTCACACTAGCGGCAGGACGGATCCGACAGGCTGTTCACCCTGTCGGATCCGTCCTGCTGCTATTTCGCCATGCCGTCGCTCCGTCCCCATTGACTATAATGGGGACTGGGGCGGAGCTCTGGCGCAGCGCCGCTGGACTAAAAGTACTGCATGTCTGACTTTTTAGTCCAGCAGCCTCTCACCGCGAACTGCTGTACTGCGCCGGAGCTCCGCCCCCGTCCTTATTATAGTCACGGGGAAGGAGTGGCGGCCCGGCGAAATAGCGGCAGGACGGATCCGACAGGGTGAACCAAAGGGGTCATTTTGCACTGACAACCCCTGGTCCGACTAGGGGTTACAGAAATCACAGACTGGAGATTGGCAAGCCTGGCATGTCCTTTCATTCCACAGATGGCCATTCATTGAACAGACAGGTGTTTAAGTCTCATAGTACTGGCCGGACTTGCAACAATGAGTGGGGCATCACTCCAGCCTGGTGGTGGGGCCTTTGTGAGACACCCCTTCAATACCACAGCTTAGGTATTATATACGTTTGGCAACAGACACAATATCTCTGCAGTCATAACCCAAGCAATAGACCCTTCCATCAGCAGGTTATATTGTCAGCATGAAAGATGATTATCATTTCTGATAAGAAAAATGGATTCCATAAGGCTCATTTCACACGAGCGATCCGGAATGAGACAGGGAAAAACTGATGGTTCTGCATGCAAGTTTAATCAGTTTTGTCCGCAACTGCATTCAGCCCTTACTTTTTCTAGACTGATACAATCAGTTTTTGATGCGTTTTTTTACGCACATAAAGGAAACTGAACAACACTCAACATCTTCTAGCCACCATCAGTGAAAAAAGCATTACATCCAGATGCTTTCCGTTTTTCCACACAAGCCCCATTCACTTCTATAGAGCCAGGGCTGCATGAAAAACGCAGAATATAGAACATGCGATTTTTCCTGAACGCAGATAGGATCGGTGATAAACGACACTCACAGACCCATTGAAACCGTCCTGAAGCAAGGCGTTGACTACACGCATCGCATCTGGACGGAAAACTGTCTGGTCCGAAAGGGGCCTTCGTGTTCATTTCAGCACTGCATAGGGAACATGATAAATATAAAATGACTTTCATTTCCCCTATTTCAGACATGAACTCTTACCACTGTTAGGTTTCGGATATCCTCCATCACCCTTGGCCAGAAGGACTGCAAGCTCTGCTGTGCATCACTGTTTGCACCGAACCCTCCATCAGCAGACATGTTCAAATCTGAAAGACAAAGTGAAACATTTGGATGGATATCTTCTGGGAAACACCCGGAGAAATGGTAGATTTAATGCCCTGCAATGTCCAGTTCTGTGGCAATATGCAATGCACTAAACAAAGGCCCCATTGAGACAGGCGCTTCACCTGCACGACCGCCATGAATTCCAAGTGCATGTTCTGCCATGCTGTATCGGTGTAGTCAGTGTGCATGTATTTGGGGGTGGGTGAGGAAATAGGTGCATCTGACAGCGATGGCCAGACTCCATACACTGGATATTGATGAAATAGCAGATTCTGTTTTTGTTTTTTTCCCCACATACACTTTACATAGGTTTGAATAATTCTGTGAAAAATGGCATGTTGGGTAAGATTTTTAACCATTAGCATATTGTGAATGGCGGCCTGTAACAGACCTGCTCTTCGCCGCTGTCTGCCGGCGGTCGGCTTCTAAGAACCCCCTTCATGTCCTCTGTGAAGAGTGAACAATCCCTGCACGCAGCTCGTGACAGATACAAGTGCGCGGTGTGCTATGAATCATGGACAACGTGGAGCTAAATCTGGCTGCACACAAGTCAGAGAATGGGTAAACCGAACCGCTAGCAGAGCAAAGCCATTACACTATTACTACTGCTGACTTCTAATTAAAAAGGAAATGGCTCTCTCCACGTGGCGACAGGAACGCAAACCCCCTAACAGCGAAGATCCCGTCACCGACTGCTGCTGCCCTCCACTCTCTATATCAGTGATGGCTAACCTCCAGCACTGCGGCTGTGGGGAGACTACGACTCCCAGCATGCTCCATGTTCTGAGAACAGAGTTTTACCACAGCTGGAGTGCTGGAGGATAGCCAGGGGCAGCAGCAGTCAGTGTGGAGCAAGTCTCCACAGTAAAGTAAACAGAAGGCACAAAATGGGCCACTTTACAGCTATTTTTACTAACAGAAATGTCCAATTTTAATAATTAAAGTAGATTGTAGATTACAAAAATCACCAGTATCACTGCCCCTACACATTACAAAAAAAAAACAAAAACTGATGGGCAAAAAAAAAGATTTCATTCTGCTCTGCGCCCCTTCAGCTTCAGTAGAGAACAGGGACACAGAGGGTGGCGAGAAACATTCTTCTACTTCCAGGTATCGGGCAGTGCAGCATTTCTGGTGTCAGGAAGCAGTCGTCTGAAGTCACAGTGACGTGGGATACCATGATGCTATAGAGCAGGGGTGCACAACCTTTTTTGGTCTGAGGGCCGCATTGTCACATCGCTCTATTTCAAGGGGCCGCAATGTACACAGGCCGATGTAAAGTGACTGGGGAGGAATGATCGCTATCACAGTCATTCCTCCTTCATTTAGTTACATTGACTATCAGTAGCACATCCCTGATCACACAGAGATGTGCGGCACGATTATACCGCCAGTTATCATGAGTGAGTGTCCCTATGAAGACGTGTTTCCAATAATTGACCTGAATATCTCGCTGCTGGCCCTGGAAAAATACTAACAGGGGCCCCGTTTTGTAGTCGGGTATAAATTGATGGAAGTCCGGGCCAGCAATACCATATTGTGGCACATTATACCGCCCCACAGTTCATCACACAATACTGCCCCCATGAGCACAAAATACATCCCCAAAAACTCTCACTGGCTGGCCGTGAGGAGGACCCAGACAGCCCCCCGGGAAGTTTCCCTGTGAGATCTATGGCTAATCCACCCTGGCTTAAAGGGATTTCCCAGTAAAAATGAATTTAACATGTTCTTGCAGCATGGCACCTTAAACCGAAGAGTTATACTTACCTGCTCCCAATGCTGATTACACCTGTCAGTGCATGGCCATATGTACCTCTGCAGCCAATCACTGGCTTCAGCGGTGATGTGGCCACAAGCAGCGTGTCACTGCTGTAGCCAGTCATTGACTGGAGAGGTGTATGTGACCATGGTCATGCACGGACAGGTGTAAAAGTGCAGGAACCGGAAGATGGAGGCAGCGGGGGCAGGGCGGCATGGAGCAGGGAGGCAGCGGGGGCAGGGCGGAATGGAGCAGGTAAGTATGCATCTTCTGGTTCAGGGGCCACGCTGCAGGAACTTGTTCATAAATCAGTGATTTTCCTCACTGTAGAGGCCGTGCTCCCTGGTTATTACCGCCTCCTGCCAGTTACAGGCGCCCTGCAATAACCAGTAAGCACTTTCTCTTACTAGTGGGGAAAGCGCTTATTGGTTAACACTTTAATAACCAGGCCTGAAAAGACACTTTTTTTGTGTTTTTGTGCACCTGGTGGTTCGAACGGTTGTAACTTTTTTAATGTGTTGAGACTACCAAAATAATTTTTGCAACAATTTTTCACTTGACAGATAGGGACTTTACTGCACAAAACATTTAAAAAAAGTATTTTATTTTTTTTCAAACTATAGCTCCTTATTCTTTAAATATGCAAACTGACACCAAAATAAATTATTATAATTAGTTCCCTATTTTGTGTCGTTCGTTTTGTTATATTTATATGTATAGTTAGTTTCACATGAATGGGGCGATAATGGCAACGGTTTTGGTTGGTGTGGGTGTTTTTCTTTTATGTATTTTATTATTTTTCATCTTTTTTAACTTAATTTTTTATATATTTCTGCTACAAATAATATCCCCCAAGAGGTCATAAAAAGACCTTTGGGGAACACTGACACTTTGTGAATTTTTCACTATTTCTTTTTTATTTATTACTTTTATTTGTATTTTAATAATATTTTATTGTATTCCACCCAAGGGGTCACAAAAAGACTGTTGAGGGACAATGAACACTCTACTATTTTGCACTTTTTTTTCTTTTATTTGTATTTTATTATTTTTTTATTTTTAATTTTCTATATTTTTTTTTTATATATTTTTGCCACATAATGACAAGGGATCATAAAAAGACTGTTAGGGGGCAGTGAACACTCTTTTACTTAGCAATTTTTCCTTTTATTTTATTCCTTTTATTTGTTTTGTATTTTTTTTATAATTTTCTATTTATTTTTTGCCACAACATATTTTATTTTTTATTTTATTTGTGATTTATTATATTTTTTAAATAACTTTTTAACTTATTTAATATATTTTTTCCACATAATTTGTCCCCAAGAGGTCACTGAAAGACCTTTGGGGACACAGACTTTTTTTTTGCACTATTTCCACTGTAACTGAGGCATCCAAAGGAGCTCCAGTTACAGGGGAAACCAGCCTGCAGTGGGGGCATTGTACACAGGCATAGCTAATCAGGTCTCCTAACCCTGCAGCTCAGCGCTCCTCTGCCCCCAAGCCGGGTCCACCCTACACAGCGCTCACCTGTGTGAGGAGAAGGCAGAAGCGCTGATAACTGCTTCTGCCTTCTCCTCGGCTCCCCCGCTGTCACTGACAGCCAACGACCCGTCGTGCTCCTGCGGCAGGGGCAGGGGCTGTAATGATCCATCGCGCGGCGCTGCTGGCAGAAACACAGCTGATTTTACGATCAGCTGTGTTTCTGTCCAGGAGGACGGGGGCCGCATGCGGCCCGCGGGTTGTGCACCCCTGCTAAAGAGGAAAGGATACCAGGACTGAATACTGCCCTTCAGCCTTAATCTCATATTCAAAAGGGATGGCCATAATGGACAGTTACACTTAAAGGGGATGGCCATTCTTTAAATACTTTCCACTACTGTGTGGCAGGCAGGGAAAACACGACGTTCCTAATATACTTCATTAAACCCACCTGCCTGCTTTTCTTTCAATTATAAGCCATGCCCCCTTAGTCCTTGCTCTACCTTGCAGCTGAGTTGGTCCATGGCTGCATGCAACATGGAGGAGCTTGAGAGCAAGTGCAGTCTGCTCCTGTCAGTGGTCGGCTCCCTGCTTCCCGCTCCAACTCTGACAGGAATCAGCTGCTTGTTCCCTCTCTACAAACAGCTCATTCCTGTCAGAAGCTGGCTGTAATAAAAACCTTCAGAGTCCCTACTGCAGTAGCTACTTAGTCAATGCCCATCCCCCCCCTGCACTACCACCACAGCCGACCCACTAAGCCACACCCACCGGTCCCGTTATTTTCATCTAATGAGAGTGCCATTTTGATTTATAATAAAATTATTTACATACACTTAATATATTTATATGTGTATATACATTGCGGTCCGCAATGCATGGGCACTGACCGTATGTGTGTGTATATATGTGTGTGTATATATGTGTGTATGTATATATATATATATATATATATATATATATATATATATATATATACACACACACACACACACACACACAGGGCTCAACAAATCCTGGGCGCCAGGTCGCCATGGCGACCAGGAATTTGGTCCTGGCGCTTGGGTATTTGTCAGCCCGTTTTCAAAGATGCGCTCTCGGCGCGCACCATGGTTTCCTGAGTCGGCACAGTGGAGAAGGAGAGGAGTACCTCCCTCCCCACTGTGCGCGGCTGCCGCTGGCCACTAAGAACAGGGTAGGAGGAGGAGGGGAGGGACTGTGGCCACTGCGCCACCAATGAATGTGCCGGCCATATCCCGGCCCCTATGACTGCACGCTGTGATCCGCGCGATTAACCCCTCAGTTGAGGGGTTATTCGCGCGGATCACAGCGTCCTGTCAGAGGTCGGGTTCTTCAGTCTCGACTCTCTGCATTGGTGGCAGTGGGCAGTTCCGATCGGAGTCCCAGCAGTGTAATGCTGGGGCTCCGATCGGTTACCATGGCAGCCAGGAGTCACACTACTGAAGTCCTGGCTGCGATGGTATGTTAGTGAGCAGCATTATACTCACGTGCGCCGTGGCCGCCGGGCGCTCTTTCTTCTGTCTGTGCGGCTCATTGCTATGCTTATAGCATTAGCAATGCGCCGCACAGACCTATGAGAAGAAGGAGCTCCCGGCGATCACGGCGCACGTGAGTATAATGCTGCTCACTAACATACCATCGCAGCCAGGACTTCAGTAGCGTCCTGGCTGCCATGGTAACCGATCGGAGCCCCAGCATTACACTGCTGGGACTCCGATCGGAACTGCCCACTGCCACCAATGATGGGGGGAGGAGGGGGACCCTGTGGTCACTGCCACCAATGATTAATACTGGGGAGGGAGGCGGGGTGGGTTTGTTACCAGAGGGGGCTGATAAGAGGGAGGCTGGAGGGGCGTATAAGAGAGAGGCTGATAAGAGAGAGGCTGGAGGGGCGTATAAGAGAGAGGCTGATAAGAGAGAGGCTGGAGGGGCGTATAAGAGAGAGGCTGATAAGAGAGAGGCTGGAGGGGCGTATAAGAGAGAGGCTGATAAGAGAGAGGCTGGAGGGGCGTATAAGAGAGAGGCTGGAGGGGCGTATAAGAGAGAGGCTGGAGGGGCGTATAAGAGAGAGGCTGGAGGGGCGTATAAGAGAGAGGCTGATAAGAGAGAGGCTGGAGGGGCGTATAAGAGAGAGGCTGATAAGAGAGAGGCTGGAGGGGCGTATAAGAGAGAGGCTGATAAGAGAGAGGCTGGAGGGGCGTATAAGAGAGAGGCTGGAGGGGCGTATAAGAGAGAGGCTGGAGGGGCGTATAAGAGAGAGGCTGGAGGGGCGTATAAGAGAGAGGCTGGAGGGGCGTATAAGAGAGAGGCTGGAGGGGCGTATAAGAGAGAGGCTGGAGGGGCGTATAAGAGAGAGGCTGGAGGGGCGTATAAGAGAGAGGCTGGAGGGGCGTATAAGAGAGAGGCTGGAGGGGCGTATAAGAGAGAGGCTGGAGGGGCGTATAAGAGAGAGGCTGGAGGGGCGTATAAGAGAGAGGCTGGAGGGGCGGATAAGAGAGAGGCTGGAGGGGCGTATAAGAGAGAGGCTGGAGGGGCGTATAAGAGAGAGGCTGGAGGGGCGTATAAGAGAGAGGCTGGAGGGGCGTATAAGAGAGAGGCTGGAGGGGCGTATAAGAGAGAGGCTGGAGGGGCGTATAAGAGAGAGGCTGGAGGGGCTGATAAGAGAGAGGCTGGAGGGGCTGATAAGAGAGAGGCTGGAGGGGCTGATAAGAGAGAGGCTGGAGGGGCTGATAAGAGAGAGGCTGGAGGGGCTGATAAGAGAGAGGCTGGAGGGGCTGATAAGAGAGAGGCTGGAGGGGCTGATAAGAGAGAGGCTGGAGGGGCTGATAAGAGAGAGGCTGGAGGGGCTGATAAGAGAGAGGCTGGAGGGGCTGATAAGAGAGAGGCTGGAGGGGCGGATAAGAGAGAGGCTGGAGGGGCGGATAAGAGAGAGGCTGGAGGGGCTGATAAGAGAGAGGCTGGAGGGGCTGATAAGAGAGAGGCTGGAGGGGCTGATAAGAGAGAGGCTGGAGGGGCTGATAAGAGAGAGGCTGGAGGGGCTGATAAGAGAGAGGCTGGAGGGGCTGATAAGAGAGAGGCTGGAGGGGCTGATAAGAGAGAGGCTGGAGGGGGGCTGATCAGAGGCTGGAGGGGGGCTGATCAGAGGCTGGAGGGGGGCTGATCAGAGGCTGGAGGGGGGCTGATCAGAGGCTGGAGGGGGGCTGATCAGAGGCTGGAGGGGGGCTGATCAGAGGCTGGAGGGGGGCTGATCAGAGGCTGGAGGGGGGCTGATCAGAGGCTGGAGGGGGGCTGATCAGAGGCTGGAGGGGGGCTGATCAGAGGCTGGAGGGGGGCTGATCAGAGGCTGGCTGCCATGGTCATCTCCCTGCTGTTGTGTGCACAAAGCACAGGACAGCAGGGAGAGTGTAAAGTCCTATTCACCCTAATAGAGCTCTATTAGGGTGAATATGACAAGGGTTCTAGCCCTTAAGGAGGCTAATAGTTATTAAATAAAGTAAAAAAAAAAAAAAAAAAAGTTTAAACACCCCCCCCCCCCCCAAATATAGAAAACAATATATTGCGATATACATGCTTAAAATTATATCGCGGCTCCGCCTGGCTCCTAACTTTTTTAGCTGGCTCCTAGATTCCAAGGAAATTTATCAAGATATATATATATATATATATATATATATATACATACACACACACATACACACATATTGCGATGCGCAATGCACGGGCATTGACAGTGTAGTCTGCAATCTGCATCCGACAGTACTTTTTCACGGTGCGGAGGCATGGACAGAAAACCCATGGATGCACTCCATAAATTTTCGATCTGTGCTTCCATTCCACATCTTTCGGATTTCAGACCCATTAACTTGATACGGTGCGCACACGGCTGGTGCCTTTATATTGCGGACGCCCTGTTCGCGGGCCACAATACAGGCAGTCTATGGTCATGTGCATGAGGCCTAAAGCCATACCTCCTTCCAGTATCCGGCAGGACAGTCCTGGATTTCCGTGGCGATCCTGGTACGGGTGAGGTATGTCCAAAATGGATCAGTTTTGCCCAAATGCATTCTGAATGGAAAAGGATCCGCTCAGAATGCATCAGTTTAGCCTCCGTTCCGCTTTGTAGGCGGACACCAAAACGCTGCTTGCATGCTGCCTGATGAAACTGAGCCAACATAAAACGGATCCGTCCCCCATTGACTTTCGATCAGTCATGGCTATAGAAGACATAATACAAACGGATCCGTTCATGACGGATACATGAGGTTATATTATGGTAACGGAACCGTTTTTGCAGATCCATGACGGATCCGCAAATTCCTGCGGCGAGCAGGTAAACGGAGGTGTGCAGTGTAATTACAAGTATGGCATCCCCATTCACTTCTATGGAACAGCTCTGTAGTCTTTACTTGGACACGAGCGCTGCCTTCTTTTCAAACAGTTAATTGGTGGGGGTGCCGGGAGTCTGACCCCTGCCGGTCTGATACTGATGACCTATCCTGAGGATAGGTTATCAATTGTAAAAAGCCTGGACAACCCATTTAATACATAAGTTCCAAAACAACTTCAAACGGTTTTTAGGGCTCGCTTGACAAAGAGGGTGTAGCTTCATGAAAAGGGACACGATTTTATAAGGAAAAGGGGCATGGTTTAACGTGGCACTGACCAACAAAATTATCAATTTTTTTTTTTTACATAAACTAAGCCAAGAAACGGGTAGTGTAAAGTTAGACTACGATTTAGAGGTGCGCCAGATTTATCATTCAGTGCCAGCCACTGTGTTAAATAAATGTCTGAATGAAGCCTCCAAAGCTGTACCTGCAAAGACTAGTATTACGAACACTTCACACGACATGGAAAGACTACACAAAGCGTAACTGATAACAAAGGGGGGGGGGGGAGCTAAGTCAACTTTTACTACAGTTTATCCTTTTAGAATTAACTCCCGGCTTTGGCTAATAGGGAAAGAAAAAAAAAAAAAAAAAAAAAAAAAAAAAAAACGTCCTCACAGATTGTTTTCCAAGGGCATAGGTTACTAAGGTGGTGGTGGGAACCAAAAGCACCCACTGGAAAGCACTCATTTTAGAAAAAAAAAGAACTTCAAAAGGAAAAATAACCATGGTGTTTGATTTACTCCTCCCTCGCATCCTTCAGATATCAGCCATCACGCGTGTCCCACAGACATTAGAAGGCCAACGGATCCTCGTCTTCCCTGCTATGTTTATTCCATAGAATTAACTTCTATGAACAAATCTAGAAATCCAAATTCTATCTTTCCGTAAGGCTCTTACTGTACTGGTCAGCCTTGGTCCCAAAGCTTTTAGCTACAAGGTATTTGTTGATGAAATCTTACCGCTCTCTCCATCGTCAGAATCTCCCAAGGACACGCACTGTCTACCAATTATGTTCTTATGGTGGGCTTTATAGCCAGAAATACCCTCCATTTTACAGCCTGGAGAAGCAAACCATCTGCAGATTATTAACTTTATACTGCAAGCTGAACATTCACATCCCACTTAGAAGAACTGTCTTCAGGTCTTCTAAATGACATGCAAGATACCTGAAGGAACAAGTAGCTACGAAAGTGCTTGTTCTTACCAGATTTCTACCGTAAGGCAAAGGCCTGGACACTTTTTGCTCACTTAACGTGCTACACAAAAGTTTGTCCTTCATTCTCCCAACTCTAAAGCAGCAGCATTTCAAGGTCATACCAAGTGAAAGAGGCCCGAGATGGAGAGAAGTCAGAGAATTAGACAAGAATGACATCCTCCAAGCATCCTAGTAGTCTCTGCACAAATGCCTCAATCCCCTATGAGAAAGAAACGAGCAAGACAAATCCCTAACCACGGGGACGTGGGGGATGGAGGTGGCTGGGCTGCACACATCACACATTCCTATGACCTTCATACCTGGTGTGAAAACCTCTAGCCTAAAAGCAACCCTCTCGTCACAACTAGGACTCTGGCTTGCCTAGGTCGGAGCTGGGGTCACCGTTACCTATGTGCAAGAATGAGGGGTGACTTATGGATGCAAAGAGACTGCTTACCTGCAAGGTACAAGGGCAAGTGGAGGGGGGGGGGGGGGGGGGGGGGAGCAGATAGCTTTCAACACGCATAATAAATACGACGTACTCATCGGAGGCGATGACTGGAGACCAGTAGATCTAAAGTTGGGTGGTTTAGGCAATTTCATTCTACATAACAGCTGTTCGATGGTGGCGACCGAGGTGGTGAAAATGAGCAGGTAGGGGGGCAGCAGATCTAGGTTACAAGGTATAACCCCTCTTCCTGCGTTGTACCCTGTGTGGGGCATGAGCTGGGAATGGTGTAGGGGTTTTCAGTAGTCACATATATACACACATAGGTCGAGTGCATTCTGTACTGGTTCTTATCACTGCCTATCAATAACACAACGGCAAAGAGAGGAATCCACACTGCACTGTGCAAGAGGTGCAGCAGAAGGTATGCCTGGAATGCAAGGGGCCATTTTCTTAGACAGTACAAAACTTGGATTCCTCCGAAAAGACAAAAAAAAAAAAAATATACTAAAAAAATCATCACACAGCTTTACTTTACCAAGATAGTGAAGGGTAAGAACTTACCAGGGCAACCGGTACCAGTTCAGGCAATTCCCATTTCATGAGGCCACAGCAGAGCACTTACATTTCTCCCCTTCAGCTTCACTCTCACCAGCCCTCCCCCCTCTCGGGAAAGAGGGGGGGGGGGGGGGGAAACACACAGAAGAAAGGACAAAGGCATGAGGACATGCAAGGAAGAGACAGTGCAACATCCATCCCAAGGCCAAACTCAGTCAGCTCTCCCTGCAAACTCCTCGCCATTTTTCTTTGTCTTTCAGCTGACCCCTGTCTAAAGGAAAAACTCCCAAGTCTCCAATAAAAAAATCCAGCAGCCTCCTTCCACTTTAACAGTCAAAGGCATTCAATCTAACCTGCTACATGACACCAGCGCCCGCCTCCGCTCCCACCCCACTGGCTGCAGCCTGTTATTGCGGGGCACTGCTTGCTGGCTATTGGCTGATGGCGTTATCAATCAGCTCTACTGTAACACTTCCTGCTTAAAGTTACCTTGAGACAAGCAGGGGTCAGAGCAAGAGACTTTAAAGAACGGAGTACATTCATTAAAACCTATGAGCTCTTCAATGCAGCATTGTTCTCGGCTGCTCACCCTCAGCTTCCTCCGTGCTGCTGTGTCACAGCTCAGCAAATACAACCCCCGTCTACACCGAATACAGGACAACTTCCTGCCATCAGGGTTATTAACGTCAAATGACATACACCGGGGCTTGGCAGAATCCACAGAACATTGTAAACCCAGCCACAAGCTTAGAAAAGTAGCAGCACTTCACCTTCACACAGCATATGCAAAAATAATTTTATATATATATATATATATATATATATATATATATATATATATATACATACATACATACATACATATACACACACTGCTCAAAAAAATAAAGGGAACACAAAAATAACATCCTAGATCTGAATTAATTAAATATTCTTCTGAAATACTTTGTTCTTTACATAGTTGAATGTGCTGACAACAAAATCACACAAAAATAAAAAAGTGGAAATCAAATTTTTCAACCCATGGAGGTCTGGATTTGGAGTCACACTCAAAATTAAAGTGGAAAAACACAGTACAGGCTGATCCAACTTTGATGTAATGTCCTTAAAACAAGTCAAAATGAGGCTCAGTAGTGTGTGTGGCCTCCACGTGCCTGTATGACCTCCCTACAACGCCTGTGCATGCTCCTGATGAGGTGGCGGACGGTCTCCTGAGGGATCTCCTCCCAGACCTGGACTAAAGCATCTGCCAACTCCTGGACAGTCTGTGGTGCAACGTGACGTTGGTGGATAGAGCGAGACATGATGTCCCAGATGTGCTCAATTCGATTCAGGTCTGGGGAACGGGCGGGCCAGTCCATAGCATCAATGCCTTCGTCTTGCAGGAACTGCTACCACACTCCAGCCACATGAGGTCTAGCATTGTCTTGCATTAGGAGGAACCCAGGGTCAACCGCACCAACATATGGTCTCACAAGGGGTCTAAGGATCTCATCTCGGTACCTAATGGCAGTCAGGCTACCTCTGGCGAGCACATGGAGGGCTGTGCGGCCCTCCAAAGAAATGCCACACCGCACCATTACTGACCCAATGCCAAACCGGTCATGCTGGAGGATGTTGCAGGCAGCAGAACGTTCTCCACGGCGTCTCAAGACTCTGTCACATGTGCTCAGTGTGAACCTGCTTTCATCTGTGAAGAGCACAGGGCGCCAGTGGCGAATTTGCCAATCTTGGTGTTCTCTGGCAAATGCCAAATGTCCTGCACGGTGTTGGGCTGTAAGCACAACCCCCACCTGTGGACGTCGGGCCCTCATATCACCCTCATGAAGTCTGTTTCTGACCGTTTGAGCAGACACATGCACATTTGTGGCCTGCTGGAGGTCATTTTGCAGGGCTCTGGCAGTGCTCCTTCTGTTCCTCCTTGCACAAAGGCAGAGGTAGCGGTCCTGCTGCTGGGTTGTTGCCCTCCTACGGCCTCCTCCACGTCTCCTGATGTACTGGCATGTCTCCTGGTAGCGCCTCCATGCTCTGGACACTACGCTGACAGACACAGCAAACCTTCTTGCCACAGCTCGCATTGATGTGCCATCCTGGATAAGCTGCACTACCTGAGCCACTTGTGTGGGTTGTAGACTCCGTCTGATGCTACCACTAGTGTGAAAGCACCTCCAGCATTCAAAAGGGACCAAAACATCAGCCAGGAAGCATAGGAACTGAGAAGTGATCTGTGGTCACCACCTGCAGAACCACTCCTTTATTGGGGGTGTCTTGCTAATTGCCTATAATTTCCACGTGTTGTCTATCCCATTTGCACAACAGCATGTGAAATTGATTGTCACTCAGTGTTGCTTCCTAAGTGGACAGTTTGATTTCACAGAAGTGTGATTGACTTGGAGTTACATTGTGTTGTTTAAGTGTTCCCTTTATTTTTTTGAGCAGATATTAGATTATATATATATATATATATATATATATATATATATATTAGGGTTGTTGCGGGTATCGAAATTTCGATACCCAATCGATACTTTTGTCCCGGTATCGATACGATACCGGGATTTCCGTTTTTTCGATACTGGGCTGCGCTTCTGCGCAGTCTAGTATCTCTGAACATGAGCGCGCTGCTATCGGCGCGCTCATGTTCTCTCTCAGCAGCACGGGGAGAAGGAAGCTGTCCTCCCTCCCCCTGTGCTGCTGCCGCTGCCACCAATGAGAAGAGAGGGGCGGAGGAGGGGCGGCAATGAGAAGAGAGGGGCGGAGGAGGGGCGGCAATGAGAAGAGAGGGGGTGGAGGAGGGGCGGCAATGAGAAGAGAGGGGCGGAGGAGGGGCGGGCGCACTGCGCCACCAATGATAGGATTACTATCGGAGCGATGGGAGGAGACATCAGCTTCACTAGTGGGCGTTCCTTTTCCCTGCGCTGCGATTGGACAGCGCTACAGCCAGGGAGAAGGAACGCCCACTAGTGAAGCTGATGTCTCCTCCCATCGCTCCGATAGTAATCAGCAGCATGTGGAGCAGGAGAGGAGACAGTAATGGGGCACTGCGGGCGAACGGAGCGGCGCCCAGGACTAAATGGTGAGTGCTGAGACATCGCTGGGCGCCGCTCTGTGTGGCCTAATAGTGAAAGTCTGGACTCATATACAGTAGTCAGTCTTTAACACATACAGGAGGCGGGTGCCGGCAGCAGAATCGCATTGCCGGCACCCTGCCCCTGACAGGGAGCTGCGATCAGCGGCAGTTAACTGCCGCTGATCTGCTAGTACCCGCCTCCTGTATAAAGGGGTAAAATCATTTGTGGTGCAGTGTGCCCCCCCCCCAATCCCATTAAAATCATTGGTGGCACAGTGCGCCGGCCCCTCTCAACCCTCCAGTATTAAAATCATTGGTGGCAGTGGCCACAGGGACCTCTCCACTCCCCCTCATTGGTGGTGCAGTGGCAGCTTCTGATCGGAGCCCCAGCTGTGTAAGCCTGGGGCTCCGATCGGTTACCATGGCAGCCAGGACGCTACAGAAGCCCTGGTTGCCATGGTAACATCCCTGATGCTGTGTGCACAAAGCACAGAGCAGCAGGGACAGTGTGGAGTCCTATTCACCCTGATAGAGATCTATCAGGGTGAATAGGAAAAGGGATGAAAGATCCCAGGTTCTAGCCCCTAAGGGGGGAAATAGTTATTAAATAAAAAGTGGAAAAAAAAAACAAACACTAAAATATGAAGTATAAATCACCCCCCTTTTCCCAATTTCACATATAAAATATATAAATAAACATATTACATCGCCACGTCAGAAAAGTCCAAACTATTAAAATATAGAAAAAAAATCTAGGTGGTGAATGCCGGAACAGAAAAAATAAAATAAAAACTGCGCGATTCGCCATTTTTAAAAATGAGGAATGCACGTGGCTTTTTTTGTTTATTTTTTTCGCGTGGTATCGAATGGTATCGAGTATCGCAATACTTTTTCATGGTATCGAAACCGAATCAAAAATTTGGTATCGCAACAACTCTAGTTATAATCTGATAAACTAACTCCGGAATGTCTACAAGGTATATGTAAGAAAACAGAGCCAAGCTGACAGCACTGGCACATGGCTGACATGGACATCAACGATGAGGTAACCAAACTGTACCATTAACTTCATACCGGTCCAGGACAAGTTTGGGATCCCGTACCGGGAGGAGTTGGTATGAACTCAAGGGAGAAAAAAGGAGAAAGAACCCTCCCGATGAAACCAGGCCAACCGAGAACCCACCTGTCCGCATACGTCAGAGGCAGTCTTAAGGGTTCCACAAGATCTTTACCTGGCACTAGCCAGGAGACACAGGGACTGAGAAATGGCAAAAGGTTACAGGACCTGTGCAGCTTACATAGCCGCAGCTTATATGTGTGAGCATAGCTGCAAGTGTGAATGTGGACAGAGGAAGGCATAGTCTCTATTGCAGATTTGTAGCTCCCTGGGTTGGCGTGCAGTGAGGGGAGTCTCCTTCCCCGGAGGGGACAGAGGTGCCCTTGAGGTTATGGGTATTAGGTGCAATGAAGGCAAGGTCCCTAATGTTCGTGACATCAGCATCCTTAGGTGCAAATAGATAGAACAACATAGAGAAGAGTTGTTGGGCATAAGTTGACATTTACTGAAAATCACTTGTCTTGAGGTGGATATACCAATTTATTGCCATAGAAGTGATAGCTATAATCAATACAAGACAAATTCCAGGCACCACTGCTCGCAGGCCAGCAGGCACAGAGGCCATGAGGCGCACACGCCAGGCACAGAGGCCATGAGGCGCACACGCCAGGCACAGAGGCCATGAGGCGCACACGCCAGGCACAGAGGCCATGAGGCGCACACGCCAGGCACAGAGGCCATGAGGCGCACACGCCAGGCACAGAGGCCATTTTTCCTAGATAAAGGAATCAAGTCACACATAACTAAGCCAGGTTGCTAGACCTGAAAGATTTAAGTCTGCGACCTTGTCAATTAAATGCAGCATGAAAATTTTAGATCCACGTTCAGTCCTTATTAAAGAAACAGGTGACGCTACTATCGCCTGAGTTCCCATTTAGATCCACACACAGATTCTCAATTAAAGAGGACCTTTCATGGGTCCAGATTTTATAAACTAAGTATATGGGTATGTAGGGCATACAGCGTGGATCTAATAGCGCTAACAATTTTTTCTGGGCGCCGCTCCGTTCCTGTTAAATTCTGCGGCCAGGTATGTTAATGAATAGCATCGGTACAGGGAGGAGGAGACTGCTCTTTTTCTCAATGGGCGTCTCCTTCTCCCTGGCTGTAGCACGGTCCAATCACAGCGGAGAGTGTCACAACCAGAGAGAAGTTATTTTTTTCTCCCTGGCTGTGACGCTCTCCTTTGTTATTGGACCGCGCTACAGCCAGGGAGAAGGAGACGCCCATTGAGAAACAGGGCAGTCTCCTCCTACCTGAACCGATGCATTTGATATCAGACGGGATAATTCAACAGGGGCACAGCGGGCGAACGGAGCAGCGCCCAGAAAACAATAATTGCTCTTACCAGTAATTGTTTTTCTTAAAACCCATGCGACTAGGACCTCCCATCCAGGACAGCAAACCTGAAGAGATAAAATGGTTCACATCCCCACCACACCTCAGTGATTATAACAAACCGACCTCGGTGGGCGGCACGCCTCCGAAAAAAGAAGAGTTGAAAAAAAAAAAAAAAAAAACAGAAAGCAACACACAATGGTAAAGAGAACCTATCCGGTAACTTCTCTAAATTCCATATATATATATTTTGACACAGTGAGTTGTTGTGACTGGCAAGGCAGGTATTTTCCTCACAGCATGTGCAGCTGAGCTGGTTTCCAGCCAGGTGAGGTCAAATACTGGACCGGAGTTTAAGTGCCGGTCTGGGTTTTGGCAGCACCTGGCTGTCCTTAAATAGGCAGCTGGGCTCAGCAGAGATGTCTCTGTTTTTTGGGATCTGAGGCTTTGTGCCGTGCTGGAGGGCTGAGAGCCGCATGCTGGGGAAACTTTTAGGCCCCCTAAAGCCAGCTGTGGACTAATGGAGGCAGAACTGCCGTCAAAGCGACTTGTGTTAAATGAACTTTCCATTGTGTGTGAATTAACACCAAGACTGTAAAGTTACGTGCTGTTTTGTGCAATTGCCTAGAGTATGAATAAACACTGACGTTTAGAGTTAAGTGCTTGTATTTTGCTTCTGTACTGCGCCTGCTTACCCTATCTAGCAGAGCGAAAACCCACTAATATATATATATATATATATATATATATATATATATATATATATATTTATTTTTTTTATTTTTTTTTAAATATATTACGGAGGAAATTTTTGGGGTGCAGTCATGGGTTTCAAGAAAAACAATTACCAGTAAGAGAAATTATTGTTTTCCCCTAACCCATGACGGCACCCATGCAAGACTAAACTATAAGACAAAGAAAATTTAGGGAAGGGGGGAGAGAGAGACGGACTACAGCTTGTACCACTTTCCTCCCAAAGGCCGCACCTGAATCAAGATGCAGTCTGCAATGTCTAAAAAAAAAGTATGGGGAGAGCTCCAACAGCGGCTCTACAAATCTGGGCCAAAGAAGCATCTGCCCTCTCTGCCCAAGAGGTCGCAATGGCCCTGGTAGAATGAGCCCCAAACCCCGTTGGAGGAGGCAGGCTAAGAGAAGAATAGGCAAGAGAAATTGCATTCTTTACCGATCTAGCAATAGCACTAGTGGAAACTTTGCGGCCACTACACTTTCCCTGAAACTGGTTAAGTAGATTCTCATCTATCCTCCAAGGTGATGTGGAATCTAGGTAAAACACTAGACACCTCCTGACATCTAGGCAATTAAATTTTTCTTCTAATGTATTGACTGGATCTGGGCAAAAATAAGGTACTATCACATCCTGACTTCTGTGAAAATCTGAGACCACCTTGGGATGGAAAGATGGAATTGGTCTAATGATCACTTTATCCTTCAAAATCGTGGTATAGGAAGAGAAGGCAGAAAAAAGCTTGAATCTCAGATACCCATCTAGCCGAGGTTATTGCTAGAAGGAAGGTCATTTTAAAAGAAAGCATATTGATAGAGATTTTGCTTAATGGTTCAAACAGCTTCTGAGATGGGGCCGAAAGAACAGTATTCAAATCCCAGGGAGTAGACAATGGTCTTAAAGGGGTTCTGCACTTTGTTTAAACTTATGATCTATCCTCTGGATAGATCATCAGCTTCTGATCGGCGGGGGTCCGACACCCGGGAGCACCACCGATCAGCTGTTTGAGAAGGCAGCAGCGCTCCAGCAGCACCACAGCCTTCTCCCCGTTTACCGCTGGCCAAGTGACGTCATGACTTGTATCAACTGGCCTGGGCGGGGATAAGCTCCATTCAAGGGAACAGAGCTTAGCCGCGCCCAGGCCAGTGATACTAGTGGACCCTGGTAAAGAAGATCCTCTCTCAATGGTAGGGACCATGGAGGCTGTACTGCCAACCTCAGAAGATTCGAATACCAGGACCTCTTGGGCCACTTTGCAGCTATCAGAATAACAGAGGCTTCCTCTCTCTATTTTCTTTAATACTTGTGGGATAAGGCAAAATGGACGGAAGGCGTACCGCAATTCTTGGCTCCAGTCCTGTGCTAACCCGTCCACTTCTGATGGGCTGTCCAAATGATTGAGGGAGAGAAATTTTTCTGCCTTCCTGTTGGCTCTTGAGGCAAAAAGGTCCACTGTAGCAAGACCGTACTTCTGGCCTATCTGCAAAAATATTTCTTCGTTTAGACACCATTCTCGCTGTTTTATGGAAACTCGACTGAGGCAGTCCGCTATAACATTCCCCTTCCGATGTACCGCTGAAAGGAAAAGCATTCTTCTTTCTGCTATGCAAAGGATCTCCTGGCATAGATGTAGGAGGGAAGAGACTCTTGTTCCTTGACGGTTTATGTAGGCCACCACTGTTGAATTGTCTGAATAAAAACAATCTTCCTGTATTTATTTATTTTTTTCCCAGAAGAGCCGTCAGCGCCATCTCTACTGCTTTTAACTCCTTGAAATTGGAGGATGCTTTTCTCGTAATCAGATTCCACCTCCCTTGCCAGTATCTGTTCTGGGAGTGAGCTCCCCAACCCCAAGGGCGTCTGTGGTAATTATAGTCTGGTCTGGAAATGTCCATGGAACTCCTGCTGATAGATGTTCTGGTACCGTCCACCACAACAGGGAGCATCTTGCCTTTGAGGAAAGGTGGAATTTTTGATCCAAGGAATAAGGGGAGCAGTCCCACAATCTTAGGATGTCTGCTTGAAGATCTCTGGAGTGGATCTGTGCATAAGGTACTGCTGATGTCATCTGCCCTAATACTGCCATTGCTTCCCTGAAAGTACACTGGTAGGACAGGAAGACTGACCATATTTGTTCCATAATCGACTCTCTCCTTTGAGGTGGAAGAAAACTTTTTTGTAGTAGGAGTCTAACTGAATCCCCCCCCCAAAAAACCCAAACTTAAAAAGGAATTAGAGTAGATTTTTTCCAATTGGATTATTCATCCTAGATTTTCTCAAGTGGAGCAGAGGAATTTAATATCTTTTTCTAGCTCTTCTTTTGACTGAGACTATAAAAAAAAAAAAAAAAAAAATCATCCAGATAGGGCACCAGAGTAATTCCTGTCTTAAAAAAGCCGCGGAATGGGAGGCGGAATGGATTGGAACATGGTAATACGTATCCTCCAGATCCAGGCTTGCCATCCAGCAATCCTTGAAGAGGAGGTTCACAGCTGTTTTTTTTATTAGGGATCGACCGATTGATTTTTTAGAACAGATACCGATAATCTGGGAACTTTAAGGCCGATAGCCGATAATTTATACCGATATTCTGTGAATTTACATTTTAAAAAAAAATAATACTACACAAATCTGTTGAAAATGAATGTTTATTGTTAACGTGTAGTATTTTTTTTGTAAATCTTTCTTTTTAATTTTTACTTAATATTTTGGTGTTTGTTTTTTAACTTTTAGCCCCCTTAGGGACTAGAACCCTTGTCCTATTCACCCTGAGAGATCTATCAGGGTGAATAGGACTTCACACTGTCCATGCTGCTCTGTGCTTTGTGCACATAGCAGCAGGGAGCTGACTATGGCAGCCAGGGCTTCAGTAGCGTCCTGGCTGCCATGGTAACCGATCGGAGCCCCAGGCTTACACTGCTGGGGCTCCGATGGTAACTGCCACTGAGGAGGAGGAGGGGGATCCTGTGGCCACTGCCACCAATGATTAATACAGGGGGGGATTGGGGGCGCACTGCGCCACCAATGAAGATAACTCTCTCATTAATTCATATACAGGAGGCGAGAGCTGGCTGCAGAATCACATAGCCGGCTCCCGACCTCTATGAGCAGTAGCTGCGATCCGCGGCACCTGAGGGGTTAACTACCGCGGATAGCAGCTACTGCTCATAGAGGTCAGGAGCCGGCTATGTGATTCTGCAGCCAGCTCCCGCCTCCTGTTTAATTTGAATGAATAAGTTAACATCATTGGTGGCGCAGTGGCCACAGCCCCTCCCCTCCTCTTGTCTTCTCTCCTCTCATTGGCGGCAGCAGCATCACAGGGGGAGGGTGACACTGCTTCCTTCTCCCCTGTGCTGCTGAGTGAACACGGAGAGCGCTGTCAGCAGCGCGATCTGTGTTCCCCATACGTTATCGGAATATCGGCAAAATAGATGCAGATAACTGTCAAAATCCTGAATATCGGCCGATCATATCGGTAAAACAGATAATCGGTCGATCCCTAGTGGTTTAGCATATGAAGCTGACAACGCTACTCTACATCCTCCACATTCTTTATGTTTAGTTTTGCCGGAAGATGTTTTAGGTGTTTTTGCTACCTACAAAAAAAGCAAACACCAAAGTTTATTAGTAGAGGATCAATCTTACAAATTCGGAGTCAAGCTTCCCAACTCCTCAGGTCCAATACCGGGCTTGTGGGCCTCGAGGGTCCAAGGGATCGGCGCGTCCAGCGTAATCTGCTTCCGACATGTTTCGTGGAGGCTCCAGATCCCGCACAGCACTGTGTGCGCACCAAGGCTGGCTGTCCCCTCCTGCTGCCAACTTATTACGCTCCTTGGCTCCTTTTAATACCACGCCCAAAAAACGCCTAATCAATGAGGCAGGTGAGCCCTCCCCCTTTCAGTCAGCGCTGCCGAAAACAGCATCAATGCGCCGGAAGAAGCCTGCGCGTAGCGCATCGGGAGCATGCTCCACCATTTTGGAAGTGGGACGCCGGCCACCGCACTACTATGGACCGGGAGCCGCCTGAAAACGGCCACAGCGGCTCTCCAATGAGGCAGGAAGCAGTACAGACTTAGAAAAAAAAAAAGAGAGAGAGAACTCCACAGGTACCTTCCATCCGGAGGACAGGAAACCTGAACTGAGGTGAGGTGAGGTGAGGTGTGGTGGGGAAGGGGGGGGGGGGGGTGAACCATTTTATCTCTTCAGGTTTCCCCTCCTGGATGAGGGGGAAAAAATAGTAAGCGATATTACATCCCCGCTCTATGCCCTACATAGCCTCTTCAAATGGGGGTTATCCTTTGGAGAGTATTGCACAAAAAAACATTTTCCTCTCCAGTAGTGCCCCAGCCGTTTATCCTTCTGGTCCACCTTCTCCTGCATTCAGCGGTGGACTGACATGCTCTGTAGCTTCCCTGCTCCCTTTCTCCTCTGAGTGCCATAGTGAAGCGGCCCAGACACGGTTCATTCATCCCTACGTCTAAATTCATAAAAATATATAGCTATGTCTCTCTCTACACAGTGGAGACGGAAAGTGTGTGTGTGTGTGTGTGTGTGTGTGTGTGTGTGTGTGTGTGTGTGTGCTTCTACCCACACACAGAAATCAAAGAAACCAGTTGCACAAAGGCGAATACGAGCTCATTCAGATGGCCATATGCTGTCCGCAAAAATTCAGATCCGCTTCTCCTGCAATGTCGACAACGAGCAGGTAAAGAGAGAAGAGAACACAGCGCTCCTATAAGCACTGCTTCTCTTTATACAGCGGAGTCAGACGCTGCTCCCCAGTATTAGCAGTTAATCATGGGGTAGACTGCTGATAAAGTATATATATATATATATATATATATATATATATATATATATATATATATATATATATATACACACACACACACACACACACATACATATACACCAGGGCTCGACAAATCCCAGGCGCCAGGTCGCCATGGCGACCAGGAATTTAGTCCTGGCGCTTGGGTATTTGTCAGCCCGTTTTCAAAGGTGCCCGGGCGATGGGTGCGGAGCTGCCGTTCTGTCCCGAGGCAGCACCGTGTGAAGCAGCTCCTCAGTCAGTGAGTCACAGCACACAGAGAGCGAGACGCTGGCAGCAGGGAGGGGAGGGGCTCGGGAGGAGTGTAATCTGATCCTAGAATGGAAGCTGGTTTCTGCCAGCCCCTCCCCTCCCCGCCCACCAACCAATCAGAGCTGAGGCAAGGCAAGCACCAGCAGCTCTGAGCCGTCTGTACAGGGAGTTAGAATAGAAATGAATCGAATGAGACACAAGTTTAAAGAATCTAAAGATCCGACTTATAGAGACTCATTCGATTCATTGAGGTAAAAGAACAGTCAGTCAGACTCTAGAACAGTTTACACTGAGGCTGTGCTGATGCTTTTGCAGCAGTGATGTGACAGGACACAGTTCAGATTACAGTGTGAATTAACCCTTTAGGATCAAATTGGCTTCTCAAGGAGATCTATATGTTAAAAGGGATCCCTTCTTCTGTCTCATTCAGTAGCTATAGAACTAAGGCTACTTTCACACTTGCGGCAGGATGGATCTGGCAGGCGGTTCACCCTGTCGGATCCGTCCTTCCGCTGTTTCGCCAGACTGCAGCTCTGTCCCCATTGACTATAATGGGGGCAGAGCTCTGGCGCAGCACGGCAGTGCATGGTAAAAGTACTGCATGTCCAACTTTTTAGTCCGGCGGCCTCTCACCGCGAACTGCCATGCTGCGCCGGAGCTCCACCCCCGTCCCCATTATAGTCAATAGGGTCCGGGGACGGAGCGGCGGTATATGTAACATGGTATACAGCATTATTGGGGGGGCTCTGTGGGGGGGGGCACTATGCGGGCACCTACTGGGGGCTTTATGACGCGGCTCCGCCTGGCTCCTAACTTTTTTAGCTGGCTCCTAGATTCCAAGGAAATTTGTCAAGCCCTGATATACACACACCGTGTTAGCCAGTAAAGATGAGAAAAGATAGCGATTCCTCAGTGGTTTATACCTTTTAATGACTAGCTGAAAAGATGAAGACACAAATGCAAGCTTTCGAGGCCACTTGGGCCTCTTCGTCAGGAGTCTCTTAAGACAGTATCTGAAGATTAACATATTTATACACCAAGTACATAGGAATAATGCGGTAGATGAGACAAGTGATGTAAAGCAGATCAATGTGAGTGGAGGAATAAAAAAACAGATGTAGCAGTAAATGGTTGGAGCAATTTTAGAGGAGGATTATAGATATGAAGTGTGTCACATTCAAATACAGTGGAAAACCAAATCGCCAGAGCCACCAGATTACCAAGGAGTGAGCTCCTAAAATACAAAACAAGAAGTTAATCTGGTACGTCTAGTAGTCACTGACAACCGAATTCTGGAAAATTCTAAGAAGGGTTGCTCAGAGACTACATCCAATACTACAAAATCTCAAACATTGTCAGAAGCTCGCTGTCCTCTCTAAGGCCCCTTTCACAGGGCGAGTATTCCGCGTGGGTGCAATGCGTGAGTTGAACGCATTGCACCCGCACTGAATCCTGACCCATTCATTTCTATGGGGCTGTGCACACGAGCGGTGATTTTCACGCATCACTTGATAAAAGATCATGTGACGAACCATGTGATGACCGGAGTGACGTCACCACAGGTCCTTTTCCTGCACACAGCAAAGACGCCGACAGAAGAGACGCCGGGCTGCGCAATCAAGTGGATTAAAGCGAGTTAAATAATTTTTTCTTTTTTTTAACCCCTCCAGCGCTATTGTACTATGCATTCTGTATTCAGAATGCTATTATTTTCCCTTATAACCATGTTATAAGGGAAAATAATACAATCTACAGAACACCAATCCCAAGCCCGAACTTCTGTGAAGAAGTTCGGGTTTGGGTACCAAATCGCGCGTGTTCCCGCAACGCACCCGCACCTTTTCCCGCAACTCCCGTGTGAAAGAGGATTAACAACAGGAACATTCCCCTGCAAACAGACCAAATATAAGACCTGCCCGTACATAATGGCCACTGACAAAGTACAGATCCCCAGTACAGATCAGGGCTATAAGATCCCAGGTATAGTCACCTGCACCACGTCAAATGTGGTCTATTTGACTGTATGTACCAAATGTCCTACTGTCTGTGAAACTGGTTAAAAACTCAGAAGAATGAACTCTCGTTACCATGCAATAAAAGAACAAAAGATTTCCCTGTAGCTAAACACTTTGTCAGCCTTGACCACAACACCACAGGTATGAAAGTCTTGATAGTAAAAGGGAATTTCAAATCTCAGAGGGACAGGAGAATCTGAGAATACAAGTTCATGACCACCTTTGACACACTCAGATCAGGAATGAATGCGTCTAATGGATTTATGTCCTTCTACATCTCTTAAGGAATGTGGCCCTCAGATCTCTTGGGTTCATGACAATCATGGACTGATATCAATTAGGACAATAAAACTTTCACACTCCTTATCTATAATTTCCACAACCATTTACTGCTACATCAGTTTGTTTCCTCCTCCACTCACATTGATCTGCTTTATATCACTTGTCTCATCTACCTCATTATTCCTATGTACTTTGGTGTATAAATATGTGAATCTTCAGATACTATCTTAAGAGACGTCTGACGAAGAGGCCCAAGTAGCCTCGAAAGACTGCAATTTTGTCGTCATCCTTTCGGTTAGCCATTAATCAATGAGGAATCGCAATCTTTTTTTCATCTGATGACTGCTGAAGCTTCTGAGCTCACAGGCAGTGACACTATCCTAGAAGGAGATTTTGACAAGGTTCATTAAACCGCAACCAACAGATGACAAGTGAATGCAATGCGAGCAAGGACTGGCATTGGCAGTCAGCCCTGTACATACACCAGCACCCTTCCTAGGCTGCCAGCACATCATGGCTAGAACGAGAACAAGCCCTAAAGGACAAAGACACGATACACAGAAATCCCTGTCATATAAGAGTGCCTCTCACCAGCCTTCACAACAAACTGAGGTAGGCGGGCTGTACATTACCTGCCACCCTCCTTTCTAATTTCCAACATTTTAGGAACCAGATGAATATTCTCAGAGGTACAGCAGCCACACATATAGCTAGACACAGCTCAAATGTAAATGAGGACATCTCTAAACCAAGGCAGTCATCGGTTACCACGAGACGGAAGCAATGTTAAATGGACCTTATGGGTCCATCAGACTGGGTACTAAGAAGGTGTGAAAGCAGACTTATAGTACCCAGCAGTGGAGTAGCCTGCCCTTTTCCATATGGAGAGACAATGCACACCCACCCCATCACTAGGAATAAGGGTAGAGTCACCCATGTCCCATAGAGGTGCCAGAGATCAACCTCCAATGATCAGACAGCTAGTATGCCATAAATGTATTTTGTGGGAACCCGACAATGTACAAGGATAATGGAACATGTACATGAGACGGTGCGGTGCTCCTGGCATCAACCTGACATTACAGATGAAAGCATTCAAGATACAGGTTCTCTATATTGAGAAGACGCTAATTTATTACGACAGCTTGCAAGAATGCCCTACAGCCCCTTACATGAGCCAGAAGAAGACATATTCCCTCTTCTGACGACCTCTTCACAGGATACAAACTCTCCTTTATATCAGTAGGAGCCTAGAACAAAAAGGCAGTTGTCTATTTTCTTTCATTTAGTGACCAAACCAAAGGCAGGTATATTCAGCGCAACGGTGGAGATGGTCAACCCAACGGCGGGTAAAATACCTGGATTCAGAGATCTGCCAGTGTCACTATTTGAGGGTGCATTTCATGAGGGAACTACTCGGCATCTCTCTTTCGTGCAGCCATAGTCATCAGGAGTGCATGTCCCACAGAGGAATAGGATATCGGCAGAAACCTGCAAATCTACTGCAACACGTATGACTGAAAAATACTGGCAAAGAATACAGTTTGAACACTATAGCCCACATCTATCAACCCCTCCATGCCAGAAAACAGGCATCAAAAAGTCACGAAGCTTGCGGTCAGCCCACTTAGGCTACTTTCACATCTGCGTTGTGCTGTCCGGCACAGGGTCTCAAAAACACTTCAGTTTTGTCCCTCTCCATTGTCAACGGGGACAAAACTGAACAAACCAGAACGGAGTGCACCAAAATGGATTGTGTTCCGGTTTGTTCAGTTCCCATGCTGGGGACAAAACCGCTGCAAACAGCGTGCCGGATCCAGCCCCAAAAACCATGTAAGTCAATGGTGCCGGAGTCGTTTTTCACAGAGGCGCCCATTGACTTACATGGTTTTGGTGCTAGATCCAGTTCCTTCATTTTCGATATAATACAACCGGATCGGTTCTGAACAGATGCAGCAGGATGTATTATTTATTACAACGGAAGCGTATTGCTGTGGTTTTGAGATCCAATGCCGGATCTAAAAACCGGACTGCAAGATCGCAGATGTGAAAGTAGCCTCACGCAAAAATCTGTGACGTTTCTAGGAGTTTTGCACCCTTCTGGCCACTTTTCCCAAAAATTGGATAATGCGGGGCCGGGCCTAACTGGCACAGTATAGTTTACAGGGCTGCAAATCATACCCGAAATCTGTGCCAGCTCCTGGCTGGCACAGATATCTGATCTGGTGCATAGACAGCAGAGATACGCCACAATTAACTGTGGAGCATCCCATGCCCGGGAGATGGCATAGTGTAACTGTGGCACACCCCATGCCTGGGGGGCCTAACATCACCCTTAATAAATCTCTCTCCTTGTTCACGCTAGGGTTGCAGGATGAATGGAAATATGCTGCATATAGGTTCAGTACCGACACTATCTGAGTACTAAGCCGGTCATTCCGCCCCGGTCAGCACTCAGCCAGTGAAAGGAGATGCTCTGGGTCCCTGTATATATTACTTTCATTCCATCTCTTCTTTCAGCTTGCCTCTGCCTGGTTTTGAACCCAGGACCTGCTGTATGTGAGAGACTAAAACCAGTGAGCCACAGGTTTCACTGTTAATGGAAAGATTTTCTCTGAAAAAAGATCTCAATAGTATTCTTCACATGTATAATGGACTGGTATCTGTAGACCTATATCCCAGCGCATTGTAGGTCTACATGATTTTTGGACCGGTGTTGGCAAACCCAGAGGTTCCAGCCCAGAGGTGGCACTACAAATGGAAACCTGATCTCTCAGCGATCCAGAAATGCAATCTGCGACAGTTTCTTTATGGTCAGATATACAGTATTTTCCGCATGCAGAAGCTATTGGCTCATCAGAGCCAATAGATTCTAATACTGTACGGAGATCCTGCTCCTGAAGTTTTATGCGAATCGACTTCGGATGTTTCATCCGAAGTCGATTGGCTCATCCCTAGTCATTAGTACCTGACTGGTGGGGGTCTGACACAGGGGACATCCACCGATCAGCTGTTTGAGAAGGCAGTAGCCCCGCAGCCTTGTGACTACACACCCATCGGTCACGTGGCCTGGGAGCAGCTTAGCCCCATTGAAGTGAATGAGGCTGAGAGCGATACCAAGCACAGCCACTGTACAATGTATGGAACTGTGCTTGGTGTGAGAGGGTCTCCACTGCCTTACCAAACAGCTGATCAGCGGGGGTCGCATAGGTCATCTGTAAAAAAATAAAAAACAGTTCTCGGAAAACCCTTCTAATGACTCAGTGATGAGAGCAGGCTGCACCCTAGTTCACACAGTGCAGTACACGGTGAGGATGAGAGAACCCCCTGAATGCAGAGCAGTGGGGCCCTAGTACATCACAGGTGCATGGTAATGGTGGCCCCCAGCACATACATGAGGTGAGTAGAGGGCACACTCCTTCGTCCAGGTGGGAAGGTGCACTGCTGTGCCCACCCCGGGACAGCTGCCATCACCGTACACTGGGGATGAGAGAACCCCCTGAATGCAGGGCAGTGGGGCCCTAGTACATCACAGGTGCATGGTAATGGTGGCCCCCAGCACATACATGAGGTGAGTAGAGGGCAGACTCCTCAGTCCAGATGGGAAGGTGCACTGCTGTGCCCACCCCGGGACAGCTGCCATCACCGTACACTGGGGATGAGAGAACCCCCTGAATGCAGAGCGGTGGGGCCCTAGTACATCACAGGTGTATGGGAATGGTGGCCCCCAGCACATACATGAGGTAAGTAGAGGGTACACTGCTGTGCCCACCCCGGGACAGCTGCCATCACCGTACACTGAGGATGAGAGAACCCCCTGAATGCAGAGCAGTGGGGCCCTAGTACATCACAGGTGTATGGGAATGGTGGCCCCCAGCACATACATGAGGTAAGTAGAGGGCACACTGCTGTGCCCACCCCGGGACAGCTGCCATCACCGTACACTGAGGATGAGAGAACCCCCTGAATGCAGAGCAGTGGGGCCCTAGTACATCACAGGTGTATGGTAATGGTGGCCCCCAGCACATACATGAGGTAAGTAGAGGGCACACTGCTGTGCCCACCCCGGGACAGCTGCCATCACCGTACACTGGAGAAGCAGCCGCCATCTATCACACCGAGCCTTGTTCTTCCCCCTCCTAAACAAGCTGGTTTCCGGACTAACCGACCAATCACACCGACCAGGCCTCGGCCTCCACCAATGAGCGGGGCCTGAGGCGGGGAGTGCGGCCTGTCACCGGTTCGTGCCCTAAAGTTCAGCCTTTGACTCTCCCCATCGGGTAACCCCGCGCCGATCCTCCCCCCAGAGCCCCCTACACAAAAGGCACACTCACCGAGCGGCTCTCTGCCAGACACACGGCACTTCTCCCGTCCAATCAGCAGCCGAGGTCGCGGAAAGCACGTGACAAAGGGAGAATTTCCTTATCCTCTCGTACGCGCTCCGGTAGACAAGGGGGAGGGGTCGGCGGGAACCGAAACAAGATGGCGGGGACAAGAGGAGAGAATTCACGCCCCCTTGACCTCTCTCCCGCCGTGGAAGTTTAGCGCATGCGTTTTGCCGACTAAGCCCGCCTACCTTGAGTAGATATGCTAACCAGTAAGAAGTGGAGGAAGGGACGTGTGAGCGCTGTCGCCATGGTAACGCGGCCTAAACGTTGTTTCTGGATAGACCCGAAGTCTACCTCATCACAAGTTGTATTTGTGCCTAGAAATATGTGTGGTCATAAGCAATACATTTCAGGGTGTCAGGTGTCGATCTGTGCAGTGGAATGGCTTCTATTGCTCTTTGTTACCGGCCATTAGATCAAAGGCTTGGGGGAGATTTATCAACCAGCCAATCAGATTCCATCTTTAATTTCTTAGAGCTCCTTTGGAAAATGAAAGATGGAATCTGATTGGTTGTTATGGACGCCTGTCAGTTTTTCTTTACATCAGTTTGATAAATGTCCCTTGCAGGATCCAGAAAAATGGCCGCCTACAACTGCTAAATCGCGCAGGGCAAAGGCATTTTTTGGAGATCCGGTGACGTACCAGGCTCTCCATGCGGCTGCCCGGAAGCCTGGTTACGTCACCGGCACTGATGGGCAGGCTTTAGTGCTGCCCTGTAAAACGGCTAGGGCAGTGCTAAAGCCCGCCCATCAGAGCCGGTGGCCAGTTTGCCGTGTTCGCCCGCGAACACATGCGGGCTGCCATCTTAACTCACAAGTCCGGCGATGCACAGGTAAGTCCGTGCCTGTGCGCAAGCCGGTCTGAAACAAATGCGGTCACCGGGAGCAGGCAGTTCCGAGAACAGCCCCCGGGGGCCTTCATCGGGCTGTTCTTGGAACTGCCTGCTCCCGGTGACCGCATTTGATTTCAGACTGGCTCGCCGGACTTGTCAGTTAAGATAGCAGCCCGCATGTGTTCGCGGGCGAACTGGCCATCACTGCCGGTGACGTCACTGAACACACTGCTGGGCAGAAGCTTCCACCCGGCAATGTGTTATTGTAAATAAGAGCCCTTGCCCTGTGTGATTTAGCGCAGGGCAAAGGAGAGCATTGGAGCATGAACTGCTCTGATGCTCAAGTTAGGGGGGCTGTCTGGGTGAAAATGGAGGTTTGTCCGGGTTCAGCTCAGAACCGGGACAACCCCTTTAACAAAAAAAAGCACCAAAACCGCGATAAATAGTGTGGATTTATGTGTGGTTTTGGTGCATATTTCTTGCAGATTTTCTTACACAAACCTGCATTGTGCGCAAGGGGCCTAATCGGTATTGAGTCAAGAAAATAGACACTAGTGGCAAGTGACTGGCTCCAAAGGCTGCGCCAAATGTTTTTTTTCTCTCTGGACCTTTGAATCCCCATATGGTGTGAGAGCCTGGGCCCACCAGAGGGTCTTCTCATACTCTGGTGGGCTGGTCCAACAATATAGATAGATGATGGACAGGTATGAGGTGCACTATACGGCCTCTTTATTACCAGTAGCTGATCTTCAACCGTTTTCACATTGCATCCCCAAGATTCAATAAGTAGGAAGCTCTTAGTCTAGGAGGGAATTAAGGGATTTTCCAGAGTTTGAAAGATTGGCAGCTGCATATGCAAATGAGCACATGACATCACATCATTCCATGACATCGCAATGATGGTCCCTGTATAAGTGACACTTGAGACTGCTCATTCCTTTGCAGGAGGGCGACCTGCTTGGTCAGAGGCCACAGCTGGTATGTTTGGAGGTTCTCCAGCTAACTCTATGCTCACAGGACACACTGGGAGGATTTATTATTAGGAACAGTGTGGTGATACAGGTATCCAGATATTACAATTATTTTTAGGAGTAGGCAACCCCTCCCTTTACATTCTGGTTTTGGGTCATAACCTCGTCCATGTTCCCTTCCCAAAACCAGGTCAGGAGATTGTAGCCATAAAATCAGTAAGGTGGAAGCACTTCACAGAGACCCCTATCATAAAACTTGAAGATAGCGTGAGGGTCAGACACAAACCTTTCACAGACAAGAACCGTTAGAGGGGGCAGGAAAAGGCTAGCGTCCTCTACAGCCGAGGTCACACATGAAAACCCCTATCTTGAGATATACATCAAAAAAGTACGTGGTTTAATCCATATGTGGGTCGCATGCTTCCACCTGAGAACTCAGGCCACGTATATGCGTCTACGGTATCAGAATGAAATAGATCCCAGTAACAGGGAGCATTTAGATAACTCAAGCTATCCTGCCATTACCTCCGCCATGTTTAGTATGCACGTGTACGGGACATTAGGACGGAGTGGATGGAAGTAATATGAAGTCGCTTGGATGAATACCAGAAAAGATACAGTGAGGTCCATAAATATTGGGACATCAACACAATTCTAACATTTTTGGCTCTATACACTACCACAATGGATTTGAAATGAAACGAACAAGATGTGCTTTAACTGTAGACTGTCAGCTTTAATTTGAGGGTATTTACATCCAAATCAGGTGAACGGTGTAGGAATTACAACAGTTTGCATATGTGCCTCCCACTTGTTAAGGCACCAAAAGTAATGGGACAATTGGCTTCTCAGCTGTTCCATGGCCAGGTGTGTGTTATTCCCTCATTATTCCAATTACAATGAGCAGATAAAAGGTCCAGAGTTCATTTCCAGTGTGCTATTTGCATTTGGAATCTGTTGCTGTCAGGGTGGATTTGATTTAAATCAAACTGATTTAAATTGCGATTTAAATCACTAGTCAGTAAGGCTTAATTTAAATCTTAGTTTTCTACATAAAGACTAATTCTTGCTGGTATAACTTATAATATGCAAGTAGATGAAGATTTTTAGAATAACAACTTTTCATATTAGTTTGATTAGGTTGAGTCTGTATTCATAGGTTTGTAGAAGTTAGGATTAAGGTCTTTTTATCAACTCTGTTCATGTTATAACATTTTTGCTGTGAAGAAGAGGCATGTGATCTCTGCTGAGTCAAATTCAGTTTTGAGAACTGCAAAAGTAAACCAAGAATCTGTGATAATATCTTGTAGGCAGAGAAACTGCCCAATAATCTTACAAAAACCTCTGGAAGAGCATGACATTGTGAATGGATTAATGGAATTTATTTACCAAAAAAATGAATCATATACAGCCTTAGTCTACTACATAATTAAAAAACAAATCTTTATTTAATGATGGAATAACCTTTTGGATGGTAATATATTTTTCTCAAAAAGCATTTTATATAAAAAAAATCCAATTAAAATAAAAAAAATCTTTTTTTTTTTTTTTTTTTTTTTTAATTATTGATTTTTATCCACCCTGGTTGCTGTGAACTCTCAAGATAAGATTCAAAGAGCTGTCACTATCAGTGAAGCAAGCCATCATTAGGCTGAAAAAACAAAACAAACCCATCAGAGAGATAGCAAAAGCATTAGGTGTGGCCAAAACAACTGTTTGGAACATTCTTAAAAAGAAGGTGCTCAGGAGCACCAAAAGACCCGGAAGACCACGGAAAACAAATGTGGTGGATGACCGAAGAATTCTTTCCCTGGTGAAGAAAACACTCTTCACAACAGTTGGCCAGATCAAGAACACTCTCCAGGAGGTAGGTGTATGTGTGTCAAAGTCAACAATCGAGAGAATGCTTCACCAGAGTGAATACAGAGGGTTCACCATAAGATGTAAACCATTGGTGATCCTCAAAAAGAGGAAGGCCAGATTAGAGTTTGCCAAACGACATCTAAAAAAGCCTTCATAGCTCTGGAACTACATCCTATGGACAGATGAGACCAAGATCAACTTGTACCAGAGTGATGGGAAGAGAAGAGTATGGAGAAGGAAAGGAACTGCTCATGATCCTAAGCATACCACCTCATCAGTGAAGCATGGTGGTGGTAGTGTCATGGTGTGGGAATGAATGGCTGCCAATGGAACTGGTTCTCTTGTATTTATTGATGATGTGACTGCTGACAAAAGCAGCAGGATGAATTCTGAAGTGTTTCAGGCAATATTGTCTGCCCATATTCAGCCAAATGCTTCAGAACTCATTGGACGGTGCTTCACAGTGCAGATGGACAATGACCCAAAGCATACTGCAAAAGCAACTAAAGAGTTTTTAAGGGAAAGAAGTGTAATGTTATACAATGGCCCAGTCAATCACCTGACCTGAATCCGATTGAGCATGCATTTCACTTGCTGAAGACAAAACTGAAGGGAAAATGCCCCAAGAACAAGCAGGAACTGAAGACAGTTGCAGTAGAGGCCTGGCAGAGCAACACCAGGGATGAAACCCAGCGTCTGGTGATGTCTATGCGTTCCAGACTTTAGGCTGTAATTGACTGCAAAGGATTTGCAACCAAGTATTAAAAAGTGAAAGTTTGATTTATGATTATTATTCTGTCCCATTACTTTTGGTCCCTTAACAAGTGGGAGGCACATATGCAAACTGTTGTAATTCCTACACCGTTCACCTGATTTGGATGTAAATACCCTCAAATTAAAGCTGACAGTCTGAAGTTAAAGGGCTTCTGTCATCCCACTAAACATTTTTTTTTTTTTGGGGTACTTATAATCCCTATACTGCGATTTATCCATACATAATGTGATTAATCATTTTGGTTCAGTAGATTCTGCTAAAAACGTACTTTTATAATATGTAAATTACCTGTCTACCAGCAAGTAGGGCGGCTACTTGCTGGTAGCAGCCGCATCCTCCTATCATAATGACGCCCCCCTCCGCATGTTGATTGACAGGGCCAGCGGACGGGATCTTTCTCTGGCTGGCCCTGTCTGCTATCAAGATCTCGCGCCTGCACCGTAACGGTATTCAATCGGCGCAGGCGCACTGAGAGGAGGACGCTCGCTCGGCCGCTCCATCCTCAATGCGCCTGCGCCGGGTATAGATGTGACGTCATCGGCGCAGGCGCATTGAGGATGGAGCGGCCGAGCGAGCGTCCGCCTCTCAGTGCGCCTGCGCCGATTGAATACTGTTACGGTGCAGGCGCGAGATCTTGATAGCAGACAGGGCCAGCGGAGAAAGATCCCGTCCGCTGGCCCTGTCAATCAACATGCGGAGGGTATGTAAATTACCTGGTAGACAGGTAATTTACATATTATAAAAGTACGTTTTTAGCAGAATCTACTGAACCAAAATGATGAATCACATTATGTAAGGATAAATCACAGGATAGGGATTATAAGTACACAAAAAAAAAAAAACTGTTTAGTGGGGTGACAGAAGCCCTTTAAAGCACATCTTGTTCGTTTCATTTCAAATCCATTGTGGTGGTGTATAGAGCCAAAAATCTTAGAATTGTGTCGATGTCCCAATATTTATGGACCTGACTGTCCCAGGCAGGGGTCGTAAAGGGTCATTACCATACTTGCTGGCCTCCTCTTACATCACGGGGGGAGGGGTTGTGGGGGGATCTACAGACCCTTTTTAACATGGATTGACCGATATTTCTGCTTCTCCAGGCAACTGGACTTCGAGTAACGTCTTAAGTTCTGTCTTTATCCCTTTTATTTTCCATACTGTTATTTTGCACTGTATGTATATGTCTGTGTATTTTGTTATGTTTTCTATGATAACCCCATTGTTTGTACACACTGTCCTTTTTTAATATTAAAATTTCACTTTAAAGGGGTTCTGCTGTTTGTTTAAACTGATGATCTATCCTCTGGATAGATCTTCAGCATCTAATCTACAGGGGTCCGACACCCGGGACCCCCAACGATCAGCTGTTTGAGAAGGCAGCGGCGCTCCAGCAGTGCCACAGACTTCTCACTGTTTACCGCTGGCCAAGTGACGTCATCAACTGGCCTGGGCAGGACTAAGCTCCATTCAAGGGAACAGAGCTTAACCGCGCCCAGGCCAGTGATACTAGTGGACCCTGGTAAAGAAGATCCTCTCTCAATGGTAGGTACCATGGAGGCTGTACTGCCAACCTCAGAAGATTCAAATACCAGGACCTCTTGGGCCACTTTGGAGCTATCAGAATAACAGAGGCTTCCTCTCTCTATTTTTTTTAATACTTGTGGGATAAGGCAAAATGGACGGAAGGCGTACCGCAATTCTTGGCTCCAGTCCTGTGCTAACCCGTCCATTTCTGATGGGCTGTCCAAATGATTGAGGGAGAGAAATTTTTCTGCCTTCCTGTTGGCTCTTGAGGCAAAAAGGTCCACTGTAGGAAGACCGTACTTCTGGACTATCTGCAAAAATATTTCTTCGTTTAGACACCATTCTCGCTGTTTTATGGAAACTCGACTGAGGCAGTCCGCTGTAACATTCCCCTTCCGATGTACCGCTGAAAGGAAAAGCATTCTTCTTTCTGCTATGCAAAAGATCTCCTGGCATAGATGTAGGAGGGAAGAGACTCTTGTTCCTTGACGGTTTATGTAGGCCACCACTGTTGAATTGTCTGAATAAAACAATCTTCCTGTATTTTTATTTTTTTCCCCGGAAGAGCCGTCAGTGCCATCTCTACTGCTTTTAACTCCTTGAAATTGGAGAATGCTTTTCTCGTAATCAGATTCCACCTCCCTTGCCAGTATCTGTTCTGGGAGTGAGCTCCCCAACCCCAAGGGCGTCTGTGGTAATTATAGTCTGGTCTGGAAATGTCCATGGAACTCCTGCTGATAGATGTTCTGGTACCGTCCACCACAACAGGGAGCATCTTGCCTTTGAGGAAAGGTGGAATTTTTGATCCAAGGAATAAGGGGGAGCAGTCCCACAATCTTAGGATGTCTGCTTGAAGATCTCTGGAGTGGATCTGTGCATAAGGTACTGCTGGGATTGCTGATGTCATCTGCAAAATTTCACTTTAAAGGGGTTCTGCAGTTTGTTTAAACTGATGATCTATCCTCTAGATCAGGGGTGCACAACCTTTTTTGGTCTGAGGGCCGCATTGTCACATCGCTCTATTTCAAGGGGCCGCAATGTACACAGGCCAGTGTAAAGTGACTCTATTTCAAGGGGCCGCAATGTACACAGGCCAGTGTAAAGTGACTCTATTTCAAGGGGCCGCAATGTACACAGGCCAGTGTAAAGTGACTGGGGAGGAATGATCGCTATCACAGTCATTCCTCCTTCAGTTAGTTACATTTACTATCAGTAGCACATCCCTGATCACACAGAGATGTGCGGCACGATTATACCGGCAGTTATCATGAGTGAGTGTCCCTATGAAGACGTTTTTCCAATAATTGACCTGAATATCTCGCTGCTGGCCCTGGAAAAATACTAACAGGGGCCCCGTTTTGTAGTCGGGTACAAATTGATGGAAGTCCGGGCCAGAAATACCATATTGTGGCACATTATACCGCCCCACAGTTCATCACACAATACTGCCCCCATGAGCACAAAATACATCCCCAAAAACTCTCACTGGCTGGCCGTGAGGAGGACCCAGACAGCCCCCCGGGAAGTTTCCCTGTGAGATCTATGGCTAATCCACCCTGGCTTAAAGGAATTTCCCAGTAAAAATGAATTTTTAACATGTTCTGACAGCATGGCCCCTTAAACCGAAGAGTTATACTTACCTGCTCCCGGCACTGATTACACCTGTCAGTGCATGGCCATGGCCACATTTATCTCTGCAGCCAATCACTGGCTTCAGCGGTGATGTGGCCACAAGCAGCGTGTCACTGCAGTGTGTCATTGACTGGAGCGGTGTATGTGACCATGGTCATGCACGGACAGGTGTAAAAGTGCAGAAACCGGAAGATGGAGGCAGCGGGGGCAGGGCGGCATGGAGCAGGGAGGCAGCGGGGGCAGGGCGGAATGGAGCAGGTAAGTATGCATCTTCTGGTTCAGGGGCCACGCTGAAGGAACTTGTTCATAAATAAGTGATTTTCCTCACTGCAGAGGCCGTGCTCCCTGGTTATTACCGCCTCCTGCCAGTTACAGGCGCCCTGCAATAACCAGTAAGCGCTTTCTCTTACTAGTGGGGAAATCGCTTATTGGTTAACACTTTAATAACCAGGCCTGAAAAGACTTTTTTTGTGTTTTTGTGCACCTGATGGTTCGAAGGGTTGTAACTTTTTTATGTGTTGGGACTACCAAAATAATTTTTGCAACAATTTCTCACTTGACAGATAGGGACTTATAATATATTTTTTTGTTTTACTGCACAAAACATTTTTAAAAAGTATTTTTTTTTTCAAACTATAGCTCCTTATTCTTTAACTATGCAAACTGACACCAAAATAAATTATTATAATTAGTTCCCTATTTTGTGTCAGTCGTTTTGTTATATTTATATGTATAGTTAGTTTCACATCAATGGGGCGATAATGGGAACGTTTTTGGTTGGTGTGTGTGTTTTTTCTTTTATGTATTTTATAATTTTTCATCTTTTTTAACTTAATTTTTTATATATTTCTGCTACAAATAATATCCCCCAAGAGGTCATAAAAAGACCTTTGGGGACACTGACACTTTTTGTGAATTTTTCACTATTTCTTTTTTATTTATTACTTTTATTTGTATTTTAATAATATTTTATTGTATTCTTTTTTTTATAATTGGTTTATTACTTATTATTTAAATATATTTTTGCCACATAATATCTCCCCCAAGAGGTCACAAAAAGACTGTTGGGGGACAATGAACACTCTACTATTTTGCACTTTTTTTTTTTCTTTTATTTGTATTTTATAATTTTTTTATTTTTAATTTTCTATATATTTTTTAAAATATATTTTTGCCACATAATGACAAGGGATCATAAAAAGACTGTTAGGGGGCAGTGAACACTCTTTTACTTAGCAATTTTTCCTTTTATTTTATTCCTTTTATTTGTATTGTATTTTTATTTATTTTTTTGCCACATCATATTTTTTATTTTTTTTTGTGATTTATTATATTTTTTAAATAATTTTTTAACTTATTTCATATATTTTTTCCACATAATTTGTCCCCATGAGGTCACTGAAAGACCTTTGGGGACACAGACTTTTTTTTTGCATTATTTCCACTGTAACTGGGGCATCCAAAGGAGCCCCAGTTACAGGGGAAACCAGCCTGCGGTGGGGGCATTGTACACAGGCATAGCTAATCAGGTCTCCTAACCCTGCAGCTCAGCGCTCCTCTGCCCCCAAGCTGGGTCCACCCTACATAGCGCTCACCTGTGTGAGGAGAAGGCAGAAGCGCTGATAACTGCTTCTGCCTTCTCCTCGGCTCCCCCGCTGTCACTGACAGCCGACGACCCGTCCTGCTCCTGCTACAGTGCAGGGGCAGGAGCTGTAATGATCCATCGCTCGGCGCTGCGGGCAGAAACACAGCTGATTTTACGATCAGCTGTGTTTCTGTCCAGAAGGACGGGGGCCGCAAACCTTGGCTCTGGGGGCCGCATGCGGCCCGCGGGCCGCAGGTTGTGCACCCCTGCTCTAGATAGATCTTCAGCATCTGATCTACAGGGGTCCGACACCCGGGACCCCCGACGATCAGCTGTTTGAGAAGGCAGTGGCGCTCCAGTAGCACCGCGGCCTTCTCACTGTTTACTGCTGGCCCAGTGACGTCACGACTAGTATCAACTGGCCTGGGCGTGGCTAAGCTCTGTTCACTTGAATGGAGCTTAGCCCCGCCCATGGAATTAGTCGTGACGTCACTGGGCCAGCGGTAAACAGTGAGAAGGCAGCGGCGCTGCTGGAGCGCCACTGCCTTCTCAAACAGCTGATCGGCGGGGGTCCCGGGTATCGGACCCCTGTCGATCAGATGCTGATGATCTATCGAAACTGCAGAACCCCTTTAATTTGAGCCTTCTATACATTTCATAACCTTAGAATAAGTGTTACCTACATTGAGGGATTAACCTGTGAATGCTAGTTGCATAGTGAGTTGTAGAATGTTCTTAGGTGTTATTTAGAGCAAGGTGTCTCGTCAGCCTGATCTGACGAGTAGTGGCAGCTGAGACTGATTCGTTTTGGATGACACAGTGCTGACAGAGGGAGGTCCCGCGTGACCCTTCAGGCTCCTATCCTGAATCTAAGTCCGTGATACTGATTGATATGAAATAGATATGATATGCACATCTAGTAGCTGATCTTGGGCTCCTTTCACATTGTGTCCAAAGGATCCAATGAGTGGGAATTTTTCAGTCTGGAAGGGAATGAAAGGTGTTTTACACAGTTTAATCATTTTTCTTCCCCATCTTCCTTGAGCCATAACTTTTTTTATTTTTCTGTTCACTTAGCTGTATGAGGGCTTATTTTTTGCAGGACAAGTACAGGGTGGGCCATTTATATGGATACACCTTAATAAAATGGAAATGGTTGGTGATATTAACTTCCTGTTTGTGGCACATTAGTATATGTGAGGGGGGAAACTTTTCAAGATGGGTGGTGACCATGGCGGCCATTTTGAATCCAACTTTAGTTTTTTAAATAGGAAGAGGGTCATGTGACACATCAAACTTATTGGGAATTTCACACGAAAAACAATGGTGTGCTTGGTTTTAACCTAACTTTATTTTTTCATGAGTTATTTACAAGTTTCTCTTTGTCTACAGCCATTGACATGTCGCCGAGGTTAACACGTGAGGAGCGGATAGAAATTGTGTTGATGTCTGGTGAACGCAGTAACCGGGTCATTGCAGCAGATTTCAATGCAAGACACCCTACGAGACCACCCATCTCCCATGCTACAGTTAGCAAACTGCTTGCTAAGTTACGTGAAACTGGTTCAGTGTTGGATTTGCCAAAATGTGGATGCATGAAATCTGTTTCTAATGAAGAAACATCAGTGGCTGTCCTAGCTTCATTCAGCAAGAGCCCACAGCGTAGCACTCGCCGCATGTCACTGGAGAGTGGCATTAGTCGAACATCCCTTCGGCGGATATTAGCTACTCACAAATGGCACCCTTACAAACTCCTGCTACTGCAGCATCTCAACGAGGATGACCCAGATCGGCGCACTGAATTTTCAGAATGGGCAAAACAAAAATTGGAACAGGACCCTCAGTTTACGCAGAAGATTTTGTTCAGTGATGAGGCAAACTTTTATGTGAATGGTGAAGTTAACAAACAAAACCACCGCTATTGGTCTGACACTAACCCACATTGGATAGATCCCTCCAAGACTGTTGGAACAAAAAAATTGATGGTGTGGTATATGGGGTACAAAGATAGTGGGGCCATTCTTCATCAATGGAAACCTCAAGGCCACTGGATATGCGAAATTGCTACATGGTGATGTGTTTCCCTCTTTAGGCACTGAAGCTGGCACGTTCCCTGAGTTTTTTCAGCAAGATGGTGCACCACCACATTATGGGTGTCAGGTCCGAGCATTCCTAGATGAACAGTTTCCTGAAAAGTGGATTGGTTGTCGTGGGCCAGTTGAATGGCCCCCAAGGTCTCCTGATCTGACCCCCTTATACTTTTATCTTTGGGGTCATCTGAAGGCAATTGTCTATGCTGTGAAGATACGAGATGTGCAGCACCTGAAACTACGGATACTGGAAGCCTGTGCTAGCATTTCTCCTGCGGTGTTGCTATCAGTGTGTGAAGAGTGGGAGAAGAGGGTTGCATTGACAATCCAACACAATGGGCAGCACATTGAACACATTTTATAAGTGGTCAGAAACTTGTAAATAACTCATGAAAGAATAAAGTTACGTTAAAACCAAACACACCATTGTTTTTCGTGTGAAATTCCCAATAAGTTTGATGTGTCACATGACCCTCTTCCTATTGAAAAAAAACAAAAGTTGGATTCAAAATGGCCGACTTCAAAATGGCCGCCATGGTCACCACCCATCTTGAAATGTTTCCCCCCTCACATATACTAATGTGCCACAAACAGGAAGTTAATATCACCAACCATTCCCATTTTATTAAGGTGTATCCATATAAATGGCCCACCCTGTACTTTCTAATGCCACCACTTAATATGGCATACAATGTAGTGGGAAGAGTGGAAAAAATTCCAAATGGGGTGTAACTGGGAAAAAAAACCGCAATTCCATTTGTGCCCTTCTTTCTCTGTGTCAGTATGATCACAGCGATACCACATATGTATAGGTTTTTATGTCTAAATAGTGTAAAAATTAATTTTGAGACCAGTTGATTTATGAAATGACATACACAAAGCATCTCGTGAATTCTGGGGCAAAAAATATGCTAATTCTTAGGTCTAACATCTTCTGCGATAGGCTTTAGAAAAGCTCATTTGAATATGTTTCCCACATTGCCTATAGGGCATCGCCTGGCCTACAATACTGCACACATGTATTCTTTATAATGGGGGCTTTCTAGCATGGGGAATCCACAGAAAGAGACCTGAACCAATGTCCAGAAAATGTGTATATACTGATATCCAGAAAACAAATTTAGGCCTCTTTCACACGAACGATACGGATTGTGTCAGGATGCGTTCAGGGTGCATTCAGTAATAAAACTCGCACCATTTCGCAAACTAGTTCACTCAGTTTTGTCTGCATTTGAGTTCAGTTTTTCAGTTTTTTCCACGCAGGTGCAATATTGAACATGCTGCGATTTTCACGCAACACAGAACTTAGGTGGAAAAAAACGCTAATGTACACAGACCCATTGAAATGAATGGGTCAGGATTCAGTGTGGGTTCTCTTTCTCTCTCTCTCCTCTCTCTCCCCCCTTTGGTGGGAATTAGTAAATTGGGAGCAGTATTACAGCAGTTATATGCTTAAATATAGAAGGCAATCCTACAGTAGTCATATTATTATACAAAGGAGGTAGTATTATCTTTCTCTTGCTTATTGGCTATTAATATATTGGAAGGAGTATTACAGCAGTTATCTCCTTTCATGTAGAAGGTAATACTATAGTAGTCATATTGTTATTAAAAACAGGCAGTATTACTATCTATCCCTTAGTAGTATAACAAAATAATAGCAAAGACAGGTGCACTCTGCGGTCTTACTAAACTCTCAAACTGATTTTTAAATTGAGAGATTAGCCAAAATGTCTTGCGGTGTAGGACATGCCTGACCTCGAGCACCGCGCCAAAGTTTCTCAAGTAGCTCGGGACCTAACACTCACCTATCTGTGCCATGTGGGCAATACCAGGAGCCAGTGGGCAAATTACAGGAGCATGAGGCCGACTCACAAACAGCTCACCAGTTACCTCCAGCATGTAACCATGCTAGCAATGGGAGGAGGGAGGAGTCTGCGAGTCCCACTCATGACTGGCTGATATGTCCCAGGCCTCACAGGTGCACCTAAATGTGGCCTGCAGATGGAAAACAGGCACATTTAAATTGGAGTTTATACACCTCCAGGCATCTCTATATATACAAACTGAAAAGAATGGCGTGGTATTAAACAAGCAGGAAGTGCTCAAACCCACATGCAGTTGTGCATATACACTCACCTAAAGAATTATTAGGAACACCATACTAATACGGTGTTGGACCCCCTTTTGCCTTCAGAACTGCCTTAATTCTACGTGGCATTGATTCAACAAGGTGCTGATAGCATTCTTTAGAAATGTTGGCCCATATTGATAGGATAGCATCTTGCAGTTGATGGAGATTTGAGGGATGCACATCCAGGGCACAAAGCTCCCGTTCCACCACATCCCAAAGATGCTCTATTGGGTTGAGATCTGGTGACTGTGGGGGCCATTTTAGTACAGTGAACTCATTGTCATGTTCAAGAAACCAATTTGAAATGATTCGAGCTTTGTGACATGGTGCATTATCCTGCTGGAAGTAGCCATCAGAGGATAGATACATGTTCTCATTCTGTTTACGCCAAATTCAGACTCTACCATTTGAATGTCTCAACAGAAATCGAGACTCATCAGACCAGGCAACATTCTTCCAGTCTTCAACAGTCCAATTTTGGTGAGCTCGTGCAAATTGTAGCCTCTTTTTCCTATTTGTAGTGGAGATGAGTGGTACCCGGTGGGGTCTTCTGCTGTTGTAGCCCATCCGCCTCAAGGTTGTGCGTGTTGTGGCTTCACAAATGCTTTGCTGCATACCTCGGTTGTAACGAGTGGTTATTTCAGTCAACATTGCTCTTCTATCAGCTTGAATCAGTCGGCCCATTCTCCTCTGACCTCTAGCCTCCACAAGGCATTTTTGCCCACAGGACTGCCGCATACTGGATGTTTTTCACTTTTCACACCATTCTTTGTAAACCCTAGAAATGGTTGTGCGTGAAAATCCCAGTAACTGAGCAGATTGTGAAATACTCAGACCGGCCCGTCTGGCACCAACAACCATGCCACGCTCAAAATTGCTTAAATCACCTTTCTTTCCCATTCTGACATTCAGTTTGGAGTTCAGGAGATTGTCTTGACCAGGACCACACCCCTAAATGCATTGAAGCAACTGCCAAGTGATTGGTTGACTAGATAATTGCATTCATGAGAAATAGAACAGGTGTTCCTAATAATTCTTTAGGTGAGTGTATATACAGGGGAGCAAATCCTGCACTTGTGGCCCGTTGCTAATGACGATCCCCAGCAAAAATGAATACAGTGGAGGATGCCTGCAGCAAACCACAATAGACATCCTACACAAGAAGCAATTATGTGGATGTGATAATCAATATAGCAATATAACAAAATAATAGCAAAGACAGGTGCACTCTGCGGTCTTACTAAACCCTCAAACTGATTTTAAAATTGAGAGATTAGCCAACATGTCCTACGGTGTAGGACATGTCTGAGCCCGAGCACCGCGCCAAGGTTTCTCAAGTAGCTCGCGACCTAACACTCACCTACCTGTGCCATGTGGGCAATACCAGGGGCCAGTGGGCAAATTATAGGAGCATGAGGCCGACTCACAAACAACTGACCAGTTACCTCCAGCATGTAACCATGCTAGCAATGGGAGGAGGGAGGAGTCTGCGAGTCCCACTCTCCCTTAGTAGGTATCGCTCTCCTTTAGTATCTATCTATCTATCTATCTATCTATCTATCTATCTATCTATCTATCTTATCTATCTATCTATCTATCCATACCACCAATGTAACTAATCTGCATGACATTTGATGCAATTAGTGACATGGTGTGGTCGCTACTTATAGGACAAAAGGCCTGGATTATAATATGTAATATGTCCAATGATACCTACCAGTGCCTACTGTCTCTTGGCTAGGTCATACTTTGTACTGGGAGTATCTCTGTGACACACCTGTGCTGATCAGTTTTTATATTTGATACTTTAATGAATTATTTTGTAATAATAAAGATATATTTATTCATCATTTATGTGTGTTAGATTTTTTGGGTTATTGATGTGGTGTAGCACACATTTTAGTTTGGTAGTCTTTCTACTTGTTGTTGGTTTTGCAAACTCTGTAAGTTGTAGCACATAAAACAACTACGGACGTCCATTTACCATCTGCAAACTGGCAATCTGGTAGAACAGTTTAACCAAACATTAAAAAATATGTTGAAAAGGGTAGTGTCTAAAGATGGGAAGGACTGGGACCTCCTTCTGCCCTATCTTATGTTCGCAGTGCGAGAGGTACCCCAGGCCTCTACTGGGTTCTCGCCCTTCGAACTGCTATATGGCAGACACCCTTGTGGTCTCTTGCACGTGGCCAAAGAGGCGTGGGAACAACAACCCACTCCACATAAAAGTGTGATTGAGTACGTTACCCAGATGCAAGATGGGATAGAGACAGTGTTGCCTCTTGTTAGGGTCAGTGGACATTGTGCTTCGTCCACACCGTCGGTATGGTTCGGCTTACCTGGACGATATTGTCATCCACAGTACCGACTGGGAAAGTCACCTACGCAAAGTGCAGGCTGTAGTGGACTCCCTTCGGAAAGCTGGCCTAACCGCTAACCCCAGAAAATGGGAGATAGGGTAAGAGAGACTAAGTACCTGGGGTATGTCATTGGGCGTGGAGTCATCAAACCCCAAGTGAACAAAATAGAGGCGATACGGAATTGGCCCTGACCTGTCACCACTAGGCAAATAAAGTAATTCCTGGGAATGGTGGGCTATTATATGAGGTTTGTTCCCCACTTTGCTACTCTAGCCGTGCCCTTGACAGAGCTCTTAAAGGGACGAAAATCAGTGATGGTTCGCTGGGATGATCGGGCGGAAGAGGCTTTTGCCGCTTTGAAGTCGGCCTTGTGTGGGTCACCGGTTTTGGTGATGAACAACTACAAGAGGGAGTTCGTGGTACAAACGGATGCTTCCGAAGTAGGCCTCGGTGATGTACTGTCTCAGGAAGTCAATGGGGGGGAGCATACCATTGTCTATCTAAGCCGCAAGCTCACCCCAGCCGAACCAAGGTATGGTATAGTGGAGAGAGAGTGCCTGGCTATTAAGTGGGCACTCTAGTCTCTCTGCTATTATTTCTTGGGGAGAAAGTTCTGCCTGGTGACCGACCACTCCCCTCTCAAATAGATGAGCCAGGCCAAAGACAAGAATACCCGGGTCACCAGTTTTTTTTTTGTCTCTGCAGAACTCTAAGTTCTTGGTAGAACACAGAGCAGGCCGGTTGCAGGGAAATGCAGATGCCCTGTCCCGGGTGCATTGTCTGGCGTGTGTCCACCCTCAGGGTTGAACAAGGAGGGGGGTATGTGACACAGTTAAAGGTTGTGTCTGGCAAGACTGGTATTTTCCTCCCAGCATGTGCGGCTGGGCTGGTTTCCAGCCAGGTGAGATAAAATATTGGACCAGAGTTTAAGTGCCGGTCCGTGTTTTGGCAGCACCTGGCTGTCCTTAAATAGGCAGCTGGGCTCAGCAGAGAGGTCTCTGTTTTTGGGATCTGAGGCTTTGTGCCGTGCTGGAGGGCTGAGAGCCGCACGCTGGGGAAACAGGCCCCCTAAAGCCTGCTGTGGAATACTGGAGGCAGAACTGCCAGCAAGGTGACTTGTGTTATATGAACTGTCTATTGTGTGTGAATTAACACCAAGACTGTAAAGTTACGTGCTGTTTTGTGCAATTGCCTCACGTGTGAATAAACACTGACGTTTTGAGTTAAGAACTTGCATTTTGCCTATGTATTGCACTCGCTTACCCTATCTACCAGAGCGAAACCCCACAATATATATATATATATACAAAAATTGGTATCTCTGTTATGGTAGTGACTGGCATAATAAAGATAACATGTCATTTTTCCTGTACTGTGTACAGGACAGTAATAAAAAGCAATAGCAGAGTTACTGCCTTATCTTTATCCTGCTTTCCAAAAAGCAAAATAAGAAGTAAAAGATGTATGTTCCCCAAAATTGAACCAATGATAATGGCAACTCCTTTCATAAAAAATAAGCCTTAGCACAGCTCCGTCAGGAGAAAAATAAAATGTGTGGTTCTCAGAAAATGGCTGTACTAGTATCTCAGAGGCTGTTCAATAGCAACATGTCGCCCGTTCAGGGCCGTCTTTAATATTGATTGGACCCTGGGCAAAAATTTACTTGGGCCCCCTGGATCCCGCCTTCCCACACAAAATCCACACATCTGGTAGAGTACAGTGAATGACTGTAAATACTTCCAGTTCTGAAGACTCCAGCGGCTCAGGATCAGTGCTCTGGGCTCAGGCTGGAAGTGGGCACCGCTCTGCAGGAAGGAGACCAAGGCTCGGCTCACCCTAGTGTTACAGTGCACCCCAGCACCCCACAGTATGCAGTATAGCACCCTATAGTATACAGCAACCCGCAGTATAGCACCCTATAGTATACAGCACCACACAGTATGCAGTATAGCACCCCACACTATACAGTACCCCACAGTATATAGTAGAGCAGTATAGCAGCCCACAGTATACAGCACCCCACAGTATACAACACCTCACAGTATACAGTAGAGCAGTATAGCACCTCACCGTATACAGCACCCCAAACTATACACGATACAGCACCCCACACTATACAGCCCCCACACTATACAGCCCCCCACACTATACAGTACAGCACCCACAGTATACAGCCCCCCACAGTATACAGCCCCCCACACTATACAGGCCCCCACACTATACAGGCCCCCCACACTATACAGGCCCCCACACTATACAGGCCCCCCACACTATACAGGCCCCCCCACACTATACAGGCCCCCCCACAGTATACAGGCCCCCCCACAGTATACAGGCCTCCACAGTATACAGGCCTCCACAGTATACAGCCCCCCCCCCCCCACAGTATACAGGCCCCCCCACAGTATACAGGCCCCCCACAGTATACAGGCCCCCACACATTATACAGCCCCCCACACAGTATACAGGCCCCCCACAGTATACAGCCCCCCCACAGTATACAGCCCCCCCCACAGTATACAGCCCCTTACAGTATACAGCCCCCCACAGTATACAGGCCCCCACACAGTATACAACACCCCACTATACAGTAGTTTACAGTATATTAGCATAACAGCCCCTGTCACCTTTTTCTGATGTGATCTTCACAAAAAAAGCTCCACAGTTAAGGCAAACTTCTCCTGCAACACTCCTGGTAGGACCTGTGATGACCTCATAGCCATGTGACCAGTAATATTGCTAGGTTACTGGTCACATGGTGATGATGTCATCTAAGGTCCTAGATCACAGCTCTCACAGTACGCTGCCTGGACTCAGTGCCGGCAGGCATGGCATGGCAGCACCCCCTGTGTAGCTGACAGCCTGACACCCGGGGCAGTGGCTAGCAGGGCTCAAGAGGCAGCTGCCTTGGGCCCCCCAGGAGCAACTGGGCCCGGGGCAGTTGCCCCTTTTGCCCCTTGGTAAAGACGGCCCTGCGCCCGTTAACCAATCCATCAAAATCTGCTCGGCAAAAGATTGTCTTTCCCTTCTGAACCCTGCAAAGTACTCAAACAGCAGTTTATATCCATATTTATGGAATTTTCCTACCTAAAAGAACTTAACCCCTTCCCGACCAGCGCCGTAATAGTACAGTGCAGCGGGACTTGACTTGCCGCCCAGCGCCGTACTATTACGGCCCGCTGATCTGGCAGGTGCAGAAGCTGCGCCCGCCCGATCAGCTGCAGGGGACCGGCTGTTCCCGTTAGCCGGACCCCTGCTGTATGCTCCGGCATCAGTGAAAACACTGATGCCGGCGCATTAACCCCTTCTATGCCACGGTAAGTGCTGACAGCAACATAGAAGGGGTTTTCTGCAGGTGAGGGAGCCGATTGGGTCCCCGCGCTGCTGTTGCGGGGACCCGATGGGTGAGAAGGCAGCCAGATGCCGTGCAGAGGCTGCCCAATGCCTTGCACGGCATTGAGACCTTCCTTCTACGGGTGCCCAGGAGATCCAGCCCCAGGCTGGGTCTCCTAAGCAACCTGTTAGTGTATTACTCTGTGTAAGGCCGAATGCACACGACCATGGAACACAGACCTGAGCGTTCCGTGGTATCCTGGCCTGGCATCCTGCTGAGAGCAGGAGCACACGGCGTCATTGGTTGCTATGACGCCGTGCGCTTCATGCCGCCGCTACAGTACAGTAATACACTTGTATAGATCATACGAGTGTATTACTGTACTGCAGCGATGGCACGAAGCGCACGGCGCCATAGCAACCAATGACGCCGTGCGCTCCTGCTCTCTGCAGGATGCCAGGCTGGGATACCACTGACCGCTCACGTCCGTGTTGCACGGTCATGTGCATTCGGCCTAATACACTAACAGGCAATGCATTACAATATAGATGTATTGTAATGCATTGCAGAGGGGATCAGACCCCCTAAAGTCAGAAATAAATTTTAAAAAAGAAAGTAAAAAACAGTGTTTTTAATAAAAAAATAATAAAGTTTCAAGTAAAAAACGCCCCTTTTCCTCTAATTTTATAATAAAACATTGAAAAAAAAAAGAAAAAGCACACATATTAGGTATTGCCGCATCCGTAACAACCGGCTCTATAAATATATCACATGATCCACCCCATCTGATAAACACCATAAAAAATAAAAACTGTGTCAAAAAAAGCAATTTTTGTCACCTTACAACCTTAAATCACAAAAAGTGCAACACCAAGCGATCAAAAAGGCGTATGTCCCACAAAATGATACGAATAAAACCGTCACCTCATCGTGCAAAAAAATAAGCCCCTACATAAGAAAAACTATAGCTCTCAGAACATGAGACACAAACATAATTTTTTGTTTCAAATAGGCTATTATTGTGTTAAAGTAAAATAAATAAAATAAAGTATACATATTAGGTATCGCCACGTCTGTAACAACCAGCTCTATAAAAATATCACATGATCTAACCCCTCGGTGAACACCATAAAAAATAAAAACTGTATCAAAAATGGTATTTTTGTCACCTTACATCACAAAAATTGCAACAGCAAGCGATCATAAAGGCGTATGCCCCCCAAAATAGTACCAATCAAACCATCACCTCATCCTGCAAAAAATGAGACCCTAACTAAGACAATCGGTCAAAAAATAAAAAAGCTATGGCTCTCAGACAATGGAGAAACTATAATGTGATTTTTTTTGCTTCAAAACTGATATTAATGTGCTAAAGTGAAATAAATTTAAAAAAGTAGACATATTAGGTATTGCCATGTCCATAACAATTTGCTCTATAAAAATACCACATGACCTAACCCCTCAGGTGAAGACTGTAAAAAAAATAAAAACAGTGGCAAAAAAGTCTTTTTTTGTCACCTTACATCACAAAAATTGCAACAGCAAGCGATCAAAAAGGCGTATGCCCCCCAAAATAGTACCAATCAAACTGTCACCTCATCCTGCAAAAAAGTAGACCCTACCTAAGACAATCGGTCAAAAAATAAAAAAGCTATGGCTCTCAGACTATGCAGACAGTAAAACATCATTTTTTGGTTTCAAAAATGCTATTATTGTGTAAAACTTAAATAAATAAGAAAAAGTATACATATTAGGTATTGCCACGTCCGTAATAATATGCTCTATAAAAATATCACATGACCTAACCTCTCAGGTGAACGCTGGAAAAATAAATAAATAAAAACTGTGCCAAAATTACACATTTTTTGGTCACATTGCCCCATAAAGTGTAATAATGAATGATCAAAAAATCATATGTACCCAAAAATGGTACCAATAAAAAGTCAACTCTTCCTGCAAAAAACGAACAGAAAATAAAGAAATAAGGTGTTCAGAAAATGGAGACACAAAAACATAATTTTTTTTCAAAAATGTTTTATTATGTAAAACTGAAACAAACAAACAAACAAAGAAAGTAGACAGGGGCCGTAATAACCTGCTCTATAAGGCCCCTTTCACACGGGTGAGTATTCCGCGTGGGTGCAATGCGTGAGTTGAACGCATTGCACCCGCACTGAATCCTGACCCATTCATTTCTATGGGGCTGTGCACACGAGCAGTGATTTTCACAAATCACTTATGCGTTGCGTGAAAATCGCAGCATGCTCTATATTCTGCGTTTTTCACGCAGAAGTGAATGGGGCCGCGTGAAAACCGAAAGCATCCGCAAGCAAGTGCGGATGCGGTGCGATTTTCACGCATGGTTGCTAGGTGACGATCGGGATGGGGACCCGATCTGTATTATTTTCCCTTATAACATGGTTATAAGGGAAAATAATAGCATTCTGAATACAGAATGCATAGTACAATAGTGATGGAGGGGTTAAAAATTAAAAAAAATTAACTGACCGAGTCCTCTTGATCGCGTAGTTGCGGATCTCTGTCTTCTTCTGTAATGTTGAGCTGCCGGCTAAGGACCTGTGGTGACGTCACATCACATGATCCAATCACATGGTCCCTCACCAAAGGTGACGTCATCAAAGGTCCTGTGCACAGCAAAGAAGAAGACAGAAGAGAAGCCGGGCTGCGCAATCAAGTGGATTAAGGTGAGTTAAATTTTTTTTAAATTTTTTTCATCCCCTCCAGCCTTATTGTACTTTGCATTCTGTATTAAGAATGCTATTATTTCCCCTTATAACCATGTTATAAGGGAAAATAATACAATCTACAGAACACCTAACCCAAACCCGAACTTCTGTGAAGAAGTTCTGGTTTGGGTACCAAATATGCAGATTTTTCTCACGCGGGTGCAAAACGCATTACAATGTTTTGCACTCGCACAGAAAAATCGTGCATTTTCCCGCAACGCACCCGCATCTTATCCGGGCAAAAAACATGACGCCCGTGTGAAAGAGGCCTAAAAGTAGCACATGATTTACCCTGTCAGATGAATGTTGTAAAAAATTAAAACTGTGCCATTCTTTGGTTACCTTGCCTCACAAAAAACATAATATAGAGCAATTAAAAATCATATGTACCCCAAAATAGTACCAATAAAACTGGCACCTTATTCCCTAGTTTCCAAAATGGGGTCACTTTTTGGGAGTTTCTACTGTAAGGGTGCATCACGGGGGCTTAAAATGGGACATAGCATCTAAAAACCAGTTCAGCAAAATCTGCCTTCTAAAAACCATATGGCGTTCCTTTCCAACTGCGCCCTGCCGTGTGGCCATACATCAGTTTACGACCACATGTGGGGTGTTTCTGTAAACCGCAGAATCAGGTTAATAAATATTGAGTTTTGTTTGGCTGTTAACCATCGATGTGTTAAAGAAAAAAATGGATTAATATGGAGAATCTGCCAAAAAAGTTAAATTTTGAAATTTCATCTCCATTTTCCTTTAATTCTTGTGGAACACCTAAGGCTAGGTCTACACGACGACATGCTGCACGACAGATAGGGCACAACTACACTTCAACATTTGTCGCATGACATTTTGTCACAGCAATGTCGCGCAACAATTTTTATAATGATAGTCTATGGTGTCGCAATGCGACATGCTGTGACGCGACAGTCGCTGAAAAATCCATCTTGAATTGTCGCAGCATGTGGCATGTCGCAGTGCGGCACCATCATTATAAAAATTGTTGCGCGACAAATGTCGTCGTGTAGACCTAGCCTAAAGGGTTAACTAAGTTTGTAAAATCAGTTTTGAGTAGGTTGAGGGGTGTACTTTCTACAATGGCGTAATTTATGGGTGGTTTCCACTATGTAAGCCCCACAAAGTGACTTCAAACCTCAACTGGTCCTTAAAAAGTGGATTTTGGAAATTGCTTCTAAAATTCTAAGCCTTCTAACATCCTAAAAAAATAAAATGACATTTACAAAATGATGCTAACATAAAGTAGACATATGGGGAATGTTAAGTAATAAATATCTTATGAGGTATCACTTTCTGTTTTAAAAGCAGAGAAATAAAAATTTTGAAAATTGAGAATTTTTCAAAATTTTGGGTAAATTTAGGATTTTCTCATAAATAAAGGTGAAATATATTGACTCAAATTTATGACTATCATGAAGTACAATGTGTCACGAGAAAACAATCTCAGAATGGCTTGGATAAATAAAAGTGTTCCAAAGTTATTACCACATAAAGTGACACTTGTTGGATTTGCAAAAAAATGGCCTGGACAGGAAGGTGAAAACTGGCCCGGGGTAGAAAGGCTTAAAAGGGTTATCCTATGATTAACCCTTTCCTAACGCGGCAATTTTCCATTTTTGCGTTTTTTTGTTCCGTGCCTTCCCAGAGCTCTAGCTTTTTTATTTTTTCGTTCACATAGCCGTATCAGGGCTTGTTTTTTCGGGACAAGTTGTACTTTCTAATGCTACCATTAGTACAGGTGTTTTCGCATGTGGCGATGTCCATGATGTTATTTTTTAAATTGTCTATTTATTTTGATTTTGGGGAAATACATTTTTGGAATTTTTATATTTTAGATTTTTTTATATTCTTCAAACCTTTTTTTTTTTTTCTTTTTCTTAGGTCCCCAAGTGGACTTGGAGTTGGGAGTTGTTGTTCATGTAATGGCCACTGATAATAATGGCCTATAATAACGGTCTGGACATGCTGGGAGTTGTATTTCTCTCCTCTTATACACCTCTCCTTATAAGGACCCCATAATAATAGTATGGGCAAGTTGGGAGTTGTAGTTCTGTCCTCTTGCACCCCTCTCCCTATAATATCCTCAGATGCCCCGTAATAGTCTGGACATGTGGGTAGTTGAAAATATCTCTTCTTTTTTTTTTTAAACACACATATAGACTCATCACCAGCAACGTCTAAAGAGGAAGATCAAATAGATTTCTGAGAGATGGATAAGGTTTCTGTCAGAACAGAAGAAATTCCTTCCAACAAAATAGCCAAACTCACTGTGTAGACAAAATGTATCCACACTTCCTGCCTTATATGCATGAGATGGAGGAGTAGTAGAAAGAAGGGGTAATAGACATGGCTGCTGTCTCAGAGAGCAATGCACTGCTTTGTTAGTTCATTTTTCATGGTCTGAAATTGTGATATCTGACAAAACAAGAACAAATAAAGGCGCATTTAGACGCTGCGAGGAGCAGCCAATTGTCAGGAAGGAAGTGTTACTCCCTGACAATCGGCTGCTCGTTACGTGGAGGTGAAGAGCTGCATTTACATGCAGCGATCACCTCCACAGTATGAGGACGAGAAATGGCTCCTGCTATAGCTCGTCCCCATGCAAAATCATTGTTCCTGATCAGCAGAGTACTGTGTAGATTTGTGATGATTTAGGTGTGCACACCTCAGATCATTTTATCCAAAGATCTGCAACACCTTTAGATGGGCAGATTATCAGGAACGAGCATTCATAGGTACATCGGGCCGTGAAACCACAGCTTAAACGGGTATTCTTGTTGTAACATGTTATCCTCTATCCACAGGATAGGGGATAACTATCAGATTGGAACTCCCACCGATCACGAGAATGGGGCCCTGTACCCTGTGGAGCACGGCTGGTCAGAAATGTGCACCACTGCTCCATTCATTTCTATGGGAGCGCCGGAGATAGCTGAGCTCTGTGCTCAGCTGTCTCTGGGACTCCAATAGAAATAAATGGCCCCTGTTCTTGTGATTGGCAGGGGTCCTAGTGGTGGGACTTGTTACAAACGGAATACCACTTTAACAAAGACACATACGTGGATTATGTTACATTTTATTGGTCCTTTTTTGTGTTTGGATTCTGGCTTTAGTTCCCATTTAAAGAGGACCTTTCACTAGAATAAAAAAAGTAAACTAAGCATACAGACATGGAGAGCGGCGCCCAGGGATCTCCCTGCACTTCCTATTATCCCTGGGCGCCGCTCCGTTCTCCCGGTATAGGCTCCAGTATCTTCATATGTTCAGCTCAACTGGGTGGAGCCTGCCGGCGTCTCCTTCTCCCAGGCTGTAGCGCTGGCCAAGCGCAGCGCTCATCTCATAGACTGAGAGTTTTTTTTTTTTTATTCTAGTGAAAGGTCCTCTTTAAGGTGAAAATGACTGGGTCCTGAAGATGTTAAAAGGCAGGAGTTTGCTGAATGTGTAAATGAGCAGCTGACATCACAATATTCCATGACATCACAGCATTCCATGACATAACGGCATGGTATGCTGGCACCAGACATTGTTGAGGCTGCTCATTCTTTTGCAGGAGGGTGACCTACATGGTCAGAGGTTACAGCAGCTATGTACAGTGGTTTTCCAGTTTCCTCAATACTCACAGGAAACACTTGTCATTATTGGTAACAAGTACTGTATATAGATATGAAATAGATTGATAAATATGAGAAAGATGGATAGCTAAATGTGAGATATGCATTCAGGAAGGCACTGGTGCTGCAGCACTCAACTGGCTGTTGTTAATATTGTCATGTAGATTGGCAGGCCCGGACATTCAGCCTGGCCCTTACAATTTCTTGCCTGCACAATCACAGCGGCGAAGGCGAGGCCCTTGTTCTGCTTATTGGGGTAGCGGCACAGGCAGGAAATTGTCAGGGTGGGGCTACATGTCCAGCCCTGCAAATCTAGGTGGGAGCTTCTTCCACTGTGGCAACAGCACCCTACAGGTGAGGAAGCCCTGCTGATGAGATGAATTGATTTGTTGGAATCAGTTCGCTCATCTCTAGCCTGAAGTCCTCCTAGCCTCCATAAAACCTCGGAGTGTGCAGCGGTATTTGTCCGAATCCCGCCATATTTGCAGTGAAGTGGCCGGATCCCCTCCAGACCCCATTATAGTCATTACTGCTGGCGGGCATCTGGTAACACGCCAGACCCGGAGAGCTCCGGCAAGGCCGTTCTCTGCCAGAACAGCTATCCGGCACTAATGAAACAGCTCAAACTGGTTGGTTGACACAGTGGTTCCACATCCACTGATTGTTATACCCTTTCACTTTTTTCACATTTGGTTATATTATGGGCTTGTGCTAAAATAAAAATAAAAATTATTTTCACAGAATTTGAGAAATTTGTTCAAATTCATTAGAAAGAAAAAAAAAATTACATTTTGCATGGACATGTGCATTCAGACCCTTTATGATGCTTGAAATTTAGCTTTGGGAGCCTCCCTTTCGGCCAATTTCACATGAGCATATTCAGTGCAAGAAATATGCTCCTATGACATAGACCCACGGCATTATAATGATTTATAACGCTGTGTGTTCCTGCCCATCTTCAGCTCTAATGAATTTTACTCACATAATTCCATCAGAACAATTCATTAGAGTTGAGGTCAGGGAGGAACACATAGCACTGTACACAGCAGACATGCGTGGCTAATGTCTGCGACCAGCAATAATGCTGATCTCAGACATTTAACCCCTCAGATGCTGTGGTCAATTTGAGACAGCAACTGAGATGGCTTCCCCAGGAGCCCTGCGCTCCAAGGGCCCGAACGACTTCCACGCAGGTTTTGTTTTTACAGTGTTCCCTATGCTGTAAAACTGACCGGTTCTCTTCATTCTCTTGGTCAGTATGATTATGGCGATACCATATTTATATAGTTTTTCTTGTGCTTTAATACTGAAAAATAAACTTTGAAAAAATGTTTTTTTCTTTTAATCGCCATATTTTGACCTCCTTTATAGTTATGTCTAAGGAGATGTGTTAGGGTTCATTTTTTGCGGCATGATCTGTAGTTTTTATTGACATAATTTTGGGGTGTGAAGGACTTTCTTAAATTTTGGGTAGGGAGGTGAAATGATGAAAAAAATGACGAATCAGCCACATTGATTATTTTTTCCTTTACGCCATTTACCGTATGGGATAATTCTCTTTTTATATTTTAATATTAAGGGCATTTTCGGATGCAGCCATGCCTAAGATGTTTATTTTTTTATTATTTATTTATTTTTACTTAAATTTTGGGTAAAGGGGGGTAATGTGAATATATCTTTTTTTTAAACTTTTTTTTACTATTTTGGGTGTTGGCTGTGTGAAACAGCCAGGAACTGGTAGCTATGGCGCTTGCTCTGCTCCAGAGCGGGCGCCATCTTTAAAGATCTGACATCCACCGTACATGTACAGCGGATGTCGGAAGGGGTTATAACTAAGAAAAACTATATAAATGTGGTATCGCTGTAATCATACTGACCCAGGTGTAACGAGGACATCACCATAGCACCAAAAGCCACAATCCTTGCTGCTACCCTCCCCCCAGCATTAAATGACAGGGCCAGGCAGTGACAACATATTCTCGCCTAACTGACCGACCCTGGCACAATTGAATATTTTTTTTACAATTTCACCCCATTTGTATTTTTTCCAGCTTCCCAATACATTGTATGCAATATTACATGGTGCCATGTTCTGCCAAAAACAAGCAAAATGTGAATGGAGAAATAAAAAGATAATGGCTCAGGGAAGGTAGAGAGTAAAAAATGAAAACGCAAAAACAGAAAATCACCATTTCCTCAAAGGGTTAAAGTCAAGCCAAGAAGATCTAATATACATTTTAATTAGTTCCCTAACTGTTGGTGCCACCTTTAGGCTGCGTTCACACGAGCGTGTCCGGATTAGTTCCGGATACGTCCCGGTGTGTTGCGGCAAACCCGCGCGAGTAGGAATGCAATTGCAGTCAGTTTTGACTGCGATTGCGTTCCGATGTTCAGTTTTTATCGTGCGTGTGCAATGTGTTTTGCACGCGCGTGATAAAAAACCGACTGTGGTACCCAGACCCGAACTTCTTCACAGAAGTTCAGGTTTGGGTTCGGTGTTGTGTAGATGTTATTATTTTCCCTTATAACATGGTTATAAGGGAAAATAATAGCATTCTGAAAACAGAATGCTTAGTAGGTGATCAGTTGAGGGTTAAAAAAATAAATAAAAATTAACTCACCTTCTCCTGTTGTTCGCGTAGTTCTCCCGGTCTTTAGTTCTTTAAAAGATGAACTATGGGCTAAAGGACCTTTGGTGACGTCAGATCACATGCTCCAATCACATGGTCCATCACCGCGGTGATGGACCATGTGATTGGAGCATGTGATCTTACGTCACCAAAGGTCCTTTAGCCCATAGTTTATCTTTTGAGAAGTAAAGAAGAGACCGGGACTTACGCGAACAAACGGAGAAGGTGAGTTAATTTTTTTTATTTTTTTTAACCCTCAACTGATCACTTACTATGCATTCTGTTTTCAGAATGCTATTATTTTCCCTTATAACCATGTTATAAGGGAAAATAATACAGTGAATAGACTGTCACCTAGCAACCATGCGTGAAAATCGCACAGCATCCGCACTTGCTTGCGGATGCTTGCGATTTTCACGCAACCCCATTCACTTCTATGGGGCCTGCGTTGCGTGAAAAACGCAGAATATAGAGCATGCTGCGATTTTCACGCAACGCATAAGTGATGCGTGAAAATCATCGCTCATCTGAACAGCCCCATTGAAATGAATGGGTCCAGATTCAGTGCGGGTGCAATGCATTCACCTACCGCATTGCACCCGCGCGGAAATCTCGCCCGTGTGAACGCAGCCTTATAGCTAAATTTGAAGCTTGAGTGTACACCGTGGGTGGATATTTTGGCATAGTTGGACCAAAAATTGTATCTTTACATAAAAAAAATTCCAATCCTTATTAATTTTTCTTTCAATCTGTTTATGCTGAGTATTTTGTGATCACAGAGTACCTTCACCAGTGTAAAACGTAACCTTAAGGCCTCATGCACTCGACCGTTTGTTTTGCGGTCCGCAAATTGCCCATCCGCAAAACACGGATGGCGTCCGTGTGCGTTACGCAATTTACGGAACGGCACGGACAGCCATTGATATAACTGCCTATTCTTGTCCGCGAAACGGACAAGAATAGGACAGGTTATATATTTTTTGTGGACCACGGAACGGAGCAACGGATGCGGACAGCACACGGAGTGCTGTCCGCATCTTTTGCGGCCCCATTGAAGTGAATGGGTCCGCATCCAGGACGCGAAAACTGCGGCTTGGATGCAGACCAAAACAACCGTCGTGTGCATGAGGCCTTACTGATGATCATTAAAAATCACCCAATTTGTGCCCTTAAAAAGCAATTAACAATGAGGCTGGGCAGGACAAGGAAAGGAAAATTGACTCACCCTCACATTTGCCCTAACGAGCTAAAGGCCCTGCCAAACAAAACAGAATGGCCGCCCCGATAGGGGCCATCCTGTGTCAGGAACCTCCTGATAGACCCTATATGTCCCTGACAAGGGATAGATACCGTCACTCAAGAAGAGACCTAATATGACTACAGTCCAATAGTAATGTCATAAGTCAATGCATGTATCAGAAAATAATAAAGTTACAACAAAAATAATGTCACATAATACATATATGCTCCCAAATAAACCAGTGGCGTCCAGGTTTTGATCACCAATGGAAAAAAAGGAGCACATTCCATATGTCCCAGGAATTCAAATTTTGTCCCGACGCGTATCTCTGAACCGTTCTCTGGGGTCAGTTCACCAGGGGACCATATATAACAAAAAAAACTCCAAAAAACAAACGAGACAGAAATGGAGGCAATAATATGTGTGCAAATCAGATTATATTCTTGTAGTAATACCCAAATGGTTAATCTCATGACCATAAAGGACAATTCCCACATATTTGGGACCAAATATAATGCATGTGCATCACATACCAAATGTCCACGGTGCTGCTACTACTGAGACCCTTTTAAAAATCTACCACACACCATTTAAATACTTATAATCAAATAAATAAAATCGAAATAACAACAGGATAGGCCAATAAACATAACAATCGCTATGACAGAAAGGTGAGGATATGGGTATACTTCCCTAAATCCTAGATGAGATGCCATGCCTGGAGAGGGTACGATAAGGGATCAGTCCGGGTCAGCACAGGAGCATTGGTGGTGCAGTGGTGGTCATCTTGATGGAAAGTGCAGACTTTCCATCAAGATTAGGCTCCTTTTTTTTCCACTGGTGATCAAAACCTGGACGCAACAGATTTTTTTGGGAGCATATATGTATTATGTGGATAATTTTTGTTGTAACTTTATTATTTTCTGATACATGCATTGATTTATGACATTACTATTGGACTGTAGTCATATTAGGTCTCTTCTCGGGTGGCGGTATCTATCCCTTGTCAGGGACATATAGGGCCTATCAGGAGGTTCCTGACACGGTATCGCCCCTATCGGTTCGGCCATTCCGTTTTGGTAGGCAGGGCCTATAGCTTGTTAGGGCAAGTGTGAGGCCTCTTGTACACGACCGTATGCCCTCCGAGACATACAGTCCCTGAGCGGGCCACATGTCCCGGAGCGGCATTGATTGTGCGCACGGGAGCGCACAGCATTATAGATTACAATGATGCTGTGCACGTCGGGCTGCCCGCGGTGCTATTGTCCTGGACTCATATGATTTTATGAGTGCAGGACAATAGCCCCGCGGGCGGCCCGATGTGCACAGCATCATTGTAATCTATGATGCTGTGTGCTCCCATGCACACGATCAATACCGCTCCGGGACATATGGCCCGCTCACGGACCGTATGTCTCGGAGGGCATACGGTCATGTGCAAGGGGCCTGAGGGTAAGTCAATTTTCCTTTCCTTGTCCTGCCCAGCCTCATTGTTAATTGCTTTTTAAGGGCACAAATTGGGTGATTTTTAATGATCATCAGTAAAGGTTACTCTGTGATTACATTAAAACTAAGTTACACTAGTGAGTACCTGAAATCTGATGTCTATATCTATCAGAACTGTGAAAAATATGCTGAGTATTAAAATGTATTACAATTTTTTGTAGTATTATTCCCAATGTCCCTTTGTTGTTGAAATATTAATAGTTGATCAAAAATTAAGTTCTATTCATAGCTCTAACTTTTAGTAATGATTCCGCAAAAACATTTACCAGGTATTCTTTCTCTAAGGGCTCTTTCACACGAGCGGATGCTGTGCGGGTAATCTGCTGCGTGAAAGAGAGCCAAACCGTGCTGTGGACAGCAGAGACACGGAGCATTAACATGATTGATAATGCTCCGTGCCTCTCTGTGATCTTTTTACTACAAAACCACAGTGACAACTTTTTCTCACTGTGATTTTGTAGTAAAAAGATCACAGAGAGGCACGGAGCATTATCAATCATGTTAATGCTCCGTGTCTCTGCTGTCCAGAGGGCGACTTAGCTCTCTTTCACACAGCGGATTACCCGCTGTCACTCCTTGCCCTGTGAATGTGCGGAGGTCTGTCAGACTGGCTGCACATGTCTGACTTCTCTGTTTGTTTTGATTTTGGTTTGAGCTGGATCCACCTTCCCTCAGGTGTACTGGGTTTCATTGTTAGTGAGGCTTTTTATCCCTCCTTCCGCCAGTGGCCTGTGCGGGTTATAGTTCTTTTCTGGGAGCTCTTGATGTGTGGTGGATTGTCTGCTCCAGCTCTGCTCAAGATAATTCCTCTCCTTTATTTCCCTTTGTGTGTTTTATCTAGGCCTCTAGGGAGACGCTGGATTCCTCCTGGTTTGAAGAAGCAGGTTGCCTCTTCTCTTTTCCCTGCTGCTTAGGGTTTGCCCAGGGTGTTTAGGTTTAGGCACGAGGGCATGTGCATATCCACCATAAGGGTATGCACATGGGCACAGCAGTTTAGGGAAAGCTTTTAGGGATCGCTAGGAGGTGACCCTTTTCTCCCTAGCTTTTGGGCCTAGTCGTTTGTTCTGTTTGTTTTCCTGTGTTTGGTTATTTCCCCGCTTACTTACCTATCGTGACACCCGCACGGCATCCGCTTGTGTGAAAGAGCCTTAAGAGTTGGTTGATTCATTGTTCTGCCTCCCCTTCACACTGTTCTGACTGAAGGAATGTAACCACATAGCTGCATATCCATCCAAATAAATTGTTAGATGTGTGCTGGTCTCCTGAGTAAAACACTCTTTCTTCCATCCAGATTGGTGTCCAAAATCTGGAGAAATTCTTATTATTCTGATATGCAAATTAACTGCTTGGTGCAATGAGGACATCACCATAGCACCAAAAGGCACAATCCTTGTTGCTACCCTACCCCCAGCTTTAAATGACAGGGCCAGGCAGTTACGACATATTCTTGCCTAACTCTGTACTCTCACAGGGCCAGGTGAGATTGCATGGCCGCTGCCTGGACCTGTCACTCAAACGGAAAGGGAAGTCATAAGGAGCGCGGTTCTCGGTACAACAAGAGACCAGCACACATCTAACAATTCATTTAGATTAGTATGCAGGTATGTGGTGACAGATTCCCTTTAAAGGGGTTATCCGGGAATTATTTAGAGTGACCGCAAACATTCTGTCGTACAATGTGAGCAGGACTGGTTGACTTCACTTGCAAAGCTGCCTGGGTGAGGGAGCGGGACCTTAGTACACTCTGGCACATGCATATACTACACATTGGTGAGCGTTCCTGTCAGGCTGCTCAGCCATCATGACATATCAAAGGCAGGATCACAATATTACCTTCTTTTAACCACCTCAGCCCCTATAGCTTAAACACCCTTAATGACCAGGCCACTTTTTACACTTCTGACCTACACTACTTTGACTGTTTATTGCTCGGTCATGCAACTTACCACCCAAATGAATTTTACCTCCTTTTCTTCTCACTAATAGAGCTTTCATTTGGTGGTATTTCATTTCTGCTGACATTTTTACTTTTTTTGTTATTAATCGAAATTTAACGATTTTTTTGCAAAAAAATGACATTTTTCACTTTCAGTTGTAAAATTTTGCAAAAAAAACGACATCCATATATAAATTTTTCTCTAAATTTATTGTTCTACATGTCTTGGATAAAAAAAATGTTTGGGTAAAAAAAAATGGTTTGGGTAAAAGTTATAGCGTTTACAAACTATGGTACAAAAATGTGAATTTCCGCTTTTTGAAGCAGCTCTGACTTTCTGAGCACCTGTCATGTTTCCTGAGGTTCTACAATGGCCAGACAGTACAAACACCCCACAAATGACCCCATTTCGGAAAGTAGACACCCTAAGGTATTCGCTGATGGCCATAGTGAGTTCATAGAACTTTTTATTTTTTGTCACAAGTTAGTGGAAAATGATGATTTTTTTTTTTCTTACAAAGTCTCATATTCCACTAACTTGTGACAAAAAATAAAAACTTCCATGAACTCACTATGCCCATCAGCGAATACCTTGGGGTGTCTTCTTTCCAAAATGGGGTCACTTGTGGGGTAGTTATACTGCCCTGGCATTCTAGGGGCCCTAATGTGTGGTAAGTAGGTAAATGACCTGTGAAATCCGAAAGGTGCTCTTTGGAATGTGGGCCCCTTTGCCCACCTAGGCTGCAAAAAAGTGTCACACATGTGGTATCTCCGTACTCAGGAGAAGTTGGGCAATGTGTTTTGGGGTGTCATTTTACATATACCCATGCTGGGTGAGATAAATATCTTGGTCAAATGCCAACTTTGTATAAAAAAATGGGAAAAGTTGTCTTTTGCCAAGATATTTCTCTCACCCAGCATGGGTATATGTAAAATGACACCCCAAAACACATTGCCCAACTTCTCCTGAGTACGGAGATACCACATGTGTGACACTTTTTTGCAGCCTAGGTGGGCAAAGGGGCCCACATTCCAAAGAGCACCTTTCAGATTTCACCGGCCATTTTTTACAGATTTTGATTTCAAACTACTTACCACACATTTGGGCCCCTAGAATGCCAGGGCAGTATAACTACCCCACAAGTGACCCCATTTTGGAAAGAAAACACCCCAAGGTATTCCATGAGGGGCATGGCGAGTTCCTCGAATTTTTTATTTTTTGTCACAAGTTAGCGGAAAATTATGATTTTTTTTTTTTATTACAAAGTCTCATATTCCACTAACTTGTGACAAAAAATAAAAACTTCCATGAACTCACTATGCCCATCAGCGAATACCTTGGGGTGTCTTCATTCCAAAATGGGGTCACTTGTGGGGTAGTTATACTGCCCTGGCATTCTAGGGGCCCAAATGTGGGGCAAGTAGTTTGAAATCAAAATGTGTAAAAAATGGCCGGTGAAATACGAAAGGTGCTCTTTGGAATGTGGGCCCCTTTGCCCACCTAGGCTGCAAAAAAGTGTCACACATCTGGTATCTCCGTACTCAGGAGAAGTTGGGTAATGTGTTTTGGGGTGTCATTTTACATATACCCATGCTGGGTGAGAGAAATATCTTGGCAAAAGACAACTTTTCCCATTTTTTTATACAAAGTTGGCATTTGACCAAGATATTTATCTCACCCAGCATGGGTATATGTAAAATGACACCCCAAAACACATTGCCCAACTTCTCCTGAGTACGGAGATACCAGATGTGTGACACTTTTTTGCAGCCTAGGTGGGCAAAGGGGCCCACATTCCAAAGAGCACCTTTCGTATTTCACCGGCCATTTTTTACACATTTTGATTTTAGCGGAAAATTATGATTTTTTTTTTTTCTTACAAAGTCTCATATTCCACTAACTTGTGACAAAAAATAAAAACTTCCATGAACTCACTATGCCCATCAGCGAATACCTTGGGGTGTCTTCATTCCAAAATGGGGTCACTTGTGGGGTAGTTATACTGCCCTGGCATTCTAGGGGCCCAAATGTGGGGCAAGTAGTTTGAAATCAAAATGTGTAAAAAATGGCCGGTGAAATACGAAAGGTGCTCTTTGGAATGTGGGCCCCTTTGCCCACCTAGGCTGCAAAAAAGTGTCACACATCTGGTATCTCCGTACTCAGGAGAAGTTGGGTAATGTGTTTTGGGGTGTCATTTTACATATACCCATGCTGGGTGAGATAAATATCTTGGTCAAATGCCAACTTTGTATAAAAAAATGGGAAAAAATGTCTTTTGCCAAGATATTTCTCTCACCCAGCATGGGTATATGTAAAATGACACCCCAAAACACATTGCCCAACTTCTCCTGAGTACGGAGATACCACATGTGTGACACTTTTTTGCAGCCTAGGTGGGCAAAGGGGCCCACATTCCAAAGAGCACCTTTCAGATTTCACCGGCCATTTTTTACAGATTTTGATTTCAAACTACTTACCACACATTTGGGCCCCTAGAATGCCAGGGCAGTATAACTACCCCACAAGTGACCCCATTTTGGAAAAAAAACACCCCAAGGTATTCCGTGAGGGGCATGGCGAGTTCCTCAAATTTTTTATTTTTTGTCACAAGTTAGCGGAAAATGATGATTTTTTTTTTTTTTCTTACAAAGTCTCATATTCCACTAACTTGTGACAAAAAATAAAAACTTCCATGAACTCACTATGCCCATCAGCGAATACCTTGGGGTGTCTTCTTTCCAAAATGGGGTCACTTGTGGGGTAGTTATACTGCCCTGGCATTCTAGGGGCCCAAATGTGGGGCAAGTAGTTTGAAATCAAAATGTGTAAAAAATGGCCGGTGAAATACGAAAGGTGCTCTTTGGAATGTGGGCCCCTTTGCCCACCTAGGCTGCAAAAAAGTGTCACACATCTGGAATCTCTGTACTCAGGAGAAGTTGGGCAATGTGTTTTGGGGTGTCATTTTACATATACCCATGCTGGGTGAGATAAATATCTTGGTCAAATGCCAACTTTGTATAAAAAAATGGGAAAAGTTGTCTTTTGCCAAGATATTTCTCTCACCCAGCATGGGTATATGTAAAATGACACCCCAAAACACATTGCCCAACTTCTCCTGAGTACGGAGATACCACATGTGTGACACTTTTTTGCAGCCTAGGTGGGCAAAGGGGCCCACATTCCAAAGAGCACCTTTCAGATTTCACCGGCCATTTTTTTACAGATTTTGATTTCAAACTACTTACCACACATTTGGGCCCCTAGAATGCCAGGGCAGTATAACTACCCCACAAGTGACCCCATTTTGGAAAGAAAACACCCCAAGGTATTCCGTGAGGGGCATGGCGAGTTCCTCGAATTTTTTATTTTTTGTCACAAGTTAGCGGAAAATGATGATTTTTTTTTTTTTCTTACAAAGTCTCATATTCCACTAACTTGTGACAAAAAATAAAAACTTCCATGAACACACTATGCCCAACAGCGAATACCTTGGGGTGTCTTCTTTCCAAAATGGGGTCACTTGTGGGGTAGTTATACTGCCCTGGCATTCTAGGGGCCCAAATGTGGGGCAAGTAGTTTGAAATCAAAATGTGTAAAAAATGGCCGTTGAAATACGAAAGGTGCTCTTTGGAATGTGGGCCCCTTTGCCCACCTAGGCTGCAAAAAAGTGTCACACATCTGGTATCTCCGTACTCAGGAGAAGTTGGGCAATGTGTTTTGGGGTGTCATTTTACATATACCCATGCTGGGTGAGATGAATATCTTGGTCAAATGCCAACTTTGTATAAAAAAATGGGAAAAGTTGTCTTTTGCCAAGATATTTCTCTCACCCAGCATGGGTATATGTAAAATGACACCCCAAAACACATTGCCCAACTTCTCCTGAGTACGGAGATACCACATGTGTGACACTTTTTTGCAGCCTAGGTGGGCAAAGGGGCCCACATTCCAAAGAGCACCTTTCAGATTTCACCGGCCATTTTTTACAGATTTTGATTTCAAACTACTTACCACACATTTGGGCCCCTAGAATGCCAGGGCAGTATAACTACCCCACAAGTGACCCCATTTTGGAAAGAAAACACCCCAAGGTATTCCGTGAGGGGCATGGCGAGTTCCTCGAATTTTTTATTTTTTGTCACAAGTTAGCGGAAAATGATGATTTTTTTTTTTTTCTTACAAAGTCTCATATTCCACTAACTTGTGACAAAAAATAAAAACTTCCATGAACTCACTATGCCCAACAGCGAATACCTTGGGGTGTCTTCTTTCCAAAATGGGGTCACTTGTGGGGTAGTTATACTGCCCTGGCATTCTAGGGGCCCAAATGTGGGGCAAGTAGTTTGAAATCAAAATGTGTAAAAAATGGCCGTTGAAATACGAAAGGTGCTCTTTGGAATGTGGGCCCCTTTGCCCACCTAGGCTGCAAAAAAGTGTCACACATCTGGTATCTCCGTACTCAGGAGAAGTTGGGCAATGTGTTTTGGGGTGTCATTTTACATATACCCATGCTGGGTGAGATAAATATCTTGGTCAAATGCCAACTTTGTATAAAAAAATGGGAAAAGTTGTCTTTTGCCAAGATATTTCTCTCACCCAGCATGGGTATATGTAAAATGACACCCCAAAACACATTGCCCAACTTCTCCTGAGTACGGAGATACCACACGTGTGACACTTTTTTGCAGCCTAGGTGGGCAAAGGGGCCCACATTCCAAAGAGCACCTTTCAGATTTCACCGGCCATTTTTTACAGATTTTGATTTCAAACTACTTACCACACATTTGGGCCCCTAGAATGCCAGGGCAGTATAACTACCCCACAAGTGACCCCATTTTGGAAAGAAAACACCCCAAGGTATTCCGTGAGGGGCATGGCGAGTTCCTCGAATTTTTTATTTTTTGTCACAAGTTAGCGGAAAATTATGATTTTTTTTTTTTTCTTACAAAGTCTCATATTCCACTAACTTGTGACAAAAAATAAAAACTTCCATGAACTCACTATGCCCATCAGCGAATACCTTGGGGTGTCTTCATTCCAAAATGGGGTCACTTGTGGGGTAGTTATACTGCCCTGGCATTCTAGGGGCCCAAATGTGGGGCAAGTAGTTTGAAATCAAAATGTGTAAAAAATGGCCGGTGAAATACGAAAGGTGCTCTTTGGAATGTGGGCCCCTTTGCCCACCTAGGCTGCAAAAAAGTGTCACACATCTGGTATCTCCGTACTCAGGAGAAGTTGGGTAATGTGTTTTGGGGTGTCATTTTACATATACCCATGCTGGGTGAGAGAAATATCTTGGCAAAAGACAACTTTTCCCATTTTTTTATACAAAGTTGGCATTTGACCAAGATATTTATCTCACCCAGCATGGGTATATGTAAAATGACACCCCAAAACACATTGCCCAACTTCTCCTGAGTACGGAGATACCAGATGTGTGACACTTTTTTGCAGCCTAGGTGGGCAAAGGGGCCCACATTCCAAAGAGCACCTTTCGTATTTCACCGGCCATTTTTTACACATTTTGATTTTAGCGGAAAATTATGATTTTTTTTTTTTCTTACAAAGTCTCATATTCCACTAACTTGTGACAAAAAATAAAAACTTCCATGAACTCACTATGCCCATCAGCGAATACCTTGGGGTGTCTTCATTCCAAAATGGGGTCACTTGTGGGGTAGTTATACTGCCCTGGCATTCTAGGGGCCCAAATGTGGGGCAAGTAATTTGAAATCAAAATGTGTAAAAAATGGCCGGTGAAATACGAAAGGTGCTCTTTGGAATGTGGGCCCCTTTGCCCACCTAGGCTGCAAAAAAGTGTCACACGTGGTATCTCCGTACTCAGGAGAAGTTGGGTAATGTGTTTTGGGGTGTCATTTTACATATACCCATGCTGGGTGAGATAAATATCTTGGTCAAATGCCAACTTTGTATAAAAAAATGGGAAAAGTTGTCTTTTGCCAAGATATTTCTCTCACCCAGCATGGGTATATGTAAAATGACACCCCAAAACACATTGCCCAACTTCTCCTGAGTACGGAGATACCACATGTGTGACACTTTTTTGCAGCCTAGGTGGGCAAAGGGGCCCACATTCCAAAGAGCACCTTTCAGATTTCACCGGCCATTTTTTACAGATTTTGATTTCAAACTACTTACCACACATTTGGGCCCCTAGAATGCCAGGGCAGTATAACTACCCCACAAGTGACCCCATTTTGGAAAGAAAACACCCCAAGGTATTCCGTGAGGGGCATGGCGAGTTCCTCAAATTTTTTATTTTTTGTCACAAGTTAGCGGAAAATGATGATTTTTTTTTTTTTTTCTTACAAAGTCTCATATTCCACTAACTTGTGACAAAAAATAAAAACTTCCATGAACTCACTATGCCCAACAGCGAATACCTTGGGGTGTCTTCTTTCCAAAATGGGGTCACTTGTGGGGTAGTTATACTGCCCTGGCATTCTAGGGGCCCAAATGTGGGGCAAGTAGTTTGAAATCAAAATGTGTAAAAAATGGCCGGTGAAATACGAAAGGTGCTCTTTGGAATGTGGGCCCCTTTGCCCACCTAGGCTGCAAAAAAGTGTCACACATCTGGTATCTCCGTACTCAGAAGAAGTTGGGCAATGTGTTTTGGGGTGTCATTTTACATATACCCATGCTGGGTGAGATAAATATCTTGGTCAAATGCCAACTTTGTATAAAAAAATGGGAAAAGTTGTCTTTTGCCAAGATATTTCTCTCACCCAGCATGGGTATATGTAAAATGACACCCCAAAACACATTGCCCAACTTCTCCTGAGTACGGAGATACCACGTGTGACACTTTTTTGCAGCCTAGGTGGGCAAAGGGGCCCACATTCCAAAGAGCACCTTTCAGATTTCACCGGCCATTTTTTACAGATTTTGATTTCAAACTACTTACCACACATTTGGGCCCCTAGAATGCCAGGGCAGTATAACTACCCCACAAGTGACCCCATTTTGGAAAGAAGACACCCCAAGGTATTCGCTGATGGGCATAGTGAGTTCATAGAAGTTTTTATTTTTTGTCACAAGTTAGTGGAATATGAGACTTTGTAACTTGTGACAAAAAATAAAAAATTCTAGGAACTCGCCATGCCCCTCACGGAATACCTTGGGGTGTCTTCTTTCCAAAATGGGGTCACTTGTGGGGTAGTTATACTGCCCTGGCATTCTAGGGGCCCTAATGTGTGGTAAGTAGGTAAATGACCTGTCAAATCCGAAAGGTGCTCTTTGGAATGTGGGCACCTATGCCCACCTAGGCTGCAAAAAAGTGTCACACATCTGGTATCCCCGTACTCAGGAGAAGTTGGGCAATGTGTTTTGGGGTGTCTTTTTACATATACCCATGCTGGGTGAGAGAAATATCTTGGCAAAAGACAACTTTTCCCATTTTTTATACAAAGTTTGCATTTGACCAAGATATTCATCTCACCCAGCATGGGTATATGTAAAATGACACCCCAAAACACATTGCCCAACTTCTCCTGAGTACGGCGATACCAGATGTGTGACACTTTTTTGCAGCCTAGATGCGCAAAGGGGCCCACATTCCTTTCATGAGGGCATTTTTAGACATTTGGATCCCAGACATCTTCTCACGCTTTAGGGCCCCTAGAATGCCAGGGCAGTATAAATACCTCACATGTGACCCCATTTTGGAAAGAAGACACCCCAAGGTATTCAATGAGGGGCATGGCGAGTTGATAGAATTTTTTATTTTTTTTGGTACAAGTTAGCGGAAATTTTTATTTTATTTTTTTCTCACAAAGTCTCCCTTTCCGCTAACTTGGGACAAAAATTTCAATCTTTCATGGACTCAATATTCCCCTCAGCGAATACCTTGGGGTGTCTTCTTTCCGAAATGGGGTCACATGTGGGGTATTTATACTGCCCTGGCATTCTAGGGGCCCTAAAGCGTGAGAAGAAGTCTGGAATATAAATGTCTAAAATTTTTTACGCATTTGGATTCCGTGAGGGGTATGGTGAGTTCATGTGAGATTTTATTTTTTGACACAAGTTAGTGGAATATGAGACTTTGTAAGAAAAAAAAATAAATTTCCGCTAACTTGGGCCAAAAAAATGTCTGAATGGAGCCTTACAGGGGGGTGATCAATGACAGGGGGGTGATCAATGACAGGGGGGTGATCAGGGAGTCTATATGGGGTGATCACCCCCCTGTCATTGATCACCCCCCTATAAGGCTCCATTCAGATGTCCGTATGTGTTTTGCGGATCCGATCCATGTATCAGTGGATTCGTAAAAAACATACGGACATCTGAATGCAGCCTGACAGGGGGGTGATCAATGACAGTGGGGTGATCAATGACAGGGGGGTGATCAGGGAGTCTATATGGAGTGATCACCCCCCTGTAAGGCTCCATTCAGACGTCCGTATGTGTTTTGCGGATCCGATCCATGTATCCGTGGATCCGTAAAAAACATACGGACATCTGAATGCAGCCTTACAGGGGGGTGATCAATGACAGGGGGGTGATCAATGACAGGGAGATGATCAGGGAGTCTATATGGGGTGATCACCCCCTGTCATTGATCACCCCCCTGTAAGACTCCATTCAGATGTCCGTATGTGTTTTGCGGATCCGATCCATGTATCAGTGGATCCGTAAAAATCATACGGACGTCCGAATGGAGCCTTACAGGGGGGTGATCAATGACAGGGGGGTGATCAATGACAGGGGGTTATCAGGGAGTGTATATGAGGTGATCACCCCCGTCATTGATCACCCCCCTGTAAGGCTCCATTCAGATGTCCGTATGTGTTTTGCGGATCCGATCCATGTATCAGTGGATCCGTAAAAATCATACGGACGTCCGAATGGAGCCTTACAGGGGGGTGATCAATGACAGGGGGGTGATCAATGACAGGGGGTGATCAGGGAGTGTATATGAGCTGATCACCCCCGTCATTGATCACCCCCCTGTAAGGCTTCATTCGGACGTCCGTATGTGTTTTGCGGATCCGATCCATGTATCAGTGGATCCGTAAAAATCATACAGACGTCCGAATGGAGCCTGACAGGGGGGTGATCAATGACAGGGGGTGATCAGGGAGTGTATATGAGGTGATCACCCCCGTCATTGATCACCCCCCTGTAAGGCTCCATTCAGATGTCCGTATGTGTTTTGCGGATCCGATCCATGTATCAGTGGATCCGTAAAAATCATACGGACGTCCGAATGGAGCCTTACAGGGGGGTGATCAATGACAGGGGGGTGATCAATGACAGGGGGTGATCAGGGAGTGTATATGAGGTGATCACCCCCGTCATTGATCACCCCCCTGTAAGGCTCCATTCGGACGTCCGTATGTGTTTTGCGGATCTGATCCATGTATCAGTGGATCCGTAAAAATCATACGGACGTCCGAATGGAGCCTTACAGGGGGGTGATCAATGACAGGGGGGTGATCAATGACAGGGGGTGATCAGGGAGTGTATATGAGGTGATCACCCCCGTCATTGATCACCCCCCTGTAAGGCTCCATTCGGACGTCCGTATGTGTTTTGCGGATCTGATCCATGTATCAGTGGATCCGTAAAAATCATACGGACGTCCGAATGGAGCCTTACAGGGGGGTGATCAATGACAGGGGGGTGATCAATGACAGGGGGGGTTATCAATGACAGGGGGGTGATCAGGGAGTCTATATGGGGTGATCAGGGGTGATCAGTGGTTCATAAGGGGTTAATAAGTGACAGGGGGGGGGGGTGTATTGTAGTGTAGTGGTGTTTGGTGCTACTTTACTGAGCTACCTGTGTCCTCTGGTGGTCGATCCAAACAAAAGGGACCACCAGAGGACCAGGTAGCAGGTATATTAGACGCTGTTATCAAAACAGCGTCTAATATACCTGTTAGGGGTTAAAAAAATCGCATCTCCAGCCTGCCAGCGAACGATCGCCGCTGGCAGGCTGGAGATCCACTCTCTTACCTTCCGATCCTCTGAACGCGCGCGCCTGTGTGCGCGCGTTCACAGGAAATCCCGGCTCACGCGAGATGACGCGTATATGCGTCGCTGAGCGCAGGGCTGCCGCCTCCGGACCGCAATCCTGCGTTAGGCGGTCCGGAGGCCGTTAAAGAGCGGTGCAGTGAGGCTCCGCCCCCTCATTCCCTTAGGCAGCTCTGCAAGTTGGGCAACCATTCCTGCTTACATTCTAGGACAGGTTGCAGGTGACCATTTAAAACCATTCCCGAAGAACCCCTTTAAATGTCCTAGTAGACTAACCGGAACATTGAGTGACCATCTTGGAAGATGGCAACTCACTTTTAGCTATATCTGTCTACCGATTTGTGATAAGTACTACACTGATTTCTAAAACCTGGCATATGTATATGTAGGACCTTCTTAAAGGTCCATTTATAATGACCAATCAAGGGCATAAGTATAATAGTTGCAGAGAGAGGTTGAAGCTTGATGACTGAAGGGGCCCAAAGTTTCAGCAGTATTACAAATTGCTCATGGAAGATGGGGTGAGGTCCAGAAGCTTCAAATTAGCTTCTATTTTTCAGTGAGGTCCAGAAGCTTCAAATTAGGCATTTGTGAACAAGTATTATCAAGACTTATTTACAAGTGATTTCAATGATAATTGACCTGTCTGAATGTGGAGAAAGATACACTATAAGGCCTCATCCACACGACCGTATCCATTTTGCTTTCTGCAAATCATGGATCCAAAAAATATAGATGAGGTCTGTGTGCGTCTGCATTTTATTTGTGGTCTACATTTTTGCGGATGATCAGTGAGCTTTCCACATCCGTATGTCCGTTCCACAAAGCGATATACATGTCCTATATTAGTCCGCAAAATGCGGATGCAACACAGATTGCATCCGTATTTTGCGGATCCTCCATTTGTGAACCTCAAAATGGATACAGTTATGTGCATGAGTCCTTTAAGTGATAAATCATTGATCTTGATTGATCATTCCACCATAAAAAAAATTATTGTTATTGTAAATATAATAATTATTGCTGCCTAGGACACCGCTCAAGACAGCAATAACAGTCCTTGCTGGACTGCAAAGAAACTCTTCCCTGCTGCCAGCTAAGATTGTAATGATAAAAATGATGGTAATGATCATTTTACTTTCTGGTTTGTAAGGCTGGTTTCACACAGGCTTTGCGGAAAAAGATGCGGGTGCGTTGCGGGAACATGCGCGATTTTTCCGCACGAGTGCAAAACCTTGTAATGAGCTTTGCACGCGTGTGAAAAAACTCGGCATGTTTGGTACCCAGACCCGAACCTGGACTTCTTCACAGAAGTTCGGGTTTGGGATCGGTGTTGTGTAGATTGTATTATTTTCCCTTATAACATGGTTATAAGGGAAAATAATAGCATTCTTAATACAGAATGCATAGTACAATACGGCTGGAGGGGTTAAAAAAAATACAAAATAATTTAACTCACCTTAATCCACTTGATCGCGCAGCCCGGCTTCTCTTCTGTCTTCTTCTTTGAGGAATAGGACCTTTGATGACGTCACTGCGCTCATCACATGGTCCATCACATGATCCATCACCATGGTGATGGATCATGTGACGGACCATGTGATGAGTGCAGTGACGTCACCAAAGGTCCTTTTCCTGTGCACAGCAAAGATGAAGACAGAAGAGAAGCCGGGCTGCGCGAGCAAGTGGATTAAAGCGAACCTTTCACCAGGATTTCACCTAATAAACTATTACCAGTACCTTATAGATTATGCTCATTCTGTTTAAATGCATTCTTGTCCCGCTTTCCTGGGATGTATATTGATGAAAAAAACGACTTATAAAGTCCTTGTCTCCAGCTCCTGCAGTCACGGTGGAAGTCAAGGGGGTAGCCCTTCCCTCACTCCGGGCTGTACCTCCCCTGCCCTAATCCCCTCCTCTAACTAGTGAAACTGACACCCGGCTCAGTCGCCGGGACCGCGCTTGTACTGGCGGCGCATGCGCCGTTGGTCTCAGTAGCAGCGCGATCCCGTCTAGGCGCGGACTGAAGCGCGATCCTGTGAGTGAATTGCGCATGCGCCGTCCGTCCCCGATGCCTCCCTGTCTTCTGTTCTTCAGGCGCGCGCCTGAATAGAAGACAGGGAGGCATCGGGGACGGACGGCGCATGCGCAATTCACTCACAGGATCGCGCTTCAGTCCACGCCTAGACGGGATCGCGCTGCTACTGAGACCAACGGCGCATGCGCCGCCAGTACAAGCGCGGTCCCGGCGACTGAGCCGGGTGTCAGTTTCACTAGTTAGAGGAGGGGTTAGGGCAGGGGAGTTACAGCCCGGAGTGAGGGAAGGGCTACCCCCTTGACTTCCACCGTGACTGCAGGAGCTGGAGACAAGGACTTTATAAGTCGTTTTTTTCATCAATATACATCCCAGGAAAGCGGGACAAGAATGCATTTAAACAGAATGAGCATAATCTATAAGGTACTGTTAATAGTTTATTAGGTGAAATCCTGGTGAAAGGTTCGCTTTAAGGTGAGTTAAATTATTTTGTATTTTTTTTAACCCCTCCAGCCCTATTGTACTAAGCATTCTGTATTAACCACCTCCGGACCGCCTAACGCAGGATTGCGTTCCGGAGGTGGCAGCGCTGCGCAGAGTCACGCATATACGCGTCATCTCGCGAGACGCGAGATTTCGCTCCAAGCCGGCCCGCGCATGCGCATCGCGGGCCGGCAAAATTCAAAGAACAAGTTCGTCACCAGCCTGCCAGCAACGATCATTGGCTGGCAGGCTGGCGATTTTCAAAAAATCCAATCCAAAGTCATATAACAGATCATATTAGTAAATATGATCTGTTATATGGCTTGTCTGCTCCTGTGCTGGTCCTTTTCGTCGGTTGGATCCAGCACAGGAGCAGACTGAACTGTGAGTACACCAAACACTACACCTTAGCCCCAGATCACCCACCTGCACCCCAATTAACCCTTTGATCACCCCTTTGATCGCCCCTGTCAATCACTAGTGAAAGGAAAAAAAGTGATCAGTGTAAACTGTCACTTTTTTTTTTTCACTGGTATTGGCTGTTAGGTTTTAGGGATAGTTTAGGCCCCTTGGTTAGGTAGTTAGCGTCAGTTAGCGCCCACCCCACCGCACCGCAGTCACTTTTATTCGCTGTTTAGCGTATCGCTAATCAGCATTTGTACTTTTATAGTATCTGTAAGTGATCAAAACTGATCACGGTCAGATCTATAATAGTATTAGTGTCACCTTAGCTCGCCCTCCACCCAAAACGCAGTGTTTGCCCGATCAGGCCTGATCGGTCGCCCACACGTGCGTTCACCCACGCCCGCCCCACCGCAGTGACAAAAAATTATTATTTTTTGATCACTGCACATTCATTTTACACGCACTGCGGCGATAAAAAAATCAGTTTTGATATTTTTTATCAACCGCAGCAGCCTCCGGTACTTCGCTAGCCTCCCCTTTGTAAGACAGGTTTGCTTTTTTTCTTGGGTAGTCTCAGGGAATACCCCTAAATTTAGTAGTCCAAAATGTCAAACAGGGGGTATTCTTCTGAAGAGGCCTACAGGATTCTGACCCAGTCGGATGAGGAGTGGGAACCCTCATCTGACGAATCTAGCGGGTCAGAATATGAACCTGTGGAAAGCAGTGGCTCTCTGACCCAAAGTTCGGACGAGGAGGTGGAGGTCCCTGGCAGCACCAGGCGTACCCGGCCCCATGTCGCTAGACCACAGGTTACGCAGGATCCGCTTCAAGAGCAGCAGAGTGGGGCTGTCGCTGCCGGATCACGTGGTGAGGCATACACCAGCAGCGCAGCCCTTCCTGGACCTAGTACCAGCACTGCCGTACAACCTGGTGAAGTAGCGAGCACCAGAAGGGCAGTTGAAGCTGGTACGGTGGCACGTGCAATAGTTCCCCCTTTCACCGCCCAGTCTGGAGTTCGGGTTGAGACGGCTCAAATCGGTTCGGCCCTGGGATTTTTTGAGCTGTTCTTGACTGCGGAGCTCTTGGACTTAGTCGTGGCAGAGACCAACCAGTATGCCACACAATTTATAACCGCTAACCCGGGAAGCTATTATGCCCAGCCTTTCCGGTGGAAACCAGTCCAAGTTTCCGAGCTTAAAATTTTTTTGGGCCTTCTCCTCAACATGGGCCTGACAAAAAAGCATGAATTGCGGTCATATTGGTCAACGCACCCAATTCATCACATGCCCATGTTCTCTGCTGCTATGTCCAGGACACGATTTGAGACCATCCTACGTTTTCTGCATTTTAGCGACAATACCACCTCCCGTCCCAGAGGCCACCCTGCTTTTGACCGGCTCCACAAAATTCGGCCCCTCATAGACCATTTCAACCTGAAATTTGCAGATTTGTATACCCCTGAGCAAAACATCTGCGTAGACGAGTCCCTAATACATTTTACCGGGCGCCTTGGCTTCAAACAATACATCCCAAGCAAGCGTGCCCGGTATGGGGTCAAATTGTATAAGCTCTGTGAAAGGGCCACAGGCTATACCCACAAATTTCGGATCTATGAGGGAAAAGATCAGACCCTGGAGCCGGTCGGTTGCCCTGACTACCTGGGGAGCAGTGGGAAGACAGTCTGGGACTTGGTGTCACCCTTATTCGGCAAGGGGTACCATCTTTATGTGGACAATTTCTACACAAGTGTGGCCCTCTTTAGGCATTTGTTTCTAGAACGGATTTGCGCCTGTGGCACCATGCGAACTAGTCGCGTGGGCTTCCCCCAACGGCTTGTAACCACCCGTCTTGCAAGGGGGCAGAGGGCTGCCTTGTGTAACGAAGAACTGCTCGCGGTGAAATGGAGAGACAAGCGTGACGTTTACATGCTCTCCTCCATTCACGCAGACACGACAATCCAAATTGAGCGAGCAACCCGTGTCATTGAAAAGCCCCTCTGTGTCCACGACTATAATGCGCTCATGGGAGGGGTGGACTTCAATGACCAGATGTTGTCTCCGTATTTAGTTTCCCGCAGAACCAGACGCTGGTATAAGAAGGTGTCTGTATATTTAATTCAATTGGCGCTCTACAATAGTTTTGTTCTCTACAGTAAGGCTGGGAGAACAGGATCCTTCCTCAAATTCCAGGAAGAGATCATCGAGAACCTCCTTTACCCAGGAGGTTCCGTGGCCCCATCCACCAGTGTAGTTAGCCGTCTACACGAGCGACATTTCCCCAGTGTCGTTCCTGGTACCTCAACCCAACCGTCACCCCGAAAAAGATGTCGTGTCTGTAGCAGGAGTGGAATAAGGCGTGACACCCGCTATTTCTGTCCTGACTGTGCTGACCACCCTGCCCTATGCTATGGAGAGTGTTTCCGGAAGTACCACACACAGGTACACTTAGCATAGGGATCACATCTCACCAGGACAGGCACACAGGGCTATTAGGGCCCATTCACTCACAGCTGCTGCAAACCTCTCCTTTCACCTGGGATAAAGTGCATAATGTACTTCGCCACATCTTTGGGCGATTTGCGCTTTGCACATTGTCCCATGGGGAAGGAGAGGTTTGTTCTATAAAAGGTAAAAAAAACTAAACAAAAAAAAAAATACCGGTAAGTAAAAAAGTTAAATGTTCAGTTAAAAAAGTTTAAAAAAAGTTTCTATGTTCTGTTCAACAGTTAATAAAGTTATTGCTTTGCGGCCTGGTTTTTTCTTTTTTGTTTTGTTTTTTTTACCTTTCAGGTGGACCAACCGATCGACTAGCTGCAGCACTGATGTGCATTCGGACAGAAGCATTGCGCTGCTGTCAGATTACACGCAAGTCGGTGTATGCGGCGCTGCAAGACGAGATTTCTCCTCTGCAGTAAAAGATACGTTTGCCGAGGCATATGAGCTGAGGAGGTGGCGGTGTTCATATACTTTGGCACTTTGTATATATAAAAAAAAAAATCCCGGCAATGATTTATTCATCCACATCGATTGATGTGAATGGAGAAATCTGGTTTGCCAGGGCATACGAGCTGAAGTGGGTATGGATGTTGGGCGGAGCTCCTATGTCCTGGCAGACGCCTTTCCCCTCCTTTTTCTTTTTTTGGCAGAGATTTTTTCATCCACATTGATCGATGCGAATGAAGAAATCTGTGCCGTTCATTTTTTTCTTTCAGCCCAGAGGCTGAACGGAAAAAAAAAATCTCATTACCCGTATGCTCAATATAAGGAGAATAGCAGAAACTCCTAATGCTGGGCATACATGTAATGATTGCGGAGACCCTCAAATGCCAGGGCAGTACAAACACCCCACAAATAACACCATTTTGGAAAGAAGACACCCCAAGGTATTCGCTGAGGGGCATATTGAGTCCATGAAAGATTGAAATTTTTGTCCCAAGTTAGCGGAAAGGGAGACTTTGTGAGAACAAAATCAAAAAAATCAATTTCCGCTAACTTGTGCCAAATTTTTTTTTTTTAAATGAACTCGCCATGCCCCTCATTGAATACCTTGGGGTGTCTTCTTTCCAAAATGGGGTCACATGTGGGGTATTTATACTGCCCTGGCATTTTAGGGGCCCCAAAGCGTGAGAAGAAGTCTGGTATCCAAATGTCTAAAAATGCCCTCCTAAAAGGAATTTGGGCACCTTTGCCCACCTAGGCTGCAAAAAAGTGTCACACATGTGGTATCTCCGTATTCAGCAGAAGTTGGGGAATATGTTTTGGGGTGTCATTTTACATATACCCATGCTGGGTGAGATAAATATCTTGGTCAAATGCCAACTTTGTATAAAAAAAATGGGAAAAGTTGTCTTTTGCCAAGATATTTCTCTCACCCAGCATGGGTATATGTAAAAAGACACCCCAAAACACATTCCCCACCTTCTCCTGAGTACGGAGATACCAGATGTGTGACACTTTTTTGCAGCCTAGGTGGGCAAAGGGGCCCACATTCCAAAGAGCACCTTTCGGATTTCACAGGTCATTTACCTACTTACCAGACATTAGGGCCCCTGGAAAATGCCAGGGCAGTATAACTACCCCACAAGTGACCCCATTTTGGAAAGAAGACACCCCAAGGTATTCCGTGAGGGGCATGGCAAGTTCCTAGAATTTTTTATTTTTTGTCACAAGTTAGTGGAAAATGATGATTTTTTTTTTTTTTTTTTTTTTCATACAAAGTCTCATATTCCACTAACTTGTGACAAAAAATAAAAATTTCCATGAACTCACTATGCCTATCAGCGAATACCTTGGGGTCTCTTCTTTCCAAAATGGGGTCACTTGTGGGGTAGTTATACTGCCCTGGCATTCTAGGGGCCCAAATGTGTGGTAAGGAGTTTGAAATCAAATTCAGTAAAAAATGACCTATGAAATCCAAAAGGTGCTCTTTGGAATGTGGGCCCCTTTGCCCACCTAGGCTGCAAAAAAGTGTCACACATCTGGTATCCCCGTACTCAGGAGAAGTTGAGGAATGTGTTTTGGGGTGTCTTTTTACATATACCCATGCTGGGTGAGATAAATATCTTGGTCAAATGCCAACTTTGTATAAAAAAATGGGAAAAGTTGTCTTTTGCCAAGATATTTCTCTCACCCAGCATGGGTATATGTAAAATGACACCCCAAAACACATTCCCCACCTTCTCCTGAGTACGGAGATACCAGATGTGTGACACTTTTTTGCAGCCTAGGTGGGCAAAGGGGCCCATATTCCAAAGAGCACCTTTCGGATTTGACAGGTCATTTTTTTCAGAATTTGATTTCAAACTCCTTACCACACATTTGGGCCCCTAGAATGCCAGGGCAGTATAACTACCCCACAAGTGACCCCATTTTGGAAAGAAGACACCCCAAGGTATTCCGTGAGGGGCATGGCAAGTTCCTAGAATTTTTTATTTTTTGTCACAAGTTAGTGGAAAATGATGATTTTTTTTTTTGATTTTTTTTTCATACAAAGTCTCATATTCCACTAACTTGTGACAAAAAATAAAAATTTCCATGAACTCACTATGCCCATCAGCGAATACCTTGGGGTGTCTTCTTTCCAAAATGGGGTCACTTGTGGGGTAGTTATACTGCCCTGGCATTCTAGGGGCCCAAATGTGTGGTAAGGAGTTTGAAATCAAATTCTGAAAAAAATGACCTGTCAAATCCGAAAGGTGCTCTTTGGAATATGGGCCCCTTTGCCCACCTAGGCTGCAAAAAAGTGTCACACATCTGGTATCTCCGTACTCAGGAGAAGGTGGGGAATGTGTTTTGGGGTGTCATTTTACATATACCCATGCTGGGTGAGAGAAATATCTTGGCAAAAGACAACTTTTCCCATTTTTTTATACAAAGTTGGCATTTGACCAAGATATTTATCTCACCCAGCATGGGTATATGTAAAAAGACACCCCAAAACACATTCCTCAACTTCTCCTGAGTACGGGGATACCAGATGTGTGACACTTTTTTGCAGCCTAGGTGGGCAAAGGGGCCCACATTCCAAAGAGCACCTTTTGGATTTCATAGGTCATTTTTTACTGAATTTGATTTCAAACTCCTTACCACACATTTGGGCCCCTAGAATGCCAGGGCAGTATAACTACCCCACAAGTGACCCCATTTTGGAAAGAAGAGACCCCAAGGTATTCGCTGATGGGCATAGTGAGTTCATGGAAGTTTTTATTTTTTGTCACAAGTTAGTGGAATATGTAAAAAGAAAAAAAAAAAAAAATCATAATTTTTCACTAACTTGTGACAAAAAATAAAAAATTCTAGGAACTCGCCATGCCCCTCACGGAATACCTTGGGGTGTCTTCTTTCCAAAATGGGGTCACTTGTGGGGTAGTTATACTGCCCTGTCATTCTAGGGGCCCAAATGTGTGGTAAGGAGTTTGAAATCAAATTCTGAAAAAAATGACCTGTCAAATCCGAAAGGTGCTCTTTGGAATATGGGCCCCTTTGCCCACCTAGGCTGCAAAAAAGTGTCACACATCTGGTATCTCCGTACTCAGGAGAAGGTGGGGAATGTGTTTTGGGGTGTCATTTTATATATACCCATGCTGGGTGAGATAAATATCTTGGTGAAATGCCAACTTTGTATAAAAAAATGGGAAAAGTTGTCTTTTGCCAAGATATTTCTCTCACCCAGCATGGGTATATATAAAATGACACCCCAAAACACATTCCCCACCTTCTCCTGAGTACGGAGATACCAGATGTGTGACACTTTTTTGCAGCCTAGGTGGGCAAAGGGGCCCATATTCCAAAGAGCACCTTTCGGATTTGACAGGTCATTTTTTTCAGAATTTGATTTCAAACTCCTTACCACACATTTGGGCCCCTAGAATGCCAGGGCAGTATAACTACCCCACAAGTGACCCCATTTTGGAAAGAAGAGACCCCAAGGTATTTCGTTATGGGCATAGTGAGTTCATAGAAGTTTTTATTTTTTGTCACAAGTTAGTGGAATATGAGACTTTGTAAGAAAAAAAAAAAAAAAAAAAAATCATCATTTTCCGCTAACTTGTGACAAAAAATAAAAAGTTCTATGAACTCACTATGCCCATCAGCGAATACCTTAGGGTGTGTACTTTCCGAAATGGGGTCATTTGTGGGGTGTTTGTACTGTCTGGGCATTGCAGAACCTCAGGAAACATGACAGGTGCTCAGAAAGTCAGAGCTGCTTCAAAAAGCGGAAATTCACATTTTTGTACCATAGTTTGTAAACGCTATAACTTTTACCCAAACCATTTTTTTTTTACCCAAACATTTTTTTTTTTATCAAAGACATGTAGAACTATAAATTTAGAGCAAAATTTCTATATGGATGTCGTTTTTTTTGCAAAATTTTACAACTGAAAGTGAAAAATGTCATTTTTTTGCAAAAAAAATCGTTAAATTTCGATTAATAACAAAAAAAGTAAAAATGTCAGCAGCAATGAAATACCACCAAATGAAAGCTCTATTAGTGAGAAGAAAAGGAGGTAAAATTCATTTGGGTGGTAAGTTGCATGACCGAGCAATAAACGGTGAAAGTAGTGTAGGTCAGAAGTGTAAAAAGTGGCCTGGTCTTTCAGGGTGTTTAAGCACTGGGGGCTGAGGTGGTTAAGAATGCTATTATTTCCCCTTATAACCATGTTATAAGAGAAAATAATAATGATCGGGTCCCCATCCCGATTGTCTCCTAGCAACCGGGCATGAAAATCGCACCACATCCGCACTTGCTTGTGAACGCTTGCGATTTTTACGCAGCCCTATTCACTTCTATGGGGCCTGCGTTGCGTGGAAAACGCACAAAGAGGAGCATGCTGCGATTTTCACGCAACGCACAAGTGATGTGTGAAAATCACCGCTCATGTGCACAGCCCCATAGAAATGAATGGGTCCGGATTCAGTGCGGGTGCATTGCGTTCACCTCACACATCGCATCCGCGCTGAAATCTCGCCCGTGTGAAAGGGGCCTAATAGTTTTGATTTTTTTCAACTTTTGTTAATTTGCTAATTGGAGTAAATCAGCCTTTATACAAACCTTCTTTGTATTCTATTTTTCTTTTTTTCATCGGAGATAATGTGACCCAGTGGAGTTTGTGCTTTTTTAACATATAAAACGTCAATAGAAAGCTCAGATAATCCTTTTGAAAGTTATATCCCAGCTTTGTCAGATCTGTTTACGTGTAAGCTTGCTATCTCTTGTTGCCATTCTGTGGTGCAGATGCTGTTTCATTCCCTATGCTATTCAACTGCTTCTCAGGGAATGGAAAGAGTTGAAATGAAGGCCATACCTGCTGTCTTTAAAGCCTGGTGCTGGCAGAATTTTTTTTTTCTCAGATCTGAGTACCGTAGTTACATTCCAAGATATTGCCTCTCTAGATGCTAGTCGTGGAAAAATGTAGCTGTCCCTCTTAACTCAAGTCTTATATCAACCATAGCCTTTAATCACCAAAAAAAAACCCACCCAAACACCCCATTAATAAACTGGTAGAATAAATATTGTACTAAAATTCAGGATATAAGGCTTTATTTAAAATTTTTTCAACCAGCTGTGAAGAAAGAGAGGGGAGAAGGGGAAGAGAGAGGGGAGCACGGTAGGTGGCAATAGTCAGAAGGAAGTCTCTATTGGCTTACCGGCAGTTCTGCTCTTTATCAAAGCGAGACCTACAATATCCGGGCAGTAACAAGCATGGCAGTTCGGAAGTAAGGTGTGTTAGTGAATATCATGAAGAAGAATCTCCTGAAGTTTCCATTCCAAGTAGACCACCAAACTGCAATTATAAAGAAGGGATGGTGGTATGGTACTTTCTGAATTGTGGAGCCAGTCGCCACCTCCATATTTTAGAAGGTAGTGCAGTCATACAAAGATAGCTAAGCTGTGGGGGAGAAAAGCAAGAGGAAGCAGGGAAGGGGGGGGGGTTTGTTGGGAAGATGTGCAGACCAAAGTCACCACAAGGGTTCAGAGTAATTGTCACGGCTGAGGATGGGAAAAACCCTCAGCCGTGCGATGACGGAAGATGGTGGTCGCTGCTTGGCCAGGAGCACAGAATTAGGGAGCAGGTCACCTCCTAACGCATCCCTAATCTGACCCTGACTCCTAGCTGCTCCGTGCCTAGGAGGAGTGGGTTGTCTTACCCTGCTCCTTAGCCCAGGGACCGGTCGGAGGGTAAGTCAGGGATCTGAGGTTCCTGCGCATGGGTCCTCCTACCATCAAGGTCGGCCCATGCAGGTAGGAGACAGGGTCAGCGTTAGGGACGCAACAGGAGGTGACCTGCTCCCTGATTCTGTGTTCCTGGCGAGTAGCGACTGGACATCTTCCATCACCGCACGGCTGAGGATTTCCCACATCCTCAGCCGTGACAGTATGACCGGAAGGGTGGCCCTAACAAGAAGATGGAAATCACAGGAGGCTGCTACAGCAAAGCATGACTGAAGCAACCTCCTGAGCCATGCCAAAGTGAGAGGCTTTATAGGCCTAAGAGGCCACACCCAACGGTCGGACACACCCAGTGACATCACACACACTGGGAAGGGAGTTAACCCTTCCAGCACCACAGGAAATGGAAAACACCAACTTAAAGGAACAGTGTCCAACACAACAAACACACTGTGGTTGTTGCCGCAGGCAACGACATTGGTGGCAACCGTGTCCTGGGAGTCAGCCCAAGGCCGGGACACTGCCACCACATGTACACAACAACAAACGTTGCCACGGGCAACCACAATGCAGGAAAGGTGTCCGTGCACACCACACAATACACAGAGTGCACACAGACTAACAACAGTGCATACATACACACACACAAACTCCAAAGGGACCGCACACATACCTGTTGTCCGCGGCAACCGCACTTGAGGCATACAACATCAAGCCTCAAGCTGCGGTTGAAACAACAACCCAAACCGCGGGCAACTGTATGCGGCTCCCAAGGAGTCACGGCCAAAACCGTGGCCGTGACACTCCCACCCCTCAAAGCCCCCCCCCACCAAAAAAAAAAAAACACGTAAGGGACTCACACAAGGGGATGGGAGAAGGGGACGTCCACTCTCAGACACGGTTCCCAAAAAGTCGCTGTCAGCTGCATCCTCTCCCAGCACACAACTCAGCCAGTCCGACGAGGCCTGCAGCCAGCACCAGCGACACAGGGGGGAGAACCTTAGAGATGAACGAGGGGACTCTCCACACATGTCCCCACTCCAGTCGCTGCCAGCAGACACTCCTAACCAGCACGCAGCCGGACCACTTACGGAGTGCTGCCAGCAAACGACCAGAGATGGGAACATGGAGAGGGACGAGGGATCCCCAACACGGACACGGAAGGAAAGGTGGCGGGGAAAAGCCACCAACCGTGCCGTTAACGGAGATCCCCCCGGAACGCTCTCCCTCCGGAGAACGCGCATGCAGGCCACAAGAGTATGGCACTGCATGCTGCACCCTCTTTCGAAGGTGTGCACCCGCACACCAAACAAACACACCGGTGCCATAAAATCAGGGGGACGCCAAACGAGGAAACGGTGAAGGGATGGTGGGGAAACGCCACTCACCGCGCCGTCAGAGGCGAAACCCCCAGAACGCTCTCCCTCCGAAGAGCGCGCATGTACCCCCTTCTTCATGCTGCTTGGCCAGTGAGACTCCTGCTCCTCCGTGCCTAGGAGGAGTGGGTTGTCTTACCCTGCTCCTTAGCCCAGGGACCGGTCGGAGGGTAAGTCAGGGATCCGAGGTTCCTGCGCATGGGTCCTCCTACCATCAAGGTCGGCCCATGCAGGTAGGAGACAGGGTCAGCGTTAGGGATGCAACAGGAGGTGACCTGCTCCCTGATTCTGTGTTCCTGGCGAGTAGCGACTGGACATCTTCCATCACCGCATGGCTGAGGATTTCCCACATCCTCAGCCGTGACAGTAATATGGAAAAGAGTGGAGATAAAAAGGAAAAATTCACTTGAAAAAAGGTATGAGTGTTAACCTAACCAAATCTGCATGATGGTTTTCCGGGCGACAGGATTGTCAGTGTCAGGTAAGTTTACAAAAACAGCCTAGCTATTTGTTGGGTATGCGTTGGGTGGTGTGTATGTGTGTGAGTGAAAACGAATATCTTATTACAGACGGACTTATTCACTGGGCTGGCCCACAAACAGCTATGTCTGCTCCATACCTGGGACAAGCCAGAGTTGGTATCTTTCCTATTGGGAATTTTCTTAAAGGGGAAATGTAGCCACTATGTTCATTTTTCAGAAGCATTGCCCAATAGGAGATCGGCTGGAAATATTTTAGTGCATTTGAAAGAGCATTGAGAATTATTTCGGGAGCTTGAGATCACAAGAGGCCACTATTTATTAAAACCGGCATTTTAGGTGCCGGCCTCTAAATAACTTTGGGGCATCCACTGCTGGTCTAAATCTATGCCAGCTTCCTTGCTGGTGTAGATTTAGAACATTTTCTATGCCTAAAACAGGCGTAGAACATGATAAATGAGATGGGCCTGAGAGGGCTGTATGTGTGAGACAATCAATTAGGTCCTTTAATTTTTCACATCCCCTGTAGGGCCCATCTATGGAAAACGGGTGTGCTTTGCCTCTTTGAAAGGTTAGGTCATGACAGTAGGGAAGATATAGGAAGACTTTGCTGGGATTATCAAGTTGACGTCTAACAGTAACCCATGTGCTTCATGTGGATAGAAATTAGGGATTTCTCTTCACAGTATTGAGGAGAACATTATAAGGAAGCTGTAATAAACAGAGGATAGCTATGAGAGAGCACAGGACCTTATACTAAAATGGGAGTATAAGTAGATGAGCTATTCATCCAGTCCTCAAGGATTTTTATTGATCCAGATAAAAATGAATTGAAAATGGGTACTACTATGCTTTTTGAGCTACAAATGAAGTATCAGAGTCTAAACAAGTCTAAAGAAAACCTTACTCTGCTTCCTAGGGTGGTTTATCATAGTGCTTGCTATTTATGCAAGCAAAGAAAAAAGAAAAGTATAGTATCAGACAGTGGCATCTCTCCTCGTTTTGTGCCATTAATTTCAAGTTGTGGTTGGTGGGGGTGCTGAAACAACTGATCTCTAGAACGATGGGACTGAGTGCCATTTTTATGTCTCCCACGTGCCTTCATTGGAGAGCTATGTTCACATGATAAATACAGTATACTATACCCACTCTGTTCCATCTGTCAGAATGAGAACAAAAACGCATAGCGATAATCTTTAGCAAACTGCTTTTATGGTCATATTACTACATTTGCATCCACACACTTTAGTAGTAGCAAACCTTAGGCAGATCAGAGGATATAAATCCATCCACACAAAATTTGAAATACTCTTTTTGTACAAATTGGCTAACATGAAGTGTACTAAACAACCGCTATAATAGACATGTAAAACTCAGCTGCTGCCTGGCTAGAAAGTGACAATGCTACCGGTTCAAAACATATTGCTGACAGATATAGGAATACCTGCAATGCCAGTAGAGAAATACTAGTGATGTTATTGAACAAGCTTTACTTTGATTTGCTGTCAGAATGTCCCAGTATTGGTGCAGAGCTTAGTGCCATAGAAGACATAGATAGCTGTAGCTCATGTAGACAGGTAAGCTTTGCTATAGAGTTTACCTCCAGGCAATGTTTGGTGCACAGAGGAAAAATGATGATGCATTGCTATAGGGGATTACATGGCTGATGGATATGTGAGTAGAAAGAGAAGAGGATTTATTCCCAAGTTGTTTCTGCACTGCTATACCAATCAATCCTTGGCATAAGAATTTTCTTATGAGCCAAGCATGTCCACATCTGCTCCTTAAGGAAGTATCCAAGGATTTTATTATTGATGTCTTATCCTCAGGATAGGACATCAATATCTGATGAGTGTGGCGTCAATACCCCACACCCCCTCTGATCAGTGTATCTCCACTGCTGACTTCAATGGGAGCAGTGCTCAGTAACCAGCTCCATCCACTACACATGATACATCGAACCATAAATAACAAAATCTTGTCCTCCATAGGCTTTCATGTAAAAAAAAAAAAAGTATACTTTGCATGTTATAGTATTGGTGTGGGCCACTATGTTAACCAACAGAATTGACTTAGAGCTAATTCTAATGGCGTCATCCTGGCATTCAACACCTTTAACACCTATACAGGGATCTGGACTTTGCTGCACGGGAGCCGCTAGGCTGCTACCTCCTGAAATATTCTCTGTGTGGACCCAGGGGCGTCAGACACTAGTGCAAAGCACCAAGGGGTCAGGCAGATTCCTAGTCAGGGACAGGACAAGGTCAGGGATGGTGGAGTACATGCAATACTGTAACAGATCTGAGGTCAGGGTTGGCAGCGTAGAATCAATATGGGTAACAGGCACAGGTTAGGACAAGTACCAAGGGGTCAAATATGGGTAAACTGACAGGTTGGTACAAGGGCAGACAACAAGATACAGAGCATTTAGCAGAAACTTAGAAAGATAAGAGATCTATTGCTCAGACACCCTCCCACAGGGGAAGGGGCCTGAAATACCTCTGGTTTGCCAGCCGGTGGAGATTAAGGTGCACACATACTGGCCCTTTAGGAGCCAGAGGGAGCATGTGCACGCTCCCAACAGGCACAGGAGGAGAGCCCATGCTAATATGCAGGACCAGAGGTGGGTCTGGACCGCTGGGTGAGTGGGACAGAGCAGCGGTGTCTCACAGCCACCACAGTAATAGTGCAGGATACTTTTTTTTTACTTTACTTTTCTATATAGTAAAACAGAGGTATGCCAATATATTCTTCATAAAAATAGAAGCCTATTGTAAGATTCAGTGTATGCACTGAGAGATTTCCCACTGCATGCACTGAAAGTGTTCACAAAACCTAACGTGAGATGAGCCTTACTAATATTTTTTTTGGAACAGAATAAAACTCATACCAATGATCTAAGATTAATATCCACCATAATTCGAACCTCCCACTACTGTCTTCAAGACTTTTCTCAAGCTGCACCAGCTTTCTCGAATGCACTACCCTGGAAAATTAAGTTAATTCCCAGCTTCCTTAGTTTTACAGTATCTTAAAGGGTCACTATACTTTCACACAGTTTTATTTAAAAGAAAATGGTGTTACTAGCAAATTTCTAAATCACTTCATTTAAAAAACATGCCTGTATCTACCTGAAAAAAAGCTATAAATGCATGGCCACTAGTAGTCTCACTTCCACCTAAGTTGTAGTCCACTGCCTGTTGTCAGGCAAGATTCTTCCCTGGTAACATAGACACAGAAGATGGCTGAGTGCAAGTAGGAGCTTTTCAGAACTAACTGAGATTGTGAGCCTGATAAAAAGAACTACTTCTACGCTGCTTAACATCACAGGAGCCTCCTGCTTTTCTGTAGGTATGAGTTATCCCTCCTTATCTGTTCTGTGGGCTCTGGAGCTGAAAACAAACATAGTGGAAAGTAAAGGAAAGAATGTCACAGCAGTACAGTGCTGGAATAATGGAGTCGCCCCCTGCTTCTGAGTGAAATGCATCTAACTGTGCAGCTGAAAAATAGAATATTAGGAATAAAAAATTAGGGAAACCCAAACATAACTGCTCCTTCACAGTTATGATTGTACAACGAACCACAGCCATTATGCAAACTTTTTTTGAAAACTCAGGTACGCTTTCAAAACACATCTTTTTAGACAGACTTATCATATTCCTTAATCTGACTCTTCCCCGATTAACCCCCTCCCTTGCCCCTCATTTTTCACAACCAGGTGCCTTCAATCAACAGTAATCCTCACAGATGGCTTAACCACTATAGAAAACAAGCACTTTTTATCTTTTGTGTCAAGCTTATTTCCTCAAAGATTGTAAGCTCTCATGAGCTTTTATTGTGGCATAAAAAAGTCGCTGATTATGGTGTACCAAAATCTGTGACTTCTTAAGATTCTCCGCACTTTTTCGAAGTACTAAGAAAAGGGGGCAGAGCTTCATGCATCCCGTTGAATTTAATATGAACTTCTCCAAAAATTGCTGAACTCTATGCCAACCTGTAGCTGACTTAGACGTCAGTGTCTGGCGCAGGGCTGAGATGCACCTAATATATTAAAATGCATCTGCATCTTAAATAATAAATAATATTAAATAATAATAGTAATAAAATAGATGCATCTCACACCAGTGCAGGGAGATGAAGACTGGTGTATGGATACCCCAGTCTTGATAAATGTTGCTCATTGTATTTGTCTAACTATATCTAAAATATCTTGATGCGGAGATCATGAAGTAATGACTGACTAAACTCCTTTAAATATGTACAGTATGAGCACTTGTGTATTGTGGCAGAAGGCACTGGCTTAGCTATGTTACACGTACACAGGAAAACTCTGGACAATGGTGACTTCCTTTAGGTGGGTATGTGTGGTTGACTGATACCTTTTAACTCACTTTTTTCTAACATCCTCAAACACTTGATATTTACTTTACCAAATAATATAAGAAAAATATGCAACTCTGCCAGCAAAATCATTAACTTGTAAAATTTCAAATGACCTCAAGATGGTGCTGCACTGCAGAAGTGTCATCTTAGTTTCTATGTTACCTATTGTTCTATGTATCCTGTCATGCCCTGAATATCTTTTAGTGATTTCCTATCTTCGATAATAAAGGCATATCATTATTTTATCATCCATGTGGGTACACTCCCTGGGACCAGGACCGATTCTAGCTCTTCTGCTGCCTGAGGCAAAAATTTGAATGGCTCCCCCCTCCCATTAAAAAATAGTATGAAAGTCAAGTAGCCACCAAACTCCGAGACTGTCCTGCCAGATCTGGGGCGGTACAAGTACAGATATTGATATCACCTGCAGTCCTATGTAACACCACAGGTAACACAGTGACACAGGTAACACAGTGATAAATCACTGAGTACAGATACTATAGTAGTATTACCTGCAGTCCTATGTAAAACCACAGATAACACTAGTGCAGATCATGTGGTAGTGTTACCTACATCCTTAGTGTGCCTCCCTGTCCCTCTCCTACGGGACTCCATGCTGGCGACGCTTCCTCCTTTTCCTTCTTCTTTTCCTTGCCCCGCACAGAACGTCCTGATGCAGCTGCGTCAAGACATAGGTACATTGTGAGCATGGTGACACACAGGGACAGACACATCTGTGCCCCTTTCACAGTGGTAATACCCTCTTTGTGCCCCCCTCGCAGTAGTTATTCCCTCTCTGTGCCCCCTGCACAGTAGTAATGCACTTTGTGGCCCCTTCACAGTAGTAATACCCATTGTGCCCCCTTCACAGTAGTAATGCTCACTCTGTGCCCCCAGTAGTTATGCCCTCTTTGTGCCCCCTTCACATTAGTAATGCACTCTGGGCCCCCTTCCCAGTAGTAATGCCCATTGCGCCCCCTTTATAGTAGTAATGACCACTGTGCACCCTTTACAGTCGTAATGCCCTCTGTGCCCCTTCACAGTAGTAATGCCCATTGTGCCCCCTTCACAGTAGAAATGCCCATTGTGCCCCTTCACAGTAGTAATGCCCATTGTGCCCCTTTCACAGTAGTAAAGCCTCTGTGTCCCCTTTATAGTAGTAATGCCCTCTGTGCCCCCTTTATAGCATACCTCCCAACTTTTGAAAAGAAGGAAGATGGACAACATATGTGGCGGCAAATTTTTTCCACCCTAGCCCACTCCTCTAACTCCCCCCAAAACATAACTATACACCTAATCCCACCCAGTCCCCTAAATGCCCCCACATAGTAATTATTACCCCTTTATGCCACCGCAAGTATTTGTGCCCACATTGTGCCCCCTTTACACATTATGTCCAGATATGTGCCCCCTCACAGTAGTTATACCAGATATGTTGCCCCCTCAGAGTAGTTATACCAGATATGTGCCCCCTCACAGTGATATTCCTAGTGGTGTGCCACCTCACAGTGATATGCCCAGCTGTGCCCCCTAACAGTGATATGCCCAGTGCTGTGCCCCCTCACAGTGATATGCCCAGAACTGTGCCCCCTTTCACTGATATGCCCAGTGCTCTGCCCCCTCACACTGATATGCCCAGTGCTCTGCTCCCACACACTGATATGCCCAGTGCTGTGCCCCCTTCACAGGCAGTTAAAAAAATAAACTCCATATACTTACCTCATTCCCCAGCGGCAACACCAATACCAGTCCACACACGGAGCTCCCGGCTGGCCCAGCCCCCTGTCCTGCCCCCTGCCCAGACCTGCAGTGTAGAGCGCACAGGGGCAGGAATGATGAAGCAGAGAGCTGACAGATGGTTCTTGCTTCATCATTACAGGCAGCTGTCTCTGCTTCCTATGAAAGCCAGGACACCTGCCAGAAAGCGGGACATACCTTCCCTGTACTGGGACAGCCACTGCAATGCGGGACTGTCCCGCCGGATCCGGCACAGTTGGGAGGTATGTTATAGTAGCAATGCCCTCTGTGCCCCCGTTATAGTAGCAATGCCCTCTGTGCCCCTTTATAGTTGTAATGCCCTCTGTGCCCCTTTATAGTAGTAATGCCCTCTGCCCCTTTATGGTGGTAATGCCCTCTGTGCCCCCTTTATAATAGTAATGTCCTTTGTGCCCCCTTTGTAGTAGTAATGCCCTCTGTGCCCCCCTTGTAGTAGTAATGCCCACTGTGCCCCCTTATGGTAGTAATGCCCACTGTGCCTCCTTTGTAGTAGTAATGCCCTCTGGGGAGGTTGTGCAGCTTAATAGGAACACTGGCAGCATCCACCATCAGTGTTTAACTGCTGTATGGTTGCCGCCCCCTCAAAAATACAGAAAACTGCCACCTGAGGTGAGATTCTCATGGCAGAAACTGCCCTGCCTGGGACTACCACTGATCCTAAAAATTAACCTGCTGTATCACATACCTCCCAACTGTCCCAGATCCGGCAGGACAGTCCCCAATTTCATCAGCTGTCCCAAGAGCGCTGGGGCGTGTCCTACTGTGTGTTTTGAGGACACAGATACAGCTGAATACAGTGGTGAAGCAGGAAGCCATCAAGTCACTTTTTCACCATGAGTAGGAGAGAGCACAGACAAGGGGAGGATGTACTCCATTTTTTGTGAGCAGCTGGCTAAGGGAGTAGTGCTATAATTCTGTATCCATGACTCTTAATCTGAATTGCAAGTAATTTTCATATTTTTTTTATCCTAACAGTACTGATTCATTTAACAAAAAAAAATTAGGCAGATGCAGCAGGAGCACAAAGCCGGCATGCAGAAGATGTGAAAGCAGATGTGGAAGTTGGAGGTGCTGCACTGCAAATGGATGCAGGAGATGTTGGACCTTCATGACCAACTAAAAAAGTTACCTTAGAGCCATGTTTGTAAATAAAATTAAAAAATTTAGTTCTAACGTGTGCTTCCGTTTTTTAATATTGTTTTGTTTTCGTGTAATTTTAAACAATAAGGTTGCAGTAAGGCCCCTTTAGTCCAGGGTCAAACTCATCAGGATCAGGATAGACAGCAGCAGGTAAATGGAACAGTGTAGTATAAGTTCTACACATAGCTTGGCCAAAATCATCAGGACAGACAGCAGCAGGTAAATGGTAATGGTGTAGTATAAGGCCTACACATAGTTCGGCCAAACTCATCAGGACAGACAGCAGCAGGTAAATGATAATGGTGTAGTATAAGGCCTACACATAGTTTGGCCTGTGTGCGTTCGTCCTTTGATGCAATCATGTGATTGCATCATGTGTTTCTTTATATGGAAGCGCTCATTAGTACCGAAGGACCAGGAAGCGGTAAACGCTCTGTACTTACCACTTCCTGGTCCTCGTCGGTCGGCTGTGCAGGGCTGCGCACAGCGTGGGGGCGCTCTGTGACATCATGCTGTGCGTGCCAGTTCAGAGCACAGTCGACTGAGGAGAGAGAAAATTGCAGGCGACGTCCAGGAGCAGGAGAGGTAAGTGGTTTTTTATTTTATAAAAAATGTGTCTGCTGGGGGCATAATAGGGGTTAATCATGAGAGGCATAATGGGGGCTAATTGGAGGCATATGGGAGCTAATTATAGGCATATGGGGGCTTATTATAGGCATATGGGGGCTAATGAGGCATATGGGGGCTAATTATGCATAATGGGGGCTAATGAGGCATATGGGGGCTAATGATGCATAATGGGGGCTAATGAGGCATATGGGGGCAAATGATGCATAATGGCTAATTATAGACACAATGGGGGCTAATTAGACTATTAGAGGCATATGGGGGCTAATGAGGCATATGGGGGCTAATGAGGGATATGGGCGCTAATAAGAGGCATATGGGCGCTAATAAGAGGCATAATGGGGGATAATTAGAGACAATGGGGGCTTATTAGGCATATGGGAGCTAATTAGGCATATGGGGGCTAATAAGAGGCATAATGTGGGCTAATGAGGCATAATGGCTAATAATGGGGGCTAATGAGGCATATGGGAGCTAATTAGGCATATGGGGGCTAATGAGGCATATGGGGGCTAATAAGAGGCATAATGTGGGCTAATGAGGTATAATGGCTTATAATGGGGGCTAATGAGGCATAAGGGCTGATATGGGGGCTAATGAGAGGCATGGGGGCTGATATGGGGGTGATAAGAGGCATAATGGGGGCTAATAAGAGGAATAATGGGGGCTAATGAGGCATAAGGGCTTATAATGGGGGCTAATGAGGCATAAGGGCTGATATGGGGGCCAATGAGAGGCATGGGGGCTGATATGGAGGTGTTAAGAGGCATAATGGGGGCTAATAAGAGGAATAATGGGGGCTAATGAGGTATAAGGGCTGATATGGGGGCTAATGAGAGGCATGGGGGCTGATATGGGAGTGATGAGAGGCATAATGAGAGGCATAATAAGTGTAATCCACAGATGCCCCCATAACAGTGTGTCTTCCATAGATCCACCATAACACAGCCTGCGCACTGACGAGAGACAGAAAGAAGGGGAATGAATCCGCGGAAGCAAGCAGAGGACGGCACAGCAGACGACTGAATAGCTTATTTTGTAAGTAAATTGTTTTATTATAAATGTATCCCTGCATACCGCAATTCTCTTGTATTTTGTAATCTTATTTATATATACTTATTTTGTTTTTGCCCCCCTGGATTCTGACCATCCTGCGGTCATTCTCTGTCCAAAATAGCTGGCACCCACTGGTGCAGCTATATCCCAAACAGGAGGTTTTTGTTGCGGTCATTTGGGTGGTTACGTCTGAATGACCCTACACCCATGTTTGATTTTTCTGACACATATTGACCACTATATCGCCTCCTCTACCATCTATTTTTTATGGTTATACAAGCCCCATCCATAGTCTTGTTATTTCCACATTCTCCCCTGATGATTTTCCTTCACGAATTGAAACGTGACACGTAGGGAGCACCCTCTTTAGGGTTTATTAGGGATTCCGCCCCAACAGGGTCAGGCATCCGGACGGGGACGCTCCTTGCGGGGCAAGTTCCCCGTATAGATAGGTAGGGCGTACTAGCCCCTGCCCCTTACTCAGGGTTGTCTAGGGCTAACTGACCCAACCACCCCATCATGTAAAGGGGCACCAACGCCTGGTACCTCCAGTATGGTGAATTATCTACACGGGTCCGTCCTCCTTCTCAAGAACCTTTGAGAGAACCCTTGATCTACATCCACAACCGGGTGAGAACGTTCCTGTTTTCTATTTTTACCATCTTTGCCATACTGATTGTTTGTTGTTCAGTCTAGGCCCGTAGGGCTGTTATTTAAGTATATGTTGCAGAGGCTCCTCCTCTAAGTGTCCACCTATTTTAGATTCGTTCACATTAAATGTTAAGTTTTACCCCTCTGTCCCCTAGGGGATCAGTACATTACTACCCCCCCATTTTTGACTGTGGTATCTTTGTGCCCCCCCTATATATTGTTCCTAGAGTCGCCACTGCTTACCCCACAAAACGAATGCAGCTCTGCTTCATCTTTGTGGACTTGACATAGAAAATCATGAAAAACGTACAGTAATCCGGTTCTACACAGTGCAGATGTCTGGAGGGGGAGAAGAATGCAAGGCTTCCAGGGAGAGATGGGGTAGATAGATTTATACATGTGGTCCATCCTGCTAGAATCTATCTACCCCATCTCTCCCTGGAAGCCCTGAAATGTTCTCACCCTCCAGACATCAAAATTGTATAGGACCGTATTACTGTACGTTTTTTATGAACCTACAGGATCAGATTTTCTATGTAAAGTCCATAAAGATGAAACAGAGCTGCATTTGTTTTGTAGGGTAAGTTTACCTGCAGTTCTATGTAACTTGAGAACACATGGTGGCTTCAGAACAGACCACAAACTCCACTCTGCTGGATGACAGTGTCGGTGCTCCTCGGTGCCTGTCAGCCCCTTCCTGGTGATGTCTGGCCGGGGCTGTGTGACACTACCCACGTGTATAGCCAAGCATCGCAGCTAAAGGCTTATTCAGCAGCCTGACTTGCGATCGATGATCCAGGCTGCACACTGGAGGCATCGCCGAGGGGAGGGGAACTGATCCTGGTGGCAGAGCTGGGAACACTGCCAGACCTTGGCTGAGGCAAGCTGGCTCCTCACTGGCTTCTGTGCTCAGACGGGAAGAGGACGGCTAGGTGCTACCGATGGCTGGAGCCCAACGTGTGTGCGGCGCTGATCATGTATGGGTGGGGCGAACGGCGGTACCCATGCCACCTTACAGACAAAAGGAGGATGAGAGAGCCGCTGCTAAACCCCGCCAGTCCTGCTGCCCTCTGTCTTGGAGGAATCAGCACATGGCGCAGCAGGCTGCGTTACCGCAGTGTTCTTCTCCAGACTTGATGTGCCCGATATGAAAACTGAGAGCAGACCGGTGCGGGCAGCGTGTGGAGCGCTATGTGTCCCGATTGGTATCTTAGAGGTCTATTTTCCATTATGGTTTAGTATGGAGGGCAGTGTCCAGGTATCACGCCGAGGACTATAGGATACACTATACTAGGGCTGAAACAATTAATCAATTGAATCGAGTAATTCGACACCAAAAGCCAATGTGGTCAAGTTCCCTTGCCATTTAATATAGACTGTTCCTACTAATGTTTATGCACTACTGTTCTAGCGCCCGTTTTTGTAACAGGCTTAACGACCTCCCGTCTGCCCGTTGACTATAAACGTCCGGGAGGTGGATCTCTATCTCTGAATGGACGTTTCTGAACGTCCATTCAGAGATGGCAGCTGCACGCTAATCGTGCAGCTGCACATCGGGTTGCCCACTGTCAGTGACAACAGGGCAACCCAGAGAGAAGGCAGGGACAGTTCTCAGGTGTCCCTGCCTTCTAGATCGCTGTATACACAGCGCTCAACGAGTGTACAGATCAGGAAGCGCAGATCAGGAAGCGCCATGTGACCGCCGGGGCCTGGAGATTGAAGGTGCTGTCGGGTCTTCTAAAGACCTCGATCAGCTCTGCACTGAGGCTGTACAGCATTGTATAGTGCTGTACAGCCTCTCTGGGGGGTGTATTTCCCCTGTAACTGGAGCTACTATGTCAGCCTCAGTTACAGGAGAAATCAATAGTGGAAAAAAAAAAAAAGTGAAGTTAAATGTCCCCCAGCGGTCTTGTCTGACCTTATGGGGGACGCAAAGTAAAAAATAAAAAAATAAAGTGTTAAAATAAAAAAAGGTAAGGAATAAAAAAAATTTTTTTTATAGAAAAATATTAATAAAATAGACATATTTGGAATTGCTACGTCCGTGATCCACCCAGTCCGATAAACAGCATACATTTTTTTTATAGACTGTGTCAAAAAAGCCATTTTTGTCACCTTACATCACAAAAAGTGCAACACCGAGTGATCAAAAAGGCATATGTCCCAAAAAATAATACCAATAAAACCGTCACCTCATCCCACAAAAAATGAGTATCTACATAAGAAAATCACTCAAAAAATTAAAAATATATAGCTCTCAGAACATGGACACATTAAAACATAATTTTTTAGTTTCAAAAATGCTATTATTGTGTTAAAGTTAAATAAATAAAAAAAAGAATACATATTAGGTATCGCCACATCTGTAACAACTAGCTCCATAAAAATATCACATTACCTAACCCCTCGGGTGAACACCATAAAAAAATAAAAACTGTGCCAAAAAAGCCTTTTTTTGTCACCCAACGTCACATAAAGTGCAACACCAAGCAATCAAAAAGGCGTATGCCCCCTATAATAGTACCAATAAAACTGTCACCTCATCCCACCAAAAATAAGACCCTAACTAAGATGTGGCGAAACCAACCTCGCCACTGGGTTTTGGAGGGGCCTGTTTGCCAGCCTCTTGCCCCAGGATTATGGGCCCTCTCATCAGCCCATGCTAAACTTTTGAACCCCTGGTCTAATTCGTGCCATTTTGGGATATGTTAAATGTCTATGTGTACTGTAAAGGTTGGGACATTGTATATTTGAGTAGTGATGTCTGTCCTATTGTCTCCACGTGTATATTGGCGATTTCCCTTTGTCCTGAGAGATAATTGAATTACTCCTCGGTTGTCTCCAGGACAGAAGACATTGTGTATTCTCCTGCCTGTGATGATTACATTAACCCGTGTAAGGTAATTGTATCACAGGCAGAGGAGAGGATTTTGTGTGGGAGTGTTTTACTGTATTGTACATGTTTATTGGTTGTTTTTACAAAACCCTGTGGGTGGTAACCTTGTTCAAAAATGTGTATAAGTCAATGCTTGTGTGTTCAATAAAGAGTTCCTGTTTTACCCTTCATCATGTTGAGGCTGGTGTTTGGGTAACTGATCGACACTGGGGATTGCTATACGCTGAAGATTTGCTATACTCCCTGGGCTATACTACTAGCTTTTGTAAGAGCTGTTCCTGCTCTCTGGATGTAGGAGAGGTTCACCCACTGGAGCCTGGAGCCTTGTCGTAGGTCCAGGGTGGGTAGGAGACGGTGAGACCTCAACCAAGCTTCGGCGGTTCGTGGGGTCTGTGGCGGTTATGGTGTCGAGTGGAGTGCTTGGAGTCCTCGGGAAGCACTAGGAGCATCCATCAACGGAGGTACCCGGTCAGGGTGCTAGGAGATCCATTACATAAGACAATTGGTCAAAAAAACAAAAAAAAACATGGCTCTCAGACTATGGAGACACTAAAACATAATTTTTGGGGTTTCAAAAATGCTATTATTGTGTAAAACTTAAATAAATAAGAAAAAGTATACATATTGGGTATAGCCACGTCCGTAACGAACTGCTCTATAAAAATGTCACATGAGCTAACCCCACAGGTGAACGCTGGAAAAATAAATTAATAAAAAATTTTTTGGTCACCTTGCCCCATAAAGTGTAATAATGAATGATCAAAAAATCATATGTACCCAAAAATGGTAACAATAAAAACATCAACTCTTCCTGCAAAAAACAAGCCCCTGCACAAGACGATTTGCATAAAAATAAAAACATTATAGCGTTCAGAATATGGAGACACAAAAACATAAAAAAAATTCAAAAATGCTTTATTATGTAAAACTGAAACAAACAAAGTAGACATATTTGATATCCGTGAGTCCGTAACAACCTGCTCTATAAAAATAGCACATGATCTACCCTGTCAGAGGAATGTTGTAAAAAAATAAAATAAAAACAGTGCCAAAACAGCAATTTTTTGGTTACCTTGCCTTACAAAAAACGTAATATAGAGCAATTAAAAATCATATGTACCACGAAATAGTACAAATAAAACTGGCACCTTATCCCCTAGTTTCCAAAATAGGGTCGCTTTTTGGGAGTTTCTACTGTAAGGGTGCATCAGGGGGGCTTCAAATGGGACATGGCATCTAAAAACCAGTTCAGCAAAATCTGCCTTCCAAAAACCATATGGCGCTCCTTTTCTTCTGCGCCCTGCCGTGTGCCCTTACATCAGTTTACAACCACATGTGGGGTGTTTCTGTAAACCGCAGAATCAGGGTTATAAATATTGAGTTTTGTTTGGCTGTTAACCCTCGATGTGTTAAAGAAAAAAATGGATTAAAATGGAAAATCTGCCAAAAAAGTGAAATTTTAAAATTGATCTCCATTTTCCTTTAATTCTTGATGAACACCTAAAGGGTTAACAAAGTTTGTAAAATCAGTTTCAAGTAACTTGAGGGGTGTAGTTTCTACAATGGGGTCATTTAAAGGGGATATCCACTATGTAAGCCCCTCAAAGTGACTTCAGACCTGAACTGGTCCTTAAAAAGTGGGTTTTGGCAATTTTCTTAAAAATTTTAAGAATTGCTTCTAAAATTCTAAGCTTTCCAACGTCCTAAAAAAATTAAATGACATTTACAAAATGATGCCAACATAAAGGAGACATATGGGGAATGTTAAGTAATACATATTTTATGAGGAATTACTTTCTGTTTTAAAAGCAGAAAAATAGAAATTTAGAAAATTGCTAATTTTTCTAAATTTTTTGTAAATTTGGGAATTTTTCATAAATAAAGGTGAAATATATTGACTCAAATTTATGACTATCATGAAGTACAATATGTCACGAGAAAACAATCTCTGAATGGCTTGGATAAGTAAAAGTGTTCCAAAGCTATTACCACATAAAGTGACATATGTCAGATTTGCAAAATTAGGCCTGGTCAGGAAGGGGGCACATGGCCATGATGTGAAGTGGTTAATGTGTAATATATATATATATATATATATATATATTTCAATAACAAGTTAATTGAATAAATAAATAAGAGGTTCAATAATTTTATGAAAAAATTGATAAATAATCTCATCGAAAAATAAATTAATCAATAAATAAATACATAAATAAATAAATGAATCGATAGAGAAATAGATCAATAAATTCATCGATAGAGAAATATATAAATAAATTCCTCGACAAATAAATACATAAATAAATTAATCAATAGAGAAATATATAAATAAAGTCATCAATAAATAAATACATAAATAAATGCATCAATAAATAAATACATAAATAAATTCATCAATACAGAAATATATAAATAAAGTCATCAATAAGTAAATATATAAGTAAATTCATTCAGAAATATATACAGAAGTTAAAAAACAATGATGTTTTGGAGGGAGAGCCAAGGAGAGGGATTGACAAGGGACCCTTCAACGCCCTGAACCGACCGCGGGGGCCAAGAAGTCGCAGCCGATCCAGGACTCATTTTCTATCCACGGAGTCTGTGGACAGACGGGTCCGCTTGTTGGTGACCACCCCACCTGCCATGCTGAATGTCCGCTCAGATAGTACGCTGGAGGGTGGGCAAGACAGTACCTCCAGTGCATACTGAGGTAGCTCACGGCAGGTGTCCAGCCTGGCAACCCAGTACTCCATGGGGTCGTCGGTGATCATGCTGTCGGAAGCATGTAGTCAGCCACCATGCGGGCCAGCTGCTGGTGGTGACTGCTGCTGCTGCTGCTACTGGATCGCGCAGGCTGGTAGAACAGCCTCATCTCACCCATATGATCACCTGCTCGGCTGGAGCTGCTTGGGCCAGCCACCTGCTGGGTGAGATGAGCCGGGAGAACTGGAGCGTGAGGCAGAAGCTTGGCATACGGGCATCCTGCCAGCTGTCTGGGATGAACTGCTCCAGTTTCCCCTTGCAGCGAGGGTCTAAAAGGGTGGCCAAACAAAAATCATCCCTCTCCTTAATTTTCCTGATCCGGGGGTCCCTCTGGAGGCAGCGCAGCATGTGGGAAGCCATGGGGAAGAGGACAGCCCGCTGTGACTCTTCTTGGCTGCCCGGGACCATGATGTCTTGGTCCTCCTTCTCCTGCTGCTGCTGCCTCTGGGAGTCGCCCCACCCCCGGACTAACAGTGCCCCCAGCTCTCCCTCCTGACCAGGCCCAGACTCCTGGATGTCAACAACCTCCTCAAAAAAATTCTTCCTCCTCATCCTGGGCCTGGTCTTGGTGGAGCAGTGTTGCCTCTTCTTGCTCCACCAAGGCATTCTCCCCAGCATCAAGCAGGCGTTCTAGTGTCCTGTCCAGCAGGAACAATATAGGGAGCACGTCATTAAGGCTGACATGCTCCCCGTTGACAATCTTGTTGCCTGCTCGAATGGGGCCAACATGTGGCAGACCTGGCTTATCTGCCACCACCCCGCATTGATGATGTAGGGGAGTGGGTGTGATGGCCCGGAAGTGCTTAGGTCCAGCAGGTACTCTTTCACCGCCTATTGCTGCTCCCACAGCCTCTCCAGCATGTGGAGGGTGGAGTTCCACCGCGTCACACTGTCCACAATCAGCCTTTAAAGTGGCAGGCTGTTGTCCTGCTGCAGTTTGGACAGGGACGCGGTGGCGGTTGGGGAGCGTCGGAAGTGGCTGGCAATCCTCCGTACCCTTTGCACAATGTCGCTCATCCTTGGGTATGTGCGTAGAAACTTTTATACTACAAGGTTGAGGACATGTACCATGCAGGCACGTGTGTTAGACTGCCAGCATGAAGGGTGGCGAGGAGTTTGCTGCCGTTGTCACAGACAACCATACCTGCCTGGAACCTTCGGGGTGTCAGCCACTTGTGGATCTGAGCCTGGAGGGTGACCAGAACATCAGTTCCAGTGTGTCTCCATTCCCCTAAGCTCACAAGCTGGATCACGGCCTGGCAGCGGATGTGCCCCAAACTTGTGTAGCTACGGGGACGCTTGCTGGGGGGCTCAGCAGCGGTGGAGAGAGTGGCTTGAGGGAGAGCAGCAGTTCTCCCCTGGACACCCCGGGGCGGCACCACAAACTCAGATGCCACTACATCTGATGATCCCTCCCCAGCGCCTCGGAGGGACACCCAATGGGCATCCCTGCCCATGTCTGCAGGTCCAGGCATCCATTGGGAGATGCACCCTGTCGCTGACAGCATGATCCAGCGACAGGGTACATTCTGCACAATGTGCTGGTGTAGGGCAGGGACGCCGATCCTGGAAAAGAAATGGCGGCTGGGGACATGCCATCTGGGTTGGGCCTGCTCCAACATCTGCCGGAATGGATTGCAGTCCACAATATTGAAGGGCAGCAGATGTTGGGCGATAACCCTTGGCAGGAGCCCATTGAGTGAACACACCCGGTCCCTGGGTGCGTAGGCCGTGGTGCGTTCAAATGCCGGCAACCGACGGCTGGCGCCGGACGGCAGTGCAGGTGACAGAGGAGGGTGCAGAGGAGGCAGAGGTCAGGTTACCAGTACTAGTACCTCTAGGAGAGAGAGTGGGAATGCATTGTTGGAAGGGGGTGGGGTGGGTGCAGGACAGTGGCAGGAGCTGCTGTCCCCTGCGCACTGCTGCTGGCACTGCTGCGACCACCCTGCATCTGGTCCCACTCCCGCCAGTGGTTGCTTCTCAGGTGCTGGGTAAGGGCAGTGGTACCCAGCTGAGCAACTGACCTCCCTCTCCTCACCCTGGCATGGCACAGCTGACAGATGGCAATTAGTAACATAGTAACATAGTACATAAGGCCGAAAAAAGACATTTGTCCATCCAGTTCGGCCTGTTATCCTGCAAGTTGATCCAGAGGAAGGCAAAAAAAACCTGTGAGGTAGAAGCCAATTTTCCTCACTTTAGGGGAATAACAAATTCCTTCCCGACTCCAATCAGGCAATCAGAATAACTCCCTGGATCAATGACCCCTCTCTAGTAGCTATAGCCTGTAATATTATTACACTCCAGAAATATATCCAGGCCCCTCTTGAATTCCTTTATTGTACTCACCATCACCACCTCCTCAGGCAGAGAGTTCCATAGTCTCACTGCTCTTATTGTAAAGAATCCTTTTCTATGTTTGTGTACAAACCTTCTTTCCTCCAAACGCAGAGGATGTCCCCTCGTCACAGTCACAGTCCTGGGGATAAATAGATGATGGGATAGATCTCTGTACTGACTCCTGATATATTTATACATAGTAATTAGATCTCCCCTCAGTCGTCTTTTTTCTAACGTGAATAACCCTAATTTTGATAATCTTTCAGGGTACTGTAGTTGCCCCATTCCAGTTATTACTTTAGTTGCCCTCCTCTGGACCCTCTCCAGCTCTGCTATGTCTGCCTTGTTCACTGGAGCCCAGAACTGTACACAGTACTCCATGTGTGGTCTGACTAATGATTTGTAAAGTAGTAGGAATATGTTCTCATCACGGGCATCTATGCCCCTTTTGATGCAACCCATTATGTTATTGGCCTTGGCAGCAGCTGCCTGACACTGTTTTTTGCAGCTTAGTTTGCTGTTTATTAAAATTCCTAGATCCTTTTCCATGTCAGTGTTACCGAGTGTTTTACCATTTAGTATGTACGGGTTACTTGCATTATTCCTTCCCATGTGCATAACTTTACATTTGTCAGTGTTAAACCTCATCTGCCACTTATCTGCCCAAGCCTCCAATCTATCCAGATCTCTCTGTAGTAGTATACTGTCCTCTTCAGTGTTAATTACTTTACAAAGTTTAGTGTCATTTGCGAAAATTGATACTTTACTATGCAAGCCTTCTACAAGATCATTAATAAATATATTGAAGAGAATAGGGCCCAATACTGACCCCTGAGGTACTCCACTAGTGACAGTGACCCAATCTGAGTGTGTACCATTGATAACCACCCTCTGTTTTCTATCATTGAGCCAGTTACTTACCCACTTACAGACGTTTTCTCCCAGTCCAAGCATTCTCATTTTATATACTAACCTTTTATGTGGTACAGTGTCAAATGCTTTGGAGAAGTCCAGATATACGACATCCATTGATTCGCCGCTGTCAAGTCTAGAACTTACCTCCTCATAGAAACTGATTAAATTAGTTTGGCATCACCGATCCCTCACGAAGCCATGCTGATATGGCGTTATTTGCTTATTTCCGTTAAGATGCTCTAAGATAGCATCTCTCAGAAAACCTTCAAACAGTTTACCCACAACAGATGTTAAACTTACCGGCCTATAGTTTCCAGGCTCTGTTTTTGGACCCTTTTTGAATATTGGCACCACATTTGCCATGCGCCAATCCTGTGGGACATTCCCTGTCAGTATAGAGTCCGCAAATATCAGAAATAAGGGTCTGGCTATGACATTACTTAATTCCCTTAGGATACGGGGGTGTATGCCATCCGGTCCTGGCGATTTGTCTATTTTGATATTTTTAAGTCGCTGTTGTACTTCTTCCTGGGTCAGACAGCACACTTTTAATGGCGAATTTATTTCAATATTCAGCATTTCATCTGACAGTTTATATTCCTCAGTGAATACACTGGAGAAAAAAATATTTAACCTTTGCTTTCTCCTCGTCGCTCTCTACGACTCCCCCCTCATTACTCTTTAAAGGGCCGACACCTTCAGATTTATACTTTTTAACATTTATATAATTGAAGAACATTTTAGGGTTAATTTTACTCTCTTTGGCAATTAATCTCTCGGTCTCTAGTTTGGCCGCTTTTATTTGTTTTTTACATGCTCTGTTTTTTTCCTTATAGTTTTTCAGTGCTTCCGTGCTACCCTCCTGTTTTAGTGTTTTATATGCTTTCTTTTTGTCATTTATTGCTTTCTTTACAGTTCTGTTTATCCACATTGGTTTCTTTTTGTTCCTTAACCTTTTATTCCCATACGGTATGTACCTCTCACAATGAGATTTTAGGATGTTTTTAAAGATATCCCATTTTGTGGCTGTATTTTTATTTTTGAGGACTTTGTCCCAGTTAGTTAGGCCTATGGCCTCTCTTAGTTGGCTAAATTTAGCTTTTTTGAAGTTTGGTATTTTTGTTCCTCCCTGTAGAAACGCTCTTTTAAATGATAATTGGAAGGTTATTACTTTATGGTCACTATTTCCCAGGTGTCCCCCAACCTGCACGTCTGTTGTTCTGTCAGGTCTATTGGTTAATACTAAGTCCAGTATGGCCGTCCCTCTAGTCGGGTCCTGAACCAGTTGGGAGAGATAATTGTCTTTGGTTATTGCCAAGAATCTGTTTCCTTTATAAGATATACAAGATTCAGTTTCCCAGTCTATATCTGGGTAGTTGAAGTCCCCCATAATAACCACCTCATTATGATTTGCCGCCTTGTCTATCTCGTTTAGTAGTAGATTTTCTGTGGACTCTGGTATATTAGGTGGTTTATAGTAAACTCCTATTAGTAATTTATTGTTGTTTTTAGCTCCATGTATCTCTACCCACAGTGACTCCACATGTTCATGTCCCTCACTTATATCTTCACGGAGTGTGGGCTTTAGACAGGACTTTACATAAAGGCAAACCCCTCCCCCTCTCCGGTTTTGACGATCCTTTCTAAACAGACTTTAACCTTGTACATTAACCGCCCAGTCATAGCTATCATCCAGCCATGTCTCAGTTATTCCCACTATGTCATAGTCCTCCTCACACATCACTAATTCCAGTTCACCAGTTTTATTAGTCAGGCTTCTGGCATTAGTATACATACATTTGAGAGGTTTATGTATATTTTTTACCCTACACCTTTCCTTCTGAACTGTTCTAGTCCCTCCTTCCATTCCTCCCCCAGTCCCACTACCTTGCCCCCGGTCTCTATCTGCACTATCTTCCCCTTCTATAGTGTAATTACCCTCCCCCCAGTCCCTAGTTTAAACACTCCTCCAACCTTCTAGCCATCTTCTTCCCCAACACAGCTGCCCCTTCCCCATTGAGGTGCAGCCCGTCCCTACGATAGAGCCTGTAGCCGACAGAGAAGTCGGCCCAGTTCTCCAGGAACCCAAACCCCTCCATCCTACACCAGTTCTTGAGCCACTTGTTAATTTCCCTAATCTCCCGCTGCCTTTCTTGTGTGGCCCGTGGTACAGGTAGTATTTCGGAAAATACTACCTTTGAGGTCCTTGCCCTAAGCTTTTGACCTAAATCCCTGAAATCATTTTTAAGGACTCTCCACCTACCCCTAACTTTGTCATTGGTCATTGGTTCCGATATGGACCATGACCGCTGGATCTTCTCCAGCCCCTCCCAGTAATCTGTCAACCCAATTGTCTGATCATCTTCTGCCAGGGTGAAGTAAGCCCAAACAGGCGACTTACGCACCAACCTCCTGTCAGATGAGGTGGTGCTGGCTTGTGCCTGTTTGGGCTCGGTGTGCACAGGTGGAGGCGGCACCTGCTCCTGCTGTCACCTCCTGCTGCCATTACCAGTGGAGCCCCTGCCACTGGGCTCCCTGGTGACCTGGCGCACATGTTTGCTTCAGGTGCCTACCTTACTTATCAGTGCTGCTGCTGCTGTTACCTGACAAGGGAGGTGGCACCCATTCTTGGTCACCCTCCTCTTCGTCGCCTGCATTGTCAGACCCAAGGTTGACCAGTGGTGGACTGAGGGGAACAGCAGACGTGAAGCCCCTGACCTGGCTCCGCTGTCCCCCGGCTGACGCCTGGGTCTGACTAGGTGCGGGGGTTCTGTCGCTGAAACCACCCGCACAAGTTGGAAGGGATATTACTGGGGTACTGACAGGTGGTACCCCCTCCTCCTCCATCCCTTCCAAAAGGTCCTGAGACTCCGGACCAAGCTGCAGCTCACTCTCCTGCATTACCTCCCCCAAGATGTCCCTGTCGCTGTCAAACAGAAGCAGGGACGAGTCTTGGGGGCTGGTCCTGCAGGAGGCAGAGAGCTGCTGCTGCTCAGAGCCGGGGAAGAGGACTCCGTGCTACTGGCTTGTGTCACAAAAGACACAACTGCCTCGGCATCCTGAGATGAAATGGGGCGGCTGCCAAGCCCCAAAAAAATCTCTGATGAGGCGGACGCCCCTGCCAGCTGCGCCCATCCGTGGATAGAGGAGCGGCCCCATGCTGGCAGCGATCCAGCACTGGAACCGACTCCCCTACCACAACCATGGCTGCTGGCACGCTCACATCCACTCATGATCAGCACACAATGTTTTTAAACACCAAAAAAATATAGAAAGAAAATAAAGAGGGAATTTGGGCTAACTTTATTGGGTTTGGGATAATGGGGCAAAAATGAAATAAAATAGACACAAAACCCTAAGACAATGACAGAAAACCAGATTTTTTTTTTTTTTTTCACAGACGAACGACGCTGACAATAATCCCTCCCTAGCACACGAAACCCTAAGACAATGACACTAAAACAGCAAGCAAAATACTTTTTTTTGTTTTTTCAATGAAGAACGACACTGACGCTAATCTCTCCCTAGCACATCACACCCTAAGACAATAACACTAAAACAGCAAGCAAAATACTTTTTTTGTTTTTTTTCAAAGACGGACTATGCTGACAATAATCTCTCCCTAAAACACGAAACACTAAGGGCTGTTTCACACGAGCGGATGCCGTGCGTGACATCCGCTGCGTGAATGACAGCCAAGACCCGATGCGGACAGCAGAAGCACGGAGCATTAACATGACTGATAATGCTCCGTGCCTCTCTGTGACCTCTTTACTACGAAATCACAGTGAGATAAAGTTGTCACTGTAATTTCGTAGTAAAGAGATCACAGAGAGGCACGAAGCATTATCAGTCATGTTAATGCTCCGTGCTTCTGCTGTCCGCATCGGGTCTTGGCTGTCATTCACGCAGCGGATGTCACGCACGGCATCCGCTCGTGTGAAACAGCTCTAAGACAATGACACTAAAACAGTAAGCAAAATACTTTTTTTGTTTTTTTTCAAAGACGGACTACGCTGACAATAATCCCTCCCTAGCACACAAAACCCTAAGACAATGACACTGAAACAGCAAGCAAAATACTTGACTAACTAAGCTACACTGAATATCTCCCACTAACTATCTGTATTATATAATATATATAAGCTAGCTAATGTAATGTATGACGACACATCAAATCACAACACCCCTCTCTCTCTCACAACTGCAAAAAAACTGCAGAAAATGGCTGCTGGGGAGGTTCTTATATAGTAAGGGGTAGGCAACTTTCCTATTGGTTGCTATGGATGTTGCTAAGCTCTGACAAAGATATTGCAGCCTTCTCGTTGGCTCACAAGCTAGAAGCAGGGAGGGATCATGTGTGATGGTAAAAAAAAAAATCTCTAATATTCGCGACTACGAATATATAGCGCTATATTCTAAATATTCTCGAATTCTCGATGTGACGTTATTCGCGATAAAAATTTGTGATGCGAATATTCGCGCTCAACACTAGTAGTTATCCCATGGAAGTGTTCTGTGTGCTCACCCAGCAAATGTTTGCCATGTAACACTATTGCTTACTGAATGTCATGTTTCAATGAGGCCATGGATGCATTACATAGTATTAACTGATACATAGGCTTTACCATTCTACTGTGCAGATGGTCAAAAGGTATGTAAGCTAAATTTAAAGTACATGTAGTATTTTAAAATTGTATAATTTCCTTTTATATAAATACTTAAAAAATAATAATGAATACCCCTTAAGGGGCCAAAACTTATGTTAGGGGATGAAAGGGGACTGGAAGGGATTGTTCATGTATAGATAGGCATTGGGTGGAGTTAGAGGTGTGGCAACCAACCATCTGATTGTGCAAAGAACTGTAGCACAATCCCGTTCACCTCAATGTGACCACTCTATACTGTAGATCCCTTCCCACCAAGTTGCTCGGATGCCGCTGTGCAGGGAAAAGACAGTGAAGTGGATTGGTGGAGGTCCTAAAGATCGTAAAGTGATGGCACATCCCAGCAATATGCCATAACTTTCTAAGATGACAATATTTATTCAATTCTGTTATTATTTTTTATTATTTGATGAAATCATAGTTCATAGAAAGGACTACCCTTGAACATGATTGTTCTCAGTCTACATATAGAACTCATTTGCATACAAAGTGAAATAATGTTATAAATAATTTGCATGACTTATTTTGTACAGCCTGTATATGTAGATTTAGTCTATATTGAAACTGTAAAAAGGTGTTCAAAGGTAAGAGGTGTGAGAAACGCATATTCATTCAGTTGTGCCCTGTGTCCTCCTAATAGATAAAACCATACCCAGCCCTTGTGTGTGCAGACCATACATAGTAATGACTGAATAATGCGACCCTGCAGTGAATACCTAGGAATAATCAGTGCCAGCATTACTGAAAAGACTGACATTTGCACTGCCTAAGGCAACATTCATTTCCCAAAAGAAAAGTAATGTCTAAATAATGTTTAAGGCAGTGTGCCCATCAAGCAGTATGAAAACTCACACTAACCAATGCATGCTTGCTTTAATACATAACATTATATATACAATGTATACTGTTTTTTTTAATCATTTTATGCTGCTGTTGTTTCACATCGTAATTGAGTAGGGTTTTGGTTAGCTCTGGGAGGTGTCTTGTGTAATGTCTCACATAAGATTCTCCTTTTGCAGTACCCCAGATGTGGGGGTATCTGCAAAGTTAGTTTTTTATGTAATGTTTGTAATGCTAATGTAATGTACTACACACTGTTCCGGCATGAGCCAGGATTTGGGGGGGGGGGGGGGTGGTACTATCTTGCCTTAATCGGTTTGAGGAGACTTATAGGCCATACATGCTCCTCTGGAATTCTGTGAAGAAAGGTAAGCAAATGTGCTCTTTGCTCTGCACTGAATAGGCAATCACCCTGAAACAGCTGTCTGCAGATGAGGTGCTGGCTTATTTAATATCTGTGCCATGTCTCAAGGCCTATTTAAGGGGTCGAACATTGACTTATAGTATAGCTGCCTTACATCAGGTGACAATAGAGGCAGAGCATGAGCCAGGCATGGCCAAAGTTAACCATCCTGGACCAGCTCTCTTTGGAGCTTATGGTGTGGGCTGGCTCCACCCCCTGGTTCCAAAATATTCCAGTCAGTGTAGTTTTAGAGAGGGAGGACGTAAGGAGAAGTCTCCATATGCTCCTCACCTCTAGACTCCAGTTTCAGACCCTGGAGCCCTGTCAACTCAATGAGCTCCAGGAGATGAATGCAGGCAAGAATTAAAGGAGAAGGATTTGCATGGCTACATAGAGAGAGAGAGAGAGAGACAGCAAGGTAGCCAACCCAGCTTAACCTCTTAAGGACCGGGTTTATTTTCACCTTCAGGACCAGGACATTTTTTGCAAATCTGACCAGTGTCACTTTATGTGGTCATAACTTTAAAACGCTTTGACTTATCCAGGCCATTCTGAGATAGTTTTTTCGTCACATATTGTACTTCATGACACTGGTAAAATGGAGTAAAAAAATACCAAATTTGCCAAACATTTTGAAAAATTTCCAAGTTTCAATTTCTCTACTTCTAGAATACATAGTAATACCTCCAAAAATAGTTATTACTTTATATTCCCCATATGTCTACTTCATGTTTGGATCATTTTGGGAATGATATTTTATTTTTTGGGGATGTTACAAGGCTTAGAAGTTTAGAAGCAAATCTTGAAATTTTTCAGAAATTTTCAAAAACCCACTTTTTAAGGACCAGTTCAGATCTGAAGTCACTTTGTGAGGCTTACATAATAGAAACCACCCAAAAATTACCCCATTCTAAAAACTACACCCCTCAAGGTATTCAAAACTGATTTTACAAACTTTGTAAACCCTTTAGGTGTTCCACAAAAATTAATGGAAAATAGAGATACAATTTCAAAATTTCACTTTTTTGGTAGATTTTCCATTTTAATAATTTTTTTCCAGTTACAAAGCAAGGGTTAACAGCCAAACAAAGCTCAATATTTATGGCTCTGATTCTGCAGTTTACAGAAACACCCCATATGTGGTCGTAAACCACTGTACGGGCACACGGCAGGGCGCAGAAGGAAAGGAATGCCATACGGTTTTTGGAAGGCAGATTTTGCTGGACTGTTTTTTTGACACCATGTCCCATTTGAAGCCCCCCTGATGCACCCCTAGAGTAGAAACTCCAAAAAAGTGACCCCATTTTAGGAGCTACAGGATAGGGTGGCAGTTTTGTTGGTACTATTTTAGGGTACATATGATTTTTGGTTGCTCTATATTACACTTTTTGTGAGGCAAGGTAACAAGAAATAGCTGTTTTGGCACCGTTTTTATTTTTTGTTATTTACAACATTCATCTGACAGGTTGGATCATGTGGTATTTTTATAGACCAGGTTGTCACGGAAGTTTTACATAATGATTTCATTTTTGAAACCAAAAAAATCATGTTTTACTGTTTCCATAGTCTGAGAGCCATAGTTTTTTCAATTTTTGTGCGATTATCTTGGGTAGGGTATGATTTTTGTGGGATGAGATGACGGTTTGATTGGCACTATTTTGGGGTGCGTATGACTTTTTGATCGCATGCTATTACACTTTTTGTGATGTAAGGTGACAAAAAATGGTTTATTTAGCACAGTTTTTATATTTTTTACGGTGTTCATCTGAGGGGTTAGGTCATGTGATATTTTTATAGAGCCGGTTGATACGGGCGCGGCGATACCTAATATGTATACTTTTTTTTTATCTATGTAAGTTTTGCACAATAACAACTTTTTTAAAACAAAAAAAATAATGTTTTAGTATATCCATATTCTGAGCCATAGTTTTTTTTATGTTTTGAGCGATTGTCTCAGGTAGGGGCAAATTTTTTTGCGGGATGAGGCGACGGTTAGATTGGTACTATTTTGGTGGGTATGCGCCTTTTTGATCGCTTGCTGTTGTACTTTTTGTGATATAAGGTGACAAAAAAATGGTTTATTTAGCACATATTTTTTATTTTTTACGGTGTTCATCTGGGGGGTTAGGTCATGCGATATGTTTATAGAGCCAGGCGATAGGGACGCGGCGATACCTAACATGTTAATTTTTTTTAACTTTATTTGGGGAAAATTACTTTTTTTGTTTATTTTTACTTGAAACTTGAAATTTTTTGGGGGGGAAACTTTATTTTTTAAACTTTTTTTTTTCACTTTATTTTTTGTCCCACTTTGGGACTTCAACTTTTGGGGGTGTAATCCTTTACAATGCATTCCAATACTTCTGTATTGGAATGCATTGGCTGTATGAGTAATACAGTGAGTATTACTCTTACAGCTTCCGGCCTGTGAGATCCAGGGGGCTGGCTCTCACAGGCTCGTCACAGGAAGGCAGCGCGGATGCCTCAGGAAGGCATCGTGCTGCCTTCCATGCCATCGGGTCCCCCCTACAGCCCCACAGAGACCCGATGGCACTGCCGCCCGCCGCACCAGGTAAAAGCCGCAAACCACAGGTCTGAATTGACCTGCGGTTTGCGGCGATCGCCAACACGGGGGGGTCACGGGACCCCTGCACATTTAGCCAAGGTGCCTGCTCAATGATTTGAGCAGGCACCGGGTTCCGATTACCGCGGTGATCGGAAATACATAGAACGTACCGGTACGTCCTGTGTCCTTAAGGATCGGGACATCAGGGCGTACCGGTACGCCCTATGTCCTAAACAGGTTAAAGCATTCCAGACCCTGCTGCTGCAAAGGGGAAACAAATTCAGACACCCTATACACTTCATACTAGTGGACACTACAGTCACTTCCAGATTGTAGTTGTTAGAATAGTCAGAGATCCCAGTAACAGATTTTACCAAAAGAAGGAGTAACGAGAGGGCCATTGCTGCAATATGCTGCCTTGACATCTAAACATCTGCACTTATTCAGATAACTTCTGGATGTACTACAACTTCTGTTGTGCACACAGTAAAGAGAGACTTTTGCTATATTCAATCTGGCCTGGTCTCTGACTCTTAACACCATATGCTGGCCATTGCATTTCCATGACGTGTCCTGCCTAGCACCTGCATGGACATTCACACCAGGCATCCCCGAACTACCATCTGTCAGGGAGCCCACGGCTCCAGGGATTTTCCCAAGGGAACAAAGGTTGCCCCTCCTTCACTGCATTGACCACAGGGAGCAACAGCCTGAGGGAGTACACTGTGACACATCATAATCCGGGCACTACCACTCCCATCCTCTGCTCCGGTTCCTCAGGGGCTCGCTGCACTTGCAGATGTGTGGCTCAAAGAAAGTCTTTAGGGTGTTGCTCCCTGGGAAAAAGCTTGCTCATTGTTATTTTTCTCCACTCTGGGGGATTGCCATTTTGGATTTAAATTATATGTAACAGCGGTTCCTTATGTCAGGCTACAATGACTGTATGGGATGTGCAAGGTAGGCATCTGCTCCAGATGCATTTGGTAAATTATTGAACATGACTATGAGCCCTTATTGGTTGCTGGACATGCATAGTGCTGTTTGAAAGATGCCAGTATGGCTGAACAATAGACATCATGTGCACATTCATCCTTTTGAGGTCATTACCTTGTATAAATTTGAATATAAGGCTATGTTTGTAATGTATGAATGTATTGCAATGAGGCATTAGGGGGATTTTTGGGAGTATAACTTTGATCTTTGGTTAGTCATCAGTGTCCAATTGGTTGGGGACCCTGTGGACTCAGCAGAGAGAGGAGAATCAGCATCTTCATTGTTTTCACAGACACAGTGGCCTGTCCATATGTGTGGCTAAGGATAAGCCATCTGTGTTTTATTCTTGGAAACACATTTAAACCCTTCCTGCATTTGGAGGTAACTGTACATCCATTTTAGTGGTGCCACTTAAATGGGTTGTCCCATTCAGCATGTATGGCCTTGCACTAGGATATTTCATAAATGCCAGATAGGTGCAGCTCCCTGAAGTGAAGGAGGGCATGGTGTTCATGCCTGGTGTCATCCCCATTTACTAATATGGGAGTTCCATAACTAGCCGAGGGAGGATATTCAACTATTTTCTGAAGTCACATAGCAGTGAATTGAGATCAAGCTGCACAAGCATGGCCACAGCTCTGTTCACCACTATGGGATCTGTATGAAATAGTATAGCCAGTGCTCACCTATTTTTGGAACTCCCATAGTTGTGAATAAAGGGTGGCAATGCATGCGCAACTGTTCTTCCTTCACTTTAGGGCTCCATTCTGGAGATAGGAGTAGGTCCCAGAGGTAGAACCGCACCTGTCTGACATTTATAGCAATATGCCATATTTGTTGAGATAGGACTATCCCTTTAATAGTAACAACATTCCAGGCCATTGCAGGAGGATGATGGCTGAATATTACAGCTGACACCCACTGCATCTCCTGTACCAGGGCCGGACAGGGAACTTAAAGTGGCCCTGAAAAAAATACTAAAAGTGGCCCCGTTTTGTAGTCGGGTCCAAATTGATGGAAGGCAGGGCCAGCAATACCATATTGTGGCACATTGTACCACCCCAACAGAGCCAAATACCACAGTCCATCATAAAATAAAACAAAATACATCCCCAAAAACTTCCACTGGACGACTGTGATAAGGGCCCAGGCGGCCCCCTGGGCATCGGCCCACCGGGAAATTTCCCTGTAAGGTCTATGGCCAATCCGCCCCTGTCCTGTACCCATGCCATCCAGTAGATATTACTTAATGCCCTTTGTTCTTAACCCTTTAGATGCCAATGGTGAATAGCTACCACAGCATCTAGGTGGTTAGACATGGGGGGGGGGGGAAAGCTGTCTCTGTCACCATTTGTGGAGTGGTGGTCATGCATGCACACTACCACTCCATTCTCATGGGGCATTCCCGCAGCTGGGCCCCCAACAATCAGACAATTATTCCATATTCTGTGTATTTCTAGTTGAAAAAAAACCTATAAACACATGTGTATATGCCATTAAACTGTTTATGACCTCTGTTGACATGACTTCTTTTTGTTCAGAAAGCTGGATTATAATATGGATAGTTTGGGTGAGTGCCTGGGATCGGAGGTCTAGGGTCCTATGGCCATCCAAAGTACCATAATAGTATCACGGTCGGCGTGACTATCACATACGTGACACAGAGGGAGGGAACAAGGAAGGCCCTGCCCAAGTGAGAGGGAACGTGGTGACCCCTGACTCACCTAGCGGTTGGCACCTGGCTGCCCTGACATCCCTAGACGGGTTCCTCACCCGTACGCCGATCACGAGCCTAAAGCCCTGGTTTTCCCTAAGCTGAGCCCTAGATAGTGAACAGGGCGGTGGGAACACTAGTCCGCACCACTAGCTCTAAAGTAAAACACCAAGGGAAGGACAGACAATACAAACTCAACATATAATCCCAGGTGGGCGACAACAGGAGACAGCAAGAAGCCCAACAGGGATCCGGAGGGTAGCACTCTGGAACGACAACCAGGATTCACAACTCCAGTGGGTCAGTATAGATGTCCAGGCAGGAAGCTCTATAACTGGCAACTAGAGAAGAGTGAGGGGAGAATATAAGGAGGTTGGGAGTGGCAGACAAGAAACAGCTGAGGAGGAGAAGCTACGGATCCCTGATTGAGACAAAAAGGATAGCAAGGCAAACACAGAAAACAATCACTAAGAAACAACGTGATCTTTAGATATAGAGCGCGCAGCCACCCGCTGCGACCTCCTGACCCCGGGTATAGCGGAGTCAGACGTGGCTCTTGATACCCTCGTGACAGTACCCCCCCTTTCACGAGGGGCCTCCGGACACTCAGGACCAGGTCTCTCCGGATGAGAGGCATGGAAAGCCTGAATTAACCTGTTGGCGTTTACCTCTGACGCTGGAACCCACATTCTTTCCTCGGGACCGTAACCCCTCCAATGCACCAGATACTGAAGAGAGCGGCGGACCCGACGAGAATCAACAATTCTGGCTATTTGAAACTCCAGATTACCATCCACAATAACAGGAGGAGGTGGCAGCGGTGATGGTTCTAGAGGTGGAACATACTTCTTGAGTAACGATTTATGGAAGACGTTATGGATCTTAAAAGTCTGAGGTAGCTCCAGGCGAAAAGCCACAGGGTTAATGACGGCTACTATTTTATAAGGACCAATGAACCTAGGGCCCAGTTTCCAAGAGGGAACCTTCAACTTAATATTCCTAGTAGACAACCACACACATAGTCATTCACCCCTAGGTCCGGACCTGGCGACCGTTTCTTATCGGCCATGCATTTATATTTACCACTCATCTTTTTCAAGTTAACTTGCACCTTCTGCCATACCGAAGAAAGAGATGAAGAAAACCTTCCCTCTTCGGGAACCCCAGAAGACCACCCCTCTTTGAAAGTACAAAATTGGGGATGAAAACCGTATGCACCAAGGAATGGTGACTTGCCAGTGGACTCCTGATAATGATTATTTATGGCAAACTCAGCTAACGGTAAATATGATGACCACAACTCTTGGTTTTCAGACACAAAACACCTTAAATATGTTTCTAGGTTTTGGTTGGTACGCTCAGTCTGTCCATTCGACTGAGGATGGAAAGCTGAGGAAAAGGACAAGTGTACCCCCAAACAGGAACAAAAAGCTTTCCAAAACTTAGAAATAAACTGGGTTCCCCGATCCGAAACCACATCGGAAGGGACCCCGTGAAGCTTCACGATTTCACTGATAAACACCTGAGCAAGAGTTTTAGCATTAGGAAGTGCGGGTAGCGCAATAAAGTGTACCATTTTGCTAAACCTGTCTACTACTACCAAAATAACTGTTTTACCCGCAGACAACGGTAAGTCAGTGATGAAATCCATTGACAGATGTGTCCATGGCCTATTGGGGATAAAAAGAGGCAATAAAGACCCTGCTGGACGTGTATGAGAGAATTTCGCGCGTGCACAAGTAGAGCAAGTAGACATGAAATCCATTACATCCTGACGCAACCTTGGCCACCAAAAACGACGAGATAATAGCTCCAAGGTTGCTTTACTACCCGGGTGCCCAGCAAGTGCCGAATTATGATGTTCTTTTAATAATTCAAGACGCAGGTTTAACGGTACAAACAATTTCTCTGAGGGGCAAGAGGCCCTGGCGTCCCCCTGGGCCTCTAACACCTTTCCCTCTAGAACAGAGTGTACAGCAGAGACAACCACTCCTCTTTGTAAAATAGGTACCGGATCACTAGCATTACCCCCTCCAGGGAAACTACGAGATAACGCGTCTGCCTTGGTATTTTTTGCCCCAGGACGATAGGTGATTACAAAGTTAAATCTGGTAAAGAATAGCGACCACCTAGCTTGTCTAGGGGTGAGACGCTTAGCCGATTCTAGGTACAGAAGGTTTTTGTGATCCGTAATCACCGTGACGGGGTGGATTGCTCCCTCTAAGAAGTGACGCCACTCTTCAAGCGCCAGCTTAATCGCCAACAGTTCCCTATTTCCAACATCATAGTTCTTCTCTTTAGAAGATTATTTTTTGGAAAAGAAAGCGCAAGGGCGCCATTTGCTAGGAGACAGACCCTGAGACAATACAGCCCCCACTCCCACCTCTGACGCATCTACCTCAACAATAAAAGGCTGGGAGACATCAGGTTGAATTAGAACAGGTGCCGAGGTAAACCTCTCTTTTAGAGAGAAAAATGCATTTTTAGCGGCGTCAGACCATTTAGAAAAATCAGTCCCCTTCCTAGTCATGTCGGTAAGGGGTTTAGCGATCACTGAATAATTTTTAATGAACTTTCTATAGAAATTTGCGAAACCCAAAAACCGTTGTAGGGCTTTAAGGTTCTCAGGAAGATCCCAATCTAAAATTGCCTGGACCTTCCCAGGATCCATACGGAAACCTGAAGCAGATAATAGATATCCCAGGAACTGTATTTCCTGAACGGCGAAGACACATTTTTCAATTTTCGCATATAATTTATTCGTCCGTAGGACCTGCAGTACTTGCCTGACATGCACCTCATGTGTTTTCAGATCAGCCGAATAAATTAAGATATCATCTAGGTATATGACTACAAACCTGCCGATGAGATGACTAAAAATATCATTAACGAAATGTTGGAAGACAGCGGGGGCATTGGTCAGACCGAAAGGCATAACTAGATTTTCATAATGCCCCTCAGGGGTGTTAAAAGCTGTCTTCCACTCATCCCCTTCCCTGATACGAATCAGATTGTAGGCCCCCCTAAGATCAAGTTTGGAGAACCACCTAGCACCCGCAATCTGATTAAAAAGGTCAGGAATGAGAGGAAGAGGGTATGGGTCTCGGATGGTTATCTGGTTTAGCTCACGGAAATCTAGGCAAGGACGCAGGCCCCCATCTTTCTTTTTAAAAAAGAAAAACCCTGCAGCCACGGGTGAAGAAGAGGGTCTGATGTGTCCCTTAGCCAGACTCTCGGAGATATAATCTTTCATGGCTTGTCTCTCGGGACCCGAAAGATTATACAACCTGGACTTGGGTAATTTTGCACCGGGAATCAGGTTAACCGGGCAATCATAAGGACGATGAGGTGGTAGCTTCTGACAAACCTTTTCAGAAAAAACGTCCTCAAAGTCCGAAATAAATGTAGGTAGGGAAGCTATGGAGGCGATTAAGCAATTGTTATTTAAGCAATTCTCTCTGCAATGCTCACTCCACTCCAATATCTCCCTGGCCTGCCAATCCACCACTGGATTGTGCGCTACCAACCAGGGAAGACCCAATACCACAGGAGAGGGAAGGCCCTCCAGAACGTAACATGAAAGACACTCATTATGGTGGTCCCCTACCCGAAGGTGTAAATTATGAACAATGTGGGTGAGGTTTCTCTGAGACAGAGGAGCCGAATCTATAGCGAATACGGGAATAGGTCTCTGCAGCGTACAGAGAGACAAACCCATAGTGCGGGCAAAATGGGCATCTATCAAATTTACCCCTGCTCCACTGTCTAGAAAAAAAGAAATAGACTCCGTCTTAACACCAAAAACAATAACCGCTGGTAACACAAATTGAGATGTTCGTATGGAGGAAACGTATACCCCCCGGCTGACATCCTCCGCACAGCCTGGGGTTAGTAGTTTTCCGACGGTCTTTTGTTTTTGAGAAAGGAGGGACAGACATTAATGAAATGACCCTTCCCCCCACAGAAAAAACAAGCCCCCCCCCCTACGGCGAACCTCAGGAGGACGGACCTGACGAGAAGTTCCGCCTAGCTGCATAGGCTCATCTAAGTCAGTACAGACTAATTGTTGCTTGGGAGAGGTAACCAATTGCTCAGGAATTTTCGATCTCTCCCTAAGACGCCTATCTATTCTGATAGAGAGGGACATAACAGCATCAAGGGAAAGGGGGGTCTCATACAGCGCCAGTGCATCCTTAACCCTTTCAGATAACCCAGAGCAGAACTGACTCCTGAGAGCCGGGTCGTTCCACTGAGTATCCGTAGCCCACCTACGGAACTCTGAGCAATATTCCTCTGCTGACCGATCTCCCTGTAGGAGTCTCCGTAACTTCGACTCAGCCAGCGTGACTCGGTCAGGGTCATCATATATGAGACCCAAAGCCCCAAAAAATCCCTCCACTGACCGGAGAGCCTGGGAACCAGGGGGTAACGAGAACGCCCAGGATTGTGGGTCCCCCTGAAGCAGGGAAATGACAATCCCAACCCGCTGTTCTTCATTACCTGAGGAGTAAGGGCGCAACTTAAAGTATAATTTGCAGGCCTCACGGAACGTTGCAAATTTGTCCCTTCCCCCAGAAAATCTGTCAGGAAGAACAACCTTGGGTTCTGTAACAACCTGGTTACCCATAGCAACCGCTGGGGGTGCGGTCTGCTGCATTTGCTGCTGTTGTTGGAGGACAGACGCCTTCAATCCTGCCACCTCCAAAGACAGGCCTTGAAGCTGTTTTGCCAAGGCAGCAATAGGATCCATATTGGATTCTAAGTAGAGAAAAAAAAAACAACAAAAAGAATTTTTTTTTATTTTATTTATTTTTTTCTCAAAAAGTAAAGGCCAGTTATAATATCACGGTCGGCGTGACTATCACATACGTGACACAGAGGGAGGGAACAAGGAAGGCCCTGCCCAAGTGAGAGGGAAGGTGGTGACCCCTGACTCACCTAGCGGCTGGCACCTGGCTGCCCTGACATCCCTAGACGGGTTCCTCACCCGTACGCCGATCACGTGCCTAAAGCCCTGGTTTTCCCTAAGCTGAGCCCTAGATAGTGAACAGGGCGGTGGGAACACTAGTCCGCACCACTAGCTCTAAAGGAAAACACCAAGGGAAGGACAGACAATACAAACTCAACATATAATCCCAGGTGGGCGACAACAGGAGACAACAAGAAGCCCAACAGGGATCCGGAGGGTAGCACTCTGGAACGACAACCAGGATTCACAACTCCAGTGGGTCAGTATAGATGTCCAGGCAGGAAGCTCTATAACTGGCAACTAGAGAAGAGTGAGGGGAGAACATAAGGAGGTTGGGAGTGGCAGACAAGAAACAGCTGAGGAGGAGAAGCTACGGATCCCTGATTGAGACAAAAAGGATAGCAAGGCAAACACAGAAAACAATCACTAAGAAACAACGTGATCTTTAGATATAGAGCGCGCAGCCACCCGCTGCGACCTCCTGACCCCGGGTATAGCGGAGTCAGACGTGGCTCTTGATACCCTCGTGACAAATAGTTATTGCACTTTGCAAATTTATTCAGATTTTTTTTCTACAAATCACAGCAAAAGCAGTGGCAAAACATCTTTTGTACAATGATTTCTGGTTGAAAGATTTGATGCACATCATGGTTTGATTGCTATTTTTGCATGAATTGCAGCAAAGAACGCAACAAAACTGCTTTGCGCAATTATCAGCACGGCCTATAGAAGGGCCTGTACATTTTCACTTGACCATATGAAGACCCTATTGTGATTGAATGGCATATGCGCAAGTCCTTAAGCCAGAGAGTATGGTAGAGACTGAAGTGCAATGGCTACTGGGAGGTTTAAGGTGGATTTAGATGCACCAATAATCATCCAGATTATATGGACTGACCTATCCTGGGAAGGTCATTCCCAATCATCTGGCCGTCTAACTGTGCCGCCGATCACCCAATGAATGAGCGAAACGTTAGTTCATCGGGTGATCCTATCGTTCATGCAGACACCACCGATCATGACTTCTGAGCAGCAGACTGTGTGGTCTAAACAGCGATCTGCTGCTCAGAAGCCATGATTGGATCCCTCATCCTCATACTGTGAAGGAGATCACTCTCCAGCTGATCTTTGACCAGTCGAATTCCGCCACTCAGTCAGCCCATCTAAATACACCTTCAAATGGTTATATGGATTCTAGAAGGCCATATATTGTCACAGCTCAGAGGGGAGAGCACCCAGGGAGCAGAGGATTTTCTACTGTTTAAGTGTATGGGCACTGGTCTGGGGATTGTTTTAGTTAAAGGGGCCTGGTCTAGGGTCTGAACTCTGAATTTATTTAGTGGTTCTACCCTGGGTCTGTAATTAGGGGATCTGGGCTCTGAATTTGTTAGGGGTTATGTATTTCTTTAGGAGGGATATATTCTTGGGTCTGTATTTAATCTGTTGTGTGAACTAATTTGTGTTGCTGTAGAGGCTGGGGATGGCTGTAGATATGAGAGGTATAAGATGTCACAACAGCAAAGTGCAGATATCAGAAGTTGTCATTGTGATCTCGGCCGGATGAAGAAGAGAAGAAAACAAAACAACTTCAATCAGGAAAGATATCACCTGTGAGTCCCCGGATTTATACCTCTCCTGACATGTCTGTTATAGGGCCCTTTTACACAGGCCGAGGATAGGGGCAATTATTGGAACAAGCATTCTGGATAGTTGGCTTTTCTAAAGGTAGTTTCCCTATACAGTCTGATACTGTTAGCGTTGGTTGGATACTGGCAGTGGGCAATACTAGCACAAAAATGTGGTATTGATTATAGACATTGCAGGGCAGCGCTGGGAAAGTTTTCAGAACAACCTAGGGCCCATGGTCTACTTATGCTTCTTTCACACTGACAGCATGAGTCCGTCAGGCTGTTCCGGCAGAGAACAGCCTGCCATAGCTTTCTGAATCGAACGTTGTCGGACATTACTGGAATGCCCGCCGACCCCAATAACTATAATAGGGTCCAGCACGAAGTGGTATTTGTCCAGCCGATCCCCGCCATATTTGCCAGGTAGCGGACAGATCTTTGCCGAACCCTACTATAGTCAATTCGGCTGGAGGACATTCTGGTAATATCTTGCAATGCCAGGTCCAGATAGCTTAGGCAGGCTGTTCTCTGACAGAAGCCTGCTGGAACTATGCCGGCAGTGTGCAACGAGACTTAACTCAACACTGACAACAAAGATATTTTGACAACATTTAACACAATTGCTTGCTTAACTCCCAAATATATATTTTACCAGTATCCAAACATTCTCCTAAAGTGAGATATCGAACCTCATAGATATATTTCTATTTGCTGCCATTCCCAGTTCCTAAACATTGTAAACTGTCAAATATGACAATAAAATCTATATAGGATGATTATATGAGAAATAGGTAGTATATTCAGACATTGTAGATATATGCAAAGTAAACTGAATTTGATTACATTGCTGGATTACCATATACTTTTGCATAGAGAACATTGTAGAGTATGCTAATAATCATGAAAAACCTGGCTTGTTTGAAACCTAGAGAAACTCGGACAGATAAAACAACTATTTAAAATTAAAGTGCTTCAAAAGATCACAAATATATATACAATTGTGAAGATTTAAGTATATCAATAAAACGTTGTTTAAAGGGAACCTGTCATCAACTTTATGCTGACCTCACTGAGGGCAGCATAAAATAGTGACAAAAATGCTGATTTCAGCTGTGTGTCACTCATGAGCTAAAAGTAAGTGGTTACTGAGAACCAGCATCATAATCACTGCACTCTAACCCATCTGCTGATGATTGGCAGTTCTCTCCTAGAGAGAAAGGGAGAAAACCAGGTAGAAGATCAGTCATCAGCAGGTGGGCAGGAGAGCAGGAATTCATGAATAACCAGGACTCTTCTCAGGTGGCTGTGACTCTTTTCCAGGCCCAGTCTGCAATGATTATGATGTTGGTTCTCAGTAACCACTTACTTTTAACTTTTAAATGACAGACCGCTGAAATCAACTCACCTGTGTGTACTTTATTCTGCCGTTAGTATGGGCAGCATAAAGTTGATGACAGGTTCCCTTTAAACCCATTGTCTAGTCTGGGTATTTGTGTGATCAAACTGGATTATGAAGCAGAAGCCAAGATACCAGATTTGCAAGTATATGGTCAGATTTACCATACAGCTCAGCTGAAGAAGAAATAACCTTATCTACTTCTTAGTGTAAAAGTCACAGCACGGTTATATGTGCAATTTACTGCGTTCAGCTCAGTGAATGGTTATTATTTGACGGGTTTCCAACAGCTTAGTCAGTAAGAAGAACAGTGCTATCTCAAGAAATCCTCTTATCTTCACTGAGGAGGACAATCTGATTAACAAAAGCAACTTCCTCCCTGGCAGAGCAAGACAGGGATACCCAATGGAAAAAGAAATGAGCATTAGTGTAGGCAAAGCCCGTGCTGACTAATTGAAGGTATTTGTTTAGGCTTTATTGGCAAAATTGTAATATATACAGTATATATGACCATGACCGCCTCACTGGCCTCAGCGTTGTATGGCACCTGACCGCTGAGGCTGGTGATTTCTGCATGGATCGTCACCATTGCAGCCACAACACTACATAACTGGCTGCAGTGTGGGGGAGAGGAAGGGGTGGAGGCACTGGATTGGAGAGCCCAGGGTGTAAGTTCATTTATCAGTTTATCAGGGCCGAGGCTGTTTCCATAAATTAAAAAAAGTGGAAGATCCCATTAACCGCTTTGCATGCTTTAATGTACTTGTATGTAAGAGGTGTGCTAGGAGTATATGGAGTGGGCTCAGTAGCTGAGCCCGCTCCATACACTGTGGCTGCAGGCTGTATTGTACAACTGACATCCACCTGCACTGGGCAGGATTGGAGATGACTACTATCCCGGCTGTTTAAAGGGGTTCTCCAGGCTTTTAATATTGATGACCTATCCTTAGGACAGGTCATCAATTTTAGATCAGCGGGGGATCCGACACCCGAAAACCCCGCCGATCAACTGTATGAGGAGACGGGGCGCGCACAGTGTACACATGCATGTCTATGGCAAAGCAGCAAGAGCAGGAAGAGAAACGGGAGACAGCACGTGCACACTGCGCGTGCCGTCTCCTTATACAGCTGATTGGTGTGGGTGCTGGGTGTCATCAATATTAAAAGCCCGGAGAAACACTTTAACTTTCATGTTCTATGGTATCTGAGTAGTTATAAAGTAGAAGGGCGGTTCCTATGCCCCCTGATTGACTACCTGTTGCCCAATTCACAGGGTACTGAATGTTTGTCATGGCAGTCGGAGGGACTCAGGAAGGGTGAAAGAGTATTTCTTTATTATTGCATTATACTTATTTTGAGCTAAAAATCATTTTTTCAATTGGTCTTTATGGATATGGAATCCTTTTTTGTGTACAGAGCTGACATGCTCTACTAGCTGCCTGTAGATTTTCTCTCTTTTCCGTCAGTTGAGGAGCTGACGGGCTCCTTATCTCTGCCCTCAGACCTTATAAACACTCATTAAAGCTCAATCATTATCTTACTGATAAGATGTGGCTTAAATAAGTGCTTATGACCTCTTAGTAGTTTATAGATAAGGGTAATTAGATGACCAGCACAAAGTGAAAGTGAAAGTACCAGTCACACAGTTAGAAAAACTGTTAACCCTTTGTGACTGACCAGCTCAATATTTTTAAAAAAGGCCTATTAAAAAATATGATTTTTAGCCAAAAATAAGTTAAATGCAATCAGAAAATAATTTACTCCAAAGGTTTACATAGCCTTTAAGTCCTCCAAAAAAGCTAAAACAGTGTAAAAACATTTAAAAACATAAAAAACACAAATATAACTAAAAGATAATTGGCATCTGAAAATGTCTGAATTATTTGTATTTACTAGCATAAGTTGGTCATATCATTTTTGTTGCATAGTTTTCCAGGAATGTCTCCGCCAGATTGCAACATTACCTTGGCTTGCCCGGTCACCAGATTTATCACCAATCAAGTGCTTATGGGACCAGCTGGGACGCCAGCTTCAGCAACCTACAAGTGTGCAGGTGATACCATACCATACAGAATCTGTATCTCTCCATGACCAAACATATTTCATCTTGTATCTAGGCTAGAGGTGGCCCAACAGGGCACTAGAGCCTCCTTTCAACTGGACAGTTTTCCCCAATAACCTTATCCTTTCGCTCTGATATTGTAATCACTTAGGCCCCTTTCACACGGGTGAGGTGAACGCATTGCACCCGCACAGAATCCTGACCCATTCATTTCTATGGGGCTGTGCACACGAGCGGTGATTTTCACGGATCACTTGTGCGTTGCGTGAAAATCGCAGCATGCTCCTCTTTGTGCGTTTTTCACGTAACGCAGGCCCCATAGAAATTAATAGGGTTGCGTGAAAATCTCAAGCATCCGCAAGCAAGTGCGGATGCGGTGCGATTTTCCCGCACGGTTGCTAGGTGACGATCGGGCTGGGGACCCGATCTGTATTATTTTCCCTTATAATGGTTATAAGGGAATATAATGGTTATAAGGGAAAATAATAGCATTCTGAATACAGAATGCTAAGTAAAATAGGGCTGGAGGGGTTAAAAAAATAAATAAATAAATTTAACTCACCTTAATCCACTCTCTTCTGTCTTCATCTGTGAGCAATAGGACCTTTGATGACGTCACTGCGTTCATCACATGGTCCGTCACATGATCCATCACCATAGTGATGGATCATCTGACGGATCATGTGATGAGCGTAGTGACGTCATCAAAGGTCCTATTCCTCACAGAACAAGACAGAAGAGATGCCGGCTGCGCGAACAAGTGGATTAAGGTGAGTTAAATTATTTTATTTTATTTTTTAACCCCTCCAGCCCTATTGTACTATGCATTCTGTATTCAGAATGCTATTAATTTCCCTTATAACCATGTTATAAGGGGAAATAATACAATCTACACTACAACTAACCCAAACCTGAACTTCTGTGAAGAAGTTCGGGTCTGGGTACCACAGTCAGTTTTTTATCACGTGCGTGCAAAACACATTGCACCCGCACGATAAAAACTGAACATCGGAACGCAATCGCAGTCAAAACTGACCGCAATTGCGTTCCTACTCGCGTGGGTTTGCCGCAATGCACCGGGACGCATCTGGACCTAATCCGGACACGCTCGTCTGCAAGGGGCCTTACATATGTAATAATTGCATTCATTCTTATAAAGTTTCATTTGATTCCAACAACTCATTCTTGGTGCTTTATTTTTTTTCTCATTGAGTGTACTGTAATTAAAGGGAATGTGTGCTAATATTAGCTGTCAATGAAGCTGATACACTTCACAAACTACTACACAACATGGTTACAGAGTTGATTCACTCATAATCTGTTCAAAGCAGGATTTAAACTTTTCACCTTTAGTATGAAGTAAAGCCCCAATCTTATGCTGAACACAAGGACATTCCTGACTTTTCAGATATGTAGAATGCAAATTTACATATTTGTGACATAATGGGACATGAAGATGTTGATTCAGCATTATTTCTGTTCACATGATGCCTTTAAAGGGTACCTATCGGAAATGCTATTATATTAGCTTTTTACATACCGGTAACCTAGGTATTTGCTTACACCTGTATAAACACATGGTGCCAGCTTGTATAACACATGGTACCTACTTTTGGAATTCTCCTATAAAACAGCTACCCACATTATAGCATACATCTGTATATATATTATTATACAAAAAAACATACAGGTCTGACACAAGTGGAAGCTCTTGCAGGTGGAATGTAGCATTACATGGCCCCAGGGGCCAACCGTTGATGTGACTATCGTTAATTAACACTGGTAACATCAGGTACCTGTGTATCCTGCCAGTGGCCACCCCCCTGGATTCAACTGTATTGCTGTCCTCAGGAATGCAATGCAGTTGAATACTGTGGCAGGGAATGGGAGTCGTGACTCAGACAAATTTTGGTTTTCACAAAGTTTGCTGCTTTGGTTTTAATGTTGGCAGTTTGCATTAACTCTAGATTGTTATAAAGAGCGATTAGATGGATTGCAATTAATTGTAAAGTCATTTCTTGCCATCAAAATTAACTTAAAGGGATTGTCTCACTTCAACAAATGGCATTTATCATGTAGATAAAGTTAATACAAGGCACTTACTAATGTATTGTGATTGTCCATATAGCCTCCTTATAAATTTTTCCTTTTCCATTGGATTATACATTGCTCGTATCTAGTGGTTACAACCACCCTGTAATCCAGCAGTGGTGGCCGTGCTTGAACACTATAGGAAAAAGTGCCAACTCATATGCATTCCCATGGTCCTGGCCAACAGAGAGGCCGTCACTTCTTCCTATAGTGTGAAAAATAGGAAGAAAAACGGCTGGCACTCACTATGTGGTATCACATCAAACAACAATTTATTAAAGCTGTATCGCTATTTAAACAGTAAAATACATATTCGATAAAAACAAAATAGTTAAAAATCCCCCTAAAAAAATAAATAAATAAAAAACAATATACTGTTCAATTGGATCTAAAACCGCACAAGAGTAAAGTCTCTTCAAAAGATATGATGTTTCTTTGTCTGTTTGTGCAATATATGTCCAATTGAGTATAACAGGAATACTGTCGTTATAAATGCAATAGGAAATAAAGCCAAGTCCCCACGCTGTGTTGGTAACTGCTGGGATATAGTCTCTACTTGTCTATGGTTCACTTCAGCAGTTGTTGTTTAAATAGGTTTCAGTTTTTGGATATATCATTCCTTTGCAGGGTAATAATGTAGCTTACCCACCAGGACGAAACTCCGGCTGTCTACTTCACTCGCCGCCGCTTGCTCTCGGCGTCCCCCGCTCTCCGTTGTTTGGCAAGTGATGTACCTGGGTTATCGCGGGATTTAGCAATTCCAATCCGAAGATCTGGTGAGAGCAGAGCGGAACTCCGGCTGTCTGTTTAGTTCGCCGCTGCTAACTCTCGGCGTCCTCCGCTCTCCAATGTTTGGTACGTGATGTACCTGAGTTATCGCGGGATTTGGCAATTTCAATCCGAAGATCTGGTGAGAGCTGTAGAATAAGTATATGAGTGGAGCGCTCCACTTGTAAAAAATACTTCAAATTTCGTTGATCATATCCAGAAGCTCCTTATTGGCAGGGATATAACGCTAAACGCGTTTCGAGGACTTCAATCCTCTTCATCAGTAGCTATATCCCTGTCCTTGAATCTCCTCCTTTTATATCCTCCTCAGCAATCTCCAAAATCTGGGCTGGAATTATTTTTCCTCCTGATGCGGTTTTTGATGCGTTTCTGATGCGGTTTTGAAATCGCATATGCGTTTTTTGCAAAATCCAAACCGCAACCTGTTGTTTAATATAAATCTACCCAAACGCAGTCATTTATCAATATAAAAATACATAATAATAGTCAATATATTAAATTTATAAAAGTTGTAAAAAAACTGATTTCAATGCATCCCAGGAGATCAGAAGTTTATGCATAATCAAATATATAAAATAATGTATAACAAATATGAGCTTGTTCATGACGTCTGTATAGTAAAGGGCCTCATCCTCCGTAAATTCTATTCTTATCTCTCTTACGATATTGGTATTCATATAGGAGAGTGATGTCAGAGGTAGCGTGCACATCAAACAGGAGGGAACCACAGTGCCACTAAATGGCCAATCATGTGATTCCCAATTGGATGAGGGGCACACTACCTGATCTATAAGAACCCAAAAATTTCCAGTTCAGCGTTTAAGCCCGCTGGTATCAAACTTCCAAAATTGTATATTTGTTTGGATTCTGCCCTAGACATCCGTTCTATATGGTTTCCACCTCTCCAATGTTTGTCAATTTTTTCTAGAGCTACAAAGGACAGACCTGTCGGGTCCTGTCCGTGAGCTTCTTTAAAGTGCCTTGAGAGTGAGTGTTTATCGTACCCCTTCTTAATGTTGGAAATGTGTTCCGATATCCTCACTCTCAAGGCCCTTTTCGTCCGTCCAATGTACTGTCTTGAACACGGACATTGTGCCAAATAGATCACGCTCACAGAATTGCATGTCAGGAATTGTTCAATCTCCCACACAAAAGAATTTTGTGTGGAAGATACCGTCTTAGTATTCCTAGGGATTCTTGTAATTTTGCAGCAAATGCATTGTCCGCATTTGTAAAAACCTTTCAGATTAGTTAGTCTCCCGGTATTAAATGTAGCTCTCTTTCTTGTTTTAATCGATGGAGCTACTTTTATCCCTAAATTGGCGGCTCTAGTATATATTATCTGTGGTTTAGTTGGCATCAACCTCCCTATTGTTTTGTCTAGTAGTAGATGATGCCAATGCCGTTTAATAATTTCTTCCACTTTTCTTCTTTGTGTTGTGTATGGAAGAATAATCCTGAATTGGGAGTCTACTTCATTTTGCTCTGCTATTTTGACAGTTAATAATGAACTCCTTGGTAGTTTCCTGACTTTTTCCAATGAACATTCTAGCAAATTAGTTGGATATTGTTTGGCCAGGAATTTATCCCTCAGGTGCATTGCTTCTAATTCAAATTGGGCCTCTTCGGTACAGTTCCGTTTTAATCTACGGAACTGTCCGAAGGGTACGTTTAGCAGCCAATTGGGCAGATGACAGCTAGAATGCAGGATAAATGCATTCCGGGCAGAGGGTTTTTGATATGTCTTACAAATATATTTATCTATATCCCTGCCAATAAGGAGCTTCTGGATATGATCAACGAAATTTGAAGTATTTTTTACAAGTGGAGCGCTCCACTCATATACTTATTCTACAGCTCTCACCAGATCTTCGGATTGAAATTGCCAAATCCCGCGATAACTCAGGTACATCACGTGCCAAACAACGGAGAGCGGGGGACGCCGAGAGTTAGCAGCGGCGAACTAAACAGACAGCCGGAGTTCCGCTCTGCTCTCACCAGATCTTCGGATTGGAATTGCTAAATCCCGCGATAACCCAGGTACATCACGTGCCAAACAACGGAGAGCGGGGGACGCCGAGAGCAAGCGGCGGCGAGTGAAGTAGACAGCCGGAGTTTCGTCCTGGTGGGTAAGCTACATTATTACCCTGCAAAGGAATGATATATCCAAAAACTGAAACCTATTTAAACAACAACTGCTGAAGTGAACCATAGACAAGTAGAGACTATATCCCAGCAGTTACCAACACAGCGTGGGGACTTGGCTTTATTTCCTATTGCATTTATAACGACAGTATTCCTGTTATACTCAATTGGACATATATTGCACAAACAGACAAAGAAACATCATATCTTTTGAAGAGACTTTACTCTTGTGCGGTTTTAGATCCAATTGAACAGTATATTGTTTTTTATTTATTTATTTTTTTAGGGGGATTTTTAACTATTTTGTTTTTATCGAATATGTATTTTACTGTTTAAATAGCGATACAGCTTTAATAAATTGTTGTTTGATGTGATACCACATAGTGAGTGCCAGCCGTTTTTCTTCCTATTTTATTTATCTTCTTGGACTGATCGAGTGAGCAGTCTTATCGGCTAGAGCACCCCTACCCTACTGAGGAGGGTGGTGAGCTATCCACATATCTTTCCATTTTTATAGTGTGAAAAAGCATGGCCACCCGCTGCTGGATTGGAAAAATGAATTAAGGAACCGGAAATCTGTATGCAAAGGATACTATTTGTAGACGGATCCGGATACGGAGCAGTCTCACAAATGTATTGCAATACCGGATTCGTCTCTCCGGTTGTCATCTGAAAAACGGATCCGGTATTTATCTTTTTCAAATTTTTAAAGGTCTGCGCATGTGCAGACCGCAAAACAGGATCTGTTTTTCTGGAACACTTAGGGATCGATCCGGCATTAATGCATTTCAATTTTTGACGGAGAAAATATCACAACATGCTGCGGTATTTTCACCGTCCAAAAACCGTACAGTGACTAAACTGAAGACATCCTGATGCATACTGAACGGATTGTTCTCCATTCAGAATGCATTAGGATAAAACTGATCAGTTTTTTTTCCGGTATTGAGCCCCTAGGACAGAACTAAATACCGGAAAAGTTAAAAAGGTAGTGTGAAAGTACCCTTAGAAGATTAAACTGGTTGCTTTAAAAGGTGTAGTGATGCTTGAAATCATTGGCTTCTTCTGTTAACCATGGTTACCACCAAGAAAACATGTGCAGTCATCTTTGCTTTGCATCAAAAGGGCTTCACAGGAAGGGACATTGATACTTTTAACATTGCACCTAAATCAACCATTTATTGAGGCTTCAGGCACCAAATGAAGTCCAGTAAGTTCCAGGACTGTCTCCCAAATAGGTTTGGGTCACCACCAGTGCAGAGCTTGGTCAGGCAAGACAGCAAGCACAGATTTTACTTAAGAACACTGCCATGAATAAACAATAGTATGAAAACACCCTCCAGCAGCAACATCTCCCAATGATCCAGGAGCAATTTGATGATGGACAATGCTTTTTCCAGCATAATGGAGCACCATGTCACAAGGCAAAAGTGATAACTATGTGGATCGGTGAACAAAATATAGAAATTTTGGTTATATGGCAAAGAAACTCCCCAGATCTCAATCCCATGGTGAACAAAATATAGAAATTTTGGTTATATGGCAAGGAAACTCCCCAGATCTCAATCCCATGGAGAGCCCATGGTTAGTCCTCAAAAAGTGGATGGACAAACAAAAGCACAGAAATAATGATAACTTCCAAGCTCTGATTAGACAAGAATTGTATCAGTCAGAATTCACCCCAGAAGCTGATATCCAGCATGCCAGGGCAAATTGCAGAAGTCTTGAAAAAGAAGTGCCAACACTGTGAAAACTGAGTCTTTGCATAAACGCAATGTATTCATCAATGGAAAGTTAAAAACGTATGAAATGCTTATAATAGTACTTCTGTATACCATAGAAACATCTGACAAAAAGATCTAAAAACACTTAAACAGCACACTTTGTGCAAACCAAAATTTGTGTTAGCCTCAAAACTTTTGACCATGACTGTAGGCTTCAGGCCACTAAACCTGAAAGCTACACTGCTCAAAAAAATAAAGGGAACACAAAAATAACACATCCTAGATCTGAATTAATTAAATATTCTTCTGAAATACTTCGTTCTTTACATAGTTGAATGTGCTGACAACAAAATCACACAAAAATTAAAAAATGGAAATCTAATTTTTCAACCCATGGAGGTCTGGATTTGGAGTCACACTCAAAATTAAAGTGGAAAAACACACTACAGGCTGATCCAACTTTGATGTAATGTCCTTAAAACAAGTCAAAATGAGGCTCAGTAGTGTGTGTGGCCTCCACATGCCTGTATGACCTCCCTACAACGCCTGTGCATGCTCCTGATGAGGTGGGGGACGGTCTCCTGAGGGATCTCCTCCCAGACCTGGACTAAAGCATCTGCCAACTCCTGGACAGTCTGTGGTGCAACGTGACGTTGGTGGATAGAGTGAGACATGATGTCCCAGATGTGCTCAATTGGATTCAGGTCTGGAGAACGGGCGGGCCAGTCCATAGCATCAATGCCTTCGTCTTGCAGGAACTGCTGACACACTCCAGCCACATGAGGTCTAGCATTGTCTTGCATTAGGATGAACCCAGGGCCAACCGCACCAGCATATGGTCTCACAAGGGGTCTGAGGATCTCATCTCGGTACCTAATGGCAGTCAGGCTACCTCTGGCGAGCACATGGAGGGCTGTGCGGCCCTCCAAAGAAATGCCACCCCACACCATTACTGACCCAATGCCAAACCGGTCATGCTGGAGGATGTTGCAGGCAGCAGAACATTCTCCATGGCGTCTCCAGACTCTGTCACGTCTGTCACATGTGCTCAGTGTAAACCTGCTTTAATCTGTGAAGAGCACAGGGCACCAGTGGCGAATTTGCCAATCTTGGTGTTCTCTGGCAAATGCCAAACGTCCTGCACGGTGTTGGGCTGTAAGCACAACCCCCACCTGTGGACGTCGGGCCCTCATATCACCCTCATGGAGTCTGTTTCTGACCGTTTGAGCAGACACATGCACATTTGTGGCCTGCTGGAGGTCATTTTGCAGGGCTCTGGCAGTGCTCCTCCTGTTCCTCCTTGCACAAAGGCGGAGGTAGCGGTCCTGCTGCTGGGTTGTTGCCCTCCTACGGCCTCCTCCACGTCTCCTGATGTACTGGCCTGTCTCCTGGTAGCGCCTCCATGCTCTGGACACTATGCTGACAGACACAGCAAACCTTCTTGCCACAGCTCGCATTGATGTGCCATCCTGGATAAGCTGCACTACCCGAGACACTTGTGTGGGTTGTAGACTCCGTCTCATGCTACCACTAGAGTGAAAGCACCGCCAGCATTCAAAAGTGACCAAAACATCAGCCAGGAAGCATAGGAACTGAGAAGTGGTCTGTGGTTACTACCTGCAGAACCACTCCTTTATTGGGGGTGTCTTGCTAATTGCCTATAATTTCCACCTGTTGTCTATCCCATTTGCACAACAGCATATGAAATTGATTGTCACTCAGTGTTGCTTCCTAAGTGGACAGTTTGATTTCACAGAAGTGTGATTGACTTGGAGTTACATTGTGTTGTTTAAGTGTTCCCTTTATTTTTTTGAGCAGTGTATATAAAATTACAATGACGCAGGCAGTCACAAAGTGATTACATCATAGCGTCTGCCTTTGCTGGGATGCACATGGCCTGATGGCATCATAGGTTGCAGGCTAGATGAGGCATGTGGCCTACAGCCGAGAAGATAGTGTGTAATGGGACAGGTGATTGTAATTTTTTTTTTTTACTTACTTGGGCACTATAGGAGGCATTGATGCCAGAACTATAGGGGGGTATTGCTAGGGCACTATAGGGGGCATTAATGGATTACTGGGGGGATTTTATTACTGGGAACACTATAGGGGACATTACTGGGTGCATTTTCTAATACTGGGACCACTATAGAAGGCATTACTGGGACACTATTGGGGGTATTACTTGAAGCACTGGGTCCATTTTAATACTGGGGTACTGTTGGGGATGTTCTATTACTGGGGGCATTATTATTGTTGGAGGCACAATATTGGCATTATTTCTGGGGGTACTTTAGGAGTCATTATTACTATGGGTACAGTAAGGAGACTGGAGGAATTATAGGGGCATTTTAGGATATATATTTTTAGGCCATCCATGCAATGCTTGGATGCACAGGTCTGCCAGAGTGGCTCTCTGTTCTGGCACAAGCAGGGAACTCCCCGTTATCATTATATATATATATATATATATATATATATATATATATATATATGTCTGATGTAATTTAAAGGGGTTTTCCCATAAAGAATATTTATCACCTATCCACAGGATAGCTGAAAATATATGAGTATCCTCCAGCGATTCTGAAAACAGTTTTCCCTAATTCCCTGTGTGAATGCTGCAGTTGTGCGCATGTGTGACCTCCACTACATTTACTTCCATGGGATTGCCAAAGAGCATAGTGATGCACTCCGTCAGTCCCAAAGAAGTGAAGGGAATGGCAATCACACCTGCTCACACAGAGGGGACTCTGGGACCCATGTTCTTGGGTCTCAGCTGGCATACATTTATTGGGACCCATGTTCTTGGGTCTCAGCGGTCATATATTTATCTCCTACCCTGTTTTTCCTTGATGGAAAAACTGTTTTAAAGTCATTGCAAAAAACCCTAAAGACACTGCAGAAAAACCTCATTGTTTTGTTGTAAACATAATAAGTTTCATTGGGTGGCAAAGAGGCACTGGGCCAGGCCACATATATTAGATATGTTCTTCTTAGCACATCTGATAACCAATCGAGGTAAGGGGTATGCAAGTGGTGTACTGAGAAAGATGGTTGGTTAAAAGCTAATGAAAATTAGGTTCAACTGTTAGGAGTATGAAATGTGGGTGATCAGGTGCTACCCCATCTGCTCCATGATTCTCCAGGTCTTACTTGGCAATGTTTGGTTGACAGCTCTGCCTGTGAGTCTTCTGAAGGTGTGCCAGATGACCCACAGTGACCCATTCGGAAGGCTTGTGGCACTTGCACTCCAGCCCCCAGCCCACCAACATTCTCGCTGTGAACAAACCCTCTCTGCCCTCCAGTTTAATGACCGGTCCCAGGCCCACACAATCTCACAGGCCAAACTCTGTCCTCTTTGCTCCACATGTGGACCATATGCACTCAGTCCGTTGGCACCAATACACACCTTCGGCAGCGGTTTTCCCATTAAAACCCGTTGTGAACATATGCAACATTTCTGCAAAATAATGAGCATGCTGCTAATTTGAAATTGTGCTCCAAATTACAAACATGTTTTTTGCTACGTGTGGATGAGGTTTTTTCCCATGACATCAAAGACTGTTCCTTCACATTGAACACTGAACTACCGGATATCTCTAGATTTTCATGTCAAGATTGCCATACATAAATGATTACAGTAGTGTCATCCAACAAAAAAAAACAGATAAAGAGGAAAAGAGAGAAGACTTTTTTGATGAAAGACATTTTTGTTCCAGTTTTATGGCTTTATTGTCTTGATATTATTATATAAGCATTCATTTAATTTATATGTATACAGATAATATACAGGGAAGCAGCAATTGATGCACCAAGATATACTTTTTTTTTTACTAAAGCTGCCCATACAGATAAAAACATCTCTCGGATGAATGTGGCCAAATATTTGCCACTGTGCAAAAATGTATATGTTATTTTTAAAAGAGCACCTGTCAGACAGATATTATATTATGCAGCTCTATCAACCCTACCAGGCAGTATACCTAGTTAATATTCTCTGTCCTGCCAAAAGGTGCTCTTTAAAGTACCTCCGTGATATGGACCTCTAGTATGGTGTAGCATATTGCAAGTCACATCATTAGGACAAAGATTCCGAAAGACTGACTGGCCACCTTCCGGTTGACACTTATGTATATGGGTGGCTTTAGCTTAATCCCTGCTATGCTTTGTAATGGACTCATTATTAACGATATCGTGCTATTTCTAATTAGTGTATTGTGTTATTCACATTTATGGAAGTAAAACTATGAAATCCATAGAAACAATTTATGTTTCCATTATACTGGAAAACAGGCCTATTGATGGAAAACAGGCCTATTGATGAATGCCTGTGTTTGGAGACTTTCAGTATATAATTAACTCTGCATTGCGTGGTCAGGAAATTACCATTGTCATTTGTCCCTATAACAAAGTGGTAGAAGCATCCATAGAAAATAACTAACTAGACCTGACAATGGCAACTTTTGCATGCTACACCATGGGCCATTAGTACTAATTGTCTAATCAGTTATTACATAAATATCTGCTGGTCATTATATTTATAATACCGTACCATTGTGAGTGGTTGGGGCAGCAAATAACACCACAAATCCCTGCAGCCAAAGTGGTGCAAGGCCGGGCTACATATACAGTCAGGTCCATAAATATTGGTACATCAACACAATTCTAAGATTTTTGGCTCTATACACCACCACAATGGATCTGAAATGAAACGAACAAGATGTGCTTTAACTGCAGACTGTCAGCTTTAAATTGAGGGTATTTACATCCAAATCAGGTGAACGGTGTAGGAATTACAACAGTTTGCATATGTGCCTCCCACTTGTGAAGGGACCAAAGTAATGGGACAGAATAATAATCATAAATCAAACTTTCACTTTTTAATACTTGGTTGCAAATCCTTTGCAGTCAATTACAGCCTGAAGTCTGAAACGCATAGACATCACCAGACGCTGGGTTTCATCCCTGGCAGTGATGGCCAGTTCGCCGTGTTCGCCCGCGAACACATGCGGGCTGCCATCTTAACTCACAAGTCCGGCGAGGCACAGTTAAGCCCTTACCTGTGCCTGCGCCGCGAGCCAGTCTGAAACAAATGCGGTAACCGGGAGCAGGCAGTTCCGAGAACAGCCGCCGGGGGCCTTCATCGGGCTGTTCTCTGAACTGCCTGCTCCCGCTGACCGCATTTGATTTCAGACCGGCTCGCGCAGAGGCACAGGTAAGGAGTTAAGATGGCAGCTCTGCCAGGCCTCTACTGCAACTGTCTTCAGTTCCTGCTTGTTCTTGGGGCATTTTCCGTTCAGTTTTATCTTCAGCAAGTGAAATGTATGCTCAATCGGATTCAGGTCAGGTGATTGACTTGGCCATTGCATAACATTCCACTTCTTTCCCTTAAAAAGCTCTTTGGTTGCTTTTGCAGTATGCTTTGGGTCATTGTCCATCTCCACTGTGAAGCGCAGTCAAATGAGTTCGGAAGCATTTGGCTGAATATGAGCAGATAATATTGCTCGAAACACTTCAGAATTCATCCTGCTGCTTTTGTCAGCAGTCACATCATCAACAAATACAAGAGAACCAGTTCCATTGGCAGCCATACATGCCCACGCCATGACACTACCACCACCATGCTTCACTGATGAGGTGGTATGCTTAGGATCATGAGCAGTTCCTTTCCATCTCCATACTCTTCTCTTCCCATGACTCTGGTACAAGTTGATCTTGGTCTCATCTGTCCATAGGATGTTGTTCCATAACTGTGAAGGCTTTTTAAATGTCGTTTGGCAAACTCTAATCTGGCCTTCCTGTTTTTGAGGCTCATCAATGGTTTACATCTTGTGGTGAACCCTCTGTATTCACTCTGGTGAAGTCTTCTCTTGATTGTTGACTTTAACACACATACACCTACCTCCTGGAGAGTGTTCTTGATCTGGCCAACTGTTGTGAAGGGTGTTTTCTTCACCAGGGAAAGAATTCTTCGGTCATCCACCACAGTTGTTTTCCATGGTCTTCCGGGTCTTTTGGTGTTGCTGAGCTCACCGGTGCATTCCTTCTTTCTAAGAATGTTCCACACAGTTGTTTTGGCCACGCCTAATGTTTTTGCTATCTCTCTGATGGGTTTGTTTTGTTTTTTCAGCCTAATGATGGCTTGCTTCACTGATAGTGACAGTTCTTTGGATTTCATCTTGAGAGTTGACAGCAACAGATTCCAAATGCAAATAGCATACTTGAAATGAACTCTGGACCTTTAATCTGATCATTGTAATTGGGATAATGAGGGAATAACACACACCTGTCCATAAAACAGCTGAGAAGCCAATTGTCCCATTACTTTTGGTTCCTTCACAAGTGGGACACATATGCAAACTGTTGTAATTCCTACACCGTTCACCTGATTTGGATGTAAATACCCTCAAATTAAAGCTGACAGTCTTCAGTTAATGCACATCTTGTTCGTTTCATTTCAAATCCATTGTAGTGGTGTATAGAGCCAAAAATCTTAGAATTGTGTTGAAGTCCCAATATTTATGGACCCGACTGTATATGGAAGATATATTCTTCTTAACAAACTAACAGTAGAAAGCAGCAACAGGTATGTAACATGGGGTGTTCATGTGGTTCCCATGTCTGCTCCATAACTTTCTAGGCCTTGCATGGCAATATCAGGGTGAAGAATTCCTCTCATCTTCCAAATGTATGCCAGATGACCCGGAGTACAGTGTTCTGAAAAGTGCCATAGATATTTATAATTGTACATACCCATTTATCTACCATGAATGAAAATGAATAATTTAAATCTATATAGTATAAGTATCTTAAAGGGTAACAGTCATATTTTTTTTAATGTAATTGGATTGGTCTGACTAAGTTTACTAGTTAATACTTCTGTATAGGTATTGAATTACCTAGTAATTGCAGCATGTTCTTTCCTCCCCCAGGCATTTCAGTGGTGCGGCTAAAACAGCTAGGTGTCCTCCGTCTCCTATCTTCTATATACAGAAAACGGAGGACGTAGTAGTGGGCAGTCCCGAACGCTGCGTGTGCGCTCCCGTCGGACAGGGATAGTGCCGATGTTCACGATAAATATTTGCGATCAACTACTCAGGAGGAAGAGGGCGTGTTTAAGTCTGGAGAAAGTCTATTGCTTGGGGTGAGGCTGCGTGTTCCCGAGATGAGCCGAATGAATTCTGGGTATTTAGGGAGGGAGGTCTTTGCCTCAGGGTAAGGGCATCGGTAGCCATCTTAAGAAGATAGTCAGAAAGAAGTCTTGTGAGGAGTGGTTGCTATGGACGGAATCTTATTAAACAAGTGGTATGTGAACACAATCATTAGTGATTATGGATTATCACCACAGCAGCAACAACATATATGAAAATTTAATTTTGAGTGAAAATATGACCGTTATCCTTTAATCATATGAATTTATTACTATACAATTTTATGTAGGCCTTTTTCATGGAGCCATTTTTGTGGTTACCATTACAAAGTCCACAGAAACTTCTTACATGCAATATTGTGTCAGAAAGCTTAGCGGTTACACACCATTAGGCCCCATTCATGTGACCGTATTTTTGCTCCACATCCATATGTTATCCAGGGTGGGCTCCTCTGTTGGCATGAACACTTATTCCAGAGGTCCAATCAGTGACAGTAGCCCAGAGCAGCCAGAGGTCTGTAACTTCTCTGTGGGAACTAAGGGCTTTTACCTTTATCAGCAGGCCCAACTAGCGACATGTGCACCTTGGCTCACCAGAACTCAGAACAGCTTCTGCTGTTAAGCTGACTGTCAGGAAGTAGGGGGTGTTACCCCTACTCGGGGACCGCGGGCACGGCGCAGGGCACGGGTTCCCCTTCAGCTCGGTAGAACACCTGGTGTCCGAGGTGCGGGTGCGCGAGTCGCGCGGCGTGTGCGCATGCGCAGTACGCAGGCTGCGCGCGCATCCCCGGGAGCATAGCGTTCCTGCTTTATCCGTCTGTCAGGTGTGAGCCTTGTTGGGGGAGGTTCCCAGTGCACACCGTCCATCTTCCTCGCCTGCCATTGGTTCCCAAGGAGGGAGGCCTCCTGGTTGCCTTGGGGACCAGGGGGTGGTCCTACCTTCCCTGGCTATAAAGACCTGGCCTGAGCTCTTGTTCATTGCTGAGTTATTCCACCTTATGGTGAACACCTAGCCTCCCTGCGGATCCTGCTATTTGCCTGTTGTTCCTTTGTATCCTTCCCGGTTACTGACCCTTGGACTGTCTTCCACCTTTGAACCTTCGCTGCCTGTCTCGACCCGGATTGGACATTGACTACCCCTCTTGGATTATCCCTAAACTTGTACCGCGTTTCTGGGCTGTCAGCTGCTTACTGCCAGTGGGTTCCTCATCCCACTACTGGCTCCCTGGGACGTTTGACACTGACGCATGACCATGTAGTCTATCACTACAGCATCCACACAAATTACCTCTAACCTCAGCCAAGCAACATGCCTACCTCTATAGTCTTAAGTGTACGGTACCCATAAGAAACAGGTCCTGCAAGAAATTGGACGTTAGTCCTCAAATACAAACCTCTGACAAGCACGACTAGTTTAGCATGGCATATTACAGCTATAAAACATAACATGGTGCAACATAACATAACCGCAATCACTAGTTACTTTACTGGCAGTTCCAGTTCCAGGGTTGGTGGAAGAGACAATTAAAGAGGTTGTCCCATGAAAAATATTCAACTTTTCAAACCACTACCTGATCTGAATACTTTTGGAATTGCATGTAATTAAGAATTTAGTATAGCGACTGATTTATTCAATAAAATCTATCTGTATAGCACCACTTGCTGTTTGTTACTTTTCTAATTTCGCTGTCCACCTCCCTGACGTGGACGCACATGCTCAGTTCCATCCTTCAGGCCTAGTTCACACAATCAGTGCTTTATCAGTGATTTCCATCAGCAATTGTGAGCCAAAACCAGGTATGGGTCAAAAACAAGTGCAAATTTTTCCATTGTACCTTATCTCTATGTAGCCTCTGGTTTTGGCTCACAATCACTGATGGAAATCACTGATCCAACACTGTGTGAACTAGGCATCAGCTGCCACCCGCTTTTTCTACTGTTAGAAACTGTGACAATTACAGGAAGAGAGATGCAACATAAATGAGACCCCCTCTGAGCTGTGATAGGGAGACAGCTGCAGAAAAAAAGGGCAAGCCCCCTGAGAAAAGACTTGCCTCCTGAGCGCAAGCTTGAAATAAATCTAGCAGATCAATTGGAGCAATGGATGGGGAGATCTCTAGATCCATGTGAGGTACAGGGCTGGTTCTAGCTTTGTTAGAGTTTGTCATATGCTACTGAATATGAAGTCCAGTTTTCGTTTTCCATTTAATTAATAATGGTATAACCACTTTAAGGGTTCTGACAGGCCTCATTGGGACACCCCCTTAGATAACCAGTTAGTCTCCTAAAGGGGTTGTCCCATGAAGAATATTTTTTATTGTTAAATCCAGTCCATTATTCTAAACATTTTTTATGTTTGCTTTTGTTTAACATGGCTTATTATAGTATATATACAGTATATCATAACATGGCACAACAGAACATTTCTCAGTTGTCTGATTTCTGTTAAGTTAGGGGTTATTTAGAATAATATTCTTGAATAAACATTTTTTTGACACCTCAATATTTTCAAGAAAATAAAATTAAAACCAGTCCTCTGTTGGTAACTTTTCATATCAAGAGTACTGGTAGCAACCTTCATTTGGCATGGAAATGCAGATACTTGCACATGGTGTGAGTTCAGTGTTCCTTGTGTAGAGATGCCGAGAGAGCAGATGTACAGGGTATGTTTATTTTGTGGCACAGTATTGCTGCAGACCCTAGAGGCAAGGTGGCAGCTGACTACCAGAACAGTGAAGTCTGGTCACAGGGGAGAAAACCATGTTATTACAAGTACTGCATTGCTGATATGGTATATTAAAAGCATTGATAAACACTGTGAAAGAACAGGCAGAGCCAAACAAAGGAAAGAATGAGGCAAGAAAAGGATTTTGCACTGACTGGATAGATGCTCAATGTATGGCTTCAGTAGAACGTCTCCCCTCCCTTTACTCTGCGGCTTCTACCAGAGATTACTAGAAGTCCCTGCTGATAACTGGTGAAGATGAAATGCAGGCAGCATCATTTCAGCAGCAGTTATAATAAGATAAAGGGAACGTCTCCAGTTCCTAATATCCAGAGTCAGACACCCGAGCTGAAAAACAACATCTAACCACAAAGATATAGCAATCATATTCTTACAAAGACAATTCCGTAGATACAAATTGCTTTAAATTGCTCAAATTGCTAAACAGTCTTGGAAGAAACCTCACCAGGCTGTATCGCAACTAATATTCACCATGGGGTTTGCTTAGTAGGCTGTCAATTTTACATGAGAACAAAGCTTTTTCTTAGTAGAACGCAATATTTGTTCGTCTGCACCAGAACGTCAACTGTTGGATAACCTCTTGCCTCCTTTCAAACAAGGTAAGACCACTCGTTGCTCTAATCCATATGTTACTGTACATTTCAGCTACTAGGACATAGTGCCAAAGGTCTAGCCTCTGGGATTCACACCTAGGTATTCTTACAGTAGCTTTACTTTTTCATTTACACAATGAAGGGGTGTTTGATAGGAATAATAGAGTTGTGTCTGCCTGACTGTAATGTTTGATACCAGCCCAAAAGTCTACCCTCTGCCATTATAGCTTATTTATTTCTTATACATACTTTATAGCCCATGTATAAAACTAGGACAAACAACAACATAATCCACAAGTAGCTATACAAGCTAAGGCTTCTACAGACATGACTACCACTGTGTGGCTTGAGAAAGGTCTGTGTGCCGAAAAGTAGCTTTTTTGTTTTATGTGCTGCAAATAAAGCAACATATACTTTATTTGAAGGTATCTTGAACTCTTGTATGTAACTGATAAGTGATCACAACTGTTACTTGATAGGTTGTAACACCCAAAATTATACAGAGTATATCCAGAGAGTCTGCAATTCCCTCACTGAGTGAATTGTAGACCTTTTGGATATACTTGATTTTGGACTCTGCACTCTGCACAGTGGAAGAAGAAGGAGAAGAAGTAACACTCCTTGGCGGCTGCTGTGGCGCAGTGCTAAGTCTCCATTCTAAACATCGAGGCAACTCACTGAATGAATGTAAGTGTAATAAGTTCCCGTCGTTCCCGTGGCCCAGTAGTTGTTTGTAAAAGCAGTGCTGTGTCTGGATGTGTGCGCTGCTACATGCGGAGGAAGGAAGGGCTGACCACCTTACTGCTTAATGGCGGGCACAGGCGACAGTGGTCTGTGTGTGAGCAGTGTGGTTTCAGGAGAGCTGCCCCCTGTGAGTGTGGCTGGTACCTTAGTGAGGAGAGTTGGTAATAGTATATATCCCGAAGGCCCGCTGGTGTCCATGTGGCAGGGGGTCCAGCAGTACATGCCTTTGAGGGGTAAGAAGGAAACTCCTTTAGGAAGGCCAGGACATGAGTGATGTTCATTGGTCTTGGTTGGAATTGTGACACTGGTAGCGGTGGTCTACGCTGTGGCTGGCAGTAGAGAGAGTGGCCCCTTTACAGTAATAAAGCTCACATGTGCCCCCTTCACAGTGGTAATGCCCAGATGTGTCCCCTTCACAGGGGTAATGCCCAGCTGTGCCCCCTTCACAGGGGTAATGCCCAGATGTGCCCCCTTCACAGGGGTAATGCCCAGATGTGCCCCCTTCACAGGAGTAATGCCCAGATGTGCCCCCTTCACAGGAGTAATGCCCAGATGTGCCCCCTTCACAGGGGTAATGCCAAGATGTGCCACCTTCACAGGGGTAATGCTCAGATGTGCTCCCTTCACAGTAGTAATGCTCACATGTGCCTGCTTCACACTCGTAACTGGTTCTGGCCCGCAAAATCTATACCATGTCTAGTGCGGCCCTCAGATGAAAAAATGGTTGGGCACCACTAACTTAGATAACATCACACAGACTAGCAAGAGGGTACTTTGAGCATCGGTACAGGAAGTTTTGTTTTATCATTTTATTCTGTAGCTGGGATTATTAGTTATGTTTGCTTTCAAACAGCAAATTTACCAGCCCAAGTATTTAAAAGTGTACCTTTTATGATACATCCACAGGATATGCCATAAAATGCCTGATAGGTGTTGCAACAAGCTGGTTTTTGCCTGCTGCTTCTTCTCCTCCTCCTGTTTATTAGTTTGTTTAGGACAGTTTTCATATAACTATCTCACAGCTGATCCATTACTGATATAGGCCATGCACATTTGGAAAGAAGTTCCTGATTGCATAGCCTTCCTTTAAATATTTTTTGGTCTCTGCTATGATCTTGCCAATGATAGTATAAGCTCTGTACATTTCTTTCCAGCAAATCTTTGTATCATGTGTTTAGTATCTAGTTCCCCCTAGTGACTCCTTGACCGTGTACAGGTAATTGTTTTTGTGTTTATTTTTATCCAGACCTTATTTCTGAGCCTTGAGGTTTGTTTGTGTTTTTGCTGTTAGTCCTGTCTTGCTTGTTGTGTTCTGCACCTTGGTCAGGGTATTTCAGAGAGGGTTTTCCAAAGGGATATTTTCAGAGACAATGAGGGTCAGTGGTGTTTGGTTTGAGGTTCAGTATTCAGGAATAGATCTAGAGGTTGATTCAGGGAAATGAGGTGATAGGGTCAGCTATATCTGTTTGTTATACTTGGTTATCATCATCTATTTAGTCCATTACCTGACTGATATTCTCCATCATGTGTTTACCATCATCATTTGGCTCCTGTCTTCTAACAGTGAGTTTCACTTCTGTATATTTGTTGTTGATACGTGCTTCATAACTGTCTGGTTATTATGTAATATGGCCCTACTGTAGGTCCTGTCAACATGGGCAGATTGGGAACTTAAAGTGGCCCTGGATGAAAACCTAAAAGTGGTCCCATGTTGTTCAAATTGGCAGAAAGCAGGCCAACACAAGTAGGTGGGGGCTGCAATACTGTAATACAGCACAAGATACTGCCTCAGCAAATACCACAGTGCAGCACAAAATACTACTGACTTCACCAGAGTATTCAATTGTGTCACTGTTGTAAGGACACTGATACAATTGAGTTAAAGGGGTTCTCTGGGAATTAAGAAAATGAAAATAATTAAATATTACTTTATTATAAATATATTCCCAAATATCTTTCATTAGCTATAATGGCTCGTTTTGCCTAGGGAGCAATCATTAGGAGAAATAAAATGGCCGTCGTTCGATAAGTACCTGTCCTAATCACACAGCAGGACAAGTTACTTCACAACAATGAGCTAAAGAACTGCCTAATCCGGCTCTGAGCTGATAAGATCTTCAGCTGAATCTCTGTGGGAATGGAGTTCATAAAGAGACATGAAATACAGATGACGGACAGGACAGACTGTGGTAATGTGGGGCTTTGGTAATGGAGACTGCATACAAGAGCTGCTGCTCATCAGCCACATCCCCACCTTCTCTCTGTACTTCATGTCTCCTCATGAACTCCATTCCTACAAAGATTCAGCTGAAGAACATATTAAACTTTATTTAGGATCATAATCCCTGACAATTAGGAGAGGAGGATGAGGCAGCTCTTTAGCTCAGTGTTATGAAGTAACTTGTCCTGCTGTGTGATTAGGACAGGTTTTGTGTGTACTAATAGGACGGTGGCCATTTTATTTCTCCTAATGATTGCTCCCTAAACAAAACAAGCCATTATAACTAATGAAAGGTATTTGGGAATATATTTATAATAAAGTAATATTTAGGTATTTTCAGTAATTTGCTTTTCTTAATTCCTGGAGAACCCCTTTAAGGAGGCATCTGCGGCTGTTGGTCAGGTGCATAAGTACCTGATGTTCCTAGCATTATTAATGCTTTGCACATAAAATCATTATATAACCAACCGACGGCCATTAGGAGGGCTCTGATGGCCCCATGGGCACCGGCCCATTGGGAAATTTCCCTGTGAGGTCTATGGCCAGTCCGCCCCTGCCTGGGGGTATCTGAGTAACAAGAGACACTATTAGTACTTAAAAAGGTGATTGCTATAGGTGAATTCCAGTTCTAAAGATTTGTGAACAACTGGCGTCATTACAATAGGACCATCACAGTTCACCAATTTATACCAGCCACTTTATGAAATGGTCTGTACAAGCCCTAAAGCTGGATTTACACAGCACGGCACATTCAGGAACGAATGTTCCTACGAATGCTAGTTCCTATTAATCTGCCCATCTAAAGGTGCCACAGATTACCTCAATGAATGAGCAAAACGCTTGTTTATTGGGTGAAATGACCTGAGGTGCAGACACTCAATCATTCCCAGGCAGCAGATCGTACTGTCTAAACAGCACTCTGATGCCCAAGGACAATGATTATATATGGGGATGAGTGATAGCAGCAGCCATCGCTTGACCTCATACTTTGGAGGTGATCGCTGCATGTAAATGCAGTGCTACACCTCCACTTAACGACCAGCCGATTGTCGGGAAGGAACACTTCCTTTCCGACAATTGGTTTCTCCTTGCAGCATTTAAATGTGCCTTAAGTGTGATCTGTGGTATACTGTAATTAAGTCCAGTTCTCAAAAGAATTCTCCTTTCAGTCATACAGGGTGAAAATACCATTGGATGGGGGACGAGGGTTATTGCACAAGACAGATTGCTTCCAGAGTTATGACAATTATGCTGGATGGATTTTCAAATGGATCCCAATGAGTTATGATGGATTCCATGACTTATTATAGGATCTGTTAAGTTTTCTGTTAAGTTTCAGTATTTTTGACTGCAAGAATAACACTGTGGAACTACTGACAGATCAAAAGGCAAGCAAAAACAGAGCCTAAATAAAAAAATATATAATAATTACATTTTTGAAGTGGCAGCAGACTACCTCTCTGAACAGAAGAGTTATACTTACCTCCTTCCCACTCCTCCAGTCCTCCATGCGGCCTTCAATGCCTCCATATTCCGGTCCCCGCAGTGTTGACATCCAGGGCACCATGGACATGATCACATGCTCTGCTGCAGCCAATGACTGGCTTCAGTGTAATAGTTTAAATTTAAAAAAGGGGGATCAATACTAATAACAAGGTAAATCTCGCCTTATAGTTTGGTATCGAGTAGCGGTCTCCCATTATAGTGTGCAGTAGCCTAGTGGAGGTGCGCGGTGCCCCTATACTTATTTAGAAATTGCTTTTGGTTCAGTAACCACAGCGGAGGTACGGGGCTGTTTGGAGCACTGCTGCATAGCTGTAATAAGATAGCGCCGATGGAGCACTATGATGTCATCGGCACAGGCGCAGTGGAGATATCTGAGCAGGGAAGCGGTCAGACATTCTCTGCGCATGCGCCGAATACAGCCGCGCACGGCGCATGCGCGAGAATTCGTCCGTTGCGTCACACGGAGGATCGCATTCATCAGGAGATGGGCGGGCTGGAGGGACGCGCTGGGCGGTGGCTGTGTATGAAGGTAGACGGAGCCTCTAGGTGCTAATGACGCCCCCATAGCACCTAGAGGCTCATTAGCATATTTATAAAAGTTATTTTTTTAGCAAAACGGCTGCCCAAAAAGCTCTTATATTAGGATGGTTGGCCAGAGCAGACACTAGCGGATCGCTAGTGTCTGAGAGCTAATTATGGCATACGAAGTGATAGAAACCCTTTAAGTCGTTGCCACATCCCCTTGTCTAATCAGAAATATGCCAGTCATTAACAGTGTTGTAGGGGCAAATGAGCCACGATTGCAGTAATGAGCAAACAGCAAAAAATATTTAGCGATTATAGTTTAGGGTGCATTCACACGACCGTATAAATGGATCCGTTCCGCAATTTTGCGGAACGGGTGCGGACTCATTCATTTCAATGGGGCCGCAAAAGATGCGGACAGCACACCGTGTGCTGTCTGAATCCGTTGTTCCGTTCTGCATCCCGCAAAAAATATGGAAGATGTCCTATTCTTGTCTGCAGACAAGAATAGACATTCTCAATATAGCGCCGGCCAAGTGCTGTCCGCAAAACACTTACGGTCGTGTGAATGCACCCTTAAGTGTAATAAAACATCTTTTGAACTTGCTAAATTGTCACTTTCCGCTCATTAATGTAAAAATATCTGCCTGTCTAATGGGACTCTAAGGGTACATGCACACGTCCAGGATTTATGTTCGGATAATCTGCACTCAAATCCGCAGGTGTTCACAGGGAAATCATTGCGGTCAATCCGCATCAATTGGTGCGGATTTACGTACGGATTTGGTGCGGATTTTACTCTCCCCATTGAAGTGAATGGAGAAAATCAGGTCAGGAAAAATAAAATAAATTGACATGCTGCGGATTTTAAAATCCGCATCATAGGTCAAAATCCGCATTGTGTGCATGAGAATTTCAAATTCTTATAGAATACAATGTACATGACCGCACGCAAATCCACGCAGAAAATCCGCACGCAATCCTGATTGTGTGCATTTACCCTAAGGCTACTTTCACACTTGCGGCAGAGAGATCCGGCAAGCAGTTCCGTCGCCGGAACTGCCTGCCGGATCAGGCAAAATGTATGCTAACTGATGGCATTAGTAAGACTGATCAGGATCCTGATCAGTCTTAAAAATGCCTGATCAGTCGAAAAAATGCATTGAAATGCCGGATCCGTCTTTCCGGTGTCATCCGGCAAAAACGGATCCGGCATTTATTTTTTCACCTTTTTTTCAGTCTGCGCATGCGCATACCGGAACGACGGATTCGGCATTCCGGTATTCTGAATGCCGGATCCGGCACTAATACATTCCTATGGGAAAAAATGCCTGATCCGGCGTTCAGGCAAGTCTTCAGTTTTTTTAGCCGGAGATAAAACCGTAGCATGCTACGGTTTTCTCTTTTGCCTGATCAGTCAAAACGACTGAACTGAAGACATCCTGATGCAAACTGAACGGATTACTCTCCATTCAGAATGCATGGGGACATACCTGATCAGTTCTTTTCCGGTATAGAGCCCCTGTGACGGAACTCTGTGCCGGAAAAGAACAACGCAAGTGTGAAAGTAGCCTTAGAGTGAATGCTGATCTTAGTCTTTGAAACATGTTATTAAAATAACTAACAAAGTAACAAATAACTCATAAAATGCTTGCCACCACTGACTAGGTGTGACAGAAGCAGATGTGGATATGCAGTGTCACTTGAACAGATTTAAGTTTGGGCTACTCCTAAGGGTGGTATCTAAGCAGCCGCTTTATAGGGTTCTGGACTCCACTGCAGGGGAACTGCCAGGCTGCTACCTCTTAGAGGGGGCGGGGGGGGGGGGGGGGATACCAATGAGTAATAAAACACAAAATGAATAGCTCCTACTCCCCATGGGGAAGCTTGCACGAAACATGTGTCGGGTCTCTAGGAGGTGCCACTAGCCGGGTCTGTATTGTGTATATGTTGTGAATCATGTTTTTTTTTTATCTAGGTGCGGGAGCCACGTGGTTTTATTTTGTATTTATTTATACTTGTTTTTCCAGCCCACCTTTTCCACTACTTGCAATGCTATAACTTGATGTCCCGACGTGTTTTGTGCACTCTGCTTGTGGTTGTGTCTGTCTTTGCCAATTTATGCATCTATTTATTTGTTTTATTGATTTCAATAAAGATACATTTTTGGATATACATTTTTGTATTATATCTGTGTATATGCTGCTACCTCTTAGAGTAGTCTCTATTCAAGTGACTTCTAGACCCAGGGGGGTCAAGACACCACTGGTGCAGAGCAGCAAGGGATCAAGCAAAACCATAATCAGGGAACAAGCCCAGGGCAAGCCAATGGTTGGGGCAGACAGCACAAGATCAATACGAGGTTGGGCACAGGAGATCAGAGCATATACAGTGCACCTTCACAGGGAGCTGGCGAGCTAGAAACAGTATTGCTCGTACACCCCTCTCAATGAAAGGGTACCTTATATACTTAGTGGGAGTCTGCCATAGGCTGAAAGCAGTTTGAGGAACTGTGCATGCTGACCCCTTAAGGGGCCGAGAGAGATGCTCACATAATTCCTAGGAAGAGGAGAGGGTGCAAGCCTAAGAAGCAGCTCTCATAGGCCTGCCAGAAACTCGAGCCACAGACGATGAACATTCTGGTAGCTGTGAATGCCAGAAAGACACAGGAGGACCCCAAGGAGCATAGACTGCTGAAAAAAGCAACAGGCTGATGAGTGACTGGTCGCTATTGCGATCACTCATCCCCATAAAGAATCATTGTTTGCAGAGTGTTGTTTAGACGGCACGATCTGCTGCCAGCAAGTGATGATTTAGGCGACCGCACAAATGATCATGTTACCCGCTGAACCAGCTGCCAAGAACACATGCAACAGGTCAGGCAGTTTTATCAGTACAGATTTGCTGATCTGATCCCTTGCACCCCATAGTAAGGAGGTGTTTGAATGGAGAGGTGGTCTAGCATGCACTGTGCTGCTCTATTCAAAATTGCACTGATGGAGACAGCCAAGTACAAATATCTGCGGTCGGCGCAGGCATTTTGTAACGTATTATGTGAATAGGTGGTGAATGTCTGCCTTGGGAAAAACGCTTTAATACACGTAGGTCTGCATGTGAGCTGTAAAAAGAGAAACATGTGGCCCTATGCAAAGGCCCTTTATGCTGAAAGATTGTACAAACATTACAGTTACATCTAGTCAAGTAAAAAAATGTATATAAATTTGACACAAAAAAAACATCTTTTTGCCCATTCATTGTTACTAACTGTTCCCATCTGGATAAGGGTCTATTCACATCACATATTCTTCCCATGGAAGGCTGCGAGACACTCTTACCATCAGGTAAATGGAGCCCTACCGATATGCTTGGCATATACACCGGGATATATTCCCTGTGTAAATGCCAAGCATAGGACCATAAAATATATGCCAAGAAATATTGCCTTATTGAAGGCTCCTTAATAATACATGTAGATCTATTTGGCCACAAATGTGAAAATAAAAACTTTGTAATATACTTATATTATTATTACCGCTCTGATCCTGCGCCCTGTCTCCGCAGGATTTCATGTTGCATAACTGCAATATATATATTTCTGCACTGATTGTTATCTAAGTCACAATTATAGGAAAACACAATCTAACTAAACTAATAACACTTATTGTCCAGGGTACCAGGATCCATAACGGAATTCTTAGATAATCCGAACCCGAACTTTGTACGCCGAATTTGAAAAACAAGTTCGCTCAACACTAATACTGATATACACTCACCTAAAGAATTATTAGGAACACCTGTTCTATTTCTCATTAATGCAATTATCTAGTCAACCAATCACATGGCAGTTTCTTCAATGCATTTAGGGGTGTGGTCCTGATCAAGACAATCTCCTGAACTCCAAACTGAATGTCAGAATGGGAAAGAAAGGTGATTTAAGCAATTTTGAGCGTGGCATGGTTGTTGGTGCCAGACGGGCCGGTCTGAGTATTTCACAATCTGCTCAGTTACTGGAATTTTCACGCACAACCATTTCTAGGGTTTACAAAGAATGGTGTGAAAAGGGAAAAACATCCAGTATGCGGCAGTCCTGTGGGCAAAAATGCCTTGTGGATTCTAGAGGTCAGAGGAGAATGGGCCGACTGATTCAAGCTGATAGAAGAGCAACGTTGACTGAAATAACCACTCGTTACAACCGAGGTATGCAGCAAAGCATTTGTGAAGCCACAACACGCACAACCTTGAGGCGGATGGGCTACAACAGCAGAAGACCCCACCGGGTACCACTCATCTCCACTACAAATAGGAAAAAGAGGCTACAATTTGCACGAGCTTACCAAAATTGGACTGTTGAAGACTGGAAAAATGTTGCCTGGTCTGATGAGTCTCGATTTCTGTTGAGACATTCAAATGGTAGAGTCCGAATTTGGCGTAAACAGAATGAGAACATGTATCCATCCTCTGATGGCTACTTCCAGCAGGATAATGCACCATGTCACAAAGCTCGAATCATTTCAAATTGGTTTCTTGAACATGACAATGAGTTCACTGTACTAAAATGGCCCCCACAGTCACCAGATCTCAACCCAATAGAGCATCTTTGGGATGTGGTGGAACGGGAGCTTCGTGCCCTGGATGTGCATCCCTCAAATCTCCATCAACTGCAAGATGCTATCCTATCAATATGGGCCAACATTTCTAAAGAATGCTATCAGCACCTTGTTGAATCAATGCCACATAGAATTAAGGCAGTTCTGAAGGCAAAAGGGGTCCAACACCGCATTAGTATGGTGTTCCTAATAATTCTTTAGGTGAGTGTATATAGCTATAGGTCAATGCATGGTTGATGGTATTAACAAACAGCATGTTTGAAAACACACTGCGCAGTCACATTTCTTATGCCTTTTAAAATTCAAAACAATAATCTCTATAGCAGTTTTTTGTATTAGTTTCCAATTTTGTTTAATCATAATATTGTATAAAAGAAAAAAGGCAAGACAATCAGACTAAATTAGACAAAAAGACTCAAGGAGCTGACAAAATCCTGCCCCCTGATTGGCTCACAGGCTGTCAGCCCCCATGCCAATCAGGGCATGCTCCCTAGCTACCAGGGTCAAGTATTCCTCCAACTTCTTCCTCCCTGCCTTGCTTCCCACTAAATTTCTGGGACTGTTTTGTGATATTTGTCCGAAGTGAATCGCCAAAACTTCAAATTCGTTTGGCAAGAGTAATTTTGTGAAATTTAGAACAAATCATATTATCTAATCTTTACTGCTGAACTCATGCACATGATGGAGAGGACCTTATGAGCGTGAGCTCAGCAGTCCGATCAATGTATTTTAGTGGAGCTTAGCCAGTGCACAGTGGGGGAATGGAGGGGGCAGCACCAAAGAAAAAGTAAAGATCCAGACTCATTATCTGCAGTACCATATCCTGTAAAGCGGCTCATTATAGGGGTTTTAGTTTATTTAATTAATTTTTTTAAATATCCCATCATGGACTACTGCAGGAAGTAGTCCTTAATCCAGCTGTCAGACTCCCTCAAACTCACTGAGCTCTTTAGTATGACCTGTAATACTACCACAATTACATGAGTGTCAGCTTGATTTTATGCACCTGTTTGCAATAGGTATAACTGAAACTCCCAAACTAAATAATTAGAAGGGTTGTCCACATACTGCTGGCCGTGTACTTTTATTTTCAAGTGTGTGCCATCTATACAGAAAGAAAGGCAACATATCTCTGGAATCAAAGGACCAAACAAAGTAAACTGCAAACAGATCAACCAATGTTTCCAGGGACTTACATTAGGTGGTTGGTGAATCCCATCAAAATGGGTGTGATCCACCAACAAACCATTAATATGTATTGCCAATGTGTCTTCTCTAGTTCCCCAGCTTGAGAACCTCATACAACTCTTGACTTTTCAGAAAGGGGTCTCTTGACTTCACTTAAAAGTGTCTCTTGAGTAATAACAGTTGACACTAGCTGGTTTATCCACAGTATAATGTGTATGTTGTTCTGTACTGCTGAATGCGGCACACTTCTTATTCTTCCTCCTGAACATGGCCTGGCTGGCACAATGCAGCACTAAAATACTGAATCCCACTGAGACAGTCCACTTTGATGTGGAAGGCTTGGCCGTAACACCAAACGTTACAGCTCTGAGTCAATATCTAGGTGAATTATTTAGCAGTCTGTCTGAATCCTATTAACGCTAAAGTGAGGTGTAATGCAGAAAGAAACCCATTTACAACTGGCACTTTATTCAGGCGTGGCTCTTAAATATTGTCCTGAAAACCCAAGCAGTGCCCATGAGTGCATTCTCCAGTTTTGTTTTTACACTTGTCTACAGTATTAGAGGATCTGTTGTCTTAACTTTATTCTTACAAGAGATAAAGCCATATGTAAGAGGAATGTGCTCTTTGCATGTAGTTTGGATGTTGTGTCTCGATGCTATATCTCCACTCCAGTTTGTGCCACACCTGTTATTCCCATGTCTTTTGATGCAATTAATCTGTGTTCTCCCTTTGCCTGCACTGCAGATCCCTGGATCTCTGCCCGGACAGACTGTTGTCTGGTGAATACCGGATACAGGATCCCATCAGTCCATCTGTTTCTTCCGAACTGTCTGTTTAGGCTTTAGCATATGCTGCTGATCCTGCTTCAGCACCATATCCTTCTCTCATCAGGGGCTTTGATAATTACAAATCTTGTTATCCTCGGAAACAGCCTTCCTGTAATACAGGAACAGAAACAGAAACATGTATTGCAGGGAGTGACTTTGTGACTTACATTTTTATTTATTTTTTCATTTTAGATACAGTAAAATAGTACAAGAATACTCAGTGTGATATCTTGTGAACACATTGTAGATGCTTCATCTTATGTAAGGCATAAACCTCAGTTGGCACTTGCTTTACAAATGATGTCTTACTTGGTTACTCTTGCATAATGTGTGCATTGCTGTAGCCAATGTTATTGGAGAGAAATCTTTAAATGCAGCATTTCATAGGTTGAAAAAGACTCACAAAAACCAGATAAAATAAATAAAAACAATGTAGACAATGATAAAGATTGGGTATTATTTGCAAACTACTAATTCTCTCCCTCCTTATTTGCTTATGGTGATGTAACACAAAATCAATTATTTTTTCGAGCTCTTGAAACATGTCACTACCAAATAAAGATGGTAACGACCAAATAATAATAATGATAATAATCAAGGTTATGATCAAGAAAGTGACCATTTCTATATCATAACATTTATATAAAAATTAGTAGATTTCCCATGTATACACAGAAGTAAACTGGTTAGTTTTAGTCTTGACAAAAGATACAAAATAGCTAATCTACAATCATTTAATAAGGCCATTCAAGGGTGATAAAAAGATATTCATGTCACTGGAACTTAAATATTGATGACCTATCCTTAGGATGGGTCATTATATGTATGTCCTGGAAAACCCCTTTAATCCAAGACTTGCTATCAAATGCATAGAATAGTTTCCCATAGTCAGAACATAATAAAAGGATGAGTAAAAGAACTGCACCTAGAAGATTGCTTCTTGTAATCCTATTGATTTACCATCAATGCTTCATTTCTGTCATTTGACATCTAATGGGAAACAAAAGGTTACAGAAGTCACTTGATTTGTTCTGCTTCCACCTGAAATTTTATGGCAGTCTATTGTTTACTGCGGTGTCAATATAACCATGAACCTATATTCCATATCCTGAATAGTGGCTCATTTTAGTTTTTTTTTGGTTTAGTGAATCAATTTTTTAAATATCTCATCAGGGGATTCAGATTTAATAGAGGAGGGCACCTTTTGAGGATCCTCGTATATCAGCCAGACTGAAAATCTGCTACCAAGTGCTTCGCTCTTCTTCTCTGGAGGGCCAGACATTGTAATGAATTACAGGATATATATGATTGCCATAGGAACTGTGCAATGCTTCATTTCCCATGTGGTGGCACTGCAGGGAATGTTACACTTGCTGCCAAGTTGCACTACAGATTACTGATAATCAGCACCATAACATATAAAGTATTGAAAAATATACAATACTCCCCCTCCCCCAAACAGACTCATCATATCTGCTCTAATTAACAAGTTACCTCTTGCTTAGGCCTCATGCACACGACCGTATTTTGTTTCCGTGTCCGAGCCGTTTTTTTTGCGGATAGAATGCGGACCCATTCATTTCAATAGGTCCGCAAAAAATCAGTATGTCCATTCCGGTGCTCCGCAAAAAAATATTGCATGTCCTATTTTTTTCTAGTTTGTGGACAAGGATAGGCATTATTACAATGGATCCGCAAAAAAAAACGGATCCGCAAAAAAAAAATGGATGCCATACGGAACGTCATCCTTTTTTTTGCGGATCCGCAATTTGCAGACCGCAAAACACATACGGTCGTGTGCATGTAGCCTTACACATACCCCTCACATGAACTGCATGAACTGCAGTGTAGGAAGTGTTACCTGTACACATGCTCCTTCCTTTCCTCCTGACAGGGGCGATCCCGTACCATGAAACTCCTGTATGCCCTCGGCTGTCCCTGATACAAGAATAGATACCGCCACCGTATACACAAACAATTAGTGATATTACAATAGTCATACTTCTGACTCATACATGACAGTGGAAATAACTGCCATTCTGTTGCTGTGTTGATTTTCAACAACCATACAACCCACCTCGCTGATCCTCAGCCACAGCTGTTCAGTTGCTGCCCGGGTCTCTGCTGCCCTTTACTTCCTGCTGCTGTCTCCACACACAGGAAGTGTCTACTCAGCCAATCATTGGCTGAGGTGGGTCACTTCTGTGGCCAATGACTGGTTGAGAGAACATTTCCAGTAAATTCCTGTGTATCAAGGTTGGAGAAGGAAGTAGCAGAGGACACCTGGGTAGGGATTGGTGAAATGGATATTGGCTCTTTTATGTTTTAAACCACTCTGAGCCCACTGCCGCTTTTTTTTTGGGGGTCTATCACCGAAAACACCACTTAAAACATAACTTTTAATAAAATTCACTAAAATGGTTGCTGATCACCTTCTTTTGTACTTATATTAGTAGATTTTAAAAGAAAAAGATTTTTCCCTATTCCTTTCCCTAATGCTATTTAATCCCTACCTAAAAACAGAATGGCCGCCCCGATAAGGGCGATCCTGTGTCAGGAACCTCCTGGTCACCCTAAGAAGTCCCTAACACAGAAAAAAGCCCCATCACCCTGGTGTCCTAGACAGAAATGTCAGTCCAATAGTCAAGTCAATAATTTAGGCAATTGTACACCTCACTAGATATATCCACAATCAAAACAAAAAAGGAAATTATATACCGTATTTTTTGCTTTATAAGACACACTTTTTCTCCCCCAAAAGTGGATAAGGAGGGGCTGGAGGCCGGCAACTGATGTTGCGACCGCTGTGGGGCCTGGTGCAGTCACTGTACTCTATTACACCGGGCCCCACACAGCAGTCTTCATATGTAAAGTTTAGTCATTTAATCCTTAACCAGTGGGTTAGCTTTGTTAAAGTAGCGCAATCCTCTGTAGTAGTACTCACTATCAAACTACCGTAGCAGGCCTTCCAGCAGCATAACGTCACTCACTCCGTCACGCACCTGCTCTGCCTGCTTCATTAATAAAGTGGGAGGAGCAGGAACATGACAGAGTGAGTAACGTTACGCTGCTGGCCGGCTTGCTACGGTAGTTTGATAGCGAGTACTACTACAGACTATTACGCTACTTTTACCCCTTACGGACACATGACGTACCGGTACGGCATGTTTCCCGAGTCCTTAAGGACAGATGATGTACCGGTACGTCATGTGTTGTTCCGATCACCGCCGCCCGGCGAGCGGTGATCGGAACAGGGTGCCTGCTCAAAACATTGAGCAGGCACCTCGGCTAAATGCGCGGGGGGTCACATGACCTAACCTCTCAGATGAACACCGTAAAAAAGAAAAAAGAAAAACTGTGCTAAATAAACCATTTTTTGTCACCTTACATCACCAAAAGTGTAATAGCAAGCGATCAAAAAGTCATATGCACCCCAAAATAGTGCCAATCAAACCGACATCTCATCCCGCAAAAAATGAGACCCTACCTAAGATAATCGCCCAAAAACTGAAAAAACTATGGCTCTCAGAATATGGAGACACTAAAACATGATTTATTTTTTGTTTAAAAAATTATATTATTGTGTAAAACGTACATAAATAAAATAAAAGTATACATATTAGGTATCGCTGCGTCCGTATCGTCCGGCTCTATAAAAATATCACATGACCTAACCCCTCAGATGAACACCGTAAACATTTTAAAATAAAAACTGTCCTAAATAGACGATTTTTTGTCACCTTACATCACAAAAAGTGTAATAGCAAGCGATCAAAAAGTCACACGCACCCCAAAATAGTGCCAATAAAACCGTCATCTCATCCCGCAAAAATCATACCCTACCCAAGGTAATCGCCCAAAAACGGAAAAAATTATGGCTCTCAGACTATGGAAACACTAAAACATGATTTTTTTTTGCTTCAAAAATGAAATCATTGTGTAAAACTTACATAAATAAAAAAAAAAGTATACATATTAGGTATCGCCGCATCCATGACAACCTGGTCTATAAAAATATCACATGATCTAACCTGTCAGATGAATGTTGTAAATAACAAAAAATAAAAAGGTGCCAAAACAGCTATTTCTTGTTATCTTGCCTCACAAAAAGTGTAATATAGAGCAACCAAAAATCATATGTACCCTAAACTAGTACCAACAATACTGCCACCCTATCCCGTAGTTTTTAAAATGGGGCCACTTTTTTGGAGTTTCTACTCTAGGGGTGCATCAGGGGGGCTTCAAATGGGACATGGTGTCAAATAAACCAGTCCAGCAAAATCTGCCTTCCAAAAACCGTATGGCATTCCTTTCCTTCTGCGCCCTGCCGCGTGCCCGTACAGCTATTTACGACCACATATGGGGTGTTTCTGTAACCTACAGAATCAGGGCCATAAATATTAAGTTTGTTTGGCTCTTAACCCTTGCTTTGTTACTGGGAAAAATGGATTAAAATGGAAAATTTGCCCAAAAATTTTAATTCTGAAATTTCATCTCCATTTTGCCAATAACTCTTGTGGAACACCTAAAGGGTTAACGACGTTTGTAAAATCAGTTTTGAATACCTTGAGGGGTGTAGTTTATTAGATGGGGTCACTTTTATGGAGTTTCTACTCTAGGAGTGCATCAGGGGGGCTTCAAATGGGACATGGTGTAAAAAAAAACAGTCCAGCAAAACCTGCCTTCCAAAAACCGTATGGCATTCCTTTCCTTCTGCGCCCTGCCGTGTGCCCGTACAGCGGTTTACGACCACATATGGGGTGTTTCTATAAACTACAGAATCAGGGCCATAAATATTGAGTTTGGTTTGGCTGTTAACCCTTGCTTTGTAACCGGAAAAAAATTATTAAAATGGAAAATCTGCCAAATAAGTAAAATTTTGAAATTGTATCTCTATTTTCCATGAATTTTTGTGGAACACCTAAAGGGTTAATGACATTTGTAAAATCAGTTTTGAATACCTTGAGGGGTGTAGTTTCGTAGATGGGGTCACTTTTATGGAGTTTCTACTCTAGGGGTTCATCAGGGGGGCTTCAAATAGGACATGGTGTAAAAAAAACAGTCCAGCAAAACCTGTCTTCCAAAAACCGTATGGCATTCCTTTCCTTCTGCGCCCTGCCGTGTGCCCGTACAGCGGTTTATGACCACATATGGGGTATTTCTGTAAACTACAGAATCAGGGCCATAAATATTTAGTTTTATTTGGCTGTTAACCCTTGCTTTGTAACCGGAAAAAAATTATTAAAATGGAAAATCTGCCAAAAAAGTGAAATTTTGAAATTGGATCTCTATTTTCCATTAATTCTTGTGGAACACCTAAAGGGTTAACGACGTTTGTAAAATCAGTTTTGAATACCTTGAGGGGTGTAGTTTCTTAGATGGGGTCACTTTATGGAGTTTCTACTCTAGGGGTGCATCAGGGGGCTTCAAATGGGACATGGTGTCAAAAAAAACAGTCCAGCAAAACCTGCCTTTTAAAAACTGTATGGCATTCCTTTCCTTCTGCGCCCTGCTGAGTGCCCGTACAGCGGTTTATGACCACATATGGGGTGTTTCTGTAAACTACAGAATCAGGGCCATAAATATTGAGTTTGGTTTGGCTGATAACCCTTGCTTTGTAACCGGAAAAAAATTATTAAATATTAAAATGGAAAATCTGCCAAAAAAGTGACATTTTGAAATTGTATCTCTATTTTCCATTAATTCTTGTGGAAAACCTAAAGGGTTAACAAAGTTTGTAAAATCAGTTTTGAATACCTTGAGGGGTGTAGTTTATAGAATGGGGTTATTTTTGGGTGGTTTCTATTATGTAAGCCTCGCAAAGTGACTTCAGACCTGACCTGGTCCCTAAAAATTAGGTTTTTGAAAATTTCTGAAAAATTTCAAGATTTGCTTCTAAACTTCTAAGCCTTGTAACATCCCCAAAAAATAAAATATCATTCCCAAAATGATCCAAACATGAAGTAGACATATGGGGAATGTAAAGTAATAACTATTTTTGGAGTTATTACTATGTATTATAGAAGTAGAGAAATTGAAATTTTTACTTCATTTTTGGTAAATTTGGTCTTTTTTTTATAAATAAAAATGTTTTTTTTTTTACTTCATTTTACCAGTGTCATGAAGTACAATATGTGACGAAAAAACAGTCTCAGAATGGCCTGGATAAGTCAAGGCGTTTTAAAGTTATCAGCACTTTAAAGTGACACTGGTCAGATTTGCAAAAAATGGCCTGGTCCTTAAGGTGAAATAGGGCCTTAAGGGGTTGACAAAGCTAACCAAGAGGTTAAGGATTACATGACTACAGTTTAGATATGAAGACTACTGTGAGCGGGGCCAGGTGTATTGGGGGTCACTATTTACACAGGGACACTGTTATGGGGGATATCTGTGGATGACACATACAGTCAGGTCCATAAATATTGGGACATCAACACAATTCTAACATTTTTGGCTCTATACACCACCACAATGGATTTGAAATGAAACAAACAAGATGTGCTTTAACTGCAGACAGTCAGCTTAATTTGAGGGTATTTACATCCAAATCAGGTGAACGGTGTGGAAATTACAACAGTTTGAATATGTGCCTCCCACTTGTTAAGGGACCAAAAGTAATGGGACATAATAATAATCATAAATCAAACTTTCACTTTTTAATACTTGGTTGCAAATCCTTTGTAGCCAATTACAGCCTGAAGTCTGGAACGCATAGACATCACCAGACGCTGGGTTTCATCCCTGGTGATGCTCTGCCAGGCCTCTACTGCAACTGTCTTCAGTTTCTGCTTGTTCTTGGGGCATTTTCCCTTCAGTTTTGTCTTCAGCAAGTGAAATTCATGCTCAATCAGATTCAGGTCAGGTGATTGACTTGGCCATTGCATACCATTCCACTTCTTTCCCTTAAAAAACTCTTTAGTTGCTTTTGCAGTATGCTTTGGATCATTGTCCATCTGCACTGTGAAGCACCGTCCAATGAGTTCTGAAGCATTTGGCTGAATATGAGCAAATGATATTGCCCGAAACACTTCATAATTCATCCTGCTGCTTTTGTCAGCAGTCACATCATCAATAAATACAAGAGAACCAGTTCCATTGGCAGCCATACATGCCCACGCCATGACACTACCACCACCATGCTTCACTGATGAGGTAGTAAGTATGCTTAGGATCATGAGCAGTTCCTTTCCATCTCCATACTCTTCTCTTCCCATCACTGTGGTACAAGTTGATCTTGGTCTTATCTGTCCATAGGATGTTGTTCCAGAACTGTGAAGGCTTTTTTAGATGTCGTTTGGCAAACTCTAATCTGGCCTTCCTGTTTTTGAGGCTCACCAATGGTTTACATCTTGTGGTGAACCCTTTGTATTCACTCTGGTGAAGTCTTCTCTTCTCTGTTGACTTTGACACACATACACTTACCTCCTGGAGAGTGTTCTTGATCTGGCCAACTGTTGTGAAGGGTGCTTTCTTCACCAGGAAAAGAATTCTTCGGTCATCCACCACAGTTGTTTTCCGTGGTCTTCCGGGTCTTTTGGTGTTGCTGAGCTCACCGGTGCGTTCCTTATTTTTAAGATTGTTCCAAACAGTTGTTTTGGCCACGCCTAATGTTTTTGCTATCTCTATGATGGGTTCGTTTTGTTTTTTCAGCCTAATGATGGCTTGCTTCACTGATAGTGACAGCTCTTTGGATCTCATCTTGAGAGTTGACAGCAACAGATTCCAAATGCAAATAGCACACTGGAAATGAACTCTGGACCTTTTATCTGCTCGTTGTAATTGGGATAATGAGGGAATAACAAACACCTGGCCATGGAACAGCTGAGAAGCCAGTTGTCCCATTACTTTTGGTCCCTTAACAAGTGGGAGGCACATATGCAAACTGTTGCAATTCCTACACCGTTCACCTGATTTGGATGTAAATACCCTCAAAGTAAAGCTGACAGTCTGCAGTTAAAGCACATCTTGTTTGTTTCATTTTAAATCCATGGTGGTGGTGTAAAGAGCCAAAAATGTTAGAATTGTGTTGATGTCCCAATATTTATGGACCTGACTGTATATATCATAAGATGCTATATATGTGTCCTCCACAGGTCCCCCATAACAGTGTCATCCACAGATCCCCCCCATAATAGTGTCATCCACAGATATCCCCATAAGAGTGCGTCATCCAGAGATGTCCCCATAACAGTGTGTCATCCACAGATCCCCATAACAGTGTCATCCAAAGATCCCCCATAACAGTGTGTCACCCACAGATCCCCATAACAGTGTCACCCACAGATCCCATAACAGTGTCACCCACAGCAGTAAAATACAATCATTAAAAAAATTGCCTCCAAAGATGTATATACTGTAGCCTTTAAGTACCCTAAGGTAGCCAGCCATAGGCTGGAGCAGATTAGGATGTGCCTGTGCCGACCTTTTAAGAGCCAGAAGGAACGCATAAGCACCCTATGAGCCCAGTAGGAGAGACTTAACCAGTAAGCAGGCCACAGTCTGCATGGAGAGAGAGAGCAACTAGTGATGAGCGGGAGGTGCCATATTTGATTTCGCGATATATATTCGTCATATATTCGTCGAAATAGAATATTCGTCATTATTCTATTTATCGCGAATAATATGCGATTTAATTATTCGCGTATTGTGATTTTTCTTTTGACAGTATAAGGCAACGTTCCTATGACTATGGCTAGGCTAATATGTGTATTTTACAAATATTCTATATATAGCTATAACTTCGTCTTTTAGAATATTCGTAATATTCTAAAAGACGATGTTAGAGCAATATTACGAATATTCGTAAAATACACATATAGATTGTAATTTAGCTAATATAGTGCTATCATCTTTTTTTTTTGGTGTAATTTTTTTTGCCTCTTCTGAACTTCAGTTTTGGAAAATATGTACACTATTAAAAAAATTACTATAGCAGTATATTAGCTAAATTGCAGTCTATGTGTATTTTACGAATATTCGCTATATTGCTATAACTTCGTTTTTTAGAATATTCGTAATATTCTAAAAGACAAAGTTATAGCAATAGAGCGAATAAATTCGTTATTTAGAATATTCGTCTTTTTTTCCCCAATGTGCACTGTTATTCCACTTTGGCATACTGCTCCCCGACAAACGTCCCCATCACCATGGGAACGCCTGTGGGTTAGAAAACACCATCGGATCCGAGTTTTCACGATCTCAAGGAAAACTCAGATCCGATGGTATTTTCTAACCCACACGCGTTCCCATGGTGACGGGACGCTTGTCGGGGAGGAGTATGCGAACAACGGTACAGATAGGAAAAAAATAATGCCAAAATTCTAAATAACAAATATATTCACTATATTGCTATGTACAGTATTCGTTTTTTAGAATATTGGTCATTTTATTTTCCATATTAAAACATGATTCCCCCCTGCTTAAGTTGCTTGTGGGCCAATGGCTTATTGACCCACAAGAAAGAAGCAGGGAGGAATCATGTTTTCAGATGTTAAAAAATGACGAATATTCGATACAACGAATATATAGCATTATATTTGTAATATTTGCGAATTTACGAAGTTACGATATTCGCGATTAATATTCACTATTCGAATATTCGAGCTCAACACTAATGGCCATCAGTCTTTCATCTCACCCCCTTGCACATCAGCCAAGCAGTCTGGGCCCCAAATCATGCAGCAGTCTCTTCTGCTTTTTGATGACTCTGTTAGCATGGTTTCCCAGGGCCATCCACATAGCCCTGCCCCAGAAGTGGAAGAGATTGAGTGCACCGATGCCCAACCACTTATGGTTCAGGATGACTACATGGGAGGACCACCACAGCACGTCTCGGATGATGACGATACACAGGTGCCAACTGCTGTGGCTTTCTGCAGTGTGCAGACCGACAAGGAGGGCAGGGATGAAGACTGGGTGGAAGATGAGGTGGAGGACGATAAGGGTCCTCGACCCCACATGGAATCAAGGTCATGCGAGTGACCTGTGTAGTTCGGAGGAAGAGGCGGTGGTCGCACACAGCCACCAGCACAGCAGAAGAGGGAGCAGGGTGTAAAAGCGGAGCGCCCGTCCCCTAGACAGTAAGCCAACCGCACCAAGGGACCGGGCACACCAAAGTCAGCTCCAAGGAGTTCCCTGGCGTGGCAGTTCTTCAGACAATGTGCCGACAACAAGACACAAGTGGTTTGCACGCTGTGCAATCAGAGCCTGAAGCGAGGCATAAACGTTCTCAACCTGAGCACAACCTGCATGACCAGGCATCTAAGTGCAAAGCACGAGTTGCAGTGGAGTAGACACCTCAAAAACCAAGAAAGGTCTCTGGCTCCTCCTGCTTCCTCTTCTGCTGCAGTCTCAGCCTCTTCATCCTCCTCTAGAGTGACAGTGGCACCTGCCACCCCGCAAACAGAGGATCTGCCAGCAATGCCACCACCTGGGTCACTAAGCATCTCCACAATGTCCCATGGAAGCGTTCAGCTGTCTATCTCCCAAACACTGGAGCGAAAGAGGAAGTACCCTCCTACCCACCCACGATCCCTGGCACTCAATGCCAGCATTTCTAAATTACTGGACTTTGAAATGCTGTCCTTCCGTCTGGTTGAGACAGAGAGTTTTTAAAGCCTTATGGCGGTGGCTGTCCCACAGTATGTCGTACCCAGGCGCCACTACTTTTCCAGGCGAGCCATGCCTTCCCTGCACAACCAAGTAGGGGAAAAAATCAGGTGTGCAATGCCATCCGTGGACCAGTAAGATACGTGGACCAGTAAGCACGGTCAGAGACGTTATATCTCCATAACAGCACACTGGGTAAATGCAGTGGCGGCTGGGCCTGAGGCTGATAGCAGTTTGGCGCATGTCCTTCCCCCACCGAGGATTGCAGGGCGCTTCTCTTTGCCTCCTGTTGCTTCCTCCTCCTACTCCGCTTCCTCATCCTCTACCGCCTCCTCATCCGGTCAGCGTAACACCTTCACCACCAACTTCAGCACAGCCAGGGGTAAACGACAGCAGGCAGTTTTAAAACTTATCTGTTCGGGGGACAAACCCCACACCACGCAGGAGCTGTGGAAGGGCATGGAACAACAGAACGATGAGTGGTTGGTGCCAGTGAGCCTCAAGCCCGGCCTGGTGGTGTGCAATAATGGGCGAAATCTCGTAGCAGCTCTGGGCCTAGCCAGTTTGACACACATCCCTTGCCTGGCGCATGTGCTGAATTTGGTGGTGCAGAGGTTCCTTAAAAATTACCCCGATATGGAACGTCTTAGCAGGAGGCAGCATTTCAGCAACATGGTGGAGCAGTATGTGTGCACACGCCTACATGTACTGAATGATGGGTCTGCTCCTTCAACTTCTGGGTCTCCAAATTGGGCACATGGCCTGAGCTTTCCCTTTACGCCTTGGAGGTGCTGGCCTACCCTGCAGCCAGTGTATTATCTGAACGTGTGTTTAGCAGGGCAGGGGGCGTTATCACAGACAAGCGCAGCCGCCTGTCCACAGCCATTGTGGACAAGCTCACATTCATTAAAATGAACCAGGCATGGATCCCACAGGACTTGTTCGTACCTATGTGCAGAATAAACATGTATACCGGCCTTACCCAGCCATTGTTATGCTCCAGCGCAATTGCTCATTGTTGTATTTTTTATATTTCCCACTCTTTTGGGGTGTACCCTAATTTAAACAAAAAAAATTAAAACCAAAATCCAGTGTTGGCTACCTCCTCCTCCACCGACGCTTCCACCTACACCGCTACGTCCACCACCTCCTCAACCTCCTACTCCATATGGACCTCCACCTCATAGATCAAGATTATTATTTTTAATTGTTACGTATTTTATTTTATTTTAAGTCATTTCACTAATTTGTCTGATACATTGTTGGGTTACATATCCCAAATTTTTGGCTGTGATATACCCCTGCTCTACATTGTGGACAGGGAAATACATTTAACTAATTTGTCTGTTACATTGTCAGGTGGAATTCACCAATTTTTGGCTGTGATATACCCCTGCTCTACCTAGTAGACAGGGAAATACATTTCACTAATTTGTCTGTTACATTGTTGGGTGAAATTTACCAATTTTGGGCTGTGATATACCTCTGCTCTACCTAGTAGACAGGGAAATAAATTTCACTAATTTGTCTGTTAAATTGTCGGGTGAAATTCACCAATTTTTGGCTGTGATATACCCCTGCTCTACCTAGTGGAAAGAGAAATACATTTCACACTGATTTGTCTGTTACATTGTTGGGTGACATTCACCAATTTCTGGCTGTGATATACCCCTGCTCTATCTAGTGGACAAGGAAATACTTTTCACTAATTCATCTGTTACATTGTTGGGTTGCAAATGCTCATCTTTTGCGCTATAAAGTAAATTTGCGGCCTACACTCCAATCTATTACAGCCTGAATTTTCCGAGGATCCATACTCAGCCCTTCCGGGGAGATGATGTAACCGAGAAACTGGGTGGTGGTCTGTTTGAACTCGCATTTCTCGAGCTTGATGTAAAGGGATTGCTCGCGAAGTCTTTGTAACACCCTGCGGACATGTTCGCGATGTTGATCGAGATTTTCCGAGAAAATTAAAATATCGTCCAGGTATACCACTACGAACAGATCCAGCATGTCCCTAAGGACGTCATTAATGAAATGTTGGAAAGTGGCTGGGGCATTGCAAAGTCTGAAGGGCATAACCAAGTACTCAAAATGTCCATATAGTGTGCGAAAGGTGGTCTTCCATTCATCCTTGGGACGGATGCGAACCAGATTATAGGCCCCTCGAAGATCGAGTTTTCGTAAAGACTTTCGCCGCCCGGAGTATCTCGAGAATTTACGAAATCAAGGGGAGAGGGTAAAGTTTTTTTACCGTAACATCATTCAGCTTGCGGTAGTCAATGCAAGGGCGTAGAGAGGAGTCTTTTTTCTCCACGAAGAAGAAGGGTGCTCCCGCGGGGGAGGTGGCGGGTCGAATGAAGCCCTTCTTTAGGTCCTCGTCCAAGTAGTCCTTCAGGGCATTGAGTTCAGGCTCCGAGAGGGAGTAGATGCTGCCGAAGGGTATTTCAGCCCCAGGTAATAATTCAATTGGGCAGTCGTATGGTCGATGCGGGGGCAGCTTGTCTGCGTTTTTTTTTTCGCAGACATCCTGAAACTCACTATATTGTGGAGGCAACAGCTCCTTGACCATTGGTTCCGAGATGATAGATACTTTGGGTGTTGGGGAAGCAGGTTCATGCAGACAGTTCAAAGAGCAGAACTCGGATGTGAACCGTAGACAGCGGGTTTCCCAGTCCACCGAAGGGTTGTGAGTGGCTAACCACGGGATGCCCAAGATCACCGGAAACTTGGGGGAGGAAATCAAAGAGAAGTGGATCGTCTCGTGGTGGTCGGTTTTAATGTGGAGCTGTAAATCTGTGGTCTGATGTGTAACGGGTCCCGAGGAGAGTGGGGACCCATCCACCATTTCCAGATCGATAGGGGCTGTCTTGGTTACAAGCGGAATGTTGTTCTCGTGAGCAAAAGTTTGATCCATAAAATTGTCGCCAGCCCCGGAGTCGAGCATCGCAGAACAGAGAAGTTGTCGATCCCCGATGGTAATTACAATTGGAATGGTGAAGTGGGACCCGGTGGCTGCTAACTCAGTTGTCTCTGCCGTCACCGGTGGGATTGCGGCCTGCCGCTGCTCTCGCAGTTTAGTGACGGCAATGGTTCTGCGGGATTTGTTGGGGCATTTGATGGCAATGTGCCCTGGCTCCCCACAGTAGAGGCAGAGGCCTTCGGCCAGTCGTCGTTCTTTTTCTGCTACGGACAGAGTCTTGCGCACTGCGTCAACCAGCATCGGCTCGATGGAAGGTTGGGCGACCTGCTGGGTAGTAGAGTAAGCGGGTCTGTCACCTTGGAACCAGATCCTTTCTTTCCTTCTCTCGGTGAGCCTCTGATCAATACGGACACACACCTGAATGAAGTCGTCCAAATCATCCGGGGCTTCAAGTCTGGCAAGTTCATCTTTGATCGCCTCCGATAGACCTCGCCGAAATTGGCTCCTTTGAGCAGCTGGGTTCCAGTTGGTGTCTGAGACCCAGCGGCGGAACTCGGCGGCGTACTCGATGACAGAGCGTCTTCCCTGTCGAAGACTGTGTAGTCTTGCCTCAGCTGTCGCACAGCGATTGGGGTCATCAAAGACCTGGCTCATAGCTGTGATGAAAACATCCAGATCGTGCAGCAGACGGCTATTGGTTTCCACGTATAGAGACGCCCATGCCAGGGCCTCGTCCGTCAGGAGGTTAACAATGAACAATACTTTCTTCTCATCAGTGGAAAAGGGGGCCGGATGCATCCGGAAGTAGATACGGCACTGATTGAGAAAGCCCCGGTACTGGCGACGATCTCCATTGAATTTTGAGGGTAGTGGCATGCGGGTGTCTGCAGCCACACCGCGTATGTCCAGGAGTTGCCGTTGGAGCTCAATGATCTCCCCCTGTTGACTCTGTACCAGGCCTTGGATTTGCGAAAATTTCTCCTGGTAGGTGGTGCCGAACTCTTGCAGCTCAGACACCTGCTTGCGCAGGGTGGCCACTGCGGACTCCATTATTTTTTTTGGGCTGGTTATTCTGTTACGGAGTAGTGTCAATCGAGGCTCACCTGAGTCTGAGGACACCCGAGCTGGAAGTATGGAGTCCAGTGGCAGAGGCCCACAGAAGCAGGAGGCAGGTAGCGTGGTCGATCAGTCCGGGTCGGCAGCAGAGATGGCAGCGAGATAACAGCAGGAGTAGACGGAGGCGTGGTCGGTGGTAAGCAGTAAGTCAATGCAGGCGGCAATTCAGCGAGGTCAAAACGGTCCGGGTTGGCAACGATAGTAAATCAGCAATAGCGGTGGAGGAGCAGAGAGGAAGCTTGCTACAGGCTTGGAGGCACAATAACCAGCAAAGGGCTGGGTTCAAGGGCTGGGTTTTATAGGGAAGCAGCAGGTGCAAGAGATTGGAATAATCAGCAGGTCAAAGCAAGGACAAGAGAGGTAGTTAGAAGTTAGAAGTTAGCTAGAGAACAGTCCAAGGAGAGACGGTAGCCTAGTGGGTAGAGCTACCGCCTGGGACATGACTGGCCACAGGTTCGAGTCCTGACAAGGGGTTTTATAGGATTTTTATAGGGATTTATTAGGATTTTTATTAGGCCTCTTGCACACGACCGTATGGCTTTTTCAGTATTTTACGGTCCGCAAAAAACGGATCCGCAAAAATACGGTCTGTGTGCATTCTATTTTTTTGCGGATTAGAACAGCTGGCCCCTGATAGAACAGTACTATCCTTGTCCGTTATGCGGACAATAATAGGACATGTTCTATCTTTGAACCGAACGTAAATACGGAAACGGAAGGCATACAGAGTACCTTCCGTTTTTGGGGGGGATCCATTGAAATGAATGGTTACGTATACGGTCCATATACAGAACGCAAAAAACGGAACGAAAAACGAAAAAAAAAACTTTCATGTGCAAGAGGCCTTAGGTTTTAATATGGGTTTGATAGGGGTTTATAGGATTTTTATAGGAATTTATTAGGATTTTTATTAGGTTTTAATAGCTTGATAGGGGTTTTGTCACGGCTGTATGTGAGCAAAAAGAGTATACACAGTAAAAAGGGCTACTGACCGGACCCAAACTAGGGAGGATAAAGGGTGACCCCTGTCAGACCCTCAAAGCTCTCCCTATGCTGCTAAAGCACATGCCCGGATCCAAATGGCGGAACGAGGCATGCCCGCGTACCTAAGACTGATGACCACTGTAACCCCTACAATAGTGGAAGGGGCACGGCCACCGGTGCCCTGCTCAGTATATGGAGGGAACCGTGGCCACCTCAGATCCAGTCAGAAAATAACCAGGTACACAACAATGTCTGCACACTTAGCTGAAGGAGCTGCAGCCGCAGAGAAGACGGATCCAAGGACAGCTGGCAATATCCGGAGTGCTTGCTGCAGCAGAACACAGGTCCAGTGAACTGATAGCTACAAGTGAAGATACTCAAGCAAGAGCTACAACTGAAATGAGAAATATAATCCACGCCCTACAATAGGAGGAGGGGTGATTTAAAGGCAGGGAAATCAAACGCAGGAGGAACAGCTGGGAGGAAGGAAACAGAAAGTAAAGACTTCATCACAGGGGCGGAGAAACAGAGCAGTGAGAACTCCTCCAAGCTCTAGTAGTGACATCATCACAGGGGTGGAGAAACAGAGCTGTGAGAACGTCCCAAAGCTCTGGTAGTGACTCCGGACACCCAGGACCCACCTTCTCAGGATGAGCCCTATGAAATGCCCTGATGAGGCGAGTGGCTTTAATGTCCGACACCGGAACCCACATTCTCTCCTCAGGACCATAACCCTTCCAATGAACGAGGTACTGAAGAGAACCGCGGACAATGCGAGAGTCCACAATTCTGGAAACCTCAAACTCCAGATTGCCATCAACCAAAATCGGAGGAGGAGGCAAAGAGGAGGGTACTGTGGGCTGGACATATGGTTTTAAGAGAGATCTGTGAAATACATTATGTATCTTCCAAACCCGTGGAAGATCAAGACGGAAGGCAACAGGATTGATGACTGACAAGATTTTATAAGGCCCAATAAACTTGGGACCCAATTTCCAGGAGGGAACCTTAAGTTTAATATTTCTTGTAGACAACCACACCAGATCACCCACATTCAGGTCCGGACCAGGCACACGTCTCTTATCAGCCACACGCTTATACTTCTCACTCATCTTTTTAAGATTACTCTGAATCTTTTGCCAAATGGTAGACAAAGACGAGGAAAATCTCTCCTCCTCAGGTAAACCAGAAAGAGCCCCTCCCGAGAATGTCACAAACTGCAGATGGAACCCATATGCACCAAAGAATGGTGACTTATCAGAAGATTCCTGACGACGGTTGTTCAGAGCAAACTCAGCAAGAGGGAGAAATGAACACCAATCCTCCTGGTTCTCTGCCACAAAACAGCGCAAATATGTCTCCAGATTCTGATTGAGGCGCTCAGTCTGTCCATTCGACTGCGGGTGAAAGGCAGAAGAGAAGGACAGCCGAACCCCCAGGCGAGAACAGAAAGCCTTCCAGAACCTGGACACAAACTGCGTGCCTCTATCGGAAACAATATCCGAGGGAATGCCGTGCAATTTAACAATATGGTCGACAAAAGCTTGCGCCAACTTTTTAGCATTGGGTAAACCAGGGAAAGGTACGAAATGAGCCATCTTGCTAAAACGGTCCACCACCACCAGGATCACCGACTTCCCCGAGGAACGAGGAAGATCCGTGATAAAGTCCATGGACAGGTGTGTCCAAGGACGGGAAGGTATGGGTAACGGGAGAAGGGAACCTGAAGGCCGTGAACGAGGGACCTTAGCGCGAGCGCACGTCTCACAAGCAGCCACAAAACCCTCCACCGACTTACGAAGAGCCGGCCACCAAAATCTCAGAGCAATGAGATCTACCGTGGCTTTTCTCCCGGGGTGACCAGCAAGAACCGTATCATGATGCTCCTTGAAGAGTTTGTGACGTAGCTCAGGAGGCACGAACAACTTCCCAGAAGGACAACGGGCAGGTGCCTCAGTCTGGCCAGCCTGGACCTCGGCCTCCAAATCGGAATATAAGGCAGAAACAACTACCCCCTCCGCCAAAATGGGACCCGGGTCCTCGGAGTTTCCCCCTCCTGGAAAACAGCGAGAGAGAGCATCAGCCTTCACATTTTTGATCCCAGGTCGGAATGTAACGACAAAATTGAATCTGGAGAAGAACAGAGACCATCTGGCCTGTCTCGGATTCATACGCCTGGCCGACTCCAAGTATGCCAGATTCTTATGGTCGGTAAAAACGGTGATAGGGTGCCTGGCCCCCTCCAACCAATGGTGCCATTCCTCGAAAGCCAACTTGATGGCCAACAACTCCCTATCTCCCACATCATAGTTTCTCTCTGCCGGGGAGAGTTTTTTAGAGAAAAAGGCACAGGGTCGCCATTTGGCAGGAGAAGGGCCCTGGGACAAAACTGCACCCACACCCACCTCGGAAGCATCCACCTCAACAATAAAAGGTAAGGAAACATCGGGATGCACCAAGACGGGAGCAGACGCAAAACTCTCTTTAATTTTAGAAAAGGCTGCAAGCGCCTCCTCCGACCAAGAGGAAAAATCCGCCCCCTTTTTTGTCATGTCAGTAAGGGGTTTGACAACAGAGGAATAATTCAAATTGAACTTTCTGTAATAGTTCGCAAAACCCAGAAAGCGCATCAATGCCTTCTGATTCTCAGGAAGCTCCCACTCAAGTACAGCACGGACCTTCTCCGGATCCATGCGAAAACCAGAAGCAGAGAGGAGAAAACCCAGAAATTGAATCTCCGATACCATAAAAAGACATTTCTCCAGCTTGGCGTACAATTTATTTTCCCGCAGAATCTGCAGAACCTGAAAAAGATGATCCTGATGGGTCTGAACATCAGGGGAAAAAATCAAAATATCATCAAGATTAAATGGTAGAAAATACTATTAACAAAATGCTGAAAGACGGCCGGAGCATTCATCAGGCAGAAAGGCATAACGAGATTCTCGAAATGCCCGTTAGGGGTATTAAAGGCCGTTTTCCATTCATCCCCCTCTCTGAGCCTGACCAGGTTGTACGCGCCTCTCAAATCCAATTTGGAAAACACCTTGGCCCCAACAATTTGGTTGAAGAGGTCCGGGATCAGAGGAAGGGGATAGGGATCGCGAATCGTGATACGGTTCAGCTCCCTAAAATCTAGGCAAGGTCTCAGAGAGCTATCTTTTTTTTTAACAAAAAAAAAAACCCGCGGCCACAGGTGACTTTGAGGGACGAATATGCCCCTTATCGAGACTCTCGGAGATATAAGTTCGCATTGCGATTCTTTCCGGTTGTGAGAGATTGTAGAGGCGTGCTTTTGGCAGCTTGGCGCCGGGAATGAGGTTAATGGGACAGTCAAACTCCCGGTGAGGAGGTAGCTCCTGAACACCGCTCTCGGAAAACACGTCCGAGAAATCAGAGAGAAATGATGGCACAGTTTTAGTAGACACCTCTGCAAAAGTCGCTGTGAGACAATTCTCTCTACAAAAGTCACTCCACTCCACTTATTTGCCTTCCTTGCCAATCAATAGTGGGGTTATGTCTAGTGAGCCAGGGTAACCCCAAAACTAGAGGAGAAGGCAATCCGTTAAGGACAAAACAAGATATATCCTCCACATGAGTGTCACCTACAGCTAGCCGGATATTGTGAACAATGCCCTTCAGAGATCTCTGTGAGAGTGGAGCAGAGTCAATAGCAAAAACAGGTATATCCTTTTCTAATGTGCAAACCTGAAAACCATGCACGGCTACAAATTGAGTGTCAATAAGATTGACGGCCGCTCCACTATCGACAAAAATCTTACAAGAAATGACTTTGCTCTCTAGCGCCACCCTGGCAGACAGGAGAAAACGGGAACTGCAGGTCAGAGGAAAAGCATCAATTCCTACATCAACTTTTCCCAAAGTAGCAGATGAAGCAGAATTTGATGATTTACCTTTTGAGGTTTTTCTCTTATTATCGCTCTTAGTACAGTTCAAGAATCTCCTAGACGGACAAACATTTGCCAAATGACCTATGCCCCCACAACAAAAACACACCATACTCTGAGGACTAAATCCTCTTTTATCAGGGGCAAGTCGACCTAGCTGCATGGGCTCCTCCTCAGAGGGGAGCGAGACAGGATGAGGCCCCTGCACACTGAATGAGTCCGCACCATTGCCCCTAGACTGACAATGGCTGGACAGAGAGGTCTTGTTTCTTTCTCTTAGACGCCTGTCAAGGCGTACCGCCAATGACATGGCAGACTCTAAGGACGTTGGTCTCTCATGGAAAGCAAACGCATCTTTCAATCTCTCTGAGAGACCATGACAGAACTGACTCCGGAGTGCAGCATCATTCCAACCTGAATCAGCTGCCCATCTCCGAAATTCAGAACAATAAAGCTCCGCAGACAGTTTGTTCTGGCATAAAACACGTAAGTTAGATTCGGGTCATCATATATCTGCCCCAGGGCCACAAAAAATCTTTCCACGGATCGAAGGGAGGGATCCCCTGATGGCAGCGAAAAAGCCCAAGTCTGAGCATTACCCCTGAGCAGGGAGATGACAATCCTCACCCTCTGCTCCTCCTTACCAGAGGAGTGGGGACACAAGCAAAAATGGAATTTGCATGCCTCTCTGAAGCGAACAAAATTCTCACTGCCCCCGGAGAACGTTTCCGGAAGTGAGACCTTTGGCTCGCAACAGACTCCATGAGCCGGAGCAGAGCCCAATGCTTGAAGCTGAGTCATAGATTGACGGAGATCCGCTACTTCCAAAGAAAGACCCTGCATGCGGTCAACCAGGCCAGAAAGCGGATCCATGTCAAAAAAGGACGGTTATGGTGGATTATAATGTCACGGCTGTATGTGAGCAACAAGAGTATACACAGTAAAAAGGGCTACTGACCGGACCCAAACTAGGGAGGATAAAGGGTGACCCCTGTCAGACCCTCAAAGCTCTCCCTATGCTGCTAAAGCACATGCCCGGATCCAAATGGCGGAACGAGGCATGCCTGCGTACCTAAGACTGATGACCACTGTAACCCCTACAATAGTGGAAGGGGCACGGCCACCGGTGCCCTGCTCAGTATATGGAAGGAACCGTGGCCACCTCAGATCCAGTCAGAAAATAACCAGGTACACAACAATGTCTGCACACTTAGCTAAAGGAGCTGCAGCCGCAGAGAAGATGGATCCAAGGACAGCTGGCAATATCCGGAGTGCTTGCTGCAGCAGAACACAGGTCCAGTGAACTGATAAGTACAAGTGAAGATACTCAAGCAAGAGCTACAACTGAAATGAGAAATATAATCCACGCCCTACAATAGGAGGAGGGGTGATTTAAAGGCAGGGAAATCAAACGCAGGAGGAACAGCTGGGAGGAAGGAAACAGAAAGTAAAGACTTCATCACAGGGGCGGAGAAACAGAGCAGTGAGAACTCCTCCAAGCTCTAGTAGTGACATCATCACAGGGGTGGAGAAACAGAGCTGTGAGAACGTCCCAAAGCTCTGGTAGTGACAGGTTTATAGGATAAATTGGTAGATAGTAAATAGATAGATAGATAAATAGATAAAATAGATATTAGTTTATTAAATTAGTTTTATATATTTTATATAAATAGATATTATTTTATTATAAAATATTTATCTACTGTACGTTCAGGGGCCTACTATATTTAATAATAGATCATAAGAAAAGTCCCATAGATAGTTCGATTGAAGGATCTATTAGTATTTTTAATATTTATAATCGTTTAATACATATATTGGTTAATATAAGATTAATATAATTTTATTTTTAAACATTTTAAAAACTTAGTTAAATTACTGATGCTTTATAAATAGTGTTGATCTAGCACTAAAGTGCTCGTGTGCTCTACTGAGCACCCGAGCACAATAGAAGTCAATGGGAGAACCCCAGGCACCCCCTGCTTGGAAGAGAAGAGGGTGTCTGGTTCACAAAAAAAGGTTCGAAACTGATGGAAACCCCATCAAAATGGTTTGGAAACAGCATTAAGAGGATGGCTGGATGCGTCTTGGACTTCTATTATCTACAACATACAATTGACAACCACACTAAGGCTGTATGCCAAAAGCCAGGTATGTGCAAGCCATCAATCTATCCATGAGACAGATAACAGGCTTAGTCAGCATACCTTACAATGGCAGCCTTGTGCACTATGAGACATTCCAAACCAGCTCTCATCTGACTGAGAGCCAGTAAGTCTCAAAGTTACTTCAGATCTGTTGGATGGCTTCGGTGGACCTGCGCACCTAGATCAAACTCATTAAAGTGACAAAAAGTTTTCCGATTGTCCTAACATAATATTCAATAACCGTTCTATACAGTTTTGTCATGTAAAAACTAATTTGCATAAACATGGGCATATGGGAAAGGCATGCAAATTTGCGCTCTACACTACTCATGAACAGCGCCATCTATTGGATTCATAGTCTTGTCATAAGACTATGAAACCAATAGATGGCGCTGTTCATGAGTCATTACAAGCAAGGCAATAGTCCTGAGATACAACCTAGCAAGCTTATATTACCGCAGATAAAGTGCTAGAAGATGTGTGAATGATATCAGCAATCCGATATACACCTCAGTGTTAGCGCAGGTTATTATAGGCTGAGTGCTACACGGTGTGTGGACTCTGTTGAGCAGTGTGCCCCACTTACTAGCGCCTTAACAAGATAAACAGCGCCATCTATTGGTTTCATAGTCTTATGACAAGACTATTACTCTTGTCATAAGACTATGAAACCAATAGATGGTGCTGTTCATGAGTAGTGTAGAATTTTCCATGCAAATAGTTTTTTAGCTAAAAAACAAGGCATATTCTGCTCATTTGCATATGTTTCCCATATGTCCATGTTTATGCAAATTAGTTTTTACATGACAAAACTGTATAGAAAGGTTATTGAATATTATGTTAGGACAATCAGAAAACTTTTTGTCACCCTAATAATATTAAACTAGGTGCGCAGGTCCACCCAAGCCATCCAACAGATCTGAAGTAACTTTGAGGCTGACTGGCTCTCAGTCAGATGAGAGCTGGTTTAGAATGTCTCATAGTGCACAAGGCTGCTATTGTAAGGTATGTGGACTCAGCCTGTCATCTGTCTCATGGATAGATTGTTGGCTTGCATATACCTGGCTTTTGGCATATAGCCTTTGTGTTGTTGTCTATTGTATGTCGTACATAATAGGAGTCTAAGATGCATCCAGCGATCCTCTTAAAGGGGTTGTCTGGGATCAAGATTGTTTTTAAAAAAAAAAGTTAAATCACTGTTAATAGAGGATTGAAGGTCCCCCAAGATGTTTTTAGGTATTTCTACACTTCAGCTGGGCTCCTACAGTCCCCCACTGATTGTTTACCTCTATGTTTATGTGTGCGGTAACTTCCAGCGCAGCATCACGTTGTTTCCTTCGTGCAGCCGTCCCCCTAATTCATATGCCGCCTCCTGCCGCAACTATTCCTCCCTCTTAGTCATGCCCCTAAGCGCCTCCTGGCTCAGTCCCTCCATCCTTGCTAAGAATACGCCCTGCCCGGTGACGTCACTGGACCAGAGGGGCGGGGCTTGGCGCAATGTGTTGCCGCCTAGTTTCCGCCCCTCAGTGCTCTCTGCATAATCACTGAGGCTGGCTGTGACGTCACCGGGCTCCCTGTGAAGAGGAAGCAGAGGCTTCGCTCTGCAGAAAGGGACCTGGTACGTCACTGAATCTTTGAAAAGTGCCACTTCCGGCAGAGAATTTAGGACAAGAAAACGGGGCATCAGAAAAGTATTGAAAAGGTACGACAGGACTGTATGTAATATTTATGTGCTTGGTGTTCTCTTACAGCAATGTCCCCAATCCCGGACAACCCCTTTAATGCTGTTTCCAAACCATTTTTATGGGGTTTCCATCAATTTCTAACATTTTTTTGTGAACCAGACACCCTCTCTTCTTCAGAGCAGGGGGTGCCTGGTTTGATGCTCGGGTCTCCCATTGACTTTCATTGTATTAAATTGTATTCGAGCACCCGCAGTATTCAGCCGAGCACTCGGATGTGCCGAGCATAGCGATGCTCGAGCCAAACAGCAATTCGGTCGAGCATGCTCGCTCAACACTATTTATAAATTCTAACAGAATGTGAACAGCTGTTTATATAGTAGCCTAGCTATTTTAGGACTTGGCCAGGCTATTGTTAGACATACACCGACGTGTTTGTGAACAGCTGTCACATGGCTGAAAAGGGGCGTGGCAGTTTGACGAAATATGTCCCCATCTTACTACTAATGGTATATATGCTTGCAAGTATGTCACACGTACAGTAGCGCAAGTTTTGTAAGTGTATGCGCAAATAAAGTACACAGAATGTCAGATATTTTTAGGATGCGCACACGTTAAACAGGAGGTATAGCGCAAGTAATGTCGCTGTCACCAGCGGCTAATAAAAAATTATACTGAATGAATGTTACTGATATTTAGGATGCACAAACGTTATACAGGAGGTTTAGTGCAAGTAATGTCGCTGTCACCAGCGGCTAATAAAAAATTACACTGAATTAATGTCACTGATATTTAGGATACACAAACGTTATACTGGAGATGTAGCGCAGGTAATGTCGCTGCCAGTAGCTAACGGACAAATATGTAGAAAATTTGCTGCACTAATATTAAAGTGTCACTGCCTGATAAGCGGTTAAAAATAAAATAATAAATCTTTATTAGAAATTCTGGTATAAAAGGGCAAAACAATTGTTTCTCTTATTACAGAGACAGGCAATAGTGGGATGTGACTGTATGGAAAGTGGGATACAGCATATATTACCCAATTTCCAATACCACGGTCACAACACTACTGAGGGATAACTATATTTGAAAGGACCCCCACCTGTGTGATATATATCGCTCTATGACACAGTGTATTGTGACCGGTGCATTCCCACACCAAATTAGCGGTCATGGGCAGGTGTGTATAACGGTAACCACCTGTCCCAATATCCGCATAGTATAAACTGAAAACCAGTGCTGAACAGAGCAATCCCTTATTAATTACGGGGTGATTTCACTGCTGGTCTAGTATATCTACTGTGCCTTCCCACTGAAAAGGGTAAAGCCTCCCACAAGCGGTATTAATAAGCCACTATCAGGGGGCCCTAAACCTAGGAGACAATAGTATGCTTAGGCTCCAAAGTAACAAAAAACTGTGGGATGCAGCACAGTGAGATGCTGTCATATGATCTATCCTAGGCCACCAGAGGCAAAAAAATTTGACTGAATGTCACTGATATTTCGGATACACAAACGTTATACAGGAGATGTAGCACAGGTAATGTAACTGTCCGCAGCGGACACCGTCTACGGAAAAAGTACATTGAATGTCACAGATATTTTTAGGCTGCGCACAAGTTAGAGAGGAGATGTAGCGCAGATAATGTCGCTGTCTGCAGCGGCCAAACAATTGCAAGCTATTTAGCTGCCACACACAATAGTCCTTAAAAGGACTTTTGGGTCTATAACAAGTATAAAAACGAAAATATTCCTATTTCACTCCTTACACTATCTCTCCCTTCTGCTCTCCAGCTCTCCCTGACTAGGACTGAGCCGAACACGTGTCATCTGGTGCTATATAGCACCCGATGACGCATTCCGGCCAGCCAATCACTGTAATGCCAGTAGCCAACATGGTTACGGCATTACAGTGAATGGTAGTACTTACCTGCACGTTTATTGGTTGTGTAGCGGGGAGGAGACTCGAGCATTGCGCTCGAGCATACACGGTATTCGGCCGAACACCGCGATGTGCCGAGCATCACGATGCTCGAGAAAAATTATTGTTCGGCCGAGAATGCTCGCCCAACACTAGTAGACAGATATTGAGAGTCACGGACAGTTGGTTTACTTGTTCTCAGCCCCATAACAGACAGCACAAGTGAGGGAAGTGTTTGCAACAGCGCTAAGCAACATGAGGGTGCTGCCACTTAGTTTCAGTCTGTGTCTCTCCTCATCTGGCCGCACTGATTACATAGAGAGACGCTGCTGCCTAATAAGAGAGGCAAGCGTCTGTGTCTCATCTATGTATTATTGTGGCTGGGTCTGAGCACCTATCCCTTTAGGCAAATTATTTGGAGCGACCTTACTATATGCTTCCTGCCCCCTTTTTTATCAAAAAGAAAAAAGGGAAAAATATATTTTTTTTACAAAAGAGTGGCTTCATACATTGGATATTGATAACATAGGTTGTTCTGGCTTGGTACTGTCATTTATTATAAATTTTCTAAGGAGAGGGTTTCCTTTTACTTTTTAGTTGATGATATAATTATTAAAGACTTTTTTGTTTTCATTTCAGTGTCTAAACTAGTTACTGTGAGTTTAATTGTATTGTGAGATTAATAGGATTACAGTGGTATCACGTTTATGTGTGTATATATTATATATAATGTTTATAACAACTTTTCTTTTCTTTTGAAAAAAATATTATGCTGCCATAGAATGAGAATTATCAGGACCATTCTGTTTCTGTGCTCCAGTAAACTACATGGCAGCTATAATGTACAGATATCACAGATTATGCAGCCAACATGGCCTCTAGAATACAGTGATGTCACAGTCCGAGGAGCAGCACATGGCACGTGCATGTGCCGGTCACATGGCCTCTAGAATACAGTGATGTCACAGTGATGCAGTGTTCCGGTCCTTCATTGTGACATCATCATTCTGAAGGTGTTTATGCCCAGCTCAGGCTGATATCGTTGCCATTTTGAGTTGACGTGTCTGCTGACACTTTCATTGGCTCCAATACATTTTGGGATTTTTGGATCTACATTTTCGGATTTTCTATCCGCGTTTAGTCCTTAAGCACTTTACCACCTGTGCTTGGACTCCATTTTTTTGGGGGGCTTCTCATTGTCCCAATTTCGTTCACCTCTTTCTAGTTGACAGTGGACCATGAGTCACCTACTAAATCAAGGTAAGGTTCTACAAAGTGGGATGCGCTTCCCTGGGGTGAATCTAATAACTGGGGGTTTCATCGTCCTGCACTTTGCCGCTTGTCGATGACAGTAATGGGATCTACAGGAGAAAATCACATTTAGGAACAGTTTTGGGTTTTGTTGAAGGTTTCTTTCTTAGTAATTACTGCATCAATGATTTTCTTTTAGATGATTACCTTATTCCTCTGAGATTAAGATCCAGGACTATAGAAAGAGGAAGACGGCACCAAAGAGGGCAGAATGAAGAAGCCCGAGTGCCTCTCCAGGGAAGAAGAGGACGCCGCCGACGGCAAGATCCTCCACGGCGTGGTAGAGTGGAGGAAAACAGGCAGCGGAGTCGATCGCCATTATCGCGATCACCGGCTGGACCCTCCCGACCATCAGGAGTGGCCATTGCCGGGCCAAGCAGCAGGCCTATGGTTGGTGTAGCCTCCCAGACCACAACCAATCCATTGGAAGGGAGAGCTTCTGTTCCTGTGCCAGCTGCTCCTGAGCCCGGCCCTAGTCGGCCAGTGCCACAGCACCAACCACCACCACAAAGAAGGGTGCAGAGCAGGGTACGCAGGATAGCAGACCTCCAGTCTCGCCCTTTTATCCAGGACGATGATATAACATCTTGTACCATCTGTATGGAGGAATTTACCATCAGAGAGCCAGTAACACCACTTCCCTGCTCCCATCTATACCATCGTGACTGCATATCTCTTTGGCTCAGTTGCGACCCGAGATGCCCCTTATGTAGGAGCCATTGCTTCAGATGAAACAACAAGTATAACATCAAGTAGCTTGAATTGCGGCCCAGGTAGGAGGTCCATACGTACAACACATTTATAGTAGTCATAAAATCAGTCTTTCTAGTAATTATTTCATGTTTTGCTTCACTTTTAACCCACTGAAAATGTATTTCTATATTTGTCTCCCTTCAGTTTACCACCACTGACCTGACACCATCAAGGAAGACCCTGCTCCCCGTTCCATCTACAACCTATGGTAAGAAGTCCTCTCTAGCATCTTCATCTGTCTGATGTTTTCTCACTCACTTTACTGATTATTGATGTGTTTCATATGTTGTATTTTAAATTCAGGGTCCAAGACTAGAACCATCTAAGGCGCCTCCAAAAATGTCCTGTTACCATCAGCAGGACATTCTCCACCAGAATAGACATCTGCAGTGCCTGCTCATGAGGCTGAACCTACAGTGCTGCCGTCCTTTTCCATTTATATGTCTTCTTGGCCAAGACGGCAGTATCACTGGATTTACCATCGTTCCAGACTATCTGACCAATATTTTCCAGAGCAAATAAAACATTTCTGCTTTTACTTCATCCTTTCACTGACTAATAGTTTTTATTTTATAGTTTAGTTACTGAAAACTGTATTTAAAATGTAATGTTAGCTCCTTATTGACCACCGATATGCTATTTTAAGGCTGTCATTAAAGGGGTTATCCGATTTATATATTATATATAATGTTTATAACAACTTTTCTTTTCTTTTGAAAAAAATATAATGCTGCCATAGAATGAGAATTATCAGGACCATTCTGTTTCTGTGCTCCAGGAAACTACATGGCAGCTATAATGTACAGATATCACAGATTATGCAGCCAACATGGCCTCTAGAATACAGTGATGTCACAGTCCGAGGAGCAGCACATGGCACGTACATGTGCCGGTCACATGGCCTCTAGAATACAGTGATGTCACAGTGATGCAGTGTTCCGGTCCTTCATTGTGACATCATCATTCTGAAGGTGTTTATGCCCAGCTCAGGCTGATATCGTTGCCATTTTGAGTTGACGCGTCTGCTGACACTTTCATTGGCTCCAATACATTTTGGGATTTTTGGATCTACATTTTCGGATTTTCTATCCGCTTTTAGTCCTTAAGCACTTTACCACCTGTGCTTGGACTCCATTTTTATTTGGGGGCTTCTTATTGTCCCAATTTCGTTCACCTCTTTTTAGTTGACAGTGGACCATGAGTCACCTACTAAATCAAGGTAAGGTTCTACAAAGTGGGATGCGCTTCCATGGGGGAAATCTAATAACTGGGGGTTTCATCGTCCTGCACTTTGCCGCTTGTCGATGACAGTAATGGGATCTACAGGAGAAAATCACATTTAGGAACAGTTTTGGGTTTTGTTGAAGGTTTCTTTCTTAGTAATTACTGCATTAATGATTTTCTTTTAGATGATTACCTTATTCCTCTGAGATTAAGATCCAGGACTATAGAAAGAGGAAGACGGCACCAAAGAGGGCAGAATGAAGAAGCCCGAGTGCCTCTCCAGGGAAGAAGAGGACGCCGTCGACGGCAAGATCCTCCACGGCGTGGCAGAGTGGAGGAAAACAGGCAGCGGAGTCGATCGCCATTATCGCGATCACCGGCTGGTCCCTCCCGACCATCAGGAGTGGCCATTGCTCGGCCAAGCAGCAGGACTATGGTTGGTGTAGCCTCCCAGACCACAACCAATCCATTGGAAGGGAGAGCTTCTGTTCCTGTGCCAGCTGCTCCTGAGCCCGGCCCTAGTCAGCCAGTGCCACAGCACCAACCACCACCACCACAAAGAAGGGTGCAGAGCAGGGTACGCAGGATAGCAGACCTCCAGTCTCGCCCTTTTATCCAGGACGATGATATAACATCTTGTACCATCTGTATGGAGGAATTTACCATCAGAGAGCCAGTAACACCACTTCCCTGCTCCCATCTATACCATCGTGACTGCATATCTCTTTGGCTCAGTTGCGACCCGAGATGCCCCTTATGTAGGAGCCATTGTTTCAGATGAAACAACAAGTATAACATCAAGTAGCTTGGATTGCGGCCCAGGTAGGAGGTCCATACGTACAACACATTTATAGTAGTCATAAAATCAGTCTTTCTAGTAATTATTTCATGTTTTTCTTCACTTTTAACCCACTGAAAATGTATTTCTTCATTTGTCTCCCTTCAGTTTACCACCACTGACCTGACACCACTAAGGAAGACCCTGCTCCCCGTTCCATCTACAACCTATGGTAAGAAGTCCTCTCTAGCATCTTCATCTGTCTGATGTTTTCTCACTCACTTTACTGATTATTGATGTGTTTCATATGTTGTATTTTAAATTCAGGGTCCAAGACTAGAACCATCTAAGGCGCCGCCAAAAATGTCCTGTTACCATCAGCAGGACATTCTCCACCAGAATAGACATCTGCAGTGCCTGCTCATGAGGCTGAACCTACAGTGCTGCCGTCCTTTTCCATTTATATGTCTTCTTGGCCAAGACGGCAGTATTACTGGATTTACCATCGTTCCAGACTATCTGACCAATATTTTTCAGAGCAAATAAAACATTTCTGCTTTTACTTCATCCTTTCACTGACTAATAGTTTTTATTTTATAGTTTAGTTACTGAAAACTGTATTTAAAATGTAATGTTAGCCCCTTATTGACCACCGATTACCTTATTCCTCTGAGATTAAGATCCAGGACTATAGAAAGAGGAAGACAGCACCAAAGAGGGCAGAATGAAGAAGCCCGAGTGCCTCTCCAGGGAAGAAGAGGGCGCCGTCGACGGCAAGATCCTCCACGGCGTGGCAGAGTGGAGGAAAACAGGCAGCGGAGTCGATCGCCATTATCGCGATCACCGGCTGGACCCTCCTGACTATCAGGAGTGTATTTAAAATGTAATGTTAGCCCCTTATTGACCACCGATATGCTATTTTAAGGCTGTCATTAAAGGGGTTATCCGATTTATGAAAAAAAAAAAACTTATAAAACTCATCAGGACTTACATATTCATTAGTTAAAGGGAACCTGTCACCGGGAAAAGATATAAAGAAATGCAATAGCAGAAGACAGAAACTTCCTATAGATATATCTCTAAGTATATTAACTCATTTATTTTTACAGGACAGTTTCCATGATCTTGTTGAGACTATATGGTTGGATGGATTGGAGTTCCTGCATCCAGAAGGGTCTCGATAGGCCATGTTTCAGATATTTCTTCTTTGTTGCTGGTTCACTCGATCGTGCAGTTCTTGAGTGCTTCTGCCTCGTATTTCAGCCCAAACCATGGGACTGCCATGATAACGCCTTTAGGAGTATTAACCCCTTAAGGACTTAAGGCGTACCGGTATGCCCTGTTTCCCGAGTCCTTAAGGACTCAGGGCGTACCGGTACGTCCTAAGTTTAAATCGCTATTGCGGCGCGGCGGGGGTTAATCGCAACAGGATGTCCGCTGAAATCATTTAGCGGGCATCCTGTCACAACGCCGGGGGGGTCCCGTGACCCCCCGTGTCGGCGATCGCCGCAACCCGCAGGTCAATTCAGACCTGCGGTTTGCAGCTTTTACCTTATCCGGCGGTTGCGGGCGGGAGTGCCATTGGGTTCCCATGGGGCTGTGGGGGGGACCCGATGGCATGGAAGGCAGCGCGATGTCTAAGGAAGGCATCGCGCTGCCTTCCGGTGACGAGCCTGTGAGATCCAGCCCCCTGGATCTCACAGGTCGGAAGCTGTATGAGTAATACAGTTGCAAGAAAAAGTATGTGAACGCTTTGGAATGATATGGATTTCTGCACAAATTGGTCATAAAATGTGATCTGATCTTCATCTAAGTCGCAACAATAGACAATCACAGTCTGCTTAAACTAATAACACACAAAGAATTAAAGGTTACCATGTTTTTATTGAACACACCATGTAAACATTCACAGTGCAGGTGGAAAAAGTATGTGAACCCTTGGATTTAATAACTGGTTGAACCTCCTTTGGCACCAATAACTTCAACCAAACATTTCCTGTAGTTGCAGATCAGACGTGCACAATGGTCAGGAGTAATTCTTGACCATTCCTCTTTACAGAACTGTTTCATTTCAGCAATATTCTTGGGATTTCTGGTGTGAATCGCTTTCTTGAGGTCATGCCACTGCATCTCAATCGGGTTGAGGTCAGGACTCTGACTGGGCCACTCCAGAAGGCGTATTTTTTTCTGTTTAAGCCATTCTGTTGTTGATTTACTTCTATGCTTTGGGTCGTTGTCCTGTTGCAACACCAATCTTCTGTTGAGCTTCAGCTGGTGGACAGATGGCCTTAAGTTCTCCTGCAAAATGTCTTGATAAACTTGGGAATTCATTTTTCCTTCGATGATAGCAATCCACCCAGGCCTTGACGCAGCAAAGCAGCCAAAAAACCATGATGCCCCCACCACCATACTTGACAGTTGGGATGAGGTTTTGATGTTGGTGGGCTGTGCCTCTTTTTCTCCACACATAGTGTTGAGTGTTTCTTCCAAACAACTCAACTTTGGTTTCATCTGTCCACAGAATATTTTGCCAGTACTGCCGTGGAACATCCAGGTGATCTTGTGCAAACTGTAAGCGTGCAGCAATGTTTTTTTGGACAGCAGTGGCTTCCTCTGTGGTATCCTCCCATGAAATCCATTCTTGTTTAGTGTTTTATGTATCATAGATTCGCTAACAGGGATGTTAGCATATGCCAGAGACTTTTGTAAGTCTTTAGCTTACACTCTAGGCTTCTTCTTCACCTCATTGAGCAGTCTGCGCTGTGCTCTTGCAGTCATCTTTACAGGACGGTCACTCCTAGGGAGAGTAGCAGCAGTGCTGAACTTTCTCCATTTATAGACAATTTGTCTTACCATGGACTGATGAACAGCAAGGCTTTTGGAGATACTTTTATAACCCTTTCCAGCTTTATGCAAGTCAACAATTCTTAATCGTAGGTCTTCTGAGAGCTCTTTTGTGCAAAGCATCATTCACATGAGGCAATGCTTCTTGTGAAAAGCAAACCCAGAACTGGTGTGTATTTTTTATAGGGCAGGGCAGCTGTAACCAACACCTCTAATCTCATCTCATTGATTGGACTCCAGTTGGCTGACACCTCACTCCAATTAGCTCTTGGAGATGTCATTAATCTAGGGGTTCACATCATTTTTCCACCTGCACTGTGAATGTTTACATGGTGTGTTCAATAAAAACATGGTAACATGTAATTCTTTGTGTGTTATTAGTTTAAGCAGACTGTGATTGTCTATTGTTGTGACTTAGATGAAGATCAGATCACATTTTATGACCAATTTGTGCAGAAATCCATATCATTCCAAAGGGTTCACATACTTTTTCTTGCAACTGTACACACAGTATTACTCATACAGCCAATGCATTCCAATACAGAAGTATTGGAATGCAATGTAAAAGAGATTAGACCCCCAAAAGTTGAAGTCCCAAAGTGGGACAAAAAAAAGTAAAAAAAAAAGTTTAAAAAATTACTTTTTCTCCCCCAAAAATTAAAAGTTTCAAGTAAAAATAAACCAAAACGTCATTTTCCCCAAATAAAGTTAAAAAAAAGTATACATATTAGGTATCGCCGCGTCCGTGTCGACCGGCTCTATAAACATATCACATGACCTAATCCCTCAGATGAACACCATAAAAAATAAAAACTGTGCTAAATAAACAAGTTTTTTGTCACCTTACATCACAAAAAGTACAACAGCAAGCGATCAAAAAGGCATTTGCCCACCAAAATAGTACCAATCTAACCGTCACCTCATCCCGCAAAAAATGAGCCTCTACCTGAGACAATCGCACAAAAAAAAAACTATGGCTCAGAATATGGAGACACTAAAACATCATTTTTTTGGTTTCAAAAATTATATTATTGTGTAAAACTTACCTAATATGTATACTTTTTTTTATTTATGTAAGTTTTACACAATAATATCATTTTTGAAACAAAAAAAATTATGTTTTAGTGTCTCCATATTCTGAGCCATAGTTTTTTTTTTTGTCCGATTGTCTCAGGTAGGGGCTCATTTTTTGCAGGATGAGGTGACGGTTAGATTGGTACTATTTTGGTGGGCAAATGCCTTTTTGATCGCTTGCTGTTGTACTTTTTGTGATGTAAGGTGACAAAAAACTTGTTTATTTAGAACAGTTTTTATTTTTTATGGTGTTCATCTGAGGGATTAGGTCATGTGATATGTTTATAGAGCCGGTCGACACGGACGCGGCGATACCAAATATGTATACTTTTTATTTATTTATGTATCGCCGCATCCGTATCGACCGGCTCTATAAAAATATCACATGACCTAATCCCTCAGATAAACACCGTAAAAAATAAAAAATAAAAACTGTGCTAAATAAACTATTTTTTGTCACCTTACATCACAAAAAGTGTAATAGCAAGTGATCAAAAAGTCATATGCACCCCAAAATAGTACCAATCTAACCGTAATCTCATCCCACAAAAAATTAGACCCTACCTAAGATAATCGCCCAAAAACTGAAAAAACTATGGTTCTCAGAATATGAAGACACTAAAACATGATTTTTTTTGCTTCAAAAATTAAATCATTGTGTAAAACTTACATAAATAAAAAAAAGTATACATATTAGGTATTGCAGCGTCCGCAATAACTTGCTCTACAAAAATATAACATGACCTAACCCTTCAGGTGAATACCGTAAAAAAATTAAAATAAAAACGGTGTAAAAAAAGCCATTTTTTGTCACCTTACATCACAAAAAGTGTAATAGCAAGCGATCAAAAAGTCACACGCACCCCAAAATAGTGCCAATAAAACCGTCATCTCATCCCGCAAAAATCATACCCTACCCAAGGTAATCGCCCAAAAACTAAAAAAAATTATGGCTCTCACACTATGGAAACACTAAAACATGATTTTTTTTGTTTTAAAAAAAAGAAATCATTGTGTAAAACTTACATAAATAAAAAAAGTATACATATTAGGTATCGCCGCATCCGTGGCAACCTGGTCTATAAAAATATCACATGATCTAACCTGTCAGATGAATGTTGTAAATAACAAAAAATAAAAACGGTGCCAAAACAGCTATTTCTTGTTACCTTGCCTCACAAAAAGTGTAATATAGAGCAACCAAAAATCATATGTACCCTAAACTAGTACCAACAAAACTGCCACCCTATCCCATAGTTTCTAAAATGGGGTCACTTTTTTGGAGTTTCTACTCTAGGGGTGCATCAGGGGGGCTTCAAATGGGACATGGTGTCGAAAAAACCAGTCCAGCAAAATCTGCCTTCCAAAAACCGTATGGCATTCCTTTCCTTCTGCGGCCTGCCGTGTGCCCGTACAGCGGTTTACGACCACATATGGGGTGTTTCTGTAAACTACAGAATCAGGGCCATAAATATTGAGTTTTGTTTGGCTGTTAACCCTTGCTTTGTTACTGGGAAAAATGGATTAAAATGGAAAATTTGCCCAAAAATTGAAATTCTGAAATTTCATCTCCATTTGCCAATAACTCTTGTGGAACACCTAAAGGGTTAACGACGTTTGTAAAATCTGTTTTGAATACCTTGAGGGGTGTAGTTTCTTAGATGGGGTCACTTTAATGGAGTTTCTACTCTAGGGGTGCATCAGGGGGGCTTCAAATGGGACATGGTGTCAAAAAACCAGTCCAGCAAAATCTGCCTTCCAAAAACCGTATGACACTCGTTTCCTTCTGCGCCCTGCCGTGTGCCCATACAGCGGTTTACGACCACATATGGGGTGTTTCTGTAAACTACAGAATCAGGGCCATAAATATTGAGTTTGGTTTGGCTGTTAACCCTTGCTTTGTAACTGGAAAAAAATGATTAAAATGGAAAATCTGCCAAAAAAGTGAAATTTTGAAATTGTATCTCTATTTTCCATTAATTCTTGTGGAACACCTAAAGGGTTAACAAAGTTAGTCAAATCAGTTTTGAATACCTTGAGGGGTGTAGTTTCTAGAATGGGGTCATTTTTGGGTGGTTTCTATTATGTAAGCCTCGCAAAGTGACTTCAGACCTGAACTGGTCCCTAAAAATTGGGTTTTTGAAAATTTCGGAAAAATTTCAAGATTTGCTTCTAAACTTCTAAGCCTTGTAACATCCCCAAAAAATAAAATATCATTCCCAAACTGTCCCAAACATGAAGTAGACATATGGGGAATGTAAAGTAATAACTATTTTTGGAGGTATTACTATGTATTATAAAAGTAGAGAAATTGAAACTTGGAAATTTGCAATTTTTTACAAATTTTGGGTAAATTTGGTATTTTTTAATAAATAAAAATGTTTTTTTTTTTACTTCATTTTACCAGTGTCATGAAGTACAATATGTGACTAAAAAACTATCTCAGAATGGCCTGGATAAGTCAAAGCGTTTTCAAAGTTATCAGCACTTAAAGTGACACTGGTCAGATTAGCAAAAAATGGCCAAGTACTTAAGGTGAAATAGGGCTGAGTCCTTAAGGGGTTAAAGGGATTCTGTCACCAAGTTTTAGGCTATAGAGATACGGACATGCACGGCAAGATCGCCGCTAGCATGTCCGCAATATACCTGTCCTATAGGGCTGTGTGCTTTTATTTTCTTTAAAAAAGTATTTTAGATCTATGTAAATTAGTCTTGTAAGGTGCCCAAGGGTCTGTACAAACCTTCCTGGTGCCCAGCCACGCCCGCCTGTGAAGGAGCCCAGCACCGCCTACGTCCTCCGAATCTCCTCCTTTCGTCACCGATAGATTGCCGTAATCTCGCGATGCGCGAGCTCGCGCATGCGCAGTTCCTTCCCTGAGGCTGATGCCAGCACAGGGAAGGAACACTATACCAGCACTGCGCATGCGCGAGCTCGCGCATCGCGAGATTACAGCAATCTATCGGTGATGAAAGGAAGAGATTCGGAGGACATAGGCGGTGCTGGGGTCCTTCACAGGCGGGCGTGGCTGGGCTCCAGGAAGGTTCGTACAGCCCTTTGGACACCTTACAAGACTAATTTACATATCTCTAAAATCCTTTTTTAAGGAAAATAAAAGAACACAGCCCTATAGGACAGGTATATTGCGGACATGCTAGCGGCGATCTAGCCGTGCATGTCCGCAGCTCTATAGCCTAAAACTTGGTGACAGAATCCCTTTAAAGTCAAATCTGTTGGTTGACACAGTGGTTCCACTCCATTGCCATAAACAAGTTTTTCCGTATAAAATAATGGATCTCAGATGGAAATGGCAGATTTATAGATGCAAAATGTTCATAACTGAGCATAAGGGATGCTTAAAATACAGGGTCCATTTTTTGTTTATTTTTATGTTCTTCTGATGGATCAGATGAACGGAAAACTAAACGGTGATGTGAACTCGGCCTTATGGAACCAACACAGCACAGTGACAACAAATGAACTAAGGTTTTTATTTCTGCCATTTTGGGGTACATACAATTCTGATAGCTTTTTATTATTTTTTTCTTTGAAGGCAGGTTAAACAAGAAAAAAAACTAGAATTTTTATTTTTTTACATAATAAGGCTACTTTCACATCTGTGTTTTCCCTTTCCGCTATTCAGATCCGTCATAGGATCTCAATAGCAGGGGGAAAACGCTTTCGATTTGCCCCCATTCATTGTCAATGGGGACAAAACTGGACAAAACAGAGTGCACCAGAATGCATTCCGTTCCGTTTGGTTGCGTCTCCATCGCTGACAGAATAATGCTTTAAGCTGCGTTTTTCTGTCTGCGATGTGGTGCGAAGCAAGAGGGATCCGTCAGGACTCACAATGTAAGTCAATGGTGCTGGATCTGTTTTCTTGGACACAAAAGAAAACGTATCCGTCCCCCAGTGACTTTCAATGGTTTTAGAGTCGGATCTGTCATGGCTATTTTAGAGATAATACAACTGGATCCTTTCATAACGGATGCAGCCAGTTGTATTATCGTGATGGCAGAGTTTTTGCTGATCCATGACGAATCCAGCAAAAATGCTGGTGTGAACGTAGCCTAAAGTATTAGCAATGAGGAAAAAAAAGTGTTTTTTGTGTTTTGTATCTTATTGTAAAATATTTTTTAATATATATATATATATATATATATATATATATTTAGTCACACTAGGGTTCTTGACCTCTAAGCAACTTAAAGGGCACCTGTCAGCAGATTTTTACCTATGAAACTGTCTGACTGCTTGGCAGCTGAAGGCAACTGTGTTGGTCCCATGTTCATATGTGGCCGCATTGCTGATAAAATGGTGTTTTAAAAAATGCAAATGAGCCTCTAGGAGCAACAGGGGCATTGTCGTTACACTTAGAGGCTCTGCTTTCTCTGCAACTACCGCGCCCTCTCCACTTTGATTGACAGGGCAAGGTGTGATGATATTTTCAGTGCCTGGCCCTGTCAATCAAAGTGGAGAGGGCGCGGCAGTTGCAGAGAAAGCAGAGCCCCTAGGTGTAACAGCAACACCCCTTTGCTCCTAGAGGCACATTTGTATATTTAAAAACTTCATTTTTCTCTGCAATGCGGGCACATATGAACATGGGGCCAACACAGATGCCTTCAGCTGCCAAGCAGTCAGCCAGTTTTATAGGTACAAATCTGCTGAAAAATGCCCTTTTATTGCTAGTATAACACATTGCAGTACTTCAGTATGTCTGCTGGAAGGCACTGGTATGATCCAAAGACCTCAACGTTAGCTGCACACATCTATGTATATGTGTCTTTGACGATGATCTAGGTACCCTAGGCTGTGTGCAGCGGCGTAGCTATAGAGGAAACGGGGGAGGCAGCTGCTTTGGGGACCTACCTCAGAAGGCGCTAGGAGGAGGACTAAAAGATTTTATTGTCAGGGCTCACTCACACTGGCGTAACTATAGGGGTTGCAGCGGTCTCCCATAAGGGTGAGAGAAGCGCCATGAGCGCTGTCCAGTACTTACCCCTCCTCCTGCTCTCTCTTCTCAGGGCCTGCGCTGCTGTGTCCTGGCTGCCTGCAGCATCAGGACGTACAGAGCGCACTGTGACCTGATGCTGCAGGAGGTCAGCTGACTCCAGCACGGGCCCTGAGAAGAGAAGGCAGCCAGGAAAGAGAGAGTGGTGGCAGGAGACGTAAGTTACTTTATTATTTTACAGTCTGATCTGAGGTCTGATATTGAGGTCTAATGTGGGGTCTGGAGAGGTCTAATGGGGGTCTGGAGGTCTGACTGGGGGGTCAGGAGGTCTGACTCGGGGGGTCAGGAGGTCTGACTCGGGGGTCTGGAGGTCTGACTGGGGGTCTGGAGGTCTGACTGGGTGGTCTGGATGACTGTCTGGGGAGTCTGGAGGTCTGACTTGGGAGTCTGGAGGTCTGACTGGGAGGTCTGGAGGTCTGACTGGGAGTCTGGAGGTCTGACTGGGGTTCTGGAGGTTTACTGGGGGTCAGATATGGGGATCTGGAGGTCTAATGGGGGTCTGAGGTCTGATATGGGGGGCTGGAGGTCTCGTCTGGAGGTCTGATATGGGGGGCTGGAGGTCTCGTCTGGAGGTCTGATATGGGGGTCTGGAGGTCTAATGGGGGTCTTATCTGAGGTCTGATATTGGGTTGGGGTCTTACATGGAGGTCTAATGGGGGTCTGATCTGAGGACTAAAACTGGGGTCTGAGATGGGAGGATCTCATTTAGGGTTTTATATGGGGGTCTGATTTGAAAGAAAGGGGGTGGTACCAGTATTTTCAGGGGGACTGTTTCTGCAGGAAAGTATTGGGGAGCACAATGGACACAGTATTGGGGGTGGCAGGATGGGGTGTTGAGAAGGTGGGAGGATGATGGAAAAGTAGGAAAGTAAGATGTCTGTTTGCTAAACTCTGCAGAGACGAGGCGTGGCTGAAAGAAGTCACCATGGCAGTCTGGTCTGACAGAAGAAGAATAGGAAAGAGAATATCTACATCAGAGAGGAGACGCCACTGGATGTAAGAGGTACATATGTGGCGCTGTGTGACCCTGTATGTTCTGCAGCGCTGTATGGAATGTTTTCCAAGTATGTCTTTAAAGTGGTTGTCTGCTTTTTTTTTTTTTGTATGAGCACTGCCTTCTCTGCTCTGCTCACCTGCTCATCACTACAAATGCTACGGCGAGCAGGTGAACAGAGAAGAGAAAGCGGATGTCATATGATCGCTGCCTACTCTTCAAACAGCTGATAGTTGGGGGTGCCGGAGGACCCCGGCCGATCTAATATTGATGACCTATTCTGAGGATAGGTCATCAGTAGTAAAAAGAGGACAGCCCCTTTAACAGTAGGACTGGAGAAAAGGGGTTAGGTTGAGAATTTGGCATGGGGGGGGGGGGGGCATTTCAAAATTTGCCTCAGGCAGCAGACAATCTAGGTGCACCAATGCACAGTGAAGGGGGGGCCCAAGCTGAAGTCTTGCACCAGGGCCCATCAGCCTTTAGATACACCCCTGTTCACTCAATAGTATTATACAATGACATTATATACAGTATATATGTGTAGGAAACAGATGGAGCGGCTGCTGGACCTGGTCTGATAGAGCGAGCTTGACTTGTCACAGGAGTGGGGGTTGCATGGGAGTAGTGGTGTGTGAAGAAGTTGCTTGTGGAAACCCAGCTCAAAAATGTTCTGTGGGTCCCAGTCATTTCTAGTTTCGCCACTGGCTGTGTGCATCGATCTACAAACTTAGTAAGAAACATACACAGTAAGAAAGTAAACCTCAGAAAGATACTGTTTTGCACTGCTGTGCAGCAGGACGCCTGGCACAAGGTACACACAGAACAGCAGCAGCAACTTCTTTAAAAGACGATAAATAGCGTTAAGACTTCGAATGCTTTTTATATCAGATTTATATAATGTGTCCAGTAAAGTGTATTAACTGCTAGAACCTAGACAACCTCTTAATATCACAGTGCAATGCAAAATCTGCTAGAACCCTGCTCTTTGTGTCCCCCTCAGGCACCAGGGCCCTCTATAACTATGCCCCTATGCAAGTGTGCAAACTGTGTCCCCCCTACAGAACTTCTCAGTTGTCAAATTTGTTTTCACTTTTTTGTGTAATACGCATAGCTCTAGTACTCTAGTGGACAAATTAGGTGCCTGTTTCTATGTATTTTATAGAATTCATAATTATAAATCAAATAATTTGTGAGATTCATAGGGCAAATTTATTAAGGCTACTTTCACATCTGAGCTTTGGGCTGTCCTGTTTTGAGGTCCAACACAGGGTCTCAAAACCGTAGCACAAGGCTTCGTTTTGTCCCCATTCATTGTCAATGGGGACAAAACTGGACAAACCGAAATAGAGTGCACCAGAATGGATTCTGTTCCAGCTTGTTGTATTCCCAAGCTGCATGGTAAACTGAACATGCCGGATCCGGCACCAAAAACCATGTAAGTCAATGGTGCTGGACCCGTTTTTTTGGGAAATGATCCGACGGTCATTGACTTACAATGGTTTTAGTACCGGATCCGGTTTATTCACTCTCGATATAATACAATCAGATCTGTTCTGAACGGACGCAGCCGGTTGTATTATTACAATGGAAGCGTTTTGCTGTGGTTTTGGGATTCCATGTCGGATCTCAAAACCGGGCAGCAAAATCGTAGATGTGAAAGTAGCCTAAGACTGGCGTTTTACACGTTAAATTTGCCAAATGTGAGAGAAGCACATTACAAATATTTGCTGGTGTTCTGCATGAGCAGTTGTTAGTGTTTGGTACAAGGTAGACAGGGTTTCATGCTTCTAATTCCATTGTTCCATACTAGGCACAACCAGTGCTGAAAGTAAGGATCTGGTAAACAATGTAGAGGATGTGGCACCCCCTATCTAGGGGGATATGTAGATGCATATGCTTCAAACATATAAGCCACATATCTTCTTACATTCTGTGTGTATGGTCTATATACTCCCCATGCGCATACACATATCCCACACACCTTACACGTTTTGCACACATGCAAACACATATAAACCCTACCCTCAGTGCTCTCAGGAACACCCCAAACATGCAAATGTATGCAGCTTTGCATAGGTTCTGTCCCATTTGCTTTCACACTATATAAGTAATGAGCACTTCTCTTTAGTGCAGCAGTAAAGCTCAACAACTGCATTGTACTACCATTTGCCATAGATGTACCTACCTCACCTATGCCATGTTTCTTTGTAAAGAAGTGCAGGTTGTTAGGATGGCATGAAGATAAGTACTGGCAGAGGCACATTTATTATCTGCAGCAAACTTGAAACTCTACATACTCAGGCATCGTGGTTGTACAGTAGGTTACACATTCACAACTACACCCCTTTTGTGAACATACCTTATAGACGACACATTGCAAAGGTGAACATTTTTTATACTTTTGCCAAAGCATTTTTACTCTTTTTTGCAGTACAGATATAGCTTTAATACGGTATGGTCTTAACCATTTGGAAAAAGCCATGACTTATTTAAAATAGCAAAAAGTATCCCTCTGCCCATCATAGACCTTTTGAACCCATTTTTATGGTACAGCACATATTTTTTAAATTACATTTTTTTTTTATTCTACTGTTTGTCTTCTGCAGCATGCACTTATATACCTTACAATGCAAACTGCTCAATGCCATTCTGTGTGAAATATGCTAGACAAACACTGAAATGGCTCTCTCTGCACCCCTATCATGAAGCTAAACTAAGCTCAAATTCTTCAAATTTTTTTATTTTTATTTCAGAGTAGTGTAGCTTCAGGTCATAAATCGTTAGAGAGCTTGTCTGGCAGATTTAGCACAGAATGGCATTGATCAGTTTGAATTGTAGTGTATATACATGCAAGCAAGCTGCAGCAGGTGAACAGTAGAAAATGTTTAACCAACTGCAAATCTGTTTTATGTGAAAAAGTAGATAACATGCCATAAAAATGGGTTCAGATGTTTCCAATGCCTTTAATGCAGTATTCATGACTGGGTCAGCCTGGAGTTAAATAATTTTGATGTACCGCATTCCCTATTGTATTGGGAGTGTAAGATCTTTGCCCCAAAGTTTTATAACCCTTTGAAAAGATTTGTTTCAAATCAGTAAACTGAGACCATCATCCTACCTTGCTGCAATTTTGTTCTGGCAATAACCCATTTAGGCCATACGGGATTCCACTGAACTTTAAGTGACATGTCCTTGTATGTGTAAGGGTACGGCCAAACGTTCAAACTTCATGATGCAGTCTTGGAAGCCAAAAAAAGGAGCGAATTCAAAAAAGCGGAGAAGTCGTATCCATCTACTTCTGATTTTGGGCCCAAAAAATGCATGTGGAAACCTGTCCATGTGGCCATACCCTAACTGCAGTGTCAAAATGAATAGCCCAACAGCATCTAAACATTTCAAAATACCACGTAGTCATTCAGATTAGTAAATGGTGGCCAACTTCAAGCTTCAATGCCTGTATTTATGCCACAAACTATTTAGTCTCAACCTGGATTCTAATGATTTAGATTCAGGGCATCCCTGCAGTGTGAGAACAGTATAACACAATAATTTAACCCTTTGAAAACACCAGTTCTTATTTAAATCAGTGGCCATCTTGCCATTTTGATGGCGTTATTCATGCCCAGAACCACTTTAGGCCAGCCTGGACTTACATGATTTTCATGTGGAATATCCCTGTCTATTCGCTGGCAGAGTAGGATAATGGCCCCTAAGTAATTTAACCCTTTAGAAACACCTGTTACATTTTCAAAATGGTGACAAGTGGCCATCTGTCTACTTTAATGACAGTTTTTGTGGGTAGAACCCATTTGGGCCAGCCTGGATTCAACAGAATTTTATGCTGGCGTTCCCTGCATCATACCACTCAACTTTTAGGGTGATCAAAGAGGGACACTTGCAGCTCATTTTTTGAGAGATCCAATTACTGGATGAGGCCGAGCATTTCTGCAACCAGTGATTGACTGAACAGCATTTACAGCCACATCAAGATAGCAGCAGGAAGTGTGGTGCAGCGGGGACCTATTGTCATCAGAACTGCAGCAACTGGGGATCGGTGAGGTGAATATAAATTATTTTATTTTTTAACACATGTGCAGCCCCTAGGACAGTTTTTTTTCTTGCCCTTCAGTATCCCTTTAAATATTAGCATATAAATCATCGTATTATAGATATTTTAAGGTCCAAACTGCACCAAAATATGACGTTGAGGTCTAATACACATTTAGAAACCATACAGATAGTTTAGTAAGGAGCAAATTAGTAAATTTATTAATGCACATTTATTACCCAGGTCAAAAAGAGGGACAATTAAGGATCAAAGAGGGACTGAGGGACTTGGAATAAAAAGGGGGATTGTCCCTACAAAAGAAGGACTCGGGAGGCATGCCTGTATATTTGGGTACACTGTGAAGCTAGTGACCCAAAGTCACAAAACTATTTAAATCTCACTCTTGGTTGCCCTTTCTGATGCCCACTTGTGTGCCAGTTATCTCTGATTTTTCCAGGCAGTTTTCAACTCCATTCTCCAGAGTGCACTGGTTATTATAAGTTCTCCATATTTACTGCAACATCAAATAGCAATAGAGTTGTAGTCAACTGGAGAATGAGAAATCAACTTCAGCATCCTGGCACCATGTCCCTCTGAGAATATTGAATTTAGGGCAAGGCGCTTAATAAATGCTGATGGTTGACTTTATTAACCCCTCTCTCTCTAGCTATGGAGCGCATAAGCATACTGTTGTAGAGGGCTGCTACAGCAATGAGGCGGTTAATGAGGCATCTCCATCCCAGCTTTTGGCTACTGCAGAAGTGGGTCAGTGCGGTTGCCATGGAGACGCTTTAGCAACCAATCTTGCAGGCGCTCCCTCAGTATCTCTCCAGAAACCCTTGAAGATTAAGAGCTCCTTGTGCTTCCGTCTCTTTCTCTCCCCGTCTCCTTCTTTCTGTCTCTCACTTGCTGTCTCTTGCTGCCTTCGTACTGCCAGCGACCGTCCCTGCTCCATGCTGCAGCCCTCCTTCCATGCCCACAGCAACCTGTGCTCTGGTCGCTGGGGAAAGGGAGGGAAACAGGCAAAGTTGGGCGATCTGTTTGCCTTTTTCTTCAGCCAGTTCTTCTCCACGCCTCCCTGGCACCAAGACTCTGCTTGCCAGCTGGTAAGAAGCGTGGCTGTAAAATGCCATCACTGTTTGCTTTACTAATCTGTCTACCAACGCAGCACCTTTGTTTTGTGCATCTATGTCTTATTGTGTCTTCACTCTACTGTCTGCTACCCATCATCCAGCTATGTTTCTATCACTACTATATACATTTGACTATTTGCTATGCCTCTTCCTGTATTTACTTACTGGCATACTCATGCCATCCTAACACCCTATCATTTTACCATGATATCTAATATCCCATCTGGGCAGTACCTCTAGATCATCCCCAGTCCTTGTTGATGACTTGGGAGAAGAATAAAAAGTAAGGGTGGACCTTTTTTCTGCAGAAATTCTGCATTTGTTTTTCGTATTGGCAAAACCGCAGAACGCCATAGAATATGTGTTAAATGAAACAGGCCACTTTGTATCCGGATCACACTGTTAATAATGAATGCCCCCTCACCTTTTTCCTCCTTCCAATCCCCCACAGCTTGTAAGATGCCTGTTTAATTGGTCTCGCAGTAGCCTCCTAACAATAGAACACAGAGTTGCTCAATTTCATTGATCCCTTACATACAGCTAGTAAATTAATCACATCTTCTCATTTTGCAGGGCCCCTTAAAAGACGGCGACCCTTCCTTCAATACACCAGTGTCTCACAGTGTGAGAGAGGGGCTAATAACAGGTTTCCATTCACAATAAGGGAGATCATTCCCCTTGCACAAATATAGGCCTCCTGGCACAGTGTACCCAATATACCCTATTTGCTGCCTTTTGTGCCATATCCCCTCTGTTGCGGACTGAGTAATCCATAAACCTGCTATGTAACATGAATCATTCCCGGATGCTACAGGTCAGCGTGTGAATTGTTACTTCTGCATCATCTTCACACTTTCATCCATAGGCAGGTGGGCTCAGAAGGTACATGAGCGCTGCATACTGAATACTGATATGTAAACTGCAGCAGTGCCTGGGTCACATGATACGGTATACAAGAGGACAGGAGGTGGCAGACCGTCACATCCAGCCTCCCCAAAATACATCCAACCTCCCAGAGACTGTAATGAGTGGCTATGGTCAGACATAATCATTTCATTCTAAGGTCAGATATGAGTGTTTATTGATCCATGGTCTCTCTGTTTTAAGCCTCCTTCTTCGTGTGTGACCATGACAGTTTGCATCTTATTCATGTTTCAGCTTCAATCCCTAATGATGGAGAGTACACACATTTGTCATATTAGTGAAGTAACAGGTCTGCAGATCTGACATGGACATGAGGCGGTGATGTGGATGCCACCTCTTTCATCTGGCAGGTGAAAAGTGCATCTGAAACATCTTTCTTCTAAATTGGGTAGTCACTCATTATACGAGATGTACAGCTTCCATGGTGATCTTCATGAAAGGTGACAAGTGTCTCCTGCTGTGTAGTATACAGTAACTGAAGGTTCACAATGACACCAGTCCCCTAATATGCCTATGTGTTTCCAAACACCCCAGCAACAATGATTGCGTCAGCAGTAGCATTTGTTGGATATTGCTGAACATGTGTGGTAACCTACTACATACGTTCCTATTACAATAGGCAGAATGGAAAGCTTTGACATGGTATTCAGACCTCTCAGTGAGAAGGTGACTTCTTTCTTGATGTTTCATATTGACAAAGAATAGTCATGCTAGCCATGCATAAATATTTCCTCATGTAACAGACAAAATGACTCAGTTGTTCTTAGAGGGTTCTGTAAGGAATAAGAAGCTCATTACTATTGTCCTACAGATGAAAAGTCAATACATCATCAGTGCTGGGTCCAAGGTGATGAGATGTGCCACCATGCCTTCTATTCAATGTATCACTGCCAGATGCCCATAGGAGTGGGGAGATTCTCCGGTGTCAATTGACAGCTGGTTCCTTGGTTGCTCAGCGTCATCTCAAATTTGGTACATGGCATTTCACTAAAGCAGAAAGTGACTCTGATGGCCACTTATCTTTGGGGTAACCTAATATTTTGCTGGTTCCACAGATTTTAGATGACTGCATAATGGACAATGTTTACAGTTTAGGCTGCCCAAGGCTTTGACTTGCCGCCTGCGCCCTCTGCATCTCATAACCCCATGACATGCTTACCTGGTTGTCAAAATAAGACAATAAAAAAGAAATTTATAAAATTAATTAAAATAAATAAATGTAACAATCTGAGCTTTCACCCCCCAATCCCCCCTAACCATAAACTATGCCCTCTGAGAAACCTATTTACCAGGTTTGCTGGTATGATGCCTGCATTCTGGTCACAGCAGATAATGGTAGTTACCATTCCTCTTCCTGATATGTTACAATTGTTTCTTTCCAGTATACTTATTAACAGTATTACAAAGCAGACAGCCCCATTGGAGTCTAAGAGGGGATGTCAAGACAAACTTTGAGATGTGAAAATGGGCCTTCTATATGTGATCATTCGAGGTCCCAGCTGATAGTATATTCCCATACCAATGTAAATTCCCTATAGCTACTCTGCCCAGAAAACCAACAAATCTTGCATTTTGTTGTTCTACTTGATGTAGTCATTATATAGCTGTGATAATGATACAGTTAGCATACATAGCAATTTGAAATACAATCTTTGATTTGTACCCATGACCAATTTTCGGCAGATAAAGAGTTTAGTAGTAAGGGTTGATGCTTGCCGCATAGTTCATATGTACAAAGTGTTGGTATGGTGTGTTGAGGAGAGAAGACTATTAAGGGATCGCGGGGAAGGTGATATGGAAACATCTCACATTCACACCAGTAATGACGTATAGGTCACATACATACAACCAAGGTGGAGAAAACAGGATTTGCACTGAAAGTGGAAATTAAAGCTCTTAAAGATGCAGAAGCTGTGATTCATGCAAAAAGCGTTCCTAATCCTTATTTTCTTGGGTAATTGCTGTTGTTTGTACTTGCGAAAATCAAAGATTTTGATATAATAACTAAAATGTTAATATAGTATAAAATATGATAGCCCTATAGAGCTAGTTTCACCCTAGCTACATGCACATGCTATAGGGCTTTGATACTGATGGCCTATCCTTAGGGCGGGCAACTTGTGGCACTCCAGCTGATGTGAAACTATAATTCCCAAGTTTTACAACAGTTAGAGTGCCGCAGGTTGCCCACCCGATAGGCAATATCACTTCCATGGGGGTATGTCTCCCGGCACCTCCACCTATTAATTAGCTCCATACCTTGCCAAGTGTACAGCTTTGTTTCTGGTAAATCAAGAGGACATAGCACTTGTCAGTGTTGTGGACCCTTTGGTCAGCTGATTAGGGGTAATTTCTCTCCTTAATGCCCAAAATAACAAATGCTTCCTAATATATAAAAGGGGTTGCCTACACTTGCAGAGCTGCCTAGGGGAGTGACGGTGTGAGGCTCACTACACTCTGGTACTTGCTTATATTACATATTGATAAGTTTTCCTATCAGGCTGCTCAGCCATGATGGCATATCATAGGCAGGTCCACATCATTGGCATCTATGGTAGAGCAATGTAGTGAGGCCCTGCCCCCCTCCCCCCCCCTAGGCAGCTCTGCAAGTGTAGGCAGCCAGTCCTGCTTACATTTTAGGACAGGTTACTGGAGGCCATTTTAAATCATTATCGGAGAACCTCTTTAACAAAACCTAATAAAACTATATGGAATTATAGCCATTGTAAGGCTCTGTTAATATTTTTGTCACAGGCCTCATTAGAAATTTCATTATATTTGATAGGAAAAATAAAGCAGCATGCTAAACAATTTTTTGCCTTGAAATGATGAACACTTTGCTGGACACCTGACCGACTAATTAGAGGTCAAGAGGGTCTGTCAGGGACCATTAGTGTCTGTCATTGTATGAATCTAGCACTTGTGAATGCTACCTACGTCAGTGGGATTTGCTTTATAATGTATACATCACATCTTTCATGTTAATTATGAGGCAGTACATAGGCTGGTTCTAATCACAATGAATTCACTGGAAAATCAAGATTGTCAAGAATATTCTAGTTAAGGGAAAATCTAACCAAGGGCAACATCTGTATGGAGTTTGTATGTTCTCCCTGTGTTTGCATGAATTTCCTCTAGGTACTCTGGTTTCCTCACACTATATAAAGGTGCATTTAATGCCGGGGAGAAGGCGATTATCGGGAAGGAAGCATTCTTTCCCAATAGTCGGCTGCTCATTAAAGGGGTTGTCCCATGAAAAATATTCTACAGTTTTTAAACCAGCACCTGGATCTGAATACTTTTGTAATTGGATGTAATTAAAAATTTAGTATAGCCACTGAGTTATTCAATAAAATGTATCTGTATAGCTCCACCTGCTCTTTGCTCTTTTTCTTATTTGTTTGTCCTGCTCACTGAGATGGCCGCACATGCTCAGTTTCATCCTTTAACTGCCTCCTGAGCTGTGATAGGGAGAGCATAGACACGCCCCCTTATCTGCAGCAGAAAAGAAACTCCCCTTGTGCTGCCAACTTTATATAAATCTAGCAGAGTAATGAATGGGGAGATCTCTAGATCCATGTGAGGTACAGGGCTGGTTCTAGCTTTGTTAGAAAGATATTGTCATGTACTATATGATGTGTGATTTTCATTTTTTACATTACCCCTTCACAGTATGAGGACGAGGGATTGCTATTGCGATCGCTCGTCCTCATACAGCTGCATTGTTTTTGGGCAGCAGATCGCTGTTTAGACACCACGATCTGCTGCTCAGAAAAGATAATTTAGGTGCCTGCACGGACGACAGAATCACCCAATAAACAAGCGTTTCACATGTTCATTGGGTGATCTGCTGCACTTTTGTTCCTGATAATCTGCCCATGTAACTCCACCTTAAGTGAGTAAAAAAATAACCAAGGGTCAAAAAGTTATGTGGACAAGTGGCAGCCAATTAAGTATGAGAGGTCATGACCATTAGGCCACTTTTCATCAAGCAGACAGAACAGGGAAACATGTATGCACAAGTGAAGGCAATGTTAAATATGTCCATACAATATATATATTTTCTTGCATGATTCATTTGAAAACTTCAAGACTATTCCTGACATCCCCTGCTGTTTAGCAAATGAATGTTGCTGTGTGAGCAAATGAGGTGCCATACGTGCAATGAGAATAGTCAGACCTTAGAGCAGTAAGAGCTCCTTACTAGCCCAGGCACAGTGCTGCTTATATGCTAGACATGAGTATATGTCTGCTTTCTCTATAGGAAGAAAACCATAAATGAGGATGGTTAAAAAGAAATTAAAACCAATATTAATGATGTGAAAATGCAATTCACTGTAACCTTTTATTAAAATATTTTGCTTCTTGCATTATAAAACTTGTAATAAAATGTTTGTAAATGGCATTTAATTTTTTTTTATTTGAGTCCAAATTTATTCCCTTTCTCTGCACCAATATCTGTGTGTTAGGACCCTGTTACACAGGACAAGGATCGGGACAATTATGAAGGATGAATGTTCATGTGATTTATTCTTGATAGTTGCCCAATGTAAATATACCACCGATCACCTGACAAATGAGCAAATGTTTCTTCTTCAGGTAATCACAGCTTTCATGTGCACCTTAAAAGGGTCACTGAGTTTTCATAAAACTTTTGATATGTCATAGAGACATAGAGTTCAAAGTTTCTGAGTGCTGAGATCCCCAACAATCTCCAGAACAAGGAGAGAGAAGCGCTCACATATACGGTAATGGTCTCTCTTCTTCCTGCAGGAGATGGAATTGAGACAGGTCTATAGACTTTCTCCTGAGTCCATCTCATTCCACGTTCTTCAGTGAGGGGAGAGAGCACAATGTGCAAACGTTTTTTTTCTCCTTGTTCAGGCAATCAGTGGGGGTCTCAGCACTCAGACCCCCACGGATGAAAACCGTTCATGTGTCTCATTGACATTTGAAATCTCAAAAGTTTTTCTGAATACCCAACGATCCTTTAATTTGGCATTTGTCATCAGCCTTTTGCCCTTTGTAAACAGCGGTGTGCTGAAGACCAACAGTCTGTATGGGGATGAATGATCGCAGTGGCTATCATTTATCTCCATACAGAGGCGATGTTTGCTGCATGAAGCTCTACTGCCATTAAATGGTCTGGCAATGACCTGGTTGAATGGTCTGGTAATAATCGGGAACAAACAGTTCATTCCCGATCCTGTGCATCAGCCCAAGTGAAAGGACCCTTACTAGAATGTTCTTTTATCATCTGCTTGTTTATTCTTGCAGAAAAGATCCAAAATGCAATAGATCACCATATTCAAACATACTTTATTAAACACGTCTTGAGAAATTATGATCCCTTGCAGAGCTTAGAACAGATAATTCAAAGCACTGCCAAAACCAGATATAAATAATGCATGACATCACACAAATGCTGACAAAAACAGCTACATTTTATGTTTTGGGGGGGGGGGGGGGGAGCGGATATGTATCTATCAGATCTGATCCCTACTAAAGGAACATGGATAGTTCAGTAATTATCGCCACAGATCTACTGCTGTAGTTATTGAAGGGTCAAAGATCTCAATGCATTACGCTCAAGACTGTTGACTGCAATAAATGTTTTGTCTTATGATACAAGTAATTCTTATTCTTTATGTTATAGGACCAAGTGTTATTTATTTGTGGCTTGTTAATTGGAAATGCTGTATCAATTCTAATCTTTCCTTTTTATTTTTTGCATATGTGTGAAGATCTTTCCTCCCCAAAATGTTCAACGGGGAGGCTAGTTCCTCGTCCAGAAATGTAATCCGCAGCTCCAGCATCAGCGGAGAGATGTACAACCTAGAGAAGGGGACTTCGGTGTCTTCAGATGCAGCTGGTGGTACAACAAAGAAGAGGAGGTCCAGTCTTGGAGCAAAGATGGTGGCAATTGTGGGGCTGTCCCAGTGGAGTAAGAGCACAATGCAATTAAACCAGCCTGGTAAGTCTTCTTCATATATGAAATCTGAAATGTTATACAATACAGAAAATAATGTGCCAATGAACGCCTTTCATTTTCTATTTAATTTCGAAAAATATATTATATTATCTTTCTTGTACTAATGCTGAGTTACAGATTATATTATAGTCCAGAGCTGCATGAAAGGTGAAATCTCCTAGCTTTCCTTTTTGGCACAAAGTCTGCACAAAGTTTTCTCTGCTGCTTTGCATTCTGGGAGGTGTAGTCAAGCTGCAAAATGCTGGAACAAAACCTTTTTTTAAATATACACCAAGCTTCGAGCCATCGAGTCTCAACAAGACATCTAAAATTGCTCTGTGGTATATGACACCAAGATATTAACAAAGGATCCTTCAAGTCCTTTAAGTTGCAAGTCCTTTTAACAGACTTGTTCCAGCACGTCCCACAGCTGTTCAATGAGATTGAGCTATTGGGACTTTGAAAGTGATTTTTTCAGGACGTTATTGTGCTGAAAGAGGCCACTGCCATTATCTGCAGCAATATTTAGATACGTGGTATGTGTCAGTGTACCATTCACATGAATGTCAGGATCCAAGGTTTCGCAACAGAACATTGACCAGAACATTATAATCTTTCCCCTCTAAGCAAGACAGAGAAAATGTGATTCATGAGACTAGACCACTTTCTTCCATTACTTTATGGTCCAGTTCTGATGCTCATGTGTACAATGTAGTTGCTTTTGCAGATTAAAACAGGTCATCATGGGCACTCTACCCAGTAAAACAAGTTGTGGGCACAGCATAATTGTAAGGAGGGGAAGAGCTACTATGGAGAGAGAACCTTTGACAGGTGGTCAAGCCAAGTTGCAAATTGCTCTAATATTCACCTCCAGGCTATCTGCTAGGTTCAAGATACACTTTGATCCCAGTATAACCCATACCTGTGTTAAGAAGGAAAAGCAGATACTGCACAGCACTTTCAGGGGTATCTTAAAAAAACACTTTATGGGTCCTACTCACATTTTAAAAAGCCCACCAAATGGGTATAAACTGCATTGTACTATATAAGTGTAAAAGTGTTGCTGGTTCTCCCAACTGGTTTCACCCATCTGGCTGGTCTATCAACTACAGTATGCTTTTGTTCTAATTTATGCAGGTGGCCACTGAAGAAATAAATATTCTCATTGGTATATAAGAAACCATTGGACAGATATACATTGCCCTGTCTCGCAGACTTACCCATACACATTAGATAGTCGGGTGGAGCTGATTTTGGTAAGATCAGATAACTATCTAATGTGTATGGAGTTGTTGGAGGAAAGAATGACTGGGCATGTTGGATCCAATATCCCCAATCCTTTGTTCCCATGAGTACTAAGTCATTGCCAGAGTGTATATTTAAAATGTCACTGCTTTTGTTACTTCCAATTCTGGTGGTTATGCGTGAATACTGTGTGTTATAGATCTGGCTCCTGGTCTGTTCCTAGACCCCCTGGGCTGTTTGTAGATCTGGCCACCTAACAAGTTCATGTGGCCTCTGTGCGGAAGGTTCTATAGAGTTGAATGCCATGCCCCTTTCTGACACAAATAACATTTACAATGAGGTTGGGTGAGCTGAATAGGCATGTTGAGGGTTATTTCTGTCTTACAAAATGATGACATCAATTAGCTCATCATTATTTGTAATTGTTACATAGTTTTATAATTGATACGGTTAAAAACAGACACACGTACATCAAATCCAACCTATAATTCTGCTGTGTTGATCCATAAAACCAAAAAACCCCTGTAAGGTGGTTGGGAATTACCTATATGTCTCACTGAGTACAAATATGGCTATCAGAATAAATGATCAACCTCCCATCTCCAAAATTCTAGTACACATGCTGATCTATTTATACCCAGGAGTGTGACCGTGAGAAAGGGTCATCCTCTACATCTAGAGGAAAGAAGATTTCTACACAAACATCGAAGAAGATTCTTTATGGTAAGAGCAGTGAGACTATGGAACTCTCTGCCTGAGGAGGTAGTGATGGTGAGTTCACTAGAAGAGTTCAAGAGGGACCTGGATGTATTTCTGGAGTATAATAATATTACAGGTTATAGTTATTAGATTTCTGGAAAAGTTTCATTGATCCAGAGAATTATTTCAATTACCTGATTGGAGTTGAGAAGGAATTTTTTTTAACTAAAATGAGGAAAATTGGCTTCTACCTCGTGTTTTTTTCCCCCCTTCCTCTGGATCAACATGCAGGATAACAGGCTGAACTGGATGGACAGATGTCTTTTTTCAGCCTTACAAACTATGTTACTATGTATTTCAAGAAAAGCATTTAGGCCCTTCTTCGGCTTAATCAACCATCACAGTATTGTATGCCAGAGAGTTCCATAGTCTCACTACTCTTACCTTCTTTCCTCTAGCTGTACAAGCTACTATCTTGTCATGGTTATAGGCATGGGTATAAAAAATGTACTGTCCTTTCATGTATTTGTACGTTGTAATTAGATTTCCCCTAAGCTGTATTTTTTTCAAACTTAATAACCCTCAAGTTTGATAACTTGTCTCGGTACTGCAATCCACACATTCCCTGAATTACCTTGGTCGCCCTTCTCTGCACCTTCACTAGTTCAGCTATATCCTTCTTAAATACAAATGGCCAGAATTGTGCACAATATTCCATGTGTGTTCTGACCTGCATAGAGGTAAAACTACAGGATGTCCTTGTCATGAGCATTTGTGCCTCTTTTGATACATCCCATGATTTAATTTGCCTTGGCAGCAGCTGCCTGGCACTGTTCGTTAAAGTTAAGTTTACTGTCCGCTGATATATCCAAGTCTTTTTCAGTGGCAGTTTTACCCAGTGTTAAATTGTAGAACTTTTTTCTCAGTCCAAGTGTAGATCTTTACATTTAGCTACAATGAAATTATTTTGTGATTTCTTTACCCAAGCTTCCAGCTTCCTCAAATCCCTCTATAATATTATCCTCTTCTGTGGTGATTACCTTACAGAGCTTAGTATTATCTGCAAATATTGAATTTCTACAATCTAAAGCCCTCTACAAGGTCATTAATAAATATATTTTAAAAAAGCCCATAACTGAACAGGGTCTGGCGTACACGGATATCATAGGGGCCCACAGAAAAACTCAGTGTGGGTACTCAATGAAATTTTTGATGAATTTACAATTTTTATTTTATTTGTGGAGGAATATTTTAATGAAAAAAAAAGTAATATTATCATATGCTTTCCATGACTTCTGTCAGAAAAAGCAGAAGTGCGTTTTATATATGGTGATCAGTCTGAACACCATATTTCTCAATGTTTTTACACCGGACAACTAGAATAAATATATTGATAAACCTCCCCCATGCTGATCCTTCACATAGTATATTATAAAACTGGCTTCCTGCAGAGGGAGCTCAGTGCATTGAACTCAATGGAAGCTGTAAAATCTATTTGCACTATTTGCGCTTTCTAGAAGTGTCTGCAGGTAATTAGCATGGATTTATATAGGGAAGCAGAAGTTCACCACCAAGACAATGACCCTCTGTTTCTTTTCATTGAGCAAGTTGTTAACCCAGTTACACATATTTTCCTCTAGCATTCTCATTTTATATACTGTATTAACCTTTTATATAGTACAGAATAAAATGCCTTTGAAAGTCCAGATACACAACATCCACAGCATTATCCTGATCCATACTCATACAAGCTGATCATATTGGTTTGACAGGACTGATCCCTCATAAACCCACGCTGATGCTTTGTTATAAGGTTAATAATCACTAGGATACTCCATGATAGCATCTCTAAGAAACCTTCAAATATTTTACCCACAGTAGATGTTAGACTTTCAGGCCTAGAATTTCCAGGCTCACTTTTCAACTCTTTTTTGAATATTGGCTTCACATTTGCTATGTGCCAGTCGTGTGAAAGATGTCCTGTCATTTTAGAGTCTTTAAATATTAGAATTAAAGGTCTGTCTATCAGGGTACTTAAAGGGGTTAGCCCATCGCTGACATTGGTGTCATATTCCCAGGATGTCCTAGGTGTGGGTCCAGTGTTGGAGCAGGGTGCCTGGGACCCACCAGTAAAATTCATTTTGGGGACCCACTGTACAGCTACATGCAAATACCACTGGTTCACACTGTGGTAGGCAGCATCAACATGCTCAAGATGATTGATTATTTATGTCCCTGATGCAATTTCAAGAAGGCAGGTCATGGAGAAAAGAACATTGGCTGGCCTGCCTCTGGTCCTAGAATGGACACGTAAAAGAGAAAAATGAGGGGAGGAGGTTAACAAATGCTACTTGGGTCAATGTAAACCCAGAGGTTCTGTTAAAGCCGGGGCACCAAAGATGATGGAACTAAATAAAGAAAAGACATAGTAACATAGTACATAAGGCCGAAAAAAGACATTTGTCCATCCAGTTCGGCCTGTCATCCTGCAAGTTGATCCAGAAGAAGGCAAAAAAAAAACTGTGAGGTAGAAGCTAATTTTCCCCACTTTAGGGGAATAAAAAATTCCTTCCCGACTCTAATCAGGCAATCAGACTAACTCCCTGGATCAACGACCCCTCTCTAGTAGCTATAGCCTGTAATATTATTACGCTTCAGAAATACATCCCGGCCCCTCTTGAATTCCTTTAGTGTACTCACCATCACCACCTTCTCTTACTGTAAAGAAGCCTGTTCTATGTTTGTGTGCTAACCTTCTTTCCTCCAGATGTAGAGGGTGTCCCCTTGTCACAATCACAGTCCTGGGGATAAATAGATGATGGGATAGATCTCTGTACTGACTCCTGATATATTTATACATAGTAATTAGATCTCCCCTCAGTCGTCTTTTTTCTAAAGTGAATAACCCTAATTTTGATAATCTTTCAGGTTACTGTAATTGCCCCATTCCAGTTATTACTTTAGTTGCCCTCCTCTGGACCCTCTCCAGCTCTGCTATGTCTGCCTTGTTCACAGGCACCCAGAACTGTACACAGTACTCCATGTGTGGTCTGACTAGCAATTTGTAAAGTGGTAGGACTATGTTCTCATCACGGGCATCTATGCCCCTTTTGATGCAACCCATTATCTTATTGGCCTTGGCAGCAGCTGCCTGTCACTGGTTTTTGCAGCTTACGGACGCAAGTATATCACTATTGGTGGTCCGACCCCCAAACTGTGGATATTATCATATCAATATTGGTATCCGATATCTGTGACATCAATTGTGTTTACCTACCCCCTGATGATCCCACATAGTGGGGGAAACGCGTTGGGGTATATTTTATTTTATATCTATAGGGTGTAATTTACTACATATACCTTGATGTGCTGTGTACCTTGTTGACTGTTATATCACAGTACTAGGGTTGTATACAGAGTACATCAATTTACCCTATCCTTATAGGGGAGAGTATATGTGTAACATTTCTTTTTTCTTCCACGTATAGGCACCTTATTTTTCCCTATCACTATGTTACGGCTGTTGTAGGATTCAGCTAGTCTAGGTTCGAGGACAAGGAGTCCCCACCATCAGGGGTCGTCCCTGGGCTGAGCACTAGATGAGGGTGAAACTATAGGGACAGTTCTCCCCATCCTACAGTATATCTATATAGCTGCCTACCGTGGAATTATTTGTGTGATTTTTTGTTCCGTGTGTCTAATTTAATATTTAAACGATATCCAATTAAAAATTAATTAATTTTAAGGGTTATAATTAACTGCTGGAGTAGGATTTTTGTTCAATAGCCCTGATTTAGATTGTATCCTCATTTGCTGGACTAGGTTTTTGCAGCTTAGTTTGCTGTTTATTAAAATTCCTAGATCCTTTTCCATGTCAGTGTTACCGAGTGTTTTACCATTTAGTATGTACGGGTGACTTGCATTATTCCTTCCCATGTGCATAATCTTACATTTGTCAGTGTTAAACCTCATCTGCCACTTATCTGCCCAAGCCTTCAATCTATCCAGATCCCTCTGTAGTAGTATACTGTCCTCTTCAGTGTTAATTACTTTACACAGTTTAGTGTCATCTGCGAAAATTGATATTTTACTATGCAAGCCTTCTACAAAATCATTAATAAATATATTGAAGAGAATAGGGCCCAATACTGACCCCTGAGGTACCTCACTAGTGACAGTGACCCAATCTGAGTGTGTAACGTTTATAACCACCCTCTGTTTTCTATCACTCAGCCAGTTACTTACCCACATACAGACATTTTATCCCAGTCCGAGCATTCTCATTTTATATACTAACCTTTTATGCGGTACAGTGTCAAATGCTTTGGAGAAGTCCAGATTTACGACATCCATTGATACGCCACTGTCAAGTCTAGAACTTACCTCCTCATAGAAACTGATTAAATTAGTTTGACATGACCGATTCCTCATGAAGCCATGCTGATATGGCGTTATTTGCTTATTTCCATTGAGATGCTCTAAGATAGCATCTCTTAGAAAACCTTCAAACAGTTTACCCACAACAGATGTTAAACTTACCGGCCTATAGTTTCCAGGCTCTGTTTTTGGACCCTTTTTGAATATTGGCACCACATTTGCTATGTGCCAATCCTGTGGGACATTCCCTGTCAGTATAGAGTCTTCAAATATCAGAAATAAGGGTCTGACTATGACATTACTTAATTCCCTTAGGATACGGGCGTGTATGCCAACCGGTCCTGGCGATTTGTCTATTTTAATCTTTTTAAGTCACTGTTGTACTTCTTCCTGGGTCAGACAGGACACTTTTAATGGGGAATTTATTTTTACATTCAGCATTTCATCTGACAGTTTATTTTCCTCAGTGAATACATTGGAGAAAAAAAATATTTAACATCTTTGCTTTCTCCTCGTCGCTCTCTGCAACTCCCCCCCTCATTACTCTTTAAAGGGCCGACACCTTCAGATTTATACTTTTTAACATTTATATAATTGAAGAACATTTTAGGGTTAGTTTTACTCTCTTTGGCAATTAATCTCTCGGTCTCTAGTTTGGCCACTTTTATTTGTTTTTTACATGTTCTATTTTTTTCCTTATAGTTTTTCAGTGCTTCCGTGCCATCCTCCTGTTTTAGTGATTTTTATGCTTTCTTTTTGACATTTATTGCTTTCTTTACAGTTCTATTTATCCACATTGGTTTCTTTTTGTTCCTTAACCTTTTATTCCCATACGGTATGTACCTCTCACAATGAGATTTTAGGATGCTTTTAAAGATATCCCATTTTGTGGCTGTATTTTTATTTTTGAGGACTCTGTCCCAGTTAGTTAGGCCTATGGCCTCTCTTAGTTGGTATTTTTGTTCCTCCCTGTAGAAACGCTCTTTTGAATGATAATTGGAAGGTTATTACTTTATGGTCACTATTTCCCAGGTGTCCCCCAACCTGCACGTCTGTTGTTCTGTCAGGCCTATTGGTTAATACTAAGTACAGTATGGCCGTCCCTCTAGTCGGGTCCTGAACCAGTTGGGAGAGGTAATTGTCTTTGGTTATTGCCAATAACCTGTTTCCTTTATAAGATATACAAGTTTCAGTTTCCCAGTCTATATCTGGTTGAAGTCCCCTATAATAACCACCTCATTATGATTTTCCGCCTTGTCTATCTCGTTTAGTAGTAGATTTTCTTTGGACTCTGGTATATTAGGTGGTTTATAGTAGATTCCTATTAGTCATTTATTATTGTTTTTAGCTCCATGTATCTCTACCCACAGTGACTCCACATGTTCATGTCCTTCACTTGCATCTTCTCGGACTGTGGGCTTTAGACAGGACTTTACATAAAGGCAGACCCCTCCCCCTCTCAGGTTTTGACGATCCTTTCTAAACAGACTGTAACCATGTACATTAACTGCCCAGTCATATCTATCATCCAGCCATGTTTCCGTTATTCCCCATATGTCATAGTCCTGCTCACACATCACTAATTCCAGTTCCCCAGTTTTATTAGTCAGGCTTCTGGCATTAGTATACATACATTTGAGAGGTTTATTTTTTACCCTACACCTTTCCTTCTGAACGGTTCTAGTCCCTCCTTTCATTCCTCCCCCAGTCCCACTACCTTGCCCCCCGGTCTCTATATGCACTATCTTCCCCTCCTATAATGTAATTTCCCTCCCCCAGTCCCTAGTTTAAACACTCCTCCAACCTTCTAGCCATCTTTCTCCCCAACACAGCTGCCCCTTCCCCATTAAGGTGCAGCCCGTCCCTACGATAGAGCCTGTAGCCGATAGAGAAGTCGGCCCAGTTCTCCAGGAACCCAAACCCCTCCTTCCTACACCAGCCACTTGTTAATCTCCCTAATCTCCCACTGCCTTTCTTGTGTGAACCGTGGTACAAGCAGTATTTCGGAAGAAGGTGTTCAAGAAGGCAGCTGAAGATAGTGTTAGCGTAAGCTCTACACTTGGTGATCAGAAGAGTACTTATAACTTGGTAGTCAGAAGAGCGGCGTGACAAAGGGCGCCTACCAACTAACCAAAAAGGAGAGACAGCACCACTCTAACATACACCGAGGAGAAGAATTAGTGGTGGCCCAAGGGGCAAGGTAACAATATCATGGGAAGTGGTGAATCCCCGTAAGGAAATACAATATTGGTGATAGTAAAGGTAAATAAAATAGATAAAATAGAAATGCTCCTGATGAAGGAAATTTTATGTCTTCCCCGAAACGCGTTGAGCCGCATATTACTTTGAATAAAGAGATTGACTACGAGTTGCTGATCCGTGTGCTGTATACTATCTTCATCACACCACTGGAACGCAGACTGTCATCTCTATTATACTACAGGCGATCCCGGCCGGGGGGATTTTGCCCCAGGTGTCTTCAGCTTTTTCCTGGTGGCTACCCCCCCAGCGAAGTGAGTTAGCTGGAGTTTAACTCCGTATTTACTTTTAACAATATTTTAATTGTGTCTGTGTTCTATGTTTTTGTATTATTACCATTGTGGGCCTTGATCTGATTAACTGGCACCGCCAATCTATTTATTTATTTACTTTATTAATTTAATCTATTTTATTTACCTTTGCTATCACCAATATTGTATTTCCTTACGGGGATTCACCACTTCCCATGATATCGTTACCTTGCCCCCTTGGGCCACCACTAATTCTTCTCCTCGGTGTATGTTAGAGTGGAGCTGTCTCTCCTTTTTGGTTTGTTGGTAGGCGCCCTTTGTGATGCCGCTCTTCTGACTACCAAGTTATAAGTACTATTCTGGTCCTAGAAGTCAACTTAACCCAATGTATCTATAATAATAAACTGCTATCTGTGTGTAGTGCAGTCAGTCTACTGTGTCACTTGTGCATACTGTGGGAGACTAGGGGTCTACATTGCTCAGGGGCCCGCCAGTGGATTCACTCATTCCCCTGTGGGTCATGCCTGTGTGGCTTCCACCTCTGGGACCTGCTCATGTCTTCACAATGGAGCGCCCAAAGTGAAGGAAAGCACACCAGGCATGCGTGGTGTTCTCACCATTCACTGCTATGGGAGTTACGAAAATAGCCAAGGAAGAGCGCTCAGCTATTTTCAAAAGTCCCATAGAGGTGAATGGAGAGTTAACTGCACATGCATAGCCAAGTCTCCAATCACTGCTGTGGGACTGTCGGAAACAGCCAAGCCACCACTTAGCATTTTCTGAACTCCCAGAGTGGTGAATGGATGGAAGCTGGGCTTGCATAGTACGCTCTCCCCCACTTTGGGGGGCCTATGTTGGAGATAGGATCCCAGAGGTGGGATCCACACCTATCTCACATTGATGGCATATCTTAGCAATATGCCATCAATGTCTGAGAGCGGGCTACCCCTTTAATTCCTGGAAACTGAGGTGAATGCCAGCTGGACCCAATTATTTGTCTATTAGAGTGTTTTTGAGCAAGTACATTACTTTACTGACATTCTACGATTCAATACACCGAGGGTCAGACTCAATGTCAATATCTGCAGTGCAACCAGTCCAAGTTCGTTCAGCTCAATCTAATTATCAACACTATAGTACAAGTACGGGCTGATGCCAAGAACAAACATATAGAAATGACAACTTAGACAAGCTGAGAGCTGTTCTTGGGGATTGATGTACAAGGCTATTAATTTACTTCTGCTGCAGGAACACTGAACCAGACTGTCACGGCTGAAGATGGGGGAAACCCTCAGCCGTGTGCCGGAGGATGTTGGTCGCTGCTTGACCAGGACGAACAGGATTAGGGAGCAGGTCACCTCCTAACAGCGTCCCTAACCTGACCCTAACTCCTACCTGCATGGGCCGACCTTGAAGGTAGGAGGACCCATGCGCAGGAACCTCGGATCCCTACTCGCCCTCCGCCGGTCCCTAGGCTAGGAGTCAGAGTAAGACATCCTGTTCCTTCTGGATACGGAGGAACAGGAGTCTAACTGGCCAAGCTGCAAGGAAGGGAGAACAAGTGCAACCTGTGGCAGTGGCAGGTACTTGCCACAAACATCACACTGACCTGCCACAGACAACCAAGCCTGGAACCCATGTGGGTGTACTGCCCACAAACAGCAGGACTCAGCACACAAACATACAACACACGGGAACCCAGGACCACAGGTGCAATAAAACAACATAAAGCAAACACATCTTCAGACACCAAAGGACATATATAAGCTTATGACCAGAAGGTTGGCCCCCACTGGCAGTTGGTAAGTAACCAGGAGGATGTCTACAGCCAGCATGGCTGAAACACCCTCTCTGGCTACTGCCTACAACTGAGGCTTTATAGGGCCAAGAGGCCACACCCAACAGTCAGACACACCCCGTGACTCAGACACACAGAAAGGGAGTTAACCCTTCCAATACCACAGAAGGGAAAACATAACTAAAAGGGGAAGTGTCAAAACTACAAACACACTGTGGCTGTTGCCGCAGGCAACGACATGGGTGGCAAGCGTGTCCTGGAAGTCAGCCCGAAGGCCGGGACACTGCCACCACATGTACACATACAACCAAACGTTGCCACGGGCAACCACAGTGAAGGGAAGATGTCAGTGCACACCACACACAAAACAGAGTGCACACAGACATACAAAAGTGCATACAAACGTGCACATAACTCCAAGGGAACCGCACACATAGCTGTTGACCGCGGCAACCGCACCTGAGGCTAACTACATTATGCCTCAAGCTGCGGTTGACACTACAACCCAAAACCGCGGGCAACAGTATGCGGCTCCCAAGGAGTCACGGCCATAACCGTGGCCGTGACACAGACAGTTTCACATTATGATCAAGGAGGGTCATTTACTAAATGATATACGCCAGTTTTCTGGTGTATTTCTGTCACAGATTGCAGCGTAAACGCCACAATCTGCGACTTTTCCAGTTCACACCTGGTCTACAAAAAGGGGGCATGGCATGGGCAGGGAAGGGGGCTGGCCTCCAGGCTAGTCTCATTTATCATTTTTTTAACCTGTTTTAGACATAGAAAATGTTTTCAATTCTTCCTTGCTGGCCTAGATTTAGACCGGCGGTGGATGTACCTAAATTATTTAGAGGCTGGCGTCTCTACATAACTTCAGCGGATCCACCGCCAGAGCAGGGGTTATTAAGACCAGCGTCTAAAATGCCAATCTTAGTAGATGACCCCCAAGATTTGTACATCAAAATGTGTGCACAGATCTATACAGTGAAGCTTCCTGGACAAGTTGACCTGCATTAGAAGAAAATAAGGGAAGACTTCCTGACAATCATTGGGGCAGTTTTATAGTTTGTCCATGCAGGATGCCTTGCAGTGGTTGGTAAAAGGCTTTGGAAGATATTATTCATGATTTATTGGTTCTTGTCACTAGCATTTTTGCGCTTAATTATATTGGGGATAGAGCTCTATCCCCAATATAGTTAAGCGCTTTTATACTTTGATAGATGCAAACCTTCACAGCATCTTCTTAGTTAAGATTTACACTAGCAATTTTGGTCTAATAAATTTCATGTCCACCTTAGGGTTGGAGTACTGGCTCTAATTTTGGCATAAATTTGCTTGCCATGTCTTTCCACTTACTGTCTCTTATGAGCACAGTCTCTGTCTATATGCCCTACTAGGTAATGTGGAAGTCATAGAGTGAAGTCTCTCACTTGAGACCCCTGCTATGAGCCATATCCAAAAGCCATTCTGTAAAAGTGACACCAACTCCTGTGGACCTGTCTATGCATTACATGGGTGGCCCTATATTTGAACCATCGTTATATAATGCTCCATACAAATCCAGATATAGTTGTTTTTTGTACAGTCAAAAATATACAAGTTTGCCTTTATGATGAAGAAGTTGACAGAATCTTAAGCTGAATATTTTATATATATATATATATATATATATATATATATATATATATATATATATTTATAGCGCTCATTATCGTTATGGCGAACACTTTTAGGATGTCTTCCAGATGCGCATATTTCACAGTACACTAAACCTAAAAAATATGGGTAATAGTAAACAGGACAGCGTCAACGTGCAAATTTGAATAAAATAAAAAGCCTTATTTCCCAGTATTGGGGGCATGGATAAGGATGGGACAAAGAGAATTACAGTATGCTGACAAGTGCACATATTAACATTCAGACGGCTTTGGTTACAGGTATGTGGTGACTGATTCCCTTTAATCTGTTTGTCAGTATGTAGGATTTTCTGCATATTGCAAAATATTAACAGCGTTATGAAAATCCTGCACAAGGGTTAATTTCTTACTGACTGCTTCCATTTTCAGCTGGTAAACTGCTGAGGGGATGAGGCTTATCCAACAACAATGCATATATCACAGCAGACACAGGAGAGGGGGGAGGCTCCTGCTGCAGCCAGTTGTCATAAGCTGGCCCTAGACATTGGATGATGCTAATTTGGCAGGCAGCTATGTTTCCCCCAACCCCTTCATTTACGTGCCCACTCAGCCCAGTGAAGAATGCATGTGTCCTGAAGGGGGAAAAGTCACTGCCAAGACTTATCTCCCCTAAGAACAAAAGGATGGGCCATGTGATATCCAACTTCCCAAAACTTATCTTTGACTGCATTTGAGGAGAGAGTCTGGAGGCTCCATACACATTAGAGGATGGACTCCTTGTGCCAAAATTGTTGGTTTCAGTGGACATTTATCTAATCTGTATAACCAGCATTACAGCCAGGCACAGGGTATGGTAGGATGGGGAAATGGCTGATCTCCTGAGCCACATAGAAAATATTTCTTTATATATTTATCTGTTTAATTGAATAAATTAATGTGCATTTTCATTGTTTAGTGTCTCTTCAAGATACAACTGTCTGATGACAAATATACTTTAACTCATAGACACATGGCTAAGAAGACAAACACATGTAAATTGCATTGTATCCTGAAGAGATTTGTAGTTGGTTCATGGACCTCCTGCCTGGTCACTTCTTATCTCTATAGTTTTGTGATGGGTGTTCAGTGTGTTATCTCATTTTTCTTTTTATTGTGATGTGATTATCCTAACTGGAAAGCCACCCTCCATGCAGAGCTAACTACTCCTGTTGTCAGTTATATCTGGGCAAAGCTGTCATTAGATTGACATTGCAGATGCCGCCTCGCTAGCTGATATTGCTCTTACACAGCCACCATTACCAGCTCAATACATGCTTGAGTAGCTTCAACAAAGGGATTAGAGAAGCACAAGTAGAGAAGGATATGTTCCTCTACTTCACAGATCTGTTATTTGCATAACGACATGAGAAGATACAAATGAATTCTATATAGGACAATGATTACTCTTGCACATCCTATATGTCCTTGTGCTACAAAAAAACTCACAAAATGTGATTACTGCATAGAAGAGAAGAGCCCAGTCTGGAAGTCTGCATGCTTAGAGAAACTCATCGAAACTCAAATTATCTTTGCACTGTACTACTTCTTGGAGAACTCATCATCACAGTTGGAATTTTCCTGATGAGATTCATGCTTCAAGGCAATGCTTTCTGTTATATAAGATAGAACAGTGCAGAATGTATTGAAAAAGGATTTGATGGTATTATGTAGTGCAAACAGCTTCCTTACAGGACTTCTCTGTTATCCAGGACCTGCAGGTCTGCTCCATGAAAGAAAATCTAGAATGCTTAAAGGGAACCTGTCACCATGAAAGTGCAAATTAATCTGCAGGCTGCATGTTATAGAGCAGGAGATGCTGAGCAGATTGATATATAGTTTTAATAACTAAAAATTTTCATAAATTTAAATTCCTGCTCATTCTGGGCTTTGCAGTCAAGGAGATGGGCCTATCAGTGACTGACAGCCTTCCCTCTATGACTGTGTACACATAGATAGCTGTCAATCACTGATAGGACCGCCTCCTTCACTTCAAAGCCCAGAATTAGCAGGAATTTAATAAATAAATTACAAGTTTGACAGAATTTTTTTTCTCTAAAATTATATTGCAGTCTACTTAGTTCAGGCAATGTAAACGTGATCACGTCTGCCTGCCACTGTCAATGAAAGTGCACGGTAATTGCAGAGAGAGTCTAGGTGTAATGACAACGCCCCGTTGCTCCTAAAGCTCATTTGTATATATTAAAACATCATTTTTCACAGCAATGCAGGCACATGTGAAATTAGGACCAACATAGATGTCTTCAGGTGCCAAGCGCACAGTTTCGTAGGCACAAATCTGCTGACAGATGTCCTTTAAAGAGGTTCCTACGAGTTTTGAAAACAAACTACGGTACTTTTCTTTGCATATGAAGCACTGAGCAATATTTCTTATATCTTTTCTGTACCAGTTATACTTTAATAAAACCACAAAAATGTATGTAAGACCCTTAAAACTATAATTTTTTTATATATCAATCTAAAACCTATTGCCCAAACTATGATTGGAAAAGGATGCCAATCAAAAAACCCTGGTACTACAAAAATTAACTCAAATCAATTATGAAACTAGATGTACAGAGAGGAGCGGGCTGGGGTCCCGGGGGAGGGAAACACACTGACCCTGGATGACTCTGTTGTACCCCTCAGCCCAGAGAAGAATCCCGATGGTGGAGACTCTCTATCCTCATTCCTAAGCTAGATTACCCTAGATTTCCCTAAAGGTGTATTGGTGGTAAAAAGCCCCAAAGTGTCACAGATGTAGTAGGGGAGACACCAAAAGACAACAAGAAGGAAGGGGAAAGACACTAGGCCTAACCGCTAGGGAAGGAAAAGGGTCACCACCTATAAAACCCTGCTCCTGGCCCTAACTCCTATCCGTATAGGCACCTCTCGATGGTAGAGATGCCCATACACAGGAACCTAGAAAACCCTGGTGACCCTCGGATTCCCTAAAGGTAATGACAGGGCAGAGACAACCCGTTCCTTCCCTGGTGAAGGAACCAGCGTCTCGCTGAGGCCTAGTAAACAACTGGGGGGGGATACAAAACACAACAAGCAGAACACTTAACTTTTGAGGATGATGGATGAACAGGACTTCCACAAAAACCACACTCCAGCTCTTCCAAAACCAAACATACCAGCAACACACAGACAAAGTGAAACCAAAAGAGGCTGTCAGATCACTAATGTGCAGATAATCTTTCAGACCTTCTAAGACCTGTCACAGGTGTGACAGTACCCCCCCTTCTAAGGGTGACTTCCGGGCATCCAGGACCGACCTTATCAGGATGAGCTCTGTGGAACGCTCTCACCAGACGACTAGCATTAACATTGGTCGCTCAAACCCACATTCTCTCCTCTGGTCCGTACCCTCTCCAATGAACGAGATACTGGAGGGATCTCCGGAGAACTTGGCAGTCCACAATCCTGCTAATCTGAAATTCTAAATTGCCGTCAATCAGGACAGGAGCGGGAGGTAAGGAGGACGGCTCAACAGGTTCGACACATTTCTTTAACAACGATTTATGAAATACGTTATGGATTTTCAATGCCTGAGGAAGTTCAAGACGGAAGGCTACAGGGTTAACAATGGCAGTGATCTTATATGGCCCAATAAATCTTGGGCCCAACTTTTAGGTACCTTAAGTTTAATGTTTCTTGTAGACAACCACACAGAATCACCCACTCTCAGGTCCGGACCACTCATATGTCTCCTGTCAGCCATACGCTTATACTTGTTGCCCATCTTTTTCAGGTTATTTTGGATTTTCCGTCAAATTAAAGACAAAGAAGAGGAAAATCGTTCCTCCTCAGTAATGCCGGAATTTTGAGCACCAGAAAATTTACCAAACTGTGGGTGGAACCCATATGCCCCAAAAAACTGCGACTTATCAGTGGACACCTGTCTACGGTTATTAATGGCAAACTCAGCTAACGACAAAAATAAAGACCACTCTTCCTGATTCTCTGAAACAAAACATCTCAAGTAAATCTCCAGATTCTGATTAGTGCGCTCTGTCTGTCCGTTCGACTGAGGATGAAAAGCCGAAGAGAAGGACAATTGTACACCCAGACGAGTACAGAACGCTTTTCAGAATCTGGAAACAAACTGAGTCCTTCTATCGGACACCACATCAGAGGGAATGCCATGTAGTTTCACGATGTTGTTGACAAACACCTGTGCAAAAGTTTTAGCATTGGGTAGACTAGGTAATGCAATAAAGCGGGCCATTTTACAAAAAATTATCGACAACCACCAGAATCACGTTTTTTCCCGAAGAATTAGGTAAATCCATGATAAAATCCATGGACAAATGAGTCCAAGGTCTGGATGGGATGGGAAATGGAATCAGAGATCCGGAAGGCCAAGTATGTGTCACCTTAGCACGTGCACAGGTACCACAGGCTGACACATAGTCCTCAACACACTTACACAACCCCGGCCACCAGAATATGCGAAAGATGAGATCGACAGTCGATCTGCTCCCAGGGTGCCCAGCAAGCACCGTACAGTGATGCTCCTCGAACACTTTGTGACGTAATTCGGAGAGAACAAACAATTTCTCCGGAGGACAAGAGTCTGGAGCATCCTCCTGTGCCTCCAACACCTTGGCCTCGAGATAAGGATAAAGAGCGGATATGACTACCCCTTCAGATAAAATGGGACTAGGGTCATTAGACTCACCCCCCCAGGAAAGCCACGCGACAGAGCATCCGCCTTGACGTTCTTAACCCCAGGGCGGTAAGTGACGATGAAGTTAAATCTGGTGAAAAACAATGACCATCTGGCCTGCCTTGGATTCAGTCGCTTAGCCGACTCCAGGTAGGCCAGATTCTTGTGATCCGTAATTACCGTAATAGGATGAATTGCTCCTTCCAACCAATGCAGCTATTCGTCGAATGCCAACTTAATATCCAGCAATTCCCTATTCCCCACATCATAATTCCTTTCAGCAGTCGAGAGTTTTTTTAGAGAAAAATGCACATGGGAGCCATTTACTGGGTGAAGGACCCTGCGACAAGATTGCTCCTACCCCTACCTCGGACAGGTCAACCTCAACAATAAATGGCTGAGACACGTCCGGTTGCACCAGAATAGGGGCCAAAGCAAAACATTCTTTCACAGCAGAAAAGACCTGTAATGCCGCATCAGACCAGATAGAAATATCAGCACTCTTCCTAGTCATGTCTGTTAAAGGTTTAACCACCGATGAATAGTTTAAGATAAATTTACGGTAGTAGTTGCTAAACCCTAAAAACCGCATAAGCGCTTTCAGATTTTCCAACATGGCACGGACCGTCTCAGGATCCATACGAAAACCTGAGGATGAGAGCAGGTAACCCAGAAATTGCACTTCCTGTACAGCAAATACACACTTTTCCATCTTAGCATACAACTAATTCTCTCTTAGGATCTCTAACACCTGTCTCACATGATCCTGATGAGTCTCCATATTAGGCGAATAAATTAGTATGTCATCAAGGTATACAACGACAAACCTCCCCACCAGATGATGAAAGATGTCATTGACAAAGTGTTGAAAAACCACAGGAGCATTGGTTAACCCAAAGGGCATGACCAGGTTTTCAAAATGACCCTCAGGGGTATTAAATGCGGTCTTCCACTCATCCCTCTCCTTGATCCTTACCAGATTATATGCCCCCCTCAGATCCAATTTAGAGAACACCTTGGCACCGACAATCTGACTAAAGAAATCTGGAATCAAAGGAAGGGGGTAAGGATCACGGCCGGTAATACGATTGAGCTCACGGAAGTCCAGACATGGTCTCAGGGTACCATCCTTTTTCTCTACAAATAAAAATCCAGCAGCCACTGGGGACTTGGATGGTCTAATATGTCTTTTTGCCAAACTCTAATATACTCTCGCATGGCCTTTCTTTTGGTTTCCGAAAGATTATACAACCAAGATTTGGGCGGTTTAGCTCGGGAATAAGATTGACGGGACAGTCATACTCCCGGTGCGGAGGCAACTCCTGATTACCACTCTCAGAGAACACATCCGAAAATTCAGAAATTAACGAGGGTACAGTTTTAGTGGTAACCATAGAGAACGATGCATTAAGACAGTTGTCCATGCAAAAATCACTCCAATCAAGAATCTGTCTCGCTTGGCAGTCGATATTAGGGTTATGTTTGCTTAACCATGGTAAATCCAACACCAATGGTGCAGGCAGACCTGCCAACACATAACAAGAGATAGATTCCTGATGCAAATCACCCACTCTTAAATGAATGTCATTCACTACCTGCGACAGGCATTTTTGGGTGAGAGGTGCTGAGTCGAGTTGAGTGGACACCTGGATGTTCGGGACCTGAACTTGACCCCGAACCCGAACCCCATTGAAGTCAATGGGGACCCGAACTTTTGAGCACTAAAATGGCTCTAAAAAAGTCATGGAAAGGGCTAGAGGGCTGAAAATGGCAGCAAAATGTCGTTAAGAGGATGGCAAGTGCTCTGCAAACAAATGTGGATAGGGAAATGACTTAAAATAACATAAAATACATTAAAAAAATATATAATCTTGATCTAGGAGTACGAGGTCCATATGGAGTAGGAGGTTGAGGAGGCGGTGGATGTGGCGGTGTAGGTGGAAGCGGTGGTGGAGGAGGTAGCCAACACTAGTTTTTGGTTTAAATGTTTTTTTCCTTTGTTTAAATTAGGGTACACCCCAAAACATTGGGAAATATAACCTGTGATCACCCCCTCCAGCCGTGCTAAACAAACGTTCAGACAATACACTGGCTGTAGCGCAGGCCAGCACCTCCAAGGCGTGAAAGGCAAGCTCAGGCCATGTGCCCAAATTGAAGACCCAGAAGTTTAAGGGGGCAGACCCATCAGTCAGTATGTGTAGGCATGTGCACACATACTGCTCCACCATGTCGCATGTCCCCGTGATGTCCACGATCCAATTGGATATCTGCTCTATCAACTTTCGATGTTCTTTTCTGCACCTACCATGTTGATCACGGTTAGCGGCGAATCAGGGTTTCACGCCGGAGAGGGAGTGTGAGAAAGGGATACCACATCCAAGGGAGGTCAATGGCTGCAATGTGATCAAGCTGAAATGTGGGACAAATTATTAAAGTGGAAGGATCGAATGAAAGGGCCAATTAAAGATGAATTTTAGAAATGTAAGTCCCTGTCACCTATGCATAGCAGGGTTTTTTCATTGGCAAAAATGGGTTAATGTTACCCACCAATGGAACAGACGATTTTAAAAAAATTCCAGCCCTGACAATCAGGGGCGGACACTGGCAGCAGAGGGCCCCTGTGCAAAGAATGTGCCTGGTCCCCCCAACCACACATATAGAAATAAACATAGGCCATAGGTAAAGATTAATACAATGAGGTGTGGCAGCAGAAGGGACCCCAATTTGTCATCTTCCCCCAATCCTACAGGGAGAGGAAGGGGTGATCAGTCGCATCAAAGATAGGGGAAACCCTTCAGATACTGTGGTGCGTATTAATGTCCTCCTAATGCTCCTACATAGTAATTTTTGCCCCTTTGTGCCAGCACACAGTAGTAATATCCACATTGTGCCCCCTCCACAGTAGCTATGGACAGATATGTACCCCCTTGCAGTAGTTATGCAAGATATCTGCCCCCTCACAGTAATTATGCCCAGATATGTGCCCCTCACAGTAGTTATGCCCAGATATGTGCCAACTTCACAGTAGTTATGCCAGATTATTTTCCCATCACAGTAGTTATGCTAGATTATGTGCCCCCTCACAGTAGTTATGCCAGATTATGTGCCCCCTCAAAGTAATTGTGACAGATTATGTGCCCCCTCACAGTATTTATGCCCAGATATGTGCCAACTTCACAGTAGTTATGCCAGATATGTGCCCCCCTCACAGTAGTTATGCCAGATTATGTGCCCCCTAACAGTAGTTATGGCCATATATGTGCCCCTCACAGTAGTTATGGCCAGATATATGCCCCCTCACAGTAGTTATGGCCAGATATGTGTCCCCTCACAGTAGTTATGGCAGATATGTGCCCCCTCACAGTAGTTATGGCCAGATATGTGCCCCCTCAAAGTAGTTATGGCTAGATATGTGCCTCCTTTACAGTAGCTATGCCCAGATATTGTCCCCCCTTCACAGTAGTTATGTCCAGATATGTGCCTCCTCACAGTAGTTATGCCAAATTATGTGCCCTTCACAGTAGCTATGCCCAGATATTATCCCCCCCTCACAGTAGTTATGTCCAGATATGTGCCCCCTCACAGTAGTTATGTCCAGATATGTGCCTCCTTTACAGTAGCTATGCCCAGATATTGTCCCCCCTTCATAGTAGTTATGGCCAGATATGCGCCCCCTCACATTAGCTATGGCCAGATATGTCCCCCTCACAGTAGTTATTGCCAGACATATGCCTCCTCACACAGACCTATTGAAATGAACGGGTCAGGATTCAGTCTGGATGATATGCATTTACACTGTCGCTGGATGTGCTGAAGTTATGGAGAGGCCGGCGCCTCTTCATAACATCAGCAGAACCAGTTCCAGTTTAGGGGTTATTAAGACCGGTCTTAACCCCTTAAGGACACAGCCTTTTTACACCTTAGGACCAGGCCATTTTTTGAAAATCTGACCAGAGTCCCTTTAAGTGCTGATAACTTTAAAACGCTTTGACTTATCCAGGCCGTTCTGAGATTGTTTTTTCGTCACATATTGTACTTCATGACACTGGTAAAATGGAGTCAAAAAAATATTTTTTTTTGCACCAAAAAATACCTAATTTAACAAAAATTTGGAAAAATTTGCAAATTTCAAAGTTTCAGTTTCTCTACTTCTGTAATACATAGTAATACCCCCAAAAATTGTGATGACTTTACATTCCCCATATGTCTACTTCATGTTTGAATTGTTTTGGGAATAATATTTTATTTTTTGGGGATGTTATAAGGCTTAGAAATTTAGAAGCAAATCTTGAAATTTTTCAGAAATTTACAAAAACTCAATTTTTAGGGACCAGTTCAGGTCTCAAGTCACTTTGCGAGGCTTACATTATAGAAACCACCCAAAAATGACCCCATCTAAGAAACTACACCCCTCAAGGTATTCAAAACTGATTTTGCATACGTTGTTAACCCTTTAGGAGTTGCACAAGAGTTATTGGCAAATGGGGAGGAAATTTGAGAATTTCATTTTTTTGTCTAATTTTTCATTTTAACCCATTTTTTCCACTAACAAACCAAGGTTTAACAGCCAAACAAGACTGTATCTTTATTGCCCTGACTCTGCCGTTTATAGAAACACCCAATATGTGGCCGTAAACTACTATACGGGCACACAGCGGGGCGTAGAGTGAAAGGTGCGCCGTTTGGTTTTTGGAGGGCTGATTTTGCTGGACTGTTTTTTTGCCACCATGTCCCATTTGAAGCCCCCCTGATGCACCCCTAGATTATAAACTCCATAAAAGTGACCCCATCTAAGAAACTACACCCCTCAAGGTATTCAAAACTGATTTTACAAACTTTGTTAACCCTTTAGGTGTTGCACAAGATTTAATGGAAAATAGAGATACAATTTCAAAATTTCACTTTTTTGGCAGATTTTCCATTTTAATATTTTTTTTCCAGTTACAAAGCAAGGGTTAACAGCCAAACAAAACTCATTATTTATGGCCCTGATTCTGTAGTTTACAGAAACACCCCATATGTGGCCGTAAACTGCTGTACGGGCACACGGAAGGGTGCAGAAGGAAAGGAATGCCATACGGTTTTTGGAAGGCAGGTTTTGCTGGACAGTTTTTTTTTACACCATGTCCCATTTGAAGCCCCCCTGATGCAACCCTAGAGTAGAAACTCCATAAAAGTGACCCCATTTTAGAAACTACGGGATAGGTTGGCAGTTTTGTTGGTACTAGTTTAGGGTACATATGATTTTTGGTTGCTCTATATTACACTTTTTGTGCGGCAAGGTAACAAGAAATAGCTTTTTTGGCACCGTTTTTTTTTTTTGTTATTTACAACATTCATCTGACAGGTTAGATCATGTGGTAATTTTATAGAGCAGGTTGTCACGGACGCGGCGATACCTAATATGTATACAATTTTTTTTATTTATGTAAGTTTTACACAATGATTTCATTTTTAAAACAAAAAAAATGTTTTAGTGTCTCCATAGTCTAAGAGCCATAGTTTTTTCAGTTTTTGGGCGATTATCTTAAGTAGGGTCTCATTTTTTGCGGGATGAGATGACGGTTTGATTGGCATCTATTTTGGGGTGCGTATGACTTTTTGATTGCTTGCTATTACACTTTTTGTGACGTAAGATATGTATACTTTTTGTTTTTATTTATGTAAGTTTTACACAATGATTTCATTTTTGAAACAAAAAAAATCATGTTTTAGTGTTTCCATAGTCTAAGAGCCATAGTTTTTTCAGTTTTTGGGCGATTATCTTGGGTAGGGTATGATTTTTGCGGGATGAGATGACGGTTTGATTGTTACAATTTTGGCGTATATGCGACTTTTTTGATCACTTTTATTACCTTTTTTGGGAAGTAAGGTGGGCAAAATTTCAATTTCATCATAGTTTTTTATTTTTTATTTTTATGGCGTTCACCGTTCGGGTAAAGTAACATGACCGTTTTATAGATCAGGTCGTTACGGACGCGGCGATACCAAACATGTGTAGGGAATTTTATTTTTTTCATTTTTTATCAGTGATAAATGTGTTTTTTGATTTTTACTTTTTTTTCACTTTTATTCACTTTTTTTTGACCCAGACCCACTTGGTTCTTGAAGATCCAGTGGGTCTGATGTCTGTATAATACAGTACAGTACAATATATATTGTTCTGTACTGTATTTTACTTACACTGAACAGATCTATGCCTTTTAGCACAGATCTGTTCAGCACCATGGACAGCAGGACGCCTGAGAGGCGTCCTGTTGCCATGGGAACCTTCCCCGTCTGCTCAGTTCTGGTCAGAACTTCGCAGACGGGGAAGGGTAAGGAGGGGATCTGTCGGGGGGCTGTCTGGGGGCTCTCTCCCTCCCCATCGGGGGGCTGCAAAGGCACAGCAGCCCCCCGATGGGAGAGGGAGGGAGCTCCCTGCGCTGTTAACCTTTTCCATACAACGGTCCGTACGGACCGCTGTATGGAAAGGGTTAAACGGCTGACATCGCATCGCAGATGTCAGCCGTTTATACCAGGGTGCCAGCAATGTGCTGGCACCCTGGTATACCCACTAGAAACCATTGATTATACAAGGGGAGGCGGGCGGGGGATCGCGATCCCGCCTGCCGCACCGCCCGCCTCCCGCACCACCCACACCGCCCGCAACCCTCCCCCTGCACCTCCCGCCACCATAAAATCATTCGGGGGTGCAGGGGGGGGGGGGTGAATAAAACGTTTTTTTTAGGCATATAAAGTTTCTGATCCCCGCGGTCAGGGACCGCGGGGACCAGAAACTGCAGAAATCGCAGCAAACCGCAGGTCTGAATTGACCTGCGGTTTGCCGCGATCGCCGACATGGGGGGGTCACGGGACCCCCCCGCGCATTTAGCCTAGGTGCCTGCTCAATGATTTGAGCAGGCACCGGGTTCCGATCACTGCCAGCCGCACGGCAGTGATCGAAAATACACAGGGCGTACATGTACGCCCTGTGTCCTTAAGTACCAGGGCACAAGGGCGTACCTGTACGCCCTATGTCCTTAATAATAAATGACCCCCTGCATGTCTGGGCAACACTTTTAACCCATTTACATGACACCGACCATATGTATTTTATGATCTGCAAATTACGGATGACGCCCATGAGCCATCTGCATTTTTTTTGCAGACCTATTAACTAGCCTGCATGTTGCGGACCAGTATAGGACATCTCACATTTTCTGTCCTTTGCGGAACAGACATACGGATGCGGAAAGCAAATGACTTCCATGTGCTTTCTGCATCTGTATGTGCGTTCTGCACAAGATGGAAAATGTTACGTGTCCTATATTTCTCTACAAAATGCGGACTGCAGACCCATTTAAGTTAATGGGTTTGCAAAAATATACAGATTGCATATGGACGGAATACATATCTTGCAGATCCGTGGACCGCAAAATACATTGTTAATGTAGCCTCACAGTATGTGGGTAAGGGACAGTCACAGGAGGGCCAGAGGGGGACAGGTGGGATGGGTGGGGTAAAAAACAACATCATACCAAGTAAAGTTCAGTATCTGGCAGAGACAGTGGTCACTGGGGCAGCCTCCGGCCCTAACTCACTTCCTCCTAAGTTGCTGCAGGCCTCACACATTAAGCACCAGAAGCGCTAGGAGAGGACCGCATGTGGGCGGGGCTACCACCAGGGTACCAGGGTACCAGGGTAGCATGACTGAGCTGTATGGAGGATGAGGGTGGCGATTGCAGATGCAGCTCAGGATGTGCTGACCTGGCCCTGCTCCTCAGAGCTGTGGACGCAGTACGTCCTGAGACTGAAGTCAGATAGTATGGTGTGATGATGAATGGTGAAGCATGCAGCTCTCTGCTTCACCATTACAATCAGCTGTCTGTGCGTCCTGTAGATGCATAGACAGCTTAATTGGAGTGCCCCCTCCCACGCTGGGCCCCTGTGCAGCTGAACCGGCTGCACAGGCGGTATGTCCGCCCCTGCTGACAACTATGCAGAGCAGGGGTTTATTCACTGTAAAACTGTGTTCATGTCACCCACCAATTGAACAGACGATTTTACAAAAAATAGGTCCCTGTCACCTATGCAGAGCAGAGGTTTGTATACGGCAAAATTGGTAAAATGTCACCTGACAATCTAACAGACGATTTTTTTAAATTTAGGTCCCTGTCACTTATTTAGAGCAGGGGTTTATTCACGGCAAAACTGTGTTCATGTCACCCACCAATTGAACAGACGATTTTTCAAAAATTAGGTCCCTGCCACCTATGCAGAGCAGGGGTTTATTCACGGCTAAAATGGTAAAATGTCACCCAAGAATGTAACAGACGAATTAGTGAAATGTATTTCCTTGTCCACTAGGTAGAGCAGGGGTATATAACAGCCAAAAATTGGTAAATTTCACCCGACAATGTAACAGACAAATTTGTGAAATTTATTAACCTGTCCACTAGGTAGAGCAGGGGTATATCACAGCCAAAAATCGGTGAATTTCACCCGACAATGTAACAGACAAATTAGTGAAATTTATTAACCTGTCTCCTAGGTAGAGCAGGGGTATATCACAGCCAAAAATTGGTGAATTTCACCTGACAATGTAACAGACAAATTAGTGAAATTTATTAGCCTGTCTTCTAGGTAGAGCAGGGGTATATCACAGCCAAAAATTGGTGAATTTCACCAGACAATGTAACAGACAAATTAGTGAAATTTATTAACCTGTCTACTAGGTAGAGCAGGGGTATATCACAGCCAAAAATTGGTGAATTTCACCTGACATTGTAACAGACAAATTAGTGAAATTTATTAACCTGTCTTCTAGGTAGAGCAGGGGTATATCACAGCCAAAAATTGGTGAATTTCACCAGACAATGTAACAGACAAATTAGTGAAATTTATTAACCTGTCTACTAGGTAGAGCAGGGGTATATCACAGCCAAAAATTTGGGATATGTAACCCAACAATGTATCAGACAAATTAGTGAAATGACTTAAAATAAAATAAAATACGTAAAAATAAAAAATAAAATTCTTGATCTATGAGGTGGAGATCCATATGGAGTAGGAGGTTGAGGAGGCGGTGGACGTAGCAGTGTAGGTGGAAGCAGCGGTGGAGGAGGACAAGGTAGCCAACACTGTTTTTTTGTTTTATTTATTTATTTTTAAATTAGGGTACACCCCAAAAGAGTGGGAAATATCAAAAATACAACAATGAGCAATTGCGCTGTGTAAGGCCGGTATACATGTCTATTATGCACAAGGTACGGACAAGTCCTGTGGGATCCATGCCTGATTCATTTTAATTAATGTGAGCTTGTCCACATTGGCTGTGGACAGGCGTCTGCAATTGTCTGTGATAACGCCCCCTGCCGTGCTAAACACACATTCAGACAATACACTGGCTACAGGGCAGGCCAGCACCTCCAAGGCGTAAAGGGTAAGCTCAGGCGATGTGCACAATTTGGAGACCTAGAAGTTGAAGGGGGCAGACCCATCATTCAGTCTGTGTAGGCGTGTGCACACATACTGCTCCACCATGTTGCTGAAATGCTGCCTCCTGCTAAGACGTTCCATATCAGCTGGTGGTGCTGGATGTTGTGGCGTGCTGACAAAGCCTTTACACATTTTGGCCATGCTAACCCTGCCTTCTGAGGTGCTGGTGGTGCCTCAGCTGCGTTGGCGACCTCTTCCTCCTCCTCTGCCTTCGCCTTGTGCTTCCACTGTGCCGCCGCTTATACTTGCGCATCTTACGATCACGCTCTAGTGACGGAATTAAGGACGGTACGTTGACCTTGTAACGGGGATCCAGCAGCCTGGCTACCCAGTAAACAGCACAAGTTAGAATGTGGGCAATTCGGTCATTGCGGAGACATTGCAGCATGTAATCGCTCATGTGTGCCAGGCTGCCCAGGGGCAACGAAAAGCTGTCCTCTGTGGGAGGTGTATCGTCTGTGTCCTGTGTATCCCCCCAGCCACGCACCAGTGATGGCCATGAGCTGGTTTGGGTGCCACCCTGCTGTGAACACGGTTCCTCCTCCTCCATCTCCTCATCCTCCACCTCGTCATCCTACAGAACTGTGCCCCGGCTGGACAATTGTGTACCTGGCGTTTGTGGGTGCAGGAACCCACCCTCGGAGCCACTTGTGAATGACTTCAATCATTTTTTCAAGGAGGCATAGAAGTGGGATAGTAACACTGAGAACAGCGTCATCGGCACTGGCCATGTTGGTGGAGTACTCGAAGCAGCGCAACAAGGCACACAGGTCTCGCATGGAGGCCCAGTCATTGGTGATGAAGTGGTGCTGTTCCGCAGATCGACTCAACCGTGCGTGCTGCTGCTGCTGCTCGCACAGTCTGGCCAGCATGTTCAAGGTGGAGTTCCACCTTGTGGGCACGTTGCATATGAGGCGGTGAGCGGGAAGGCCGAAGTTACACTGCAGAACTGACAGGCGAGCAGCAGCAGGGTGAGAATGCCGAAAGCGCGCACAGACGACCCGCACTTTCTGCAGCAGCTCTGACATATCGGGGTAATTTGTAAGGAACCTCTGCACTACCAAATTCAGCACATACGCCAGGCAAGGGATGTGCGTCAAACCGGCTAGTCCCAGAGCTGCTACGAGATTTTGCCCATTATCGCACACCACCAGTCCGACTCACTGGCACCAACCACTCATCGGTCTGTTGTTCCATGCCCGTCCACAGCTCCTGCGCGGTGTGGGGTTTGTCCCCCAAACAGATAAGTTTTAAAACTGCCTGCTGTCGTTTACCCCTGGCTGTGCTGAAGTTGGTGGTGAAGGTGTTACGCCGACCGGATGAGGAGCTGGTAGAGGATGAGGAAGCGGAGTAGGAGGAGGAAGCAACAGGAGGCAAACTGAAGCGCCCTGCAATCCTCGGTGGTGGAAGGACATGCACCAATCTTCTATCCGCCTCAGGCCCAGCCGCCACTGCATTTACCCAGTGTGCTGTCAGAGAGATAAAACGTCCCTGACCGTGCTTACTGGTTCACCTAAAACTAGTTAGGCGGACCTTGCCACATATGGCATTGCGCAGTGCACACCTGATTTTTTTCCCCCACTTGGTTGTGCAGGGAAGGGATGGCTCACCTGGAAAAGTAGTGGTGGCTGGGCATGATGTACTGTGGGTCAGCCACCACCATAAGGCTTTTAAAACTCTCCGTCTCCACCAGACGGGATGACAGCATTTCAAAGGCCAGTAATTTTGAAATGCTGGCATTCAGGGCCAGGAATCGTGGGTGGGTAGGGGGGTACTTCCTCTTTCGCTCCAGTGTTTTGAAGATAGAGAGTTGAACGCTTCCATGGGACATTGTGGAGATGCTTGGTGACCCAGGTGGTGGTGTTGCTGGCAGATCCTCTGTTGGCGGGGTGGTAGGTGACACTGTCACTCCAGAGCTGGATGAAGAGGCCAAGACTGCAGCAGAAGAGAAAGCAGGAGAAGCCAGAGACCTTTCTTTGTTTTTTACATGTCTACTCCACTGCAGCTCGTGCTTTGCACTTAGATGCCTGGTCATGCAGGTTGTGCTCAGGTTGAGAAAGTTTATGCCTCGCTTCAGGCTCTGATTGCACAGCGTGCAAACCATTTGTGTCTTGACGTCAGCACATTGTCTGAAGAACTGCCACGCCAAGGAACTCCTTGGAGCTGGCTTTGGTGTGCTCGGTCCCTTGCTGCGGTGGGCAGTAGCAGGCGTACTGTCTAGAGGATGGCCGCTCCGCTTTTGCACCCTGCTCCTTCTTCTGCTGTGCTGGTGGCTCTGTGCGTCCTCCGCCTCTTCCTCCGAACTACACAGGTCACTCGCATGACATTGATTCAATGTGGGGTCGAGGACCTCATCGTCCTCCACATCATCTTCCACCCAGTCTTCACCCCTGCCCTCCTTGTCGGTCTGCACACTGCAGAAAGCCACAGCAGTTGGCACCTGTGTTTCGTCATCATCCGAGACGTTCTGCGGTGGTCCTCCCATGTACTCATCCTGAAACATAAGTAGTTGGGCATCGGTGCACTCAATCTCTTCCACTTCTGGGGCAGAGATATGTGGATGGCCCTTCCAAGGCCCACCCTGCTAGCAGAGTCATCAAAAAGCAGAAGAGACTGCTCCATGACTTGGGACTCAGACTGCTTGGCTGATTTGCAAGGGGTTGAGGTGAAGGACTGATGGACATCGGCTGCAGGTGCCAACTCTGATCTGATCTGGGTGGGAGACAATGTGAAGGAACTGTCAGCCACCCAATCTACTTTCGCCTGTACTTGTTCTGGCCTCACCATTCATAGAGCCGCATTCGGCCCTACCAAATAACGCTGAAGGTTCTGTCGCCTACTCGCACCTGAGGAAGGTGTTTCACTTGTGCGTGTAGCTGGCACAGATCGACCACGTCCTCTCCCTGCAACAGGAGCTCCACCAGCAGCACCACTACCGGGGCCACGTCCCTTATTTGACGCTCTCCTCATTCTTTGCGTTCACCCACCAAACTAACAGATGGTTTTCGTCAGGCGACAATGTAACCGCCAATAGTCAACAATTAAGTTAACTAAGAGTAAGGCAGTGCCGGTGTCATAAAGAGGTAACATTTCTTGAGGTCACACAACAGTGTGACAGGCAAAGTTTATACAATTACTCATATAAGGAGAGAGAGATCACACTTACAGAAAGGCAGGGCACTCCTGTGATCTTTAGAAGCAGTGTAAAAGCCGTTCTTTTATCAGGCTTAGGATTCCACCTAGCTTTGACGCACATCCATTTCCTCTCTGCTGTCTTCTGTGTCTATGTTACCAGGGATGGATCTTGCCTGACAACAGGCAGTGGACTGCAAATTAGGTGGAAGTCAGACTGCTAGTGGCCATGACTTTACAGCTTTTTTTTCAGGTAGCTGCAGACATATTTTTTAAAGGAAGTGAATTAGAAATTTGTAATTAACATCATTTTCTATTAAATGAAATGACATTGTGTGAAATGATGGTTACTCTTTAAAACAGGCTGTCACTTCCTGTTCTGTAGAGATCACTTCTCAGCAATCATCTAATTATCATGACAGGCAGGGTTACATTGAAAGCTAACATCTCAATTATATAGCTGGAGGCAGATAACACAAGACCACATGATTTACAATAGCTTACCTCTTCCCCCTAACTGCAAAGTGACCTCCTACAGAAGATAATAGGCAATTATTTGATTTCTTTTGCCTTAAAGGGCTTCTGTCACCCCCAAAACACATTATTTTTTTTTGGGCTTGTTAAAATCCTTATTTAACGACTATTCCCTATATAGGGCTCTTACCTTGTTCTGTGGCTTCGTTTCCTTAAAAATTGATCTTTTAAAATATGCAAATCACTTCACTACCAGCAAGTAGGGTGTCTACTTGCTGGTAGCCGCCGCAAAAAAACGCCCCCTCCTCCTGTTAATTTACAGGGCTAGCGAGCGCTCTCCTCCTCCGGCTGGCCCTGTCAGCATTTCAAATCCTGCGCCTGTCTTCATTCGGCGCAGGCGCTCTGAGAGAAGGACGCTCGCCTCCTCAGCACTCCCTCAGTGCGCCTGCGCCGATGACATCTTCTCTTTCGGTGATGTCATCGGCGCAGGCGCACTGTGGGAATGCTGAGGAGGCGAGCGTCCTTCTCTCAGAGTGCCTACACCGAATGTGTGTACCTTCCACATATTCTGCAAGGATGTTAAGATGTCTGTTGATATAACTAGAAATATGTTGATTTCTTAGTAAATTGGCAATCAATCATACTTTCATACACCTCGACAGTCACTTTTTGGCATATATCGGTCGCAGATTGTGGCGCAATGGTTATTTGTGCCGCAATCTGCGACTTTTTCCCTCTCATGCAAGGCCTTAAAAAGGGGGCATGGCGTGGGTGTGCAAGGGGGCAGGTTGGCAGGCCCATCTCATTTATCATTTTCTACGCCTGTTTTAGGCGTAGAAAATGGTCTAAATCTACGCAAGAGAGCTGGTGTAGATTTAGACAGGCGGTGGATACATTGAAGTTATGAATAGGCAGGTGTCTCCACATAAATGCGACTCATCCACTGCCAGTCAAAGAGGTATTAAGACAGGCATCTGAAATGCCGGTCGTAGGGTACTTTCACACTAGCGTTTTTCTAGGATTGAGTTCTGTCCCAGGGGCTCTATACCAGAAAATAACTGATCAGTTTTATCCCCATGCATTCTAAATGGAGAGCAATCCTTTCAGGATGCATCAGGACGTCTTCAGTTCAGTTTTTTTTACTTTTCAGGACGGAGCTAATACCGCGGCATGCTGCGGTTTTATTTCCGGCCCAAAAAACTGAACACTTATAATTTTTTTCCCATAGGAATGTATTAGTGCCGGATCTGGCATTCAAATTGCCGCATTGACGGATCCGGTATTCCTGTCTGCGCATGCGCAGACCTTTAAAAGTGTGAAAAAAATAAATACTGGATCCGTTTTGCCTGATGACACCGGAAAAACGGATCCGGTATTGCAATGCATTTTTCTGACTGATCAGGCATTTTTCAGACTGATCAGGATCCTGATCAGTCTGAAAAATGCCTGATCAGTCAGAAAAAATGACATGCGTTTGCATACAGTTTGCCTGATCAGGCAGGCAGTTCAGGCAAGGGGAACTGCCTGCTGGAATCAAACAACGCAAGTGTGAAAGTACCCTTAATAAATGACCCCCCAATGTTTGTTTGTAATTTTCAAGCCAGTCCTCAAAGAAATATATTGAATAGATTTTTTTTTTACTTATTTTTATAACTTGTCATCCATCTTTCATTCTGGGTAAGTCAGTATGCAGTCAAATTATTGACATTTTGCAACTTGAGAAGAAAAGTCAGTCCAGCAATTGGAAGCATTTCCGTAGCTTAGAACCCCAATGCACACATTCTTTGATGCAGGGATTATTATATGGAAATTCATTGTGAAATTCCATTGTGGATGTTGTTCTTCTATGGTGATAGTCTCACAGTGACAAACAGGGGTATGCCACAGATGTACGGTATGCTAATGTGAAAGCCTTACACAAAACACCAGACCTGAATATCTTTTCATGATAAAACTGGCAATAAGTAGGACACTTGGGCAGATCACGAATACTCTGGGATAATAAAAAGATTTTAATTATACGATGAGAAACAGCACAATGAACTGAATGGAGAAGGCATTAATTACTGTCATGGTCCATGGAGAGACTCACTCCTCCATGTAACCAGTCTGATGAGAACTTCCAGTGTTTCCCCTCCTCCTGGAAATTAATACACCACTGTGTTTTAACATTTACACATTCCAGTGTCATTGCCGTTGGCTAGCCGGTGGGCCACACAGTCAGACTGTTATATGCAGCATATTTCAAATATTTCTGTAATGTGCAAAGATAGTTATGAATTCTTAAATAAAAACTGATTATAGATTACATTATGCATCAACTGATTAATTTACTGGACTTTCAAATGTCCTTCATGCCCAGGATTAGAAAAACATGGCTGCTTTCTTCCAGAAACAGTGCCAAATTTGCCCACAGGTTATGAGTGATATTGCAGCTCACCCCATTCACATAATTGGAGCTGAGCTGCAATACCAGGTACAATCCTTGGACAGAGGTGGCACTGTTTCCATTAACCCCACAGAACGAGTTGTGCAAAAAGTTGGCGGTGGCTTCTTTTTACACTTGTACAGTTATTGTTTAATTAGTAGAAATGCTAGATAAACTTTTAAGTAGGAATTTCTGACAAACAATAGTTTTTTTTACAACCATAGCTGTAAAGTAACAAAAATAAGTGGTCTATTTAAATCTTGTTCTGAGGTTTGCAGTTGATCAACTAAGGTTTTCGACTTTCAGAACCATGGACAGGGCTCAGAAGCAAGCCATCACTGTGTACAGTGCAGACTAGAAATAAGAGAATTTCTTGAAATTCATTGTGTCCGATTCGGGAATAAGTAAAAGGGGGGATACAAATTGATTCTACCCGCATCAAAAGTGCTCCAATTGGCCTAAAAATTGGTATGTGACACTCTGAGGTCTCCTAAAACTCATATTTTTCTCTCTTAAAATGTTTTTTTTTTTTTTACTTTTTGATCTTTCTATCCCTGTTTAAAAATATGTTGCACCATTGCATTTGTTAAGCTTTTTCTTATTAGAAACCTTCGAAAAATTGTCCCTTATTGGAGGCAGATGATGTTTAAACACACAAAACAAGACAAGAGACACCTTATTGTCATTTGACTGTACAAGAAGCACAGGACACGAAATTACGAACATACAATTCAAATTAAAAGAGATAGCACCCTAAAGAGAATACTTATACAAAAAGAAAATAATAAAGGCCCCATCAACACATGGTATTATCACAAAAAAACACAAAACAAAACAGTGGCTTGTTGGGAAGAAGCATCCAAAGATAATGCCTTAACAGGGGCAGATGCCTGCCCTTGTTTATACACACAAGTGTTAAATGTTAGGAAAAAAACTGTGGTTTGTTCTGAATTCTCACTTATTTTTGGGAGCAGCAGCAGTACAGTGTGGATGTGGAAGGGGTAGGGTAATGTCTAGGTGTGTAGGGGTAAAAGTCGAATGTGGCAGCAATAGTAGCGACAACAGTAGTAGCACAGTATGGAACAGACAAGGCAGTCGAAGTGTGAGTGGCTGTTTTGGGGTTACAATTGTAGTAGTGGTGGCTGGTTAGGGCTAATGGTAGTGGTAGTAGAAGGAGTTGCAGCTACTGCAGTGGAAGCAGCAGCAATATAGTATGGAATATGATGATAGGCAGGCAGACAGCGGCAGTGGCATGATGGGACCGGTAATAAAAACCCATCATCAGCAATGGTAGACATCGGCCTCAGCCGGAGATGTGTGAAAATCCTCACTGATCCATGCCTCATTCATTTTGACAAAAGGGATTTTGTTTGTTTAGCTGTGATGACGCCACCAGCCACAGTGAAAATGAGATGACACTGGAGGTTGGACAAGACAGTACAGCGAGCCAGTTCCGCCCACTGTTCCTATTTGCCTGCCCAGAAGTCCATGCGATCAGGGAACGGGGTATGTGACAGGGAAAGGTCACAGTCATTTAAAAAACAGACAATTTTAAACAATTTTTTAAAAGAAGAATAGATAGCTGGCCAGAAGTATGAATATCATACAGCAGAATTAACTTTTGTTGAAGACGTGGAATTGCTCCACATTTCCATAATGTGGAGACCATTTTTACAGGCACCTGGCAAAAAGTCCGTCTGATAGCAAAGAGAAGCATTACATTTTGTTGATAATGCAAACATTTTTATAGACAACTGGCAAAACGTTTGGCTGATGGCATAAAGAAGAATTACATTTTCTTGAAGGCATGGAACTGCACTAAATTTCCATGATAATGAGACAAGTTTTGCAAATAGCTGTACAGAGCTAGCAAAGCCTGATGAATTCAGTTTTGGGTGAAGGTGCAGAACTGCGCCACAATTACCACTAATAAGTGGTATAGCAGCAACTGTACCAGCAACCTGGCCAGAGGAGAGTTTAGCTTGCACACAAGCTAATTGCTGGTCGCGATTGGTTTTCTCATGGCCACACATTCCGATATGTATGTATCATGATGGAGCGGAGGACAAAGAGGAAAAGGAGTCTGAGCAGGAGAAGAAGCAGCTGATGATGATGACAAGGACACTACTGCTTTGGGAGCTGGCCTGGCTGACACAAAGAAAGGGAAAAGGAGGATAGACTTGTTCCAATTTGGAAGTCATCAACAGGAAGACCATCTTGAGTATCTCCCATAGCACATGGGATTTTGTTACCTCTTCTTTGGAAAAAGAAGGTGTCACACTAGGAGCAGGGCAGTGAAGACAGAGATGATGCAAGTGAAAGGCTTCCTTGGGGCAGCAAGTTGTAAGGAGCAGTAGGAACTGACTGTAACACCTGGCTCCAAGGCACAGTGTCAGACTCAGAGGTGACATTGACATCATCCTGCTGTGACTGGGAGGAGGAGTGAGCCCTCAATCCACAATGTCATCCTCTTTGTCCTCAATAATAATGCGATCAGAAGCTAGGGTGGCCTACTACTACTAGTGGCCAGACGGCTGGTGCTGCTTCTGCTGTTTGCACTACTACAGCCACTCACATTCTGATGCTTGGATGACACCTTTCTGTTTACCAGACATTTTATTATGAGGCCCATAAATCTAAAGCCAAAGGTCTGGTGTGCAAAATATTAAACTGTAGCAAGATTTGCAAGTGTTTTTCTTTAATTTACAGGCAGAGGACCAATTACACACCCCTCTGCTTCTAGAAATACACTGTATACTGCTATTGTTAATTTACATTAGTAAAATAATGCGTGTAATTAAACAGATAATAAAAAGTAAACATATAATAATGCAGTTATTGCAGTACAACATGTTCACTAAGGCTACTTTCACTCTAGCGTTTTAGTTTTCCAGTATTGAGATCTGTCATAGGGGCTCAATACCGGAAAAAAAACGCTTCCGTTTTGTCCCCATTCATTGTCAGTGGGGACAAAACTGAACTGAACAGAATGCTCCAAAATGCATTCCGTTCCGTTAAGTTGCGTTCCCATACCGGAGCGCAAACCGCAATATGTTGTAGTTTTCTTTCCTTCCTGGGATGCGGAGCAAGACGGATCCTGCATGACCGCCAATGCAAGTCAATGGGGATGGATCAGTTTTCTCTGCCACAATCTGCCACAATAGAAAACGGATCTGTCTTCTATTGACTTTCAATGGAGTTTATGACGGATCCGTCTTGGCAAAAGATAATACAACTGGATCCATTCATAACGGATGCAGATGGTTGTATTATCAGTAACAGAAGCGTTTTTGCTGAACCCTGCCGGATCCAGTAAAAACGCTAGTGAGAAAGTAGTCTTAAGCTGCACAGAATATTGACGCAATACAATGCATGGAATGAAACTGATATATTAATGCAGTTATTGCAGTACAACACATTCACAATCGTGCAATGTTTGGAATGAAACTAGTAACAAGTGCCATATTAATCCAGTTATTACAGTAAAACGTGTTCATTAAAACTGCTTGGTGTCTTGACGGAAAACAATGTGTGAATTAAACTTCTATATTAATGTAGTTATTGCAGTAACACAGTCACTAAAACTGTATTTTGGTACAATATAATGCTTTTGCAGCAGAATGTATGCTTGATGCTGCTGCTAGAGGTGCTAGCAATAAGCCTGTTAAACACTTATGAACTGTAGAAACTTTTTTTTTTTTTTTTTTAAAGGCTGCTGAATATTTATTTACAGAAAAAAATGAGGTTATTGGAGGATTTTGTTGGTTGCAGAATTTGCAGTGCAACATGAATTTCTCAACTGCCAGCAGCAGTATGAAAATAGTATTAAACACAGACCAGACCAGTCCCTCCTTCCCTATGCCTTCCCTGATAAAACCCTGACTTTTCTACCAATTTATTAAATATACCCAATTGGATATGTCCTATACTGTCCCTATACTCTCCCTACTACACCTAGATTACTGACTTATGTCTGTAATTGCTTTTTTGGTACACACAGCCAAAACACATGCTTTCAAATTGCAAACTGCACCCAGAATGGTGTGTATCCAGCTCAGAGGCCAAAGGAACTTCCAAAACCCTGCCCGTGATTGGCTCCCAATTAGGGCCATTCCCCTCCCTTCCACGGTCATGTGAGCCACCATCTTCATCCTCCACATCTTCCTGTATATATATATATTTTTTGCACAACTAGGTTTGCACTCCAGCAGAGAAAACTAGAACCCTTTTACAATAGGAAAGAAATGTCTGGCCTAGGAGCCGACACCACAATGGTTGAAACCTATGGCCAATTTAAATAAAACAACTCACCTATCTGCGCTCCCACCATTACTACGCAGCTGCCCTGTGCCTGGCCACTTCCTGTCCCTGCCCTGCCGGAAGTGGCTTGGTCTTGTGAGTGCTGCAGTCAATTACTGACTTCAGCAGTCACATGTGCTAGAATGGCACATCGCTGTCACTGGAAATGGGGAAGCGGCGTGACAACAGAGGGACTATGGACAGATGAGTTTTTATTATATTGACCACAGGTTACTGTCATTGTGGTTGTGAGCTCCTAGGCCGGACAACCCCTTTAACCTGAAACAGTTATTTGCTTTCTATACATGAGACAGTGTCAATTTTTAGGACTGCATGCACTGCAAAATTATTGTGGCTCAATGTGAAATAAATTTGTTCAACATCCTTAGACAAAAACTGAAATGCTCCCCCCAATGCCAGATTCTCCACCTGACCCCTTCCCTTCAGCCCTACTTTTAAAGGCATGCTTGGAAAACAATATATACAGTGCTAGAAAACATACAGGGTAATACAGCGCCACATACCTCTTACATCCAGTAATGTTTCCTCAGATGTACAGTACAGACCAAAAGTTTGGACACACCTTCTCATTCAAAGAGTTTTCTTTATTTTCATGACTATGAAGGCATCAAAACTATGAATTAACACATGTGGAATTATATACATAACAAACAAGTGTGAAACAACTGAAAATATGTCATATTCTAGGTTCTTCAAAGTAGCCACCTTTTGCTTTGATTACTGCTTTGCACACTCTTGGCATTCTCTTGATGAGCTTCAAGAGGTAGTCCCCTGAAATGGTCTTCCAACAGTCTTGAAGGAGTTCCCAGAGATGCTTAGCACTTGTTGGCCCTTTTGCCTTCACTCTGCTGTCCAGCTCACCCCAAACCATCTCGATTGGGTTCAGGTACGGTGACTGTGGAAAAAACTCTTTGAATGAGAAGGTGTGTCCAAACTTTTGGTCTGTACTGTAGATAATATCTTTCCACATCTTCTCCATTCAGACCCGATGTTTTCTTTAGGGCATTACTCGTCTTTGCAGAGTTTGACAAACAAACATCTTAGTTTCCTGCTTATCCATCATTCTCCCTAACTCCTCAACACCCCATTCTGCCACCCCAGATACTGTGCCCATTGTGCTCCTCAACACTATATTGCAGAAACAGCCTCCCTAAAAATACTACTACCACGCAGAAGGCCCACCGTTCAATAATTTTTGTGTCCAGAAATACTGTCTCTGACACGTATAGTGCTGTAAACATAGGGGGTCATTTATTAAAACTGGAGTTTTAGACGTTGGTCTTAATACTCCCTTAGCCGGCTGTGGATGCGCCGAATCTATGTAGAGACGCCGGCATCTACATAACTTTTGCATGACCAACACCTGTCTAACTCTATGCCAGCTCCTGGCTGGCGTAGATTAAGACCATTTTCTATGCCAAAAACAGGCGTAGGAAATTATAAATGAGATGAGCCTGCCGGTCTTCCTCCTTCCTCACCTACGCCACGACCCCGTTTTTTTTAGACCTGGCGTGAGCAGGGAAAAGTCACAGATTGCGGCGCAAATTACCTTTGCACCGCAATCTGCGACAGGTATACACCAAAAAGTGGCATATATCTGTTTGTAAATTACCGCCATAGTGTTCTCCAAAAATAATTGTGCTAGGCTGATACTATGCTAGGGTGCCCCCCACTGTAAAAGTCCTCCCAAAAGTCCCACCAATAATAATAATTCTCTACCAGAGTGCACTATGTGGTAACAGTTCTCCCAATAGTTATAATGTCCCTTTTTTTGCCCCCAGAAGTAATAATGCCCCCATAGTGTCCATACTAATACATCATGCTCTGTAGTCCCACCATAGTAATAAAGCCCACCTTAATGCCCCCAGTAGTAATAATGTACAAAAAATGGCCCCTTATAATGTTTGCCAGTAAAATAATTCCCCCTTACAATATGTGCCAGTACACGAATGCTTCCTTTATAATGTGTGCCAGTACAAAAATGTACCGCAACACTGAACTGTATCGCAGTTCTGAGAACAGCGAAGAAGCTGAATATGCAGAGATGAGTGCTTCCACAATTGCCCATGGCTCTTATGCTGCTCCGAACTTGCCCCTAAGTGGTGCTGCCAGAGGCAATCACCTCACCTTGCCTCATTGGCAGTGCACCCCTGTGCACAATCATCTTGCACTCAATGCCTATTTATTAAAAATAATTTGGAGAAGTTACACTTGAAAGGAACATACATTTGGACTGAAATAAGCACCCCTGTGATATTCAGTCAGGTTGCCACATATTCAGTCACTGTGGAGTAATATCTTATGTAGTCTCCCACACAAAAAGTCATCACCATGAAATGATATAAGAGTTTTGACAGTAAAATTGGCTTTAAGTGAATTGTTTTGATTATCTGGAATTACCAGTATTGTAGCTATATTTTTGTACAAATGTTTGTCAAGTTGGTAATAGTGTATTCTACAACAATGTGGTTAAGACTATGTTTGTATCTCATGTCGCTTCTGTTGGAATGTGTAATCTTCCCCATTGATGTTAAAGGGATTTTTTGAGAAAAATTGAACTATTCTCACTATGGGCTATAAATATCTGATTGGCGCAGGTCCAACTACTGGCATCTCCACAATCAGTTGTTTCATGGGACCATTGTGCTCAGATCAGCACTGTTGCATCTTCCTTCTATATCAAGCAGAGCACCATTGGTTGTATAGCAGCTGTTCTTGGAATTGCATCTCAGTCCCATTCACTTGAATGAGACTGAGCTGCACAAAGGCCATGTCATCTATGGACATGATGTCACAGACAGAAGAGTTGATTGGTGGGTATGTTGGAAGTCAGACCCCCAACTGATCATATATTTATGACGTAACCTGAGGAGAGGTTATCAGTATTTAAATCCCAGAAAAGTCCTGGGGATAGGTCATCATTATCTGATCTGCAGGGGTCCGACATCCCGCACCCCTACCAATCAGCTTTTCTGTAGTACCTCCATTATCAAGTTCAATGAAAAGAGCATTCCAGAAACCAGCTCAGTGCACTTTATGAATGGAACTGTGTTGCTCTAGAACCGACTTTCAGCATCGGGGATAGTACAGAACATCTGGTTGTTGGAACCCCACCAATAAGATAATGATACTTATCCTGAGGATAGGCCATAACCTGGATTGGACAACACCTTTAAGAATTATGTAATCTAAACTTCTAACCTACCTCTCAAACAACAGAAAGCACTATAATTCTATAATACCACCAATTCAATGATTGTATAAACACATTAGTCTCTAATTACAGTTCAGGAGTAGAGACTTGTTAAGGATACACAGCTGGCCACTGTGGTTGCTTGACTTCCATAGTAAGACATTAAGGTTACATAATGTAATAAATATAACGATACTGCGCTCTGGGACTTTAGGTATATTGAAATTAATGCAGGGGTATCACAGGTTATTACAATTCAGCACATGAGTATACACTGTTATACAAGTCTTTATCTGGCTTTGCCAGTGTACCTGTAGTGTGGACTCCTGTCTGTATGTTGATCCTCCTGCTTGTACTTTTATATTTGGTGCGCTGGTGCACTACAGGTATCCTGGCAAAGCCAGATAAAGACTTGTATAACAGTGTATACTCATGTGCTGAATTGTAATAACCTGTGATACCCCTGCATTAATTTCAATATACCTAAAGTCCCAGAGCGCAGTATCGTTATATTTATTACAGTGTCTTCCCTTATGCGGCAGACTTTGCGGTTCTGCTGCGATACCGCTGCCACCACCTAGTACATCCACGGAGCACCCTTGAAGCGTTGATCAAAAGGTGACATAATGCTTCTGATATTTATGATCTCACCAGCAGACTGTGCAGTGGCGAGGTTTAGAGTGGCCCCAACGCTACACCGTAGAGTTGTCACCATGTGTTGCTGCTCTCCGGAAGGGATGGTAAGGTGTGGTGCCCTCCAATAGGAAATAAGTCCAGAGAGTCAGGGTCTGCAGTAGACCAGTGCGCTTCTTTACTGGAGGAATTCAGGTGCAAAACAATACAGGGGAGGCATAGGCAAAAGAAGGGTTAATTTCTGAGGAAAGGCCTGAACTAGCTGTCTTTCTCTCTTTCTCAGAAGGCTGGTACCCTGGACAAAGGCTGGTGACCTAGTCCGTAGTTTCAGGTGCTGCACATATCGTATCTTCACAGCATAGACGATTGCCTTCAGATGATACGAGATGTGCAGCACCTGAAACTACGGATTCTGGAAGCCTGTGCTAGCATTTCTCCTGCGGTGTTGCTATCAGTGTGTGAAGAGTGGGAGAAGAGGGTTGCATTGACAATCTAACACAATGGGCAGCACACCATTGTTTTTCTTGTGAAATTCCCAATAAGTTTGATGTGTCACATGACCCTCTTCCTATTGAAAAAACAAAAGTTGGATTCAAAATGGCCGACTTCAAAATGGCCGCCATGGTCACCACCCATCTTGAAAAGTTTCCCCCCTCACATATACTAATGTGCCACAAAACAGGAAATTAATATCACCAATCATTCCCATTTTATTAAGGTGTATCCATATAAATGGCCCACCCTGTATAATGCTCAAAAGATTTTCAGACACGTTTTATGATTGTCTCCATTTTTCTCAGTAGAGGGGAAATGATCTCGTGCTGCCAGGTCCCCCCAAATGTTACAGCTGATCTCTGGTGATCAGTTGTAATCTGCAGGGCACCCTTCAAATAAAAAGATAGGGAGTCATTTATTAACACCGGCATTTTAGATGCTGGTCTTAATAACCCCATGTGCTGGTAGTGGATCTGCTAAAGTTATGTACGGGTGCCGGCCTCTACATAACTTTGATGTATCCACTGCTGGTCTAAATGTACAGGCTGGCCTGTCTCCTTCCTTGCCCACCCACGCCCCCTTTTTAGACCTGGCGTGAGTGGGGAAAAGTCGCAGATTGCGGAGCAAATAACAGTCTTCTCTATGTTGGAATTTTTTTCTCACATGTTAGAAGGCTTAGAATTTTAGAAGCAATTTTTCTAATTTTCAAGACAATTTCCAAAACCAACTTTTTCAAGGACCAGTTCAGTTTTGAAGTGACTTTGAGGAGCTTGCCTAATAACAAAAAAAACCCATAAATTACCCCCTATTTAGAAACTACACCACTCAAATTATTCAAAACAGATTTTAGAAATGTTGTTTTACCCTTTAGGTGTTCCACAGGAATTAAAGCAGAATAGAGTTGAAATGTAAAAATTTCATTTTTTTTGTGCAGATTAGGCTACATGCACACGACCGTTGTGTGTTTTGCGGTCCGCAAATTACGGATCTGCAAAACACATATGGCATCCGTGTGCATTCCGCAATTTGTGGAATGGCACGGACAGCCATTAATATAACTGCCTATTCTTGTCCGCAAAACGGACAAGAATAGGACAGGTTATAATTTTTTTTGCGGACCACGGAGGAGAGAAACGGATGCGGACAGCACATGGAGTGCTGTCCCCATTTTTTGCGGCTCTATTGAAGTGAATGGGTCCGCATCCGAGCCGCAAAAACTGCGGCTCGGATGCGGACCAAAACAACGGCCGTGTGCATGTAGCACTGCAACAGTGAACAACAAAATAAGCCTCATCAAAATTTATTGCCAACATCTCGCAGTTTACAGAAACACTGCACATTTGGTCATAAACTGCTGTATGGGCACACTACAGGGCTCAGAAAGGAATGCACACCACATGATTTTTGGAGGTCAGATTTTGCTGGAATGGTTTTTGGGCTCCATGTCATATTTGAAGAGACAATGATGTACCCCTACAGTATACAACCCAAAAAGTGACCCCTCAAGGGTTGTAGTGAGTGCTTTGACCACACAGGCACAGAGCCTCTAAGTTATCAGTAAAAGCCCCAAAGGATACCCCTTCACCTAGGGGTATAGTGATTGGCTTGACTGCACAGGTGATTCATAGAATTTAAAGGGGTTGTGTCACTTCAGCAAGTGGCCTTTATTATGTAGAGACAGTTAATATAATCCACTTACTAATGTGTTGTTATTACCCATATTGCTTCCTTTGCTGGCTGGATTCATTTTTCCATCACATTATACACTGCTTGTTTCCATGGTTACGACCACCCTGCAATCGATCAGCGGTGGCCATGCTTGCACACTGTAGGAAATCTTAAATTGCCAGAAAATCCCTTTAAGGTACAATTTATTCCCGCTTCTGGAGTAGATTATAGTAAACCCAGTGGGCCGCGGTAGGCCATGCCCCCTCCAGTTTTCTAGACACCTTTAAAAACTGTCAAGAAATTCAAATGTCAAATGTGTATGCCACTATCTGTGACTTTTGTAGGTCACTATAGCAGTATAAAAACATTGATAAATCACCCCCATAGTGAGGACCAGGTGGTATCCATTAAAATTGAGCCTTTTAATCCTGATGAAAAATCAGCCTTCTTGGTGGAACCCAACATTTCTCATTATAAGGTCGATGAGATTTGTAGGGCGCCGGTGGTTATTTTTGTGTGTCAAAAGTGTGAAATTTGTGCCAAAAAACAATGGCACTAAAAGGTTAAAGGGGTTATCCAACCCCAATAATGCCCCCCACCTGGGCACCTCATACAGGTTATACTTACCCCGCTCCCCGGCACCTGGGTCGCTCCTGATGCCTGCATGACCGCCGCTGCATCTCCCTGTTGTACTGATCAAAACATCTGGTGATGGGGGAAAAAGGGTTGTAGTCAATAGCAGGCCGTGACGGGAACGAGCCTCCCTGGCGTCACCTGTGATGCTAGGGAGGCTCATTCCCGTTGCGGCCTGCTATTGGGGAAATGCAGTGGGGAATTATAGGTGTTGGATAACCCCTTTAATATTTCCAAAAATAGGGGTGAATCCGGAATAATAGGGGTTATTTTTAAGACCACCTATATAGAGTCTTCCACCTTTGAAAATAACAATTAGTTTAATAACTGCACTATAGCACCACAAATAGTGAGCACCAGATAATACAATGAAATGAATGTTCATATCTAGGCTAAAAATACAGCATATAGGCTGAGCAGTTAAAGGAATTTTCTAGCTAATAAATATCATTTTTCATATACCTTGTTAGGGAACTCTGAATTCTTTTGGTCAGGGTGGGGAGAGGTTACAAAGAGGATCTGGTTCTGTCTTGTCCTGGATACACAGACAACCCATTGATATGAATGGCCACAGTATAAGGACCCATTCACACCACTGTATATTTCAGTCCACATCTGCTCTGCAATTTTACGTAACGGATGCGAACCTATTCATTTCAATGGGGCCTCATACTGTGTGTGTTCCGCATCCGTTGTTCCGTTCCGCGGCCCCTCAAAAAAGATAGAACATGTCCTATTCTTGTCCGCATTTTCACGGCCGGTATCCCGTGCGGGCCACAAAGACGGATACGTTTGTCTGAATGAGCCCTAATTTTTAAATTACCCTATGGTGTCACTGCAGGAAAATTGAACACTTACCGCCAGATCATCACAGATTACAGCTAATCATGGGGGGATCCCAGCAGGGGATCACTTTGTGAGTAGCTTTTCGTCAGGGTATGCCCTCGAACAAGTATAGATTTTCCAATGTAGAAAATCCCTTTAAAATACTATTTACATATAAATGGTTCATGCACACAACCATAGTTTTGGTCCACGTCCAATCCGCAATGTTTGCAGATCGCACATAGACCCATTAATTTCTATGAGTCTGCAAAAAATATGTACAGCACACAGATGTCATCCGCGTGCTGTCTGCATCCGTGTGGCTTTTCCGCAAACTATGGAACATGTCCTATTCTTGTCCATTTTGTAGACAAAATTTCCAGTTCTAGTAGAAAAATGCTGCATGGACGCGGCCGGTAGTGTGCATAAGGTTGGCACATTGTTCTCTGGGGCAGGAGAAGCCTTGTCTTCGCCACACCGTTAGATTGACAGGGAAGTACATTTCCGCTTTCTTGTTTACACCACTTCATAAAGAAATATTTATACATAATAAGAAAACCACAGAAAATGACAGATTCCATTAAGAAATGGGTGAAAATAAACACATTGTAAGAGCCTTTCTTCTGCTTAGATCTTACTTTGAACAGATTGAATAGAGCATCTGCTTTCCATCATCCCATCCCTGATAAACCGTGATACCCCGCCACTGCAGGAGATATAATAGAGTCAGATACAGAGAATACCGTATACAGGACAGATGTCGCAACAGGGAGCATCAAACAGATGGGAATCTGATGAAAGTAACTAGGAGGGCTATCTCCGGGTGACCTGGATCATCAAGGGGTTGCCAAGTAACCTGCAGAGAGCTAGGGGCTTCTATGGGGCACAGCATGATTAGCGGCTGCTTTGTAGGAAAAGACCTTGTATAATGTGCATTGCAGATTGCAATGTCAGTGCACCAGTTATATGCTGATTTGTGTTGTTTGTACTGATTTATTGATTGATATTTATCTGAGTCACCAGGAAACAAAATACTATCTATCTAATAGATCATATCTCATTATCTATCAATCTATTATCTATCTATCTATCTATCTATCTATCTATCTATCTATCTATCTATCTATCTATTATCTATCTATCTATCTATCTATCTATTATATCTCATTATCTATCAATCTATTATCTTCTATCTATCTATCTATCTATCTATCTATCTAATCTATTATATCTCATTATCTATCAATCTATTATCATCTATCTATCTATCTATCTATCTATCTCCTATCTATCTATCTATCTATCTATCTATCTATCTAATCTATTATATCTCATTATCTATCAATCTATTATCATCTATCTATCTATCTATCTATCTATCTATCTATCTATCTCATATCTATCTATCTATCTATCTATCTATCTATCTATCTCCTATCTATCTATCTATCTATCTATCTATCTATCTATCTATCTATCTATCTAATCTATTATATCTCATTATCTATCAATCTATTATCATCTATCTATCTATCTATCTATCTATCTATCTATCTATCTATCTCATATCTATCTATCTATCTATCTATCTATCTATCTCCTATCTATCTATCTATCTATCTATCTATCTATCTATTATCTATCTATCTATCTATCTATCTATCTATCAATCTATTATCTATCTATCTATCTATCTATCTAGCTATCTATCTATCTATCTATTATCTATCTATCTATCTATCTATCTATTATCTATCTATCTATCTATCTATCTATCTATCTAATCTATTATATCTCATTATCTATTTATCCTTCTGTCTATCGCATTATCTATCTATCCATCTATCTCTGTCTATCTATCTATCTATCTATCTATCTATCTATCTATCTATCTATCTATCTATCTATCATATCTCATTATCATCTATCTAATCTATCATATCTCATTATCTATCTATCTATCTATCTATCTATCTATCTATCTATCTATCTATCTATCTATCTTATCTCATTATCCATCTATCTATCTATCTATCTATCTATCTATCTATCTATCTATCTATCATATCTCATTATCATCTATCTATTGTGGGGTTTCACTCTGGTAGACAGGATTAGCGGGCGCAGTATAGAGGCAACAAGTTCTGTGGATCAAACAGTTCAGTGTTTTATTCCCACTTTAGGCAAGTGACAAAACAAGCAGTCATAAACAAGCAAAAAGTCACCTCAAAGTGTTGGTGGTAATTCACACCATGCGGCAATTCTGCCACAAAGAGTCCTTGAGCATAGCAGCACCAACCTGTTTTCATGCCAAACAGATAGCAAGCCTTCATCCAGACACAGGGCTCCCAGATCCCAACACAGAAACCTCGCTTCTGAGCCCAGCTGCCTATTTAAGGACAGCCAAGTGCTGCCAAAACCCGGACGAGCACTTAAAATCCGGTCCAGTATTTGACCACACCTGGCTGTAAATCAGCCCAACAGCTGGGAAGAAAATACCTGTTTTCCCAGATCAAACCTCTCACTGTGTGAGGGGGTGAACACACGCCAGACAGTGTACCCGGGACAGGGCATCCGCATTTCCCTGTAACCGGCCTGCCCTGTGTTCCACTGAAAACGTAAAGTTTTGTAGGGCGAGAAACCATCGGGTGACACGGGCATTTCTGTCCTTGGCCTGACTCATTCACTTGAGAGGGGAGTGGTCAGTCACCAGGCGGAATTCTCTCCCCAATAAATAATTGCGGAGAGATTCTAGTGCCCACTTGATAGACAGGCACTCTCTCTCCACTATACTATACCGGGTCTCGTCTGGGGTGAGCTTACGTCTGAGGAAGACAACGGGATGCTCCTCCCCGTTGACTTCCTGAGACAGTACAGCACTTCGGAGGTATCAGTCTGTACTATAAACCGAGGTGTCACCAAAACCGGGGACCCGCACAGGGCCGACTTCAAAGTGGAGAAAGCTTCTTCCGCCCGATCATCCCAGCGAACCATCATTGACTTGTGTCCCTTCAAGAGTCCTGTCAAGGGTGCGGCTAGAGTAGCAAAGGGGTGAACAAACCTCATGTATTAGCCCACCATTCCCAGGAATGACTTTATTTGCCTAGTGGTGACAGGTTGGGGCCAATTCCGAATCGCCTCTATTTTGTTCACTTGGGGTTTGATGACTCCGCGCCCAATGACATACCCCAGGTACTTAGTCTCTTCTAACCCTATCACACATTATTTTGGGTTAGCGGTTAGGCCAGCTTTCCGAAGGGAGTCCACTACAGCCTGCACTTTGGGTAGGTGACTTTCCCAGTCAGTACTGTGGATGACAATATCGTCCAGGTAAGCCGAAGCGTACCGACGATGTGGACGAAGCACAATGTCCATTAGTCGCTGAAAAGTGGCGGGGGAGCCATGCAGACCAAAGGGTAAGACCTTATATTAATACAGCCCCTCAGGCGTGATGAAGGCAGTTTTCTCTTTGGCAGCCTCCGTTAAGGGCACCTGCCAGTACCCTTTCGTGAGGTCCAAAACAGAAAAATACTGGGCTTGTCCTAACCTCTCAATGAGCTCAGCTCACCCGGGGCATGGGATATGCATCAAACTTGGAAACCTCATTAAGTTTTTCGAAAGTCGTTACAAAACCGCAACGTTCCGTCCGGCTTGGGTATCAATACTATAGGACTGTCCCACTCACTTTTTGACTCCTCAATGACGTCTAGCTGCAACATTAGCTGCACCTCCTCCGAAATGGCTTGTCGCCGAGCCTCGGGTACCTGGTATGGTTTTAATCAGACTTTTGCCTGAGGCTCAGTGACAATGTCATGCTGGATTATGTAAGTGCGTCCAGGGAGGTCCGAGAACACATTCGTGTTCCGACTAACGAACTCCCTGGCCTCCTGAGTCTGTTTAGAGGAGAGGCTGTCAGCAATTTTTACTGTGGCAGCCGCCTCATCTTTCATTCACATGGTAAACCTGCTTCGGCTTTCGCCGCCCTGGCTGGTGTACCTTGTAGTTTACATCTCCAATTTTCTTGAGTACCTCGTAGGACCCCTGCCACCTAGCCAGGAACTTACTGTCCATGGTCGGCACCAGAACCAAAACCCAATCACCTGATTTAAAGATCCGGACCCGAGCCTGACGATTATAGACCCGACTCTGGGCTCGCTGAGCTGCCTCCATATGCTCCCTAACCAGAGGCAACACTGCCTCTATCCGATCTTGCATCTGGGTAACGTACTCAATGACACTTTTATGTGGAGTGGGTTGTTGTTCCCACGCCTCTTTGGCCACGTCCAAGAGACTGCGAGGGTGTCTGCCATATAGCAGTTTGAAGGGTGAGAACCCAGTAGAGGCCTATGGTACCTCTCGCACTGCGAACTGGATATAGGGCAGAAGGAGGTCTCAGTTCTTCCAATCTTTAGACACTACCTTTTTCAACATATTTTTTTATGTTTGGTTTAACCGTTCTACCAGATCATCCATTTGCAGATGGTAAATTGACGTCCGTAGTTTTATGTGCAGCAACTTACAGATCCCTCATCACTTTGTACATAAAAGGGGTCCCTTGGTCAGTCAGAACCTCTTTAGGTAGTCCCACTCGGGAAAACATCTCCATTAACTCCTTAGCTATGAGTTTGGCCGAAGTATGTCGCAGTGGCATCGCCTCTGGGTACCCAGTGGCGTAGTCTAGAATGACTAAGATGTGTTGATGCCCTCTGGCGGACTTCAGTACTGGGCCTATGAGGTCCATAGCTATTCGGCAAAACGGTACTTTGATAATCGTGGGAGGTACTAGGGGACTATGAAAATGTGGCTGATGGCTAGTTATCTTGCAGGTCGGGCAAGACTTACAAAACTCTATCACTTCTTTGAATATGCTGGGCCAGTAAAACCGCTGTAGAATACGATCCTGAGTTTTCCGCAGCCCCAGGTGACCCCCAAGAACATGTTGGTGGGAAAGATCTAATACAAGCTTGCGATAAGCCTTGGGGACCACCAACTGTTCAATAGGCTCACCCCGTAGTTGGTTTACCCGATACAACATACCCTGATTAACCACAAAGCGGGGAAACACTGACTCTGCCCCAGGTTGTTGTGGTTCACCATCTACTATTAACACATTTTACCAGGCTCGGGATAGGATTGGGTCCCGACATTGGGCGGTACCAAAATTATTCCCAGAGACATTGAGTTCTGCCAATTCAGGACCTGCCGGCAAGTCCTCCATGCCTCCCACCATCACACTTAACGGGGTTGTCTCCCCCTCTTTCACCAAAGTGGCGGTCACCCCTACCGCTGGCCCTTCGGTCTCAGGTTCCCAGGTTTCTAGTCTTCCCCCTGAGCCGGGCCACTCTGCTAGTGTTACCCCTGTCTCATGGGTATCAGTCACTTTCATAGCAGGCCACAGTGCCGGGAAGCCCGGGAAGTCTCTCCTTATAATGAGTTCATAATGTAGATTTGTGGCAACAGCCACCTTGTGGGTCCATCTACTGGCCACTGTGGTTAGAGACACCAGTGCGGTAGGGTAGTCTTTTAAGTCTTCCTGGATTCACATCACCCCGACTTTCCGGCCAGTATATTCAGTGGACTGCACAAGGGTAGCCCTAGTGATCTAGAGACTCTGGGGTACCTGTTGCACACAGCCTCCTGGCATATAGCGACTGACGGTAGCCATAGTTAGTATCCATTGTCTCAAACCGATGGGGACAGTCAGCCCTTACATGGCCAGGCTCCTGACACTGCCAGCAGACTATTGGAGCCAGGTCTGCCGGGCGGGTTTTATCGGCTCAAATCTCCGTGCCTGGGATGGAGATTTCCGGGGTTTGCTGACCCCCCTCCCAACAGAACCCTCCTTTAGATTCCTGATAGCTTCATAGCGTTCCACCAGGTCCACCATCTCAAGGGCATTGCCAGGAGACACCTGACCGATCCAGTGTGGGAGAGGGTATGGCAAAGCCCTCCAGAACATATCGGCTAACAGACGATCCAGCATAGCAGTGGGACTCAGCACGTCAGGCTGTAGACATTTTTGCAAGAGGTGAAGTAAGTTATAATACTGTGGTCTTGCAGGCTCAGCCAGGTTGAACTGAACTGATGCACCCGCTGGGCCTGGACTAACACATTCACACCCAGTCTTGCCAGAATCTCACCCTTAACTTTCTGGTAGTCTGCCGCTTGATCGTCCAGCAAGTCGAAATATACCCGCTGGGAATCGGATGCCAGAAATGGAGCGACGACCTAAGCCCACTGTTCACAGGGTAGCTTTTTCCTGATAGCCACTTTCTCGTATATCACCAGGTAGGTTTCGATGTCGTCTGCGGGGGTCCTCTTAGGAATCGAAACACAACTGCTTTCCGGGCATCCTGGATGCTCGGAGTTGCTCCTGCTGTCTGCAAAGCCATCACGTGTTGTAGCAGCACTCTGGTTAGTCTCCTGCTGCTGCTTATTAGCCACGCATTACTGCAGGTTTGTCTCTCGCTGCTGCAGATTAGCCTCCATGAGGGCCTTCACAATAGCCTCCATTTTGTCGTGGAGCACTGTTTGTAATATAGCTGGTTTAATGTACGACATACAAGCATGCCTGGAAAATGCAGAAACTAAAAATATCGGCGTTCACGCCAGCCTCACTGCTTATGCCGCATCCTCCACCAATTGTGGGGTTTCGCCCTGGTAGAGAGGATCAGTAGACGCAGTATAGAGGCAACAACAAGTTCTTTGGATCAAACAGTTCAGTGTTTTATTCACACTTTAGGCAAGTGACAAAACAAGCAGTCATAAACAAGCAAAAAGTCACCTTGGGGTGTTGGTGGTAATTCACACCATGCGGCAATTCTGCCTCAAAGAGTCCTTAAACATAGCAGAACCAACCTGTTTTCACGCCAAACAGGTAGCAAACCTTCACCCAGACACAAGGCTCCCAGATCCCAACACAGAGACCTCGCTTCTGAGTCCAGCTGCCTATTTAAGGACAGCCAGGTACTGCCAAAACCTGGACCGGCACTTAAAATCCGGTCCGGTATTTGACCTCACCTTGCTGTAAATCAGCCCAGCAGCACATGCTGGGAGGAAGATGCCTGTTTTCCCAGACCAAACCTCTCACTGTGTCACACTATCTATCTATTGCATTGCCAAAACCAAAGAAATAATAGGTATTTTGGAGGGGGCTTTGATGTGGGAATTAAAGGGGGGTGGATGTTTGGTTAAAGGGGCAATATAGGGATATAATAGTCCATTGTGTCTCATATTCCTCTCAGTTGGTGACAGGTTGAGACATATTGGGCAGTGATCTCCACATTGAACTCCTCTTCCCCCAGCAGGATGTGGTGTTTCCTCCACTCATCTATGGAGATGAAATCTGGGATGTGAGTGAAGAGTCTCTGGAAGTAAGTAGCACTCATGGGTGAGTATTTTCTGCAGTGCAGCAGGAAGTAGGCCTCATCTTTCAGAGCCCCCTGCACACAGTGCTGGCACACAGTGGCGTTGCTAGGGGTGGTGTCACCCGGTGCGGTACAAAATGGTGTCACCCCCCCCCCCCCCAAGCAATAATTTTTTAGCCATATATGGGGGCTATGGTGGTGCTACTGCCATATGGGGCATCCGTTAGCTCAGCAGACCCCCCCTAGCAGTCAGAGCCTGGTCTCGGGAGGGGCACTTCCAGATTATTTTCTGTCCGCCGCCACAAAACAATGGTGCTTATGGAACACACTACACACAGTGTAACGGTATACTGTATATTGTGTGGCACAGTGTAGAGGTATACTGTACATTGTGGGGCACAGTGTAGAGGTATATTGTATATTGTGTGGCACAGTGTAGAGGTATACTGTATATTGTGTGGCACAGTGTAGCGGTATACTGTATATTGTGTGGCACAGTGTAGCGGTATACTCTATATTGTGTGGCACAGTGTAGTGGTATACTGTATATTGTGTGGCACAGTGTAGAGGTATACTGTATATTGTGTGGCACAGTGTAGAGGTATACTGTATATTGTGTGGCACAGTGTAGAGGTATACTGTATATTGTGGGGCACAGTGTAGAGGTATACTGTACATTGTGTGGCACAGTGTAGAGGTATACTGTATATTGTGTGGCACAGTGTAGCGGTATACTGTATATTGTGTGGCACAGTGTACAGGTATACTGTATATTGTGTGGCACAGTGTAGCGGTATACTGTATATTGTGGGGCACAGTGTAGCGGTATACTGTGCATTGTGTGGCACAGTGTACGCTATATGTGTATAACATAAACATATTCCACATGAAAACTTACAGTTACTTGACTTGGCCCTTGGGGATCTCAGACGCCACTTCACCACTTGGCTGGGGGGCTCGGCGGAGCTGATGTTGTGTTTTATCCTAATGAGAAAGATTTCATAACAAGGATTTGGAGAAGGGGCAGAGGGATAGCAGAGCAGAGAGAGGCTGGTGCTGCTACTAGGGGGTCATACCATGGGGGAGTAATAAAGCCCATAATGCCCCCCCCCCCCAGTAGAAATACTTCTCCTTATAATGTGACAATGCAAAAAATACCCCATTGTAATGCCCCCAGTTGAGCTAATGTCCCCATAGTGCCTCCATAATGTCCCAGTATAAAATACCCCTATATAGTGCCCCCAGTAAATTCCCCCATAGTGTTCCTCTCCCCCTTCCTGCTAGGGCCCCCATAATGTACCAGTATAAAATGCCCCATATATAGTGCCCCAGTAGATGCCCTCAGTGTCCGGCCTCTGATAGGCTGCCGGCCTAGTGTCCCCCATAATGCCCCCCAATAATGTGCCAGTAAGTGTCCCCATAGATGCCCCCCCATCATGTGCCAGTATCAAGTGCCTCTCTCCTCCCCCCCCATGTCCCAGTATCATAGTGCCATCTGCCCCCCCAAAAAAGTGCCAGTATCAAGAGCCTCTCTCCTCCCCCCCATGTCCCAGTATCATAGTGCCATCTCCCCCCCCAAAAAAAGTGCCAGTATCAAGTGCCTCTCTCCTCCCCCCCATGTCCCAGTATCATAGTGCCATCTCCCCCCCCCTCAAAAAAGTGCCAGTATCAAGTGCCTCTCTCCTTCCCCCATGTGCCAGTATCATAGTGCCAACCCACCCCATCTGCCAGTATCAGGTGCCAACCCCCCTCCCCCCCATGTGCCAGTATCAGGTGCCTCTCTCCCCCACCCCCATGTGCCAGTATCATAGTGCCAACCCCCCTCCCCCCATGTGCCAGTATCAGGTGCCTCTCTCCTTCCCCCCCATGTGCCAGTATCAGGTGCAAACCCCCCTCCCCCCCATGTGCCAGTATCAGGTGCCAACCCCCATCCCCCCATGTGCCAGTATCAAGTGCCTCCCGCTCCCCCCATGGCAGTAACAGTCGGGTATTAAAAAAAAAACACTTCTACTTACCTCCATGTCATCGATGCGATGCAGCCTCTTCCTGTGTCCCGCCCTGTATGTCCATATATGGAGTCAGTGCTTGTATTTCAGAAAAGTTTCTGCCGGGATTCGAACCCACGACCTTCTGTATCAGAGGCAAAGCACCTAACCACACGGCCATAAGAGATGCATTGACACTGATTGAAAAAATATGAGACTTCTACTGTTATAGCTGGCTAAGTATACATTTATACACATGACTGCTGCCCTAAAACACTGCTATATCTCTATATGACAGCTGCCCCAGCACACTCAGCTCTGCTATATCTCTATATATGATAGCTGCCCCAGCACACCCAGCTCTGCTACATCTAATACACATGACAGCTGCACACTCAGCTCTACTATATCTCTATATATGACAGCTGCCCCAGCAAACCCAGCTCTGCTACATCTATATATCTCTAAGTATTGCTATACAGTAGATAGATATATAGAGATATAGCAGAGCTGAGTGTGCTGGGGCAGCTGTCATGTGTATAGATGTAGCAGAGATGGGTGTGTTTGGACAGCTGTCATGTGTATAGATGTAGCAGAGCTGGGTTTGCTGGGACAGCTGTCATATATAGAGATATAGTAGAGCTGAGTGTGCTGGTGCAGCTGTCATGTGTATTAGATGTAGCAGAGCTGGGTGTGCTGGGGCAGCTATCATATATAGAGATATAGAAGAGCTGAGTGTGCTGGGGCAGCTGTCATGTGTATAGATGTAGCAGAGCTGGGTGTGTTTGGACAGCTGTCATGTGTATAGATGCAGCTATCATATATAGAGATATAGCAGAGCTGAGTTTGCTGGGGCAGCTGTCATGTGTATAGATGTAGCAGAGATGGGTGTGTTTGGACAGCTGTTATGTGTATAGATGTAGCAGAGCTGGGTGTGTTTGGACAGATGTCATGTGTATAGATGCAGCTATCATATATAGAGATATAGCAGGCTGAGTGTGCTGGGACAGCTGTCATATAGAGATATAGCAGTGATGGGTGCGTTAGGGCAGCAGTCATGTGTATAGATGTACACTTGAAGTCTCATATTTTTTCCCTCAGTGTCAATGCATCTCTTATGGCCGTGTGGTTAGGTGCTTTGCCTCTGATACAGAAGGTTGTGGGTTTGAATCCCAGCAGAAACTTTTCTGAAATATAGGCTAAATTAGAATACACAAGCACTGACTCCATATATGGACATACAGGGTGGGACACAGGAAGAGGTCGTGGGTTCGAATCCCAGACACATCTCTCCTGAGGTCGGCAATACAAATGACTATGATTCATAAATGCCGGCCCTGCTGGTGTCACTCGGTGCGGCCCGCACCCCCCTTGCAACGCCACTGCTGGCACAGTCTGCTCTCCTGCGGCTTGTATGTCTGCCTGTGCCACCCCGTCTCCATCTCCAGGCTGTGGGCGCTCAGTCTGTACAGGGTCAGGGTCTGTCTGTGTTAAGGGCGGGGTATCCTCTCCAGGTAGGTCACCATGTTGTAGTCCCTTTGTAGTGATTTGTATACAGTGAGTTTATGGGAGTTGTTTATTTCGCTTCTCCATTCCTCTATGTATCGCTCTTTGCAGCCTTCTATGACCCCCTTTTTTTGTGCTTTGTTCAGAGCACGTTGGGGGTTTTGGCTGAACAGGCAGCTGACACTCGGTTGGAGGGCGCAGGGTTGGCTCTGGGCCCTGAGGCTCAGCCAGGCTTGGTGGTGGTAAGAGCCGGGGCTGCTTCCCTGTATGTGTGCCCAGAATAATATTGCCCTCTTCTGCACAGGGAGCCATAGTGGAAACCTGCCTAGCTCTGCCTAGCACGCCATGTTGGAGGTGCTGCGATGGACTTGGAGGAGGAATTTGCAGAACTAGACGGAAGGTCTCTGTTGGGCTGGAATCCCACTTTGACTGGTTTGGGTAGGTGGCCAGGCTCCACACCTCACTGCCATAGAGCAGAATTAGGGTGATGACATCATCAAATATTTTCAGTCAGACCCTCACTGGTGGTTTGAGGTAGGACAGTTGCCTTCTGATGGCGTAGAAGGTTCTGCAGGCTTTTCCTTTCAGTGTTTCTATTGCTGCTTTGAAGCTCCCAGATTGGTTAACCTCCAGCCCCACGTAGGTGTAGCTGTTGGTTTTCTCCAGTGTGGAGCTATTTGATGTGAAGGAAGGTATGGGGGCTTTATTCTGGCCCTTCTTCTGGAACACCATGACTTTGGTCTTAGGATTGATGGGTAGTGCCCATGTGGTGCTGAATTTTTCCAGTGCTACCAGGCTGTCTTGGAGGCCTCTCTCTGTTGGGGACAGAAGCAGGAGGTCATCGGCTTACAGCAGGAACTCCACCTTGCGGTCATGCAGGGAGAGCCTGGAGCTGAGGAGGCCTCCAGAGCTGCAGCCAGTTCATTGATGTAGATATTAAACTATCTAATCTATCATATCTCATTATCATATCTGATTATCTATCTATCTATCTATCTATCTATCTATCTATCTATCTATCTATTATCTATCTAATCTATCATATCTCATTATCTATCTATCTATCTCCTATCTATCTATCTATCTATCTATCTATCTATCTATCTATCTATCAGTTTATCTATCACATATCATTATTTATCTATCACATATCATTATTTATCTATCTATCTATCTATCTATCTATCTATCTATCTATCTATCTATCTATCGTATCGCATTATCTAGCTGTAACTAGGAGGGCTATCTCCGGGTGACCTGGATCATCAAGGGGTTGCCAAGTAACCTGCAGAGAGCTAGGGGCTTCTATGGGGCACAGCATGATTAGCGGCTGCTTTGTAGGAAAAGACCTTGTATAATGTATAATTTCATCTATCTATCCACCTATCTATCTATTAATCTATCTATATCCTATCTATCTATCCATCTATCTATCTATTAATCTATCTATATCCTATCTATCTATCTATCTATCTATCTGGACAAGAAAGGAAGGTTGGGCAGCACAGCTGTATAACAGGTACAGGTGGAGTGCCAGCGGCTGTGGAGACGATCCCCCTCCAAATAATAGGCTGAAGAAATTCCACGGCACATCCAAGGCGTAAAATAGTAGAAAAACTTTATGCAATGTTTCGATCCGCTTCCTGGGATTTTTGCTTGAGAAAGATCCCAGGAAGCGGATCGAAACGTTGCGGGTCTGGTGAATAAAGTTTTTCTACTATTTTACGCCTTGGATGTGCCGTCGAATTTCTTCAGCCTATCTATCTATCTATCTATCTATCTATCTATCTATCTATCTATCTATCTATCTATCTATCTATCTGTCATCTTTTATATCTCATTATCTGTCTGCTGTATCTCATTATCTGTCGACTGGATCCATCCTTTGTCTCAGGTATCTCATTGTCTCTCTCTGATTCATTTCTCTCTCTAATATCTATTTATCCATCAATCCTTCTGGATCTATTCATCTTTCCCTTCTTTTATTAATAATGACAAATACAGTATATGTGCAGTCAGTTAGGATATAAGAAGGTGTTACAGTGGTGGACACCCGTGAGTTAAAAGTTGTGTTCTGCGGGAGTGTTCTTTGACCCATCATGTCAGCGACAGGGAAGCAATAATGGTGTATGTCTTGCTTCTGAAGGACCAGGCAGCATCACTTGTGTACCACTATCTCCATCTGTAAGAAGACATACGGTAATTACCTTTAGTGGATATGATCCAGAGGACTGTGTCTCCATGGAGACAGGATCTCCAGGCTTTCATTGGCTGACAGACCAAGTGAAGATACTTTGAAGGCTTCAGACGCTGGAAATAGAAATAGAATGCTTATTTTTAAAGGCAGATTTGTCGGTTTACATGATGTTTGAGGCTGTAGGTTTATCCTTACCGATTGGTCACACCTACAAGTTTCTGGATTCCAGATGCATAGACTTTAGTCATGTCATCACATATCCCTGGATCAGTTTTATTCATATCATTTTAGATAACTCTAAATTAGATAAAAAGAAGCTGGTTAATAATTTATCATAGGCTACAGGTTGGCAGGGGGTACCGAATTCTTTGGTCTCTTCCAAGTCTAAAAGGAAGCAATATCTATGCTATGGATTTATGCTGCTGCTGGCATTTAGATCCAGAGATAAATTATTAAAGTAAGAGAAATGTCAGATCTTGAAAGAGAGGCTGAGAATTTTAACTTAAGCTCATTTTCAAGTCAGAGTCCAATGTGCAACTTTATTCCCCTGCTCTGCAAGAGCCAAGTATGTGGAAAGCTACTGTACAACTGAACACGTTCTATGCTTCTTGGTTCATTATCCATTAACGTTGCTGATTCCTTAAGTGACAGACCAGTAGTTGACTTTGCTAGTAACAAAATATTGTCTCCAAGTGGTTCTTTTTTGTTGGAAGGTTCAATGATAATAAGATGATCACAGGGTGTACCACTGCTTGGACCGCATTAGGCAACTATAATCTGCTGGGGAACCCTATGGCAAGTGTTAACTTTCCCTGCAGAGCCCCCACAGAAAAAATTAAAGGGGTTATCCCATGATTAATGTAAAAAATGAAAATCAGACATCATATAGTACGCGATATCTCCATAGTACGAGATATCTCCATTCATTGCTCCGCTAGAGTTATATCAAGCTGACAGTTCAAGGGAAGTGTCTTTCCTGCTGCAGCTCAGGAGGCGTGGCTCAGCTTTCCCTATCACAGCTCAGGAGGCGTGTCTCAGATCTCCCTATCACAGCTCAGGAGGCGTGTCACAGCTCTCCCTATCACAGCTCAGGAGGCGTGTCTCAGCTCTCCTTATCACAGCTCAGGAGGCGTGTCTTATCTCTCCCTATCACAGCTCAGGAGGCATTTAAAAGATAAAACTGAGCATGTGCGGCCATCTCAGTGAGTAGGATGAAGAAATAAGAAAAGAACAAACAGCAGGTGGCGCTATACGGATACATTTTATTGAATAACTCAGTGGCTATATACATTTTTTAATTATATGCAATTACAAAAGTATTCAGATCTAGGTGCTGTTTTCAAAACTATAGAATATTTCTCGTGGGACAACCTCTTTAAGTATTACACAGTTCTCATTCAAATCAGTGGGCTGTCCAGCCATGTGATTTATGGACATACCAGATCATCCAGAGACAGAGTCACTCTTAGGCGACTAGAACCAGTGACGTTGCTACAGGGGTCGCAGCGGTCGCAATTGCCCCCCCACCGCCTCCTATTCAAAATCCAGGCCAGGGCCCGCTTCGGGGGCAGTGCGCACGGCGCAGCGCAGGCTGTTGGCGGCTCACGTGTCTGTCATGTCAGAGGGGGCGGCCGCAACATTGAGTGAGCCGGGTCTGACTGAGTGAGGAGGAGCCGGAGGCGTGGTTTCCGCGCATCTCCGGCTCCCAGTCAGACACTGAGAAGCAGGCGGCAGTGCGGACATGCGGTGGCTGGCGGCGAGGTGAGTTTTGAGACTGTCTAGTGGTGACACTAACGGCCGGATGTGGGGGAGAAGATGCGACTCGCGAGTGAGGGTGGTGGCCTGACGAGCAGAGGGTCACGGTCAGCAACCTGTGTGTGAGGCGCTGTCTGAATATGAGGAGGTGTCTCTGTGTGTGAGGAGCTGTCTCTGTATGGGGAGCAGGACTGTGACTTTATATGTGCTCACCAGTTCAGTGGGAGGCTTTGATACAACTTGGTCCTGCATGTTCTGTCCTTGTTAATGCTGGAAGTATTGCCCTATTAACACATTTCTGTGCCCCACAACACAAGTGCTGCTCACAGTAAGGCTGCCCTCCTCACAATTTTGCTTCCTTTAAGGGTACTTTCACACTTGCGGCAGGACAGATCCGACAGGCTGTTCACCTTGTCGGATCCGTCCTTCTGCTATTTCGCCGGACCGCCGCTCCGTCCCCATTGACTATAATGGGGACGGGGCAGAGCTCCGGCACAGCACGGCGAAAGGCCTCTCACCGCGAACTGCCGTACTGTGCCAGAGCTACGCCCCGTCCCCATTATAGTCAATTGGGATGTAGTGGCGGCACGGCGAAATAGCGGAAGAACGGATCCGACAGGGTGAACAGCCTGTCGGATCCGTCCTGCCGCAAGTGTGAAAGTACCCTTAGTGACCGTCTTGCAATAATGTTGTCCCTTTAATGCCCTTTACAATAGTGTTGGCCCTTCGTGCAGCCTTACAAGGCCACCTATACAATAGTGTGGCCCCCTTAGTGTCCCCCACAATAGTGCTGCCCTGTAGTTTTAATAAAATAAAAAAGTAATACTCACCTATCCCAGTCCCCAAGATGATTGGAGCACACCTTCCCCCTATCCTGTGTTCTCCCTCTGCTCAGCTTAGCAGGAATCATGACGTTTCTGCATTGCAACTGCCCAGGGGCGTAGATATAGGGGGTGCAGAGGTAGCAGTCACTATCGGGCCCAGAAGCTTGAGGGGGCCCAAAGACCCTTGTGCTTTATAAGAAGACACCGGTATTATAGAAAGCGCATGCTGGTCAAGTTACACCTCTGGCTGGAGAGAAGGGGTTGGGTCAAGATTTGGCTTGGGTGGTGCCGTTTCAATTTTCTCCTCCCCTGCCACTGGCCACAAAGCACAGAGGGAAGGGGGGCCCAAACTGAATTCTTGCACCATGGCCCATGAGCCTTTAGCTACGCCCCTGACTAGGACCCACCCTAAAAAAAAAAAGACAGTAATTTTAGGATTGTTCTACCAGTTAAAAGTGATGTGCCTTTTCTGCATATAGGAGGTGGCCTTTTAGTATATTTAAATTGATCTGTTATATGCTGCATTGCAAGATTACAGATGATACCTCAATGTTTGACCATATGTTGAAAAAAGTTGTCTAGCCTGACTAGACTAACAACTTATAGAGAAATGCCAATAACCCCATGGAATAAGAGATACTCAGTATAATAAGAATATATAATTTATTAAATATTACATATAACAATACATCACAACTAAAAAATGAGACCAGATGAAACAAAGCCCCATAGACCTGCTACAGAAACAGAGCCAATACAAGGTAAATGGACTAAGCTAATATATTAGTATAGGTATATCTGGTCAAGTATATCAGTATGTATCCCGAATAATGAAAATGATAGCATAATAAATCAATTTTTACTCAAGCAGCTACCAAACATATATAATAGATAAACTAACCCAAAACAATCTGTGATTATACAGTCAGTATAGAGTGTAATACCCTTATAGAAGGCATCAGTCTATATAATTGCATTACCTTACATGCACTCAGACCGGATATATTGGGGACTCCCTCTAGATAGTGGCGACACTTGGAGGTGGGTTTTAGGAATTTACATGAGGGGTTATCTCTTACCATTAGTGGGTATAGAGACGTCTAACTAGCCCAGCGATGCCTCGGTTGTGGCCTGAATCAAGGGTTGTGTCAGACTAGAGAAGTGTGAGTCGACAGTGGACGTGATGAGAAGGTTCAATGAAATGGGTCAGAAAATTGCCACCCTAGAGAACAGTGTGGAGGACAGAGTGACCCATGCCTGGTCCATTAGGCTGAGAAGTAAAATTGTGGAAAGCTGTCATCAGCAGCCACTGAACTGTAATGTTATGTTTTATGTACTGTGTCTTCTGATCCTGGAGAGAACTGTAACCACCAAGCTTATGTACCAAGTGGAGTAAAGTCTACTTATGTTTAAACTGCTTTGATTGCTTTTTCCACACTGTTGCCATACATCCACTATACCTGTTACTTTAGGGAGGGTGTTCCATATACCTGGCCCCCTATGGCTAATAGACGAGTATATTGAACAAAGAACCCTTTCTATTAACTTTCCCATAGGGCATTTGAATAGGGTTTTCGTAAACCAGACAGCTCCCTAAATGGGGTTTTCCAGGATTACTGTTGTTTTTAACAGATTATGTAGTTGCTTACCTCATGTACAACTTTCCCATAATTTTTATTTTTCAATTTGGACTCTCCTGTCCCTTTTTAAGAATGTAAACCAATCCCTCTGTTTTGTTTCCATCCTGTATGTACCGCTCTCTGTTGCTGTATCCAACCAAACTCATGATGCACTTTTTTCTTTGCCATAGCTCTAGCTGTTGGACATAGTAACATAGTTTGTAAGGTTGAAAAAAAATCCACCCATCCAGTTTAGCCTGTTATCCTGCAAATTGATCCAGAGTAAGGCAAAAAAAAACAACAACAACCCTGTGAGGTAGAAGCCAATTTTCCTCATTTTAGAGGAAAAAATTCCTCCCAGACTCCAATCAGGCAATCAGAATAACTCCCTGAATCAACGATCCCTCTCTAGTAGCTATAGCCTGTAATATTATTATACTGAACTCTTTTCATAAGATAACATCACAGGTGATAAGAAAGAGCTGTGTGGACATGGTCATGTGACCCCACCCCAGAACAGAGCTTACTAGAATTAAGGTAAAAGAAATACATTATAAAATTACAACTAACTTCTGAAATTATTATTTTAAACCAGAAAACCCCTTTTCCTATAGCCATTTATAGTTCTAATTCAGTCATATGAAATAGAAACTCAATATTGTATATTAAACTATACTGATGTTATCATTGATTCAAGAATATCTCCTTTCAGTATCAGTTTCAATCGAGTTTTGTATGCAAAAAAAATAAAAGGGTCATTTATCAAATCAGATACACCAGTTTTGTGGTCTAAAAAAGTCGAAAGTCATGGCAACTGGGACATTTTCTACGACATTTAGTTTGAACATTTCGGGATCCTTGTCCTTGTCACTTTTGATAATAGTCTATTTTTAAGAGCTGAAAGTAAGAGTAGACCTGGATTATAACTCATTTATTATGTGCGACATTTGCAAAAGTCGCCAAAAAGTTGCAACCCACTCCAGGTAACCCCCTGGTGGACTTTTACACCTAAAGGGGTACACCACATTAGTGATGGACGAAAATGGGCAGGGACGGCTCTCGAATGCGACCGCATGTCGGCGATCAAATGTTCGTGAGCCGCGCGTTCTCAGCGGGCCCCATTGACTTTAATGGCAGGCAAACCTGAAAAATCTTCAGGTCATATTTGCAGCCACCAAATACTTACTAAAAGTGCACAAATAGTCCCACAACAATCGACAGTGACATACCAGAGGGGGATCATTGGCAAAAATGCCCACAAAAAATATGTATTTTAATCAGGGGCCATTTTTATGCATCTTAAAGGGAAACTCTCAAAAATGTGCCCTGCTGGAGCCTGGAACAATTTTATTTTAGGCCACGGGAGTACAGACAAAAATCACTGCAAAAAATGCACCAAAATGAGACGCAACTGACAATACTAGCTAATTCCTCAGGCCAATGTTAAAAGCTAAGAACTTTGCCAATATCTTCCAGTCAGGAACATATCGGAGCCCCTCATGCACCACGTCACGGTGTCTCAGCACGCATGGGGTCCTACCACTCAACTGCCCGTGGTGTGTGAACAGGGTCTGAATCAGTGCTAGAAATCAACTCACAGCCAGGCTCTCACATGCCTCCATAGTGGTATCACCAATGCACTGTGAGATAGGATAAAGCTGTGAGCCGCACCCACAACAGACCATGTGACACAGAAGCTACCAGGTGCAAAAGAATGTTACCCACAAAATAAAGTGGCACATTCCATACACATAAAGACAAAAAACCTCACAGAATTTTTTTTTTACCAGTGACTGCCTAATGTACCTCCAGCCACATAATCACAAGTTCTTTTCTGTCAGGTGAATGCCTCATTTTTTGGGCCTGTACTCCCTGGAAAAAACTCACTGAAAAAAGTGGTCTAAATGGGTGAAAATGCTCCAAACCCAGACACTGTGGTGTGTCTATAAACGGGGGAGCAATTCCTCCGCATGCGGTCTGCAGACAACGGCAATCTCCAGCAAAAAATGCGTACAATGGAGGATGCCGGGGCGGAACGCATGCACCACAAGAACATCTTACACAAAATGATACATTGTGCAGATGAAAAAATATACATACAAAAATCACTGCAAAAAATGCACCAAAATGATACGCAACCGACAATACTAGCTAATTCCTCAGGCTGATGTTAAAAGCTGAGAACTTTGCCAATATCTTCCAGTCAGGAACATATTGGAGCCCCTCAGGCACCAGTTGCATATCATTTTGGTGCATTTTTTGCAGTGATTCTTGTATGTATATTTTTTCATCTGCACAATGTATCATTTTGTTTAAGATGTTCTTGTGGTGCATGCGGTCCGCCCCGGCATCCTCCATTGTACGCATTTTTTGCTGGGGATTGCCGTTGTCTGCAGACCGCATGCGGAGGAATTGCTCACCCGGTTATAGACATGATACAGTGTCTGGGATTGGAGCATTTTCACCCGTTTATGCCACTTTTTTCAGTGAGTTTTTTCACGGGAGTACAGGCCCCAAAAATGAGGCATTCACCTGACAGAAAATAACTTGTGATTATGTGGCTGGAGGTACATTAGGCGGTCACTGGCAAACATTTTTACTGTAGGCCAGTACAGGCCCCAAAAATTAGGCATTCACCTGAGAGAAAATAACTTGTGATGATGTGGCTGGAGGTACAGTAAGTGGTCACTGGATAAAATTTTTACTGTAGGCCACTGGAGTAGAGGCCCCAAAAATTATGCATTCACCTGACAGGCCTTTTTTGCCGCTGTATATACATAAGACAAGGACAATTCTTTGTTCTGGGTGGTGGCGGATATGTGTGGGCCGACATGAGGAAATTCAATTACACGTGGTCGTCACAGGTGTTGAATTCCTCTGAGATCCATGCCTCATTCATTTTTAGAAATGTGAGGTAGTCCACACTGTCATGAGCTAGGTGAGTGCGCTTATCGGTCACAATCCCCCTGCTGCGCTGAATGTCCTTTCAGACAGGACACTCGATGAGGGGCAAGCCAAGAGTTCCATGGCAAATTTTGCCAGCTTTGGCCACAGGTCAAGCCTGCACACCCAGTAGTCCACGGGTTCCTCGCTTCTCAGAGCATCCACATTGGCCGTTAACCCGATGTAGTCAGACATCTATCGGTCTAGACCTTCCCTGAGGCTGGATCCGGAGGGCGGCTGTCGACAGGGTTGATTGCAAGAATGATCTCATATCCGAAGTGACCAACACATCTTCAAACCACCCTCTTCTTGCAGGCGCAGGAGGATTGGTACCCGCACCTGTTTCGCTGTTGGTGGAAATTCCTCCGCCAGCATCCGCAACAGCAGAATGCAGCATCTCTCGCAGCAAGGCCTGGAAGTGCTGCATTTTTCCAGACCTCTGTGATGCTGGTAACATGTCCACCATTTTGTGTTTCTACTAGGGATCTAAGTATGTTGCCACCCAGTACTGGTCCTTACCCTTTATGCTTTTTATACAGGGGTACCTCTTCAAACACTGGAGCATGAAGACCCCCATTTGCACTAAATTGGAAGAGGTGGAGCGCCCTGGCTCCTGCTCATCGCCCAGGAGAATGTCGTCCTTGGTCTCCTCTCTCCAGCCACGGACAACACCAGAGATCCCCGAAAAGTTTAAAGTCCCCCTCAAAGCCGGCTCTTCTTGCACCTCCTTCTCCTCTCCCCAGCCACCATCCTCCTCTGACTCCTCTTCAGACTCCTGACTGCTGACTTGTCTCAGATGGAGTAGCCCCCCCTGGGAATTCATTCAGCATTGCAAATTCCTCATCTTCCGGTTCCTGCTACTCGACAGCTTGATCAATGACAAAACGCAATGCACACTCCAGAAAGAAGGCATAAGGTACAATGGCACTGATGGCGCCCTGGCTGGGACTGACCAGTTTGGTGATCTCATCAAATGGCCACAGAAGTCTGCATGCGTCGCACATGAGCAGCCACTGGCGTGGTAAAAAGAAACCAAGCTCCCCAGAACCTGTCCTGCTGCAGAGTTTGAACAGGTAGTCGTTAACGGCACGTTGCTGCTGGAGCAGCCTATCAAGCATATACAAGGTGGAGTTCCAGCGCTTCGGGCTCTCACAAATCAGACGTCTGAGCCATGGCCTTGTAAGATCTTCCAAAATGGCCAGAGATTTTCCTGGCCTGCCGCAAGATGTCCTGGACTCTGGGGTATTTGGCAACGAATCGCTGCACGACTAATTTCAGGATGTGTGCCATGCACGGCACGTGTGTCATTTTGCCCTGTGTCAGCGCGCTCATCAAATTGGCACCGTTGTCACACACCACTTTACCAACTGACAAATTGAACGGGTTTAGCCACTGATCGGCCTGTGACCGCAGAGCTGAAAGCAGTGCAGGACCGGTGTGGCTCTTGGCTTCCAGGCGCAATGTCTCACCTGGTACGTCAAATAGGTTCTGGGAAGCTTGGGGGGCGCAGCGGAAGAGGTGGTAGCAGTGGAAAAGGAGGAGTCAGCTGAGAAGGGGACGGAGGATGGAGTAGGAGGTGGAGAAGAAGAGACAGGCCTTCATGTAATCCTTGGCGTTAACACTAGATCCACACGGGAGCCACGGGGTTGCATGCTTGACGGTCGTCAGAAGGTTCACCCAGTGGGCAGTAAAAGCTATGTAGCTTCCTTGCCCATGTTTGCTAGACCTCGTGTCTGTGGTCAGATGTATCTTGGCACCGACACTGTGTGCCAGAGATATATTCAATTGCTGCTGAACGTGTCCATATAGCTCTGGGATGCCCTTCTGGGAGAAATATTTCCTTTTGGGGACCTTCTATTGCGGTGTGCCAATGGTCAAAAATTTTCAAAAGGCCTCCGAGTCCACTAGTTTATATGGCAGTAGTTGGCGGGCTAGCAGTTCCGACAAGCAAGCAGTCAGCCATTGGGCAAGAGGGTTATCCGGCATCATCAACTTTTTACGCTTGAACATTTGGGCCACGGAAGCCTGCCTTCTGCCAGATGAACACGATGATGGCACGGTGGAAGGTGGAGTGGATGATAAATGAGAGCAGAAAGGAGAAGGAGAAGAGGCAGGACGTGGAGCGCCAAGAGTGTGGCTTTGTGGGTTCTGATGGCGTTGCTCCCACTGGGCTCGGTGATGGGAGGCCAGGTGCCTTCTTAAGGCGGTCGTCCCTATGTGAGTGTTGGGCTTACCATGACTTATGCATTGACAGCACAGGCTGCAGATAGCAACACTATTGTCAGCAGCAATCTGGGAGCGCCAGAAGTGACCATGCATGGTGGATGGCTCGCTCCAGATACATTTACAGTCTGCTTTTTGCCTCCTGAGCCCTGCGGGCTCTGACTGCTTCTCCTCCTTTTCCTCCCTCTCTGCTGCTCCGTCTCGCCCTCTAAACTCCCCTCCTCTTCCTCTCTTGTTGGCACCCATGTGACGTCTGACACGTCATCATTACCTTCACCACCACTGAAATTTGAGATCTTGGAGTAGGCAGCAACAGCGGGGACCTCCCTCCTTGGGCTGATCTGGGTACTGTCATCAGACTGCTGGGTGGTGGCCGTTGCTACATACCTCCTCTTCCTCATTCGATGTCACGAATGGCTGCGCATCGGTAAGGTCTGAGAATGGATGGAAACATAATTCCTCTGACTCAAGTGGCGGGCCTATGGTGGTGGTGGTGTATTTGGGGGTGCACACAGCAGAGACTGAGGGGGGTGCATATACAGAGGATTAGGAGGGTGCATAAGCGGAAGCCTGAGTGAGCTAAATAAAACTATTGTTTAGAAATAGAAAACAGAAAATTGGCTTGTGCATATTGTGAGAAGGCACAAGGTGCCATAATAGATGATAGATACGTGTCACCGAGGTGCCTGGCCTCAGTGAAATGAACCGGCAATGTTTTGTCAGTAACCCTAGGTTACTGACAGTTGCTAGAGGTAGTTTAGCTGCAAGCTGCAGCTGATCCGGGCCGGGTTTCATTGGAGTAGTCAAAGAGCAGGGTGGGATGACTACTCCCACGTATCCAGGCCAGGTGCCTATTTAAGCCAGGAATCCCAGGAGAGCTGGGGGTGTGGTTCCTAGTCTGGAAGTGTAACAGACTGGGAGTAAAGCTGTGTGGTGTGTAGCTGTGTTGCTGTGGATAAGCCTGCCATTGCCTATTTTTCCCCTCTCCAGCGGATGGTGGAACTCTGGAACTACAGAGGACTGTGAGTTATACCACTTCATACGAACTGTGTTTCTTTCTGTTTACCCGCTGAAGTAAGCGAGCATTTGTTAAGGCTCTGTTTAACAAAATAAAAGACTATTGTTTAAATGACACCTGAAGTCACTGTTTGAGCTGATCCCCACAAGTGGTGGAGGATGCGGGCATAAACCCGCGGTCGAATTACATGTCCTGGGTCAAAGCTGCAACACAGAGACAACCCACACCAGCTGCCATGGAGGAAGTGATTAAGCACCTGGTGCAGGCAAACTTGCAGCAACAGAAAGCACATACGGACGCCATGCAAGCCCAGCAAGAGACCAACAAGCTGCTCATCCAGCAGATGGCCGTCCTGACCGACGCCGTTCGCACTCGGGAGAGTTCAACTCCTCCCACTCCGAATGATGGTCATCGTGTCAGGAGGACTGTGAGGGAAGCTTTGCAAAAGATGACCCTGGAGGATGACGTCGAGGCTTTCCTCACGGTGTTCGAGCGGGTGGCTGACCGGGAAAAGCTACCACCGGATCAGTGGGCTGAAGTCCTGGCCCCGTATTTAACTGGGGAGCCCCAAAAGGCCTATTATGATCTTGCCCTGCAGGACGCTAAAGAGTACCCCAAATTAAAAGCCGAGATCCTGGCACGGCTAGGTGTTACTTTGGCTGTGAGAGCCCAAAGGGTACAGTACTGGACCTATAGCCTGGACAAACCTCTGAGGTCCCAGCTATTTGACTTACTACATCTGGTTCAAAAGTGGTTGCAGCCAGAGGTTTGCTCCCCTGCTGAAATGGTGGAGCGTGTGGTCATGGACCGGTTCATGCACTCCCTTCCTCACCCCATTCAGTGCTGGGTTACACAGGGTGACCCCCAGACATCATATGACCTGGTGGGACTAGTGGAGAGATTCCATGCCATGGAGAAGTCCCTGGGCGGTCCAGGGAACCTGAAATCAACATATTGGGGGGCCAGGAAGGACTCCGATAGTCAGAGACTAGGGGCCAAGCCTACTCGAGAGGGTCGTGTCAAGGCCAGGGGGATGCCCGAACCCATACCCAGAGGAATCCCTCGGGAAATCATTTGCTGGAGATGTCGGGCCCCGGGTCACATGGTAGCCCAGTGTCCGCTCACCACGGAGCCCATGGACTGTTCTGCAGGGCGGCGCAGTTCCTTCTTTGCGCAGCCAGCTTGCAGCGCCATACCCACAGGGGGGGAGGGACCCTAGATGTGTACACTAACCGTCAATGGAACTCTGGTCTCAGGACTGTTGGACTCAGGGAGCTTGGTCACCCTGATCTCGGCCTCTCTTCCTCATGTGTTGGTCTCTGGGAAAAATCTGGGAGTCACATGTATTCATGGGGACACCAGAGTTTACCCGGTGGCCCAGGTTACGCTGGAGACGGGGTGGGCTGCCCTGACCCACCATGTGGGAGTAGTGAAATGCTTACTGCATGAGGTTATTATTGGTCGTGACTGCCCCCTGCTCTGGGACCTGTGGGCAAAGGTTGCTATGCCAAATCGCCCCGCAGGCCCATGCAACCCTGTGGGTGGGGGTCCAGAGGCGACCCAGGAGTTTCCTCTGACTGTCCTGCTAGGAGACAATGAGGAAGAGGATACCCCAGAGGAAAATGTCCCCGACTTGGAGGTATCCCGGGGAAAGTTTGGTACGGCCCAACTTCGAGATTTGACCTTAAAAGGGGCACTAGAGAATGTGGAGGTCCTTAATGGGGTTCCGCAAGAGCCCGGGGTCGACCAACGGTTTCCACACTTTGCCCTGAATCAGGATCTATTATACCGGGTGACCAAGATACGGGACGAAGTGATAGAGCAGCTACTAGTCCCGGGACCATATCGACGTATGGTTATGGACATGGCCCATTCCCATGTGTTAGGTGGTCACCTGGGTGCAGACAAAACACTTGAGAGGGTCCTACAACGATTTTATTGGCCGGGGTGTTACCGAGAGATTAGGGAATTCTGTCAATCGTGTCCAGTTTGTCAGGTCACTTCCCCGGTAGCACATTTCCGTAGCCCTCTCGTCCTCCTTACCAATCATTGAGGTCCCCTTTGAAAGGATAGCAATGGACCTGGTAGGCCCATTGGTGAAGTCCGCTAGGGGGCATCAGTACATCCTCGTAATCGCTGATTACGCTACCCGGTACCCCGAGGCTGTTCCCCTACGGAACCCCACATCCAAAAATATTGCCCGGGAGTTGTTCCATGTCTTCTCCCGAACGGGTATTCCCAAAGAGATTCTTACAGATCAGGGGACCCCGTTTATGTCAAAAGTGATGAGGGAACTGTGCAAAGTTTTAAGAGTCACTCAGCTGCGAACCTCCGTATACCATCCTCAGACGGATGGCCTTGTGGAGCGTTTTAATAAGACCATAAAGGCCATGCTGAGGAAGGTAGAGAAGGATGGGCGGGACTGGGATTGTCTGTTACCATACCTACTGTTCTCTATTAGAGAAGTGCCCCAGTCCTCCACAGGTTTTTCACCCTTTGAATTGCTATATGGCAGACACCCCAGAGGTCTCTTGGATGTGGCAAAGGAAACGTGGGAAAGTAAGGCCACTCCCTACAAAAGTGTAGTAGAGCATGTAGCACAGATGCAAGAGAGGATGGCGAGGGTGATGCCCATTGTAAAGGAACATATGCTTCAGGCTCAGGAGGCACAGGCCCGGGTATATAATAGGTCCGCTTGTCTAAGACAGTTTAATCCGGGAGATCGGGTGTTAGTGTTAGTTCCTACTGTCGAAAGCAAATTCCTAGCCAAATGGCAGGGTCCCTACGAGATAGTGGAAAAAGTGGGGGAGGTCAACTATAGGGTACACCAGCCAGGGAAGAGAAAGCCCTACCAGATATACCATGTCAATCTTATCAAACTCTGGAAGGAGAGAGACCCACCTGAAGCTTCTTGCCTGGTGGCTCAACAGGGGTCCACCATCGAAGCTGTTAAAATCTCAGAGACCCTATCCCCCTCCCAAAAACAACAGTTTAGGGAACTGCTGCAGAGGAATACAAATCTCTTCACAGAAACCCCCGGCCGTACAAATGTGATAGTACATGAGATCCTCACAGATCCCCAAGTGAGAGTGAACTTAAAACCCTATAGGATCCCTGAAGCCCGCCAGGCCGTGATTTCTTAAGAGGTTAGGAGGATGATGGAGCTAGGGGTGATTGAAAGGTCAAAAAGTGGCTGGTCCAGCCCCATAGTGTTAGTGCCAAAACCAAACGGGGAGTGGAGATTCTGCAATGACTACCGCAAGCTTAATGAAGTGTCCACAGTTGATACTTACCCTATGCCCAGGGTAGATGAGCTGGTCGAACGGCTAGGCCCCGCAAGGTATATTAGCACCTTAGATCTCACTAAAGGATACTGGCAGATCCCACTGTCGCAAGAGGCTAAGGAGAAGACTGCGTTCTCTACACCTGAGGGGTCTTTTCAGTATGTAAGAATGCCGTTTGGCTTGCAGGGGGCCCCTGCCACCTTCCAAAGAGCTATGGACCAAGTACTACGGCCCCATAAAGAGTATGCCGCGGCGTACTTAGATGACATTGTCATTTTTAGTCGCGATTGGGAAAGCCATCTCAGAAAAGTTCAGGCCGTCCTTGATGCTCTAAGGAAGGCGGGGTTTACGATAAACCCAGCCAAATGTGCCCTAGGCATGGAGGAAACCAGATACCTGGGCTACGTAGTGGGAAGAGGGGAGATTAAACCCCAGCTTAACAAGGTAGAAGCCATTCAGAATTGGCCCCGTCCACTAACTAAGAAGCAGATCAATGAGGAAGACGTGTCGATATGGCATGTCAAGAGAGCGTCGTCTGTCATCTGGGGATCCTGTGGGGTCATCTCCATCGGGGTAATCCATGGTGGGTAGGTGGCTTTGGTCGTGGGTTTATTCTATGGTGAATCATTCCGTGCTCAACCCAATTTAAAGTGGGGTGATAGGCAGTAATGGTGGAATTAAGGAATAAAAAGTAAAATCTGACAAGGCACAAGAGAGCGGATCCCTGTACACAATTCTATCGATATGTTATGTGCTGTATGTCTATTCCGCACCTATTTGTAACACTATATACAGTGTACGATTTTCCTTAAAACAAATCCAATGCTGTAAGTTTTTTTGCACATGTATTGTAATCATTGTACACGTATTTATTGTGATACCTTGTATGCCTTTCCAGTTGCACTGAAGAAGGCTATTAAGCCGAAAACATTTTTTTTGACTGGAACCGCACTAAATAAAGCTTTATACTGAAATTCAAAGTGGAGTACAGGAGTCCTTTTACACTATATATCTGGTTTGGGAACCATCTCCTAATACCCACGCTATCCAATTGGAGAGCTATCCAACCTTATAACGTCTTAAGAAGCAGATCAAGGCATTTCTGGGTATTGTAGGCTACTATAGGCGGTTTGTCCCCAGGTTTGCAGAAATAGCGGTTCCCCTGACTGACCTGACAAAGGGCACAAAGTCTGCTATGGTGAGGTGGTCCCCAGAAGCGGAAAGGGCCTTTCAAGAGCTTAAACAGGCCCTGTGTAAGCAACCAGTGTTGATAGCCCCGGATTTTTCCTGTAAGTTTGTAGTCCAGACCGATGCCTCCGATGTAGGTCTGGGTGCAGTCATGTCTCAGGTAGTGAATGGAGAAGAGCACCCAGTGATGTACCTGAGTAGAAAACTGTCCCCAGCAGAAAGGAATTATGCTATCGTTGAGAAGGAGTGTCTGGCCATAAAATGGGCACTAGACTCCCTTAGGTACTATTTACTAGGAAGGAGGTTTAGGTTAGTGTCAGACCATGCTCCCCTAAGGTGGATGCGAGAGAAGAGGGGGAATAATGCCCGAGTTACCCGCTGGTTCCTTGCACTTCAAGATTTCTCCTTCTCAGTAGAACACAGGCCAGGCAAGATGCAAGGGAATGCAGACGCCCTGTCAAGGGTACACAGTCTGGGGGCTAAAGATGTCCAAGCCCCCGGCTTTGGACAGAGGGGGGGGGGGATATGTGAGAAGGCACAAGGTGCCATAATAGATGATAGATACGTGTCACCGAGGTGCCTGGCCTCAGTGAAATGAACCGGCAATGTTTTGTCAGTAACCCTAGGTTACTGACAGTTGCTAGAGGTAGTTTAGCTGCTAGCTGCAGCTGATCCGGGCCGGGTTTCATTGGAGTAGTCAAAGAGCAGGGTGGGATGACTACTCCCACGTATCCAGGCCAGGTGCCTATTTAAGCCAGGAATCCCAGGAGAGCTGGGGGTGTGGTTCCTAGTCTGGAAGTGTAACAGACTGGGAGTAAAGCTGTGTGGTGTGTAGCTGTGTTGCTGTGGATAAGCCTGCCATTGCCTATTTTTCCCCTCTCCAGCGGATGGTGGAACTCTGGAACTACAGAGGACTGTGAGTTATACCACTTCATACGAACTGTGTTTCTTTCTGTTTACCCGCTGAAGTAAGCGAGCATTTGTTAAGGCTGTGTTTAACAAAATAAAAGACTATTGTTTAAACGACACCTGAAGTCACTGTTTGAGCTGATCCCCACAGTATGTATTCACCCCCTTTGTTAGGAAGCCCATAAAGAGCTCTGGTGTAACCAATTACCTTCAGAAGTCACATAATTGGTGAAATGATGTCCAGCTGTGTGCAATCTAAGTGTCACATGATCTGTCATTACATACACACACCTTTTTTGAAAGGCCCCAGAGGCTACAACACCTAAGCAAGAGGCATCACTAACCAAACACTGCCATGAAGACCAAGGAACTCTCTAAACAAGTAAGGGACACTGTTGTTGAGAAGTCAGGGTTAGGTTATAAAAACATATCCAAATCTTTGATTATCCCCAGGAGCACCATCAAATCTATGATAACCAAATGGAAAGAACATGGCGCAACAGCAAACCTGCCAAGATATGGCCGCCCACCAAAATTCAGGGATCGGGCAAGGAGGGCATTAATCATAGAGGCAGCACAGAGATCTAAGGTAACCCTGGAGGAGCTTCAGAGTTCCACAGCAGAGACTGGAGTATCTGTACACAGGACGACAATAAGCCGTACGCTCTATAGAGTTGGGCTTTAAGGCAGAGTGACCAGAAAAAAAACATTACTTTCAGCTAAAAACAAAAAGGCACGTTGTGAGTTCGCGAAAAGGCATGTGGGAGACTCCCAAAATGTATGGAGGAAGGTGCTATAGTTTGATGAGATTAAAATTTTACTTTTCGGCCATCAAAGAAAACGCTATGTCTGGCGCAAACCCAACACATCACATCACCCAAAGAACACCATCCCCACAGTGAAACATGGTGGTGGCAGCATTATGCTGTGGAGATGTTTTTCAGTAGCCGATACTGGGAAACTGGTCAGAGTTGAGGGAAAGATGGATGGTGCTAAATACAGGGACCTGTACCACTCTGTGTGTGATTTGAGGCTAGGACAGAGGTTCACCTTCCAGCAGGACAATGACCCCAAACACACTGCTAAAGCAACACACACGAGTGGTTTAAGGGGAAACATGTAAATGTGTTGGAATGGCCTAGTCAAAGCCCAGATCTCATTTCAATATAAAATCTGTGGTCAAACTTAAAGATTGCTGTTCACAAGCGCAAACCATCCAACTTGAAGGAGCTGGAGCAGTTTTGCAAGAAGGAATGGGCAAAAATCCCAGTGGTAAGATGTGGCAAGCTCATAGAGACTTATCCAAAGCGACTTGGAGCTGTGATAAATTTGTCATAAATTTGGTGCAGGCACACAAAGCAGAGCCAGACTTAAAACTGATGCAAAAACAGCCTTAAATGATAAATGACCCCAAACTTTGTAGGGAGCTGGCAATGAACAGAGTTTGCATGTTTGTGCTGTTTCCATATTAATTTTAACAAGTATACTGCTTATTTCCCACATACCATCCTTTGCACATCAACCTTAGTGCGCATTTGTGTATTGTGTTCATTACTAGGGACAGGGATATCTGTTAGGTATTCTCATATTTTACAAATAAATCTAGTGTGAAAGGGGTTCTCCAGGATCACAATACTAATGACCTATCCTCAGGATAGTTCATTAATATCAAATCGGTGGGGGTCTGACTCCGAGGTCCACCACCGATCAGCTGTTTGAAAGGGACGAGAGCTGCAACCTCCTCACAGCATACCAAGCACAGTTCTGTACATTGTAAAGCAGCTGTGTTTTGTATTGCAGCCCAGGCCCATTCACTTTAATGGGACTGAGCTGTACAGAGGCCATGTAATAAACGTGAAGTATCTGGCCTAGGAAGAGGCTGCAGAACTCACCAGAGCGCTGCAGCCTCTTCAAATAGCTGATCTTCAGAGGTCCCTTGAGTTGGACCTATCCTGAGGAAAGGTCATCAATATTTTACACTCGGAGAACCCCTTTAAACTGAGATTTACTGTGTTACATACCATCTATTTGAATGATTCAGTAATGCTTGCTACATCTGTATGTTGCCATATAACTTCCTTCTCATACAGGAAATAGCTAACTACTAGTAGGTAGGAGTATATAGTAGGCATAATGTAATTATTTGAATGACTAAAGGACCATATAAGTGCTTGAGCATCATGCTGGATAGTACAGTATCACAATTCCTACTAAGATACTAGTTCATATTGACTGTAACACATAATCCTCCGTTTAAAGATGCATTTCCAGACAGTGCCCCTAAAAGACCAAGCACTGGTTGCGCTGAAAAGAAAGCACTTAAACACTAATGGATCCCAGTTACACTAATGTCTTTCCAGCATATGAAATTAAATTAATAACAAGTGACACAGCTCCTCCAGACTCTTACTGAGAACCACAGAAGGTGAAAGTTTGCCTCGCTTCTTCCCACTGCTTCACAAACATCTCAATTAACCGTAATACATGAGATGACAATGGTTTACACAGATCTGTATCACTCTGTGATTATGAGCATACAGAAAAAACAAATGCCCAAATCTGATTTAACCTCTTAACAGTCACTTTAAAATTGGAAAAACCCTCCCAAAAATGTCACTTTTTTATTGTAGATTTTTATTGTGTCTGCAGTAAATCTTGTTGGCGCACAACTCAGGGGACAGTATTGCATTGTTAAGCCCTTAGTGACATCATTAATTTTAGCCTTAAGGACCAATAATATTTTCCCCCTTTGTGGTCCAGCAGTCATAACTTTTTAATTATTTCTTAATTTTTTTTTTATTTTGCTGGATTAGATGTAGGTTTTTTGAGGAACCATTGGGGTATATACAGGGTGGGCCATTTATATGGATACACCTTAATAAAATGGGAATGGTTGGTGATATTAACTTCCTGTTTGTGGCACATTAGTATATGTGAGGGGGGAAACTTTTCAAGATGGGTGGTGACCATGGCGGCCATTTTGAAGTCAGCCATTTTGAATCCAACTTTTGTTTTTTCAATAGGAAGAGGGTCATGTGACACATCAAACTTATTGGGAATTTCACACGAAAAACAATGGTGTGCTTGGTTTTAACGTAACTTTATTCTTTCATGAGTTATTTACAAGTTTCTGACCACTTATAAAATGTGTTCAATGTGCTGCCCATTGTGTTGGATTGTCAATGCAACCCTCTTCTCCCACTCTTCACACACTGATAGCAACACAGCAGCAGAAATGCTAGCACAGGCTTCCAGTATCCGTAGTTTCAGGTGCTGCACATCTCGTATCTTCACAGCATAGACAATTGCCTTCAGATGACCCCAAAGATAAAAGTCTAAGGGGGTCAGATCGGGAGACCTTGGGGGCCATTCAACTGGCCCACGATGACCAATCCACTTTCCAGGAAACTGTTCATCTAGGAATGCTCGGACCTGACACCCAACAGTCACCTGTTCCAACAGTCTTGGAGGGATCTATCCAATGTGGGTTAGTGTCAGACCAATAGCGGTGGTTTTATTTGTTAACTTCACCATTCACATAAAAGTTTGCCTCATTACTGAACAAAATCTTCTGAGTAAACTGAGGGTCCTGTTCCAATTTTTGTTTTGCCCATTCTGCAAATTCAGTGCGCCGATCTGGGTCATCCTCGTTGAGATGCTGCAGTAGCTGGAGTTTGTAAGGGTGCCATTTGTGAGTAGCTAATATCCGCCGAAGGGATGTTCGACTAAGGCCTCCTGCACACGACCGTTGTGTGCACCCGTGGCCGTTGTGCCGTTTTCCGTTTTTTTTCGCGGACCCATTGACTTTCAATGGGTCCGTGGAAAAATCGGAAAATGCACCGTTTTGCAGCCGCATCCGTGATCCGTGTTTCCTGGCCGTGAAAAAAATATGACCTGTCCTATTTTTTTCACGGCCAACGGTTCACGGACCCATTCAAGTCAATGGGTCCGTAAAAGAACACGGATGCACACAAGATTGGCATCCGTGTCCGTGATCCGTGGCCGTAGGTTAGTTTTTATACAGACGGATCCGAAGATCCGTCTGCATAAAAGCTTTTTCAAAGCTGAGTTTTGACTTCGTGAAGACTCAGAACCGACAGTATATTCTAACACAGAAGCGTTCCCATGGTGATGGGGACGCTTCTAGTTAGAATACACTACAAACTGTGTACAAGACTGCCCCCTGCTGCCTGGCAGCACCCGATCTCTTACAGGGGGCCGTGATCAGCACAATTAACCCCTTCAGGTGCGGCACCTGAAGGGGTTAATTGTGCTGATCACGGCCCCCTGTAAGAGATCAGGGCTGCCAGGCAGCAGGGGGCAGACCCTCCCCCCCTCCCCAGTTTGAATATCATTGGTGGCCAGTGCGCCCCCCCCCCTCTATTGTAATAATTCGTTGGTGGCACAGTGTGCGCCCCCCATCGGCCCCCCCTCCCTCTATAGCATTAACAACATTGGTGGCCAGTGTGCGGCCTCCCATCTCGCCCCCCCATCATTGGTGGCAGCGGAGTTCCGATCGGAGTCCCAGTTTAATCGCTGGGGCTCCGATCGGTAACCATGGCAACCAAGACGCTACTACAGTCCTGGTTGCCATGGTTACTTAGCATCCCATCCCCCCCCCCCCCCCGATCATTGGTGGCAGCGGGTTACTAGCAATAGTACAATAGTAGAAAATTCATACTTACCGGCTGCTGCGATGTTCGTGTCCGGCCAGGAGCCCCACCTACTGGTCTGTGCGGCGCATTGCTAAATGAACTGTCACTTACCAGTAGGAGGAGCTCCCGGCCGGAAGCAGACATCGCAGCTCCCAGGTAAGTATGAATCTTTTACTATTGTACTATTGCTAGTAACCCGCTGCCACCAATGATCGGGGGGGGGGGGAGATGGGAGGCCCCACACTGGCCACCAATGTTGTTAATGCTATAGAGGGAGGGGGGCCGATGGGGGGCGCACACTGTGCCACCAACGATTTATTACAATAGAGGGAGGAAGGGGGAGGGGGGGCGCACACTGTGCCACCAACAAATTATTACAATAGAGGGAGGAAGGGGGGGGGGGTGCGCACACTGTGCCACCAACGATTTATTACAATAGAGGGAGAAAGGGGGGGGGGGCCGCACTGGCCACCAATGATATTCAAACGGGGGGGGGGGGGGGGGGGGTCTGCCCCCTGCTGCCTGGCAGCCCTGATCTCTTACAGGGGGATATGATAGTACAATTAACCCCTTCAGGTGCGGCACCTGAGGGGTTAATTGTGCTGATCACGGCCCCCTGTAAGAGATCGGATGCTGATAGGCAGCAGGGGGCAGTCATATACACAGTTTGTAGTATATTCTAACTAGAAGCGTCCCCATCACCATGGGAACGCCTCTGTGTTAGAATATACTGTCGGAAATGAGGTTACACGATCTAACTCATATCCGACAGTATATTCTAACATATAGGCGTTCCCATGGTGATGGGGACGCTTCAAGTTAAAATATACCATCGGATTGGAGAAAACTCCGATCTGATGGTATAAAAGGGACTCCAGACTTTACATTGAAAGTCAATGGGGACGGATCCGTTTGAAATGGCACCATATTGTGTCAACGTCAAACGGATCCGTCCCCATTGACTTGCATTGTAATTCAGGACGGATCCGTTTGGATCCTCCAAAAATCAAGGAAGACCCACGGACGAAAAAACGGTCACGGATCACGGAAAAACGGGACCCGTTTTTGCGGACCGCAAAAAAATACGTTCGTGTGCAGGAGGCCTAATGCCACTCTCCAGTGACATGCGGCGAGTGCTACGCTGTGGGCTCTTGCTGAATGAAGCTAGGACAGCCACTGATGTTTCTTCATTAGAGACAGATTTCATGCATCCACATTTTGGCAAATCCAACACTGAATCAGTTTCACGAAATTTAGCAAGCAGTTTGCTAACTGTAGCATGGGAGATGGGTGGTCTCGTAGGGTGTCTTGCATTGAAATCTGCTGCAATGACCCGGTTACTGCGTTCACCAGACATCAATTCCTATCCGCTCCTCACGTGTTAACCTCGGCGACATGTCAATGGCTGTAAACAAAGAGAAACGTGTAAATAACTCATGAAAGAATAAAGTTACGTTAAAACCAAGCACACCATTGTTTTTCGTGTGAAATTCCCAATAAGTTTGATGTGTCACATGACCCTCTTCCTATTAAAAAAACAAAAGTTGGATTCAAAATGGCCGACTTCAAAATGGCCGCCATGGTCACCACCCATCTTGAAAAGTTTCCCCCCTCACATATACTAATGTGCCACAAACAGGAAGTTAATATCACCAACCATTCCCATTTTATTAAGGTGTATCCATATAAATGGCCCACCCTGTATAGTGTAGGAAATAACTTTTATTTTTATTTTTTTAGGGGGAAAGATAAAAAAAGGAATTATTATTATTTACAGCGTTCACTGAGTGGTAAAAATAAAAATTTTATTATGTGGGTCACTACAATGATGATAATGCCACATTTCCATATATTTTTTTACAAATTTTCCTTTCCTCCTGCAGCTGTCAAATCTGCAACTGCTCCCTTATTCTTCTCCAGACTGACAGTGGGGGCAGCTTCTCATATGTCTGCTTTGGAATTGTTTGGAAGCTGACATTCCAAGCTTCCATACTATACCAGAATCACAGCAATATATTCAGTACATGGGAAGATATCACTGTTAAAAATCGGGATGCAGTGAAAGTAAAAGCAGGTTTTACCCTACGATTATTCCTGACTCCATTTTTAACAGTGATATCTGTTGCTGACCATTAATCTTGGGATTTAGTGGATTTCCATAAATTAGGATCTAGGTTGGGATTTGGCAGGACAATTGACAACTACAAACCGGATTCCCAAAAAGTTGGGACACTATACAAATCGTGAATAAAAACTGAATGCAATGATGTGGAGATGGCAACTTCTAATATTTTATTCAGAATAGAACATAAATCACGGAACAAAAGTTTAAACTGAGAAAATGTACCATTTTAAGGGAAAAATATGTTGAATCAGAATTTCATGGTGTCAACAAATCCCAAAAAAGTTGGGACAAGGCCATTTTCGCCACTGTGTGGCATCTCCCCTTCTTCTTACAACACTCAACAGACGTCTGGGGACCGAGGAGACCAGTTTCTCAAGTTTAGAAATAGGAATGCTCTCCCATTCTTGTCTAATACAGGCCTCTAACTGTTCAATCGTCTTGGGCCTTCTTTGTTGCACCTTCCTCTTTATGATGCGCCAAATGTTCTCTATAGGTGAAAGATCTGGACTGCAGACTGGCCATTTCAGTACCCGGATCCTTCTCCTACGCAGCCATGATGTTGTGATTGATGCAGAATGTGGTCTGGCATTATCTTGTTGAAAAATGCAGGGTCTTCCCTGAAAGAGATGACGTCTGGATAGGAGCATATGTTGTTCTAGAACCTGAATATATTTTTCTGCATTGATGGTGCCTTTCCAGACATGCAAGCTGCCCATGCCACACGCACTCATGCAACCCCATACCATCAGAGATGCAGGCTTCTGAACTGAGTGTTGATAACAACTTGGGTTGTCCTTGTCCTCTTTGGTCCGGATGACATGGCGTCCCAGATTTCCAAAAAGAACTTCGAATCGTGACTCGTCTGACCACAGAACAGTCTTCCATTTTGCCACACTCCATTTTAAATGATCCCTGGCCCAGTGAAAACGCCTGAGCTTGTGGATCTTGCTTAGAAATGGCTTCTTCTTTGCACTGTAGAGTTTCAGCTGGCAACAGCGGATGGCACGGTGGATTGTGTTCACTGACAATGGTTTCTGGAAGTATTCCTGAGCCCATTCTGTGATTTCCTTTACAGTAGCATTCCTGTTTGTGGTGCAGTGTCGTTTAAGGGCCCGGAGATCACGGGCATCCAGTATGGTTTTACGGCCTTGACCCTTACGCACAGAGATTGTTCCAGATTCTCTGAATCTTCGGATGATGTTATGCACAGTTGATGATGATAGATGCAAAGTCTTTCCAATTTTTCGCTGGGTAACACCTTTCTGATATTGCTCCACTATCTTTCTGCGCAACATTGTGGGAATTGGTGATCCTCTACCCATCTTGGCTTCTGAGAGACACTGCCACACTGAGAAGCTCTTTTTATACCCAATCATGTTGCCAATTGACCTAATTAGTGTTAATTGGTCTTCCAGCTCTTCGTTATGCTCAAATTTACTTTTTCCAGCCTCTTATTGCTACTTTTCCCAACTTTTTTGGGATTTGTTGACACCGTGAAAATTGGAATCAACGTATTTTTCCTTTAAAATGATACATTTACTCGGATTAAACGTTTGATCTGTCATCTACGTTCTATTACAAATAAAATATTGACATTTGCCATCTCCACATCATTGCATTCAGTTTTTATTCACAATTTGTATAGTGTCCCAACTTTTTTGGAATCCGGTTTGTACTACAACTATTGTACTTTATGTGGGTTTTACGTTTGCTTTCCACAATTCTGATGTTGATAGCTTAGTCTAAGGATGGGTCATCAGTAAAATAGTACGAGAAAACCTCTTTTCACTTAATTCAATAATAAATGTGTAATAAGCTCATAAGGCTTCCCAAAGTGAGCAGGCAGGCTGGCAGCCAGACTTTTACAGTGAGACTCTATGGCTGTGCGAAGGGAAGTAGTGGATTTGACAGAGAACTGAACTCCAACCCCTAGACATATTATGAAATAAATTAGCACAGGATTTTGGACAAAAAACTAACAAACATGGTCTTAATAGATATGTGTCATTCTTTTTTTTATTTGTGTAATATATAGGGGCAGTGATACTGACCATTTTTTTTATATACTTTAATTACTGAAATCGTACATTTTTGTATTAGAAAAATAGCTCTTAAGTGGCCCATTTTGAGCCTTAGCAATTCTACTCTGTCTTCTGTTTCCATAACACATTCAGACAGAGGAGCGTTGCTAAGGCTCAAAATTGGCCAATTTAGAGCTCTTTTTCTAATAGAAATGCACGATTTCAGTAATTAAAGTATATTGCAAAAATGGTCAGAATCACTGTCCCTATAAATTCCAAAAAAGAATAAAAAATTTTAGTTACACTTTAAGCCATACTGTATGTCACATCTCTGCATTTTCTTTCTTCACATGATCCCTCTTTTTATCTTCAGCACCTCTTCTTCCAATATATGCAATGATTTATTATTATTTTGCTACTTCCTCTCATTTATCATGTGCAGAGTCCAGTGATGCATGAGATATAGGAATTGGGGTAATATCTGACTAAACATTACTTGAGTAAGTGTACAGTCAGGTCCATAAATATTGGGACATCGACACAATTCTAAAATTTTTGGCTCTATACACCAGCACAATAAATTTGAAATAAAACGAACAAGATGTGCTTTAACTGCAGACTGTCAGCTTTAATTTGAGTGTTTTTACATCCAAATTAGGTGCATGGTGTAGGAATTACAACAGTTTGCATATGTGCCTCCCACTTGTTAAGGGACCAAAAGTAATGGGACAGAATAATAATTAGAAATCAAACTTTCACTTTTTAATACTTGGTTGCAAATCCTTTGCAGTCAATTACAGCCTGAAGTCTGGAAGGCATAGACATCACCAGAAGCTGGGTTTCATCCCTGGTGATGCTCTGCCAGGCCTCTACTGCAACTTTCTTCAGTTCCTGCTTGTTCTTGGGGCATTTTCCCTTCAGTTTTGTCTTCAGCAAGTGAAATGCATGCTCAATCGGATTCAGGTCCGGTGATTGACTTGGCCATTGTATAACATTCCACTTCTTTCCCTTAAAAAACTCTTTGGTTGCTTTTGCAGTATGCTTTGGGTCATTGTCCATCTGCACTGTGAAGCACCGTCCAATGAGTTCTGAAGCATTTGGCTGAATATGAGCAGATAATATTGCCCGAAACACTTCAGAATTTATCCTGCTGCTTTTGTCAGCAGTCACCTCATCAATAAATACAAGAAAACCAGCTCCATTGGCAGCCATACATGCCCACGCCATGACACTACCACCACCATGCTTAACTGATGAGGTGGTATGCTTAGGATCATGAGCAGTTCCTTTCCTTCCCTATACTCTTCTCTTCCCATCACTCTGGTACAAGTTGATCTTGGTCTTATCTGTCCATAGGATGTTGTTCCAGAACTGTGAAGGCTTTTTTAGATGTCGTTTGGCAAACTCTAATCTGGCCTTTCTGTTTTTGAGGCTCACCAATGGTTTACATCTTGTGGTGAACCCTCTGTATTCACTCGGGTGAAGTCTTCTCTTGATTGTTGACTTTGACACACATACACCTACCTCCTGGAGAGTGTTCTTGATCTGGGCAACTGTTGTGAAGGGTGTTTTCTTCACCAGCAAAAGAATTCTCCTGTCATCCACCACAGTTGTTTTCTGTGGTCTTCCGGGTCTTTTGGTGTTGCTGAGCTCACCGGTGAGTTCCTTCTTTTTAAGAATGTTTCAAACAGTTGTTTTGGCCACACCTAATGTTTTTTTCTATCTCTCTGATGGGTTTGTTGTGTTTTTTCAGCCTAATGATGGCTTGCTTCACTGATAGAGACAGCTCTTTGGATCTCATCTTGAGAGTTGACAGCAACAGATTCCAGATGCAAATAGCACACTTGAAATGAACTCTGGACCTTTTATCTGCTCACTGTAATTGGGGTAATGAGGGAATAACACACACCTGGCCATGGAACAGCTGAGAAGCCAATTTTCCCATTACTTTTGGTCCCTTAACAAGTGGGAGGCACATATGCAAACTGTTGTAATTCCTGCACCGTTCACCTGATGTGGATGTAAATACCCTCAAATTAAAGCTGGCAGTCTGCAGGTAAAGCACATCTTGTTTGTTTAATTTCAAATCCATTGTAGTGGTGTATAGAGCTAAAAATGTTAGAATTGCGTCCATGTCCCAATATTTATGGACCTGACTGTATATAGCAAATCTCATTTTGCTATTACAGTATATGGTCAGCGCTAAAAGTTAGAAGATCTTTATTTTACATACTTACAGACAAGTTTATAAACAATACTATACTATTTTAAGTTCTAATCATACCCAATTGAACATGGATGTACTTTCATTTGCCACAATGAGACTTATTTTTTTTTAAAGAGAGAGTGTCACCATGAAAAGGCAGAGCAATCTGCAGTCGGCATGTTACAGAGCAGGAGGAGCTGAACAGATTGATATATTGTTTTTTGGAAAATGATTCACTAGAACTTGTTAATTTATGCATTTATATATCTGCTCTTTCTGAGTTTGGTTGCACACAGGGCCGTCAGTGATTAATAGTATTCTCTGTGTTAGTCAGAGATATTTGTCAGTCACTGAAGAGACGGTCTATTCTGCTATTATCATGATTGGTAGCATTCTCGGTTAAGTGAATATACCTAGATAAGACGGCCCTGTGTACAACTGAACTCAGAAAGAGAAGAAACCTAAAGGTATAAATTGCAAGTTTTACTGAATATTTTCCCACAAAACTATATATTAATCTGCTCAGCTTCTACTCTATAACATGCTTCTGTTCTATAACATGATGCCTTCAGAAGAAGGTGTCAATTTCAAGTCTCTTCTGTGTGTCTGATGATTTTTTTTCTGCCAGTAACTATGATCAAGAAATGTATTAGAAATAACAAAAATTCAATTTTGTTACCCAAGATCAAATGGAAAACACTAGACTAATTAGGCTCATGTGTTATATAGCTAAAATGATTGCAGTACAATTCCAAGATATTGTAAATTAGAAGGTCCTTTGCATATTCACTCAGAGCTATAGTGTAATTCTGTCTTGTTTATGTTCACAGATGGTACAACAAAGAAACTGCGCAGTAATATCAGGCGCAGCACAGAGACGGGTATTGCTGTGGAGATGAGAAATCGGATGACTAGACAAGGCAGTCGAGAATCCACAGATGGTAGCACAAATAGTAACAGTTCTGATGGCACGTAAGTCTGATTCCTTTATTCTGCGCAATTTCATGTGTTCCTCTCTTCTGTTACTGTACAGTTCTTTCAAATACAAGTTACATTGTGCCTCCTTAAAGGAGTTTTCCGAGATTTTTATACTGAAGACATATCCTCTGGATAGGTCATCAGCATCTGAATGGTGGGGGTCCCACACCCGGGAACCCCGCCAAACAGTTGTTTGAGAAGGCAGCGGCGCGTCTTTGAATTCCGCTGCCTTCTCTCTGCTTTTCCTATGCAGAGTGATGACACTTTCATGTGTCATGTAGCCTCGGAGCAGCTCAGCCCCATTCAAGTGAATGGGGCTGAGCTGAGATACCAAGCACAGCTGCTACACAATGTACGGCACTGGACTTGGTAAGCTGTGAGAAGGCACCAGCGCTCACAGGAGTGTCGCTGCCTTCTCGAAACAGCTAATTGGCGGGTTTCCCAGGTGTCTGACCCCACGGATCATCAGTTAAAAAATCCTGGAAAACCCTTTTAATTCTGCATTATTATTTTTAATAATTGACATTATAATATAGAGTATATAAGGGATTCTGGTACTCATCAAGTGGATAGGATAAGCTGCAGTATGTGTATGGACGAGTGCCATCCAACCATATATACAGTGCCTTGAAAAAGTGTTCATACCCCTTCATGTGTCATGTGGCCTAGGAGCAGCTCAGCCCCATTCAAGTGAATGGGGCTGAGCTGAGATACCAAGCACAGCTGCTACACAATGTACGGCACTGGGCTTGGTAAGCTGTGAGAAGGCACCAGCGCTCACAGGAGTGTCGCTGCCTTCTTGAAACAGCTGATTGGCGGGTTTCCCAGGTGTCTGACCCCACGGATCATCAATTAAAAAATCCTGGAAAACCCTTTTAATTCTGCATTATTATTTTTATTAATTGACATTATAATATAGAGTATATAGGTGTGCACTCAGATGAGAAGGGATTCTGGTACTCATCAAGTGGATAGGGTGAGCTGCAGTATGTGTATGGACGAGTGCCTTCCATCCATATATACAGTGCCTTGAAAAAGTATTCATACCCCTTGAATTTTTCCACATTTTTTTCACGTTATACCCACAAACTTAAATGTATTTTATTGGGATTTTATGCGATAGACCAACACAAAGTAGCAAGTATGTGTAAAGGGAAAAGGAAATGAAACCTCGTATTCAAAACTTGAATTTGTATTCAGCCCACAGTACTCCTAAATAAAATCCAGTTTGATCAATTGCCTTCACAAGTCACCTAATTAGTAAATAGAGTTCACCTGTGTGCAGCTTATACTCATTATAACTACATCTGTTCTGTGAATGCCTCAGTGGTTTGTTAGTGAAAACATTAGTGATCAAACAGCATCATGAAAACCAAGGTACACACCAGACAGGTCAGGGATAAAGTTGTGGAAAAGTGTAAAGTAGGGTTAGGTTATAAAAATAAATAACACAAGCTCTGAACATCTCACAGAGCACTGTTCAAGCCATCATCCAAAAATAGAAGGAGTATGGCACAACTGCAAACCTACCAAGAAATGGCCGTCCACCTAAACTGACAGCCCAGGAAAGGAGAGCACTAATTAGAGAAGTAGCCAAGAGGCCCATGGTCCCTCTGGAGGAGCTACAGAGATCCACAGCTCAGGTGGGAGAATCTGTCCACAAGACTATTAGTCACGTACTCCACAAATTTGGCCTTTATAGAAGACTGACAAGAAGAAGAAGCCATTTATGAAAGCAGCCCATAAGAAGTCCTGTTTGCAGTTTGCCACAAGTCATGTAGGGGACCCAGCAAACAGGTGGAAGAAGTTGCTCTGGTAAGATGAGACAAAATTTTACTTTTTGGCCTAAATGAAAAACGCTATGTGTGGTGGAAAACTAACACTGCACATCACACTAAACGAACCATCCCCACCATGAAACATGATGATGACAGAATCATACGGTGGAGGTGCTTTTCTTCAGCAGGGACAGGGAAGATGGTCAGAGTTGATGAAAAGATGGATGGAACTAAATAAAGGGCAATCATGGAGGAAAATCTGTTAGAGGCTGCCAAAGATTAGAGACTAGGGTGGAGGTTCACCTTCCAGCAGGACAATGACCTTAAACATACAGCCAGAGCTACAATGGAATAATTTAGACCAAAGCATATTCATATATTACAATGGACCAGTCAAAGCCCAGACCAAAATCTCCCTGAGAATCTGTGTCAAGACCTGACAATTGCTGTTCACAGATGCTCTCTATAAAATCTGACTGAGCTTGAGCTATTTTGAAAAAAAGAATAGACAAAAATTTCAGCCTCTAGCTGTTCAAAGCTGGTAGAGACACACCCCAAAGACTTGCAGCTGTAATTGCAGCAAAAGGTGATTCTACAAAGTATTGACTCAGGGTGGATGGCATATCATGCATCATTTTCTTGTCACTTCACACATACCTGCTACTTTGTGTTGGTCTAACACATAAAATCCCAATAAAATACATTAAAAAAATTATGCATATAAATTATGTATATAAATATTAGAATTATCTCCTTCAAATAAATCACTTGTTTGGTATTTTCTAGTACCTCTATGATCATTTAGCCAATAGCATGATAAAAGGTCCTTCCACTTAATGGCTCATATTAGCTGGCATTGCCACGGACTTCAGCATCATTAAGTATGCAAGTATACCTGCAAGAACGGCAATGTTTAATGAAGACCTCTAAAATGAAATAAAAATGTTTCCACGACACATTGTTCCTCAAATAGATTTCTTCCATACAGTTCACTTGAATTTTTTATCACACTATCAATTATTCCATGACTTTTATCACCCTAATATTCAAAAATATCTCTCTTTACCATTTTCAGATTTATCTTTCCTACCACACGACTAGGAGCAGAGAGCCAGTTCAGCAATTTTCTTGATGGACTTGGACCAGCACAAATTGTGGGAAGACAAACTCTTGCTACACCTCCCATGGGTGAGTAGTTACAGGTGCCACCTTGTCACTGGTTTGGAAACTTGGGTATCCATGAATTGGCAAACTTAGGTGTGTGGGCATCCATTCTCCTAGTAGGTAAACCCTTTTAATTAAAAAGAAAATCATTGCTTGCCTTTCTTTCAAGTTGACCACATAAAGTATTGACACAGGCATCATGCAGAAATAATAAACCTTATTTATTAGTTAATACTTTGGCCAAAGTATACAACCCCCAGCAAGTGTCTTTTTCTTCTTGGGAGTCTCTACACTACAGCTGGCATACACATTAGATAACTGTTGGCCAAAAGATTGTTCAGCAGACAGTTATTTTTCTTAATTGCTCCAAGCCGAGCATGAATATGTCCAAAACAGGGAAAGGGCAGAAAACCGCTACCTGAGAACAAAGGGATTCAACTTCCTGATCTTTTTCTCCCCCAACTTCTACCAGGGGAGAGTAGGCTGGTTCTACCAAAATCATCATGTTCATCCGACCTTTATCTAATGTGTATGGCCAGCTTGACCTTACAAACAAATCACAGAAAGTAAAATAAACTGACTTAATATCATAGGATGGGTTAAAATAGTAATATAGTTTGTATATTGTAATATTGATCCAGAGCAAAGCAAAAAACATGAGGTAGAAGCCAATTTTCTCACCTTTAGTTTTACACCTGTGGTAAAGGTATCTGGCAATCTGTTTCGGCTGAGGAACTGCTTGCCGAAGTTCACCAGATCCAGCCTAGCCGGATACGGCCATTCACCGCCAGACTCCATTGACCATAATGGGATCTGGCGGGGATTGTCCGGTTTCTGGCATGAGCACCAGGTTCCTCTGCCGCAACAACCTGCCGGATACCTTTACCACAGGTGTGAAAGTAGCCTTTGGTAAAACTTCAAATATGGAATCAGAATAAGTCCCTAGATCAATGAGCCTTCTCCAGACCTATCGCTAGTTATCTATTAACTATGACTTGTAATATTATTACACTCAACAAAGGCGTCCAGGCCCCTTTTGAACTCTTTTACTAAATTTACCATAATGACTTCCCCTGGCAGAGCTTTCCATAATATCAATACTCTTACAGTAAAGAATTCCATTCTACATTGGTATAGAAACCGTCTTTCCTCTAGGCAGGTGATGCCAAAATGTTATAACTATACTTCATAGGATAGAATTAGTATTTACCTATGATGCATTTATACATCTTTTTTTTTTTTTTGTTTATAAATTTTTATTTCATTTTTCCAACCATTTACAATTTTTCAGTAAATAGCATTTTTACATCCATATCAATTTTTATTCATATTATATTTATATGTATTACCCCCCTCCCCCACCCTTTGCACGCCGCTTGCTCCTTCCAAAAGGGAAGGAGAGAGAAAAAAATATATATTAAAAAAATAAATAGTCTCTCCTCTCCTCTTCAATCCAATCCCCATCCCCCCACCTCTCCACCTCCCCCCCAGCCCCCGGTCTCCGCTCTTCCTCCCCAAGACCACTCAGTTTTTATTTAACCATTTCTGCCATAACGTAGCGAATCTGCTATTTTTTTTCCTACCAAATTAAATTCCTCCCTGGCAAGCGAAACTCCAACCGAGCCCTCCCATTCCTTGACCATGGGAGCAACACTCCCCCCAGAATCCAACAATGCATTTCCTGGCCTGAAATAGCAGTTTAGAAGCTAACTCTCGATGTTGAGGGACATCCATTCCATCCATCACTCCCAAGATACATTCTTCAAATTGCCTTGGCACTTTAAACTGATGGTATTCCTCTATTTTTTCATAAACCTTTCCCCAGTACTCTTGGATTTTTACGCATGTCCATAATACATGTATATCATCCACTCCTACCTCACCACATTTTGGACACTTAAACTCTTTGGACTTGTAGCACTTCATTAACATATTGGGAGAATAATATTGGCGATACAGTATATTAAATTGAATAATTCTATGAGAAAAATTCCTTGAAACCTTATTTTTGGCCTGTATGGCCAATTCCCAGAAATCTTCCCGTTGAGAATATAGGTCGCTTCGCCATTTATACCTTTAACTATCAATTGCTCTTCCCTTGGTCTTTTGGTGTAACAAGCATTGATATATTCTTGAAACCAGTTTCTTCCCTGGTGTTAATTTGATAATGTTGACTAAGGGCTGCGGTAGGGCAGTTATTTTTGCACCTTTTCCTAGCGTCTTATTCAGTGCTTGTTTTAATTGAAAATAAAAAAAATCAAATCTATATTTTTTTAGTTGACAGTTATCTTTAAGTTTTTCATAGGGAATTATATCCCCTTCTGCCCATATCTGGCCTATTTTATATATTCCATGTTTCCACCAGATTTTTTGTTCAATCGATTTTAATTCTGTGAGATAAATATTATCCCACAGTATAGTGTCAGCATGAAAACCACTCTGAGGCCACAGGTCTCTTGCCACCTTCCAAATTTTAGCCATCAGCACAATTAAAGGGTGTCTTATTACGTTCCTGTTGCATTAAAGTGCCTGCTTCCAGTATTTGAAAAATATTAAATTTTTCCAATCTTTTATTAATCCCTGCTATTATATTCTTGTATCTTTGCGTGTTACTCCATGTTATCATATTTTTTATATAACCAGAAACAAAATAGAGTTCCAAGTCTGGTACTGATAATCCACCCTCCTTCTCCTGAATGCACAATATTTGTGCCTTTATCCTCGGTTTTTTCCCACGCCATATTAAGTCCGTTAATAAACTAGTTATTATTTTAAAAAATCTTTTGGGGATCATCGCCAGTGTGTTCCACAAAATATAGTTCAAAGCAGGTAATAAACACATTTTCACCAGAGAGATACGACCAGCCATCGAAACATTCAATCTTTTCCAAACCTCTATTTTCTTCCTCATTTCTTGTATTTTTGGGACCACATTCAGCTGTACATAGTCCCTGGGATTTGGGGTGATCTGGATACCCAGATATTTAACAGGTTCATTAATCTTCTTAATTTCCAGCATCCCCGGTATAAAATTGTTCAGAGGCTCAATCGGGACACAAGCTGATTTAGACCAGTTTATTCTAAGACCGGAATACTTGCCAAACTGATCAAATACTTGAAAAATCCTAGAAAGTGACCCATGTGAACCCACAAACAGCATAATGTTGTCTGCACACAGGGCAATTTTCTCCTCATAAGTACCATACCTAAACCCCACAATATCTTTGTCTTGCCTAATCATATTGGCCAGCGGCTCCATAGCTATAGCAAATAGTAGAGGAGAAAGGGTGCATCCCTGTCTAACCCCCCTACCAATATGTATGTTATCTGAATATTCTCCATTTACTATCACCCTTGCGGAAATTTCGGTATATAATAACTTTATCCAAGAAACAAAGCTATCTCCAAATCCCATTCTCCGCAATGTACCCATCAAAAAGGGCCCTTCTATGGTATGGAAAGTCTTTGAGGCATCTATGGTTGCAATCATCCGTTCTCCACTGTTTGTGGGTTCATACTGGGTGTTTACAAAATATCTCATAATGTTATCAGTTGTAGTTTTCCCTGACATGAACCCCGATTGATCCTGATGAACAAGGACCGAAACTATACTCCTAAGTCTAGTTGCCAAAATCCTAGCCAGTATTTTATCAGTATTAATTAAGGAAATTGGGCGGTATGAGTCCGGAAGAGCTGCATCCTTCCCAGGTTTTAAAATAAGTGTAATTAATGCTTCTCGCAGGGTATCTACTAATTTCCCTATCTGCTTCGAGGTCTCCCACATCATAAGCATTTTCGGTATTAATATTTCTTTGTATTGGGCATAAACCTCAAACGGAATACCATCTATTCCTGGGGCCTTGTTCTTTGTTATCCTAGATAATGTATCATTCACTTATGAAGGAGTTAAAGGAGCTTCTAGGGACTTGCATTGATCTATTGTTAGCCTAGAAATATAAATTTCATCCAAAAAATGCTGTATCTGTATCTGTTCCGAGCTTTTTTGTATTTTGCTACTATAAATGTCTGCAAAATATTCTATAAGTAATTCTATTTTAGCCATTTGTTCAGTAATTTTATATCCCGATTCATCAACTAGGCAATGGATGTAATTATTTTTGTTTGTTTGAGCTGCTACCAAGGCCGCTAACTTTTTTCCCGGTATATGTGCATAAATATAGTTGTCCCTTACATAGTTTTCTTTTTGATGTTCTGCCAGCAAGAATAGTTTGTCTTTTAAATTAGAGGCTTTCTCTGTCCACGCGGTATAATTTTGCTCTGTAGGGTTCGCAACGTACTTTTTTTCATTTTCTTCTGTCTCTTTTTCCAAATTATTTATTTTCTCTCTTGTTCCTTTCTTATACATTACTTTATATTTTGTATTAATCCCTCTAATAAAGGCCTTTGCGGCCTCCCATACCATATTAACTGACGCTGAACCTTTATTTATATCAAAGAACTCTATTATCTCCTTCAAGATCTTACTGTGTGTACCCATCATATTTATCCATCCTATATTTATATTCATCCCTCTTTTTTTTTTATTGTTTTTATATTTATATTAATTGGGTTGTGATCCGAAATCCCACGTTGTCCATATTTAACCCCATCAATATCTAGTGATCCTTTATTATTTGTGAAAGCTAACTCAATATTTTCTTAATTTTGGATGCATAACCCTCCAAATATCAATCCATCCCATCTCCTCTGTAATATTTTTAAATTTTGATCCCATACAAAGAACTGGCGTGTTGCTTATTTTACATCTATCTAATCTTACATCCATTACATTGTTAAAATCCCCCACCACTAAAAGTGATTTATCCCCCACCTTGAGTGCAATGTCGTGTATTTTTATAGGACGTCAATTTTAAAGGGTGGTGGTATGTACACACTTACTATCATCCAAGCTCTTCCTTCCAGTATACAATCGAGCAAGACATAGCAGACCTCCCTATCTACAACTACTTTCACTATTTTTATATCTATATTCCGGTGTATTCCTCACCCCTCTCGCATATGAGGAATATACTGAGTGGGAGGAGTGCTGCATCCACGGCCTGGAGACCCCAGCCAGCGTCTCGACCGTCAGGTGAGTTTCTTGCAGACAGACTATAGCAGGGAGAGACCTATGTATTGCATCAAAGACCGCAACTCTCTTTATACCCCTACTCAAGCCCCTAATATTCCACGAGATAATTCTCATGTATTTTTTTTTATCTAGTCGCTATCTGGATAGTTCGGGTCCCAAAGGGCGGGAGGGAGAGAGGAGCACAGAGTGAGAAAGAGGAGAAGAGGAGAGAAGGAGGAAAAATAAAAAAATCCCACACAAACGTCACGCCTAACCCCCCCTTCCATCCCTTCTGAATGAGCCAGGATAGCCTCAGCCCTGGTTCTCTAACATAGCATTTCCCCCCTCAGCCCGCCCCCAGCCCATACCGCTCAGCTCTTTATCTTTTCTTTAGTCCATTCTCTAACCGCTTCTGCTGTGTCAAAAAAACAAGTTTTATTTTCCCATTCAATCCTCAGCTTAGACGGGAACATCATCGAGTACTTCACATTATTTAAACGCAGCATTTTTTTCACATCTGTAAATCGACCTCTTTCATTTACCGTTTCCTGTGCATAGTCATAGAATAACATTACTACTGTGCCTGAGTATTCTAACCTCCCTCTCTTCCTTGACCTACGTAATATCTCCTCCTTATCCCTAACTGACAATAAGCTAAAGCTAATGATAATTACTCTCGGTCTAGTGCCTGAGGGAGGTATCTTTGCTGACAATCTATATGCCTGCTCCACAAAGTTTTTATAGTCAGAGATATCCTGACCCAGTTGCTCCCTCAACCACGTTTGCATAAAGGCGCAGGGGTCTTGCCCCTCTGCACCCTCTGAAATTCCCATACATCTCAGGTTAACCCTCCTAGACCTATTTTCTAGATGTACTAATTTGGTTTTCAGTTCCCTGTTTTCTTCCTTTAAACATTATTTTTCTTTAACCATTACATGTAGTAGGTCCTCCACTTCCGATGTTCTTTTCTCTTCCTCTATTAACCTGTCTTTGTATTTTTGAAAATCAACTCTAAGGAGCCCCACCGATTCCCTAATGTTACCAGTCTGGAGAGAGAGGTCCTGTATCGCCATATTAAATTTTTTTATTTCTTGAAATATATCCTGCAGGCTAGGAGCCTGCTCCTCTTTTTTTGAGGCATTTGCCTCTATCTCCTTTAGTTGTTTATTGCCTCTCTCCCCAGACTGGAAACCCTCCCCTTGCAGCACCAGGCCAGGGTCCACCTCCAAAAAAGATTCACCCTCTTGACCTGGAGTCGGCATCCTCTCTTTTCCTTTCTCTAGGGCTAGTCTGGCCGCACATATTGGTCAGGAGCAGTTGTTTGGATCTCTCAACTTTTTTTTGGTTTGGGGAGACTGAAGTATTAAGCTCCAGTTGCCCCTTAGCCCTCTTCCCTATTCCCTGTCTCGCTATCCTTTAACCAGGTCGCTGACCGCCCCCCCCCTCTACTTTGCCTCCCCCCCAGCAACCAAATTGTATTGTTATAGAGCATTCAGAGGGAAGTGTTTAACATACAGCCCCCAAAAGATAACCAAACATTAAACATCCATAAGAACATAAGCTTCCAGTTGCTTTTCCATGTGACCACTATCAATCAGCGGTCCATCATTGCCTTTAACTCAGTCCATATCCGACCACAGTTATCAGGTCTTCCCCATGTAGCTTGTGGTTCCGTTAGCCCCTTTAACAGACTGGTTCAGCTTTAATTAAAGTTTGGTCATCCAAGTCCATTAGGGATCTAAGATCTTAGTAAGGGTTAACAACCGTTCCCTTTTGTAACACCAGCCAGATAACATTTGCCAATTTCAACAAACAAGGACATTTAGACCGTGTATTCTCTGTCCCACCAGTTTGTATGCTGCCCCTGCCCACCTACCCACCCCACAACCACAACATTTCTTCCACTTTAGTCTTTCTCGGCCCAGTCGCCTCTGTCAGCAGCGCTCCTCCACTCTAAATGCAGGGTGCCGGTCACAGGGGCAGGGGGGACCACCCAGATCCCTCGTATGTAATTCAGGACCTGGTATCGTGGCTTCCTCAACCCCCCCCCCAGCCCACACCTTCACTCGATATTATATCCACTAATTAGTTAAGACCGCTCCAGCAAATAGTGTCTCACCAATTCCAAGGAGCAGGGGGGAGTTCTCACGCCGTCGAACCAAACCTCCGCTCATCACCCATCTCTTGAAACTTTCCACATACTCATTCCGGGTGCGGGGAGTAGCGGCGGCCAGTAGGTGGCACGGCAGAAACAGGCAGCAGGGCAACAACAGGCAAGAGGCGGCACTCAGTCACAAACGAGAAGGAAGGACAGGCAACAGCCCAGGTAAATCAGACGCGACGTTGGCTAGTTCACCTCCGGAATATAACCATTAATTCGGCCCCCCGATCGATAGCTAAGTCATCCTCCAGACAGCAAATGGGGCGGCCGCAAGGCGGTGATTAGAGCGGTAGTTCAAACAGCTTCAGAACTTGGGCCCCGCCGGCTTCATCTCGGGCTGGGAGCTCAAGCAGCCAGAGGGGGAGTGTGGACGTTACCTGCGTGCGTTCGCACGCATGCTCCTCCCCTCATTTATACATCTTAGGTTACCCTTCAATTGTCTGTTTTCTAAACTAAGTAAACCCAGTTCTGATAATCTTTCTGGGTACTGTACTCCACCTATTCCATTTACTACTTTAACTGCCTTTAAATCTCTTCAAGCTGTACTAAATCTTTTTTGTAAACTGGTGCCCAGAACTGCACACAGTATTCAATATGTGATCTGAATGGTGAGTTTTCTTAACTAGGCAGAACTATGGTTGTGTCCTGTGCATCTATGTTCCTATTTGACGCACCTATCACCAATCATGGAGGACAGTAATTGGCTGCAGCAGTCATGTGCGGTACACCTGCACATCACCGCTGCACTCTGCAAACAGACAGTAGCAAAAGGACCGGAGGTGCAGAGAATGTTGCAAGGAAAGAGGTGAGTGTATGTTTTTAATTTTTACATTTAGGGGCATTACTGCAATATTTTTTTTATTAGTTTAGACAAACCAAGAGCAATCAAGCAGGACATTAGTGTATCAGTGTGACACTACAATCGCTCTGCATACATGTCAGTGGAACACAAAAGAAGGGACTTTATTTTCAGATTGCTCCTGTTTGTAAAGGTGCATTTACTCTTTAAAGATTTTTTTGGTCATCTTATTTTTACATTTCCTATGTCATTATCTATATTTTAAAAAAAATCTTAAAATCCTGCAGTTTTCACCCTGCCACTAAGCCACCTCATTACCATCACAGGCAGGATATCAGATAAAATATACTGTACAGGGTGGGCCATTTATATGGATACACCTTAATAAAATGGGAATGGTTGGTGATATTAACTTCCTGTTTGTGGCACATTAGTATATGTGAGGGGGGAAACTTTTCAAGATGGGTGGTGACCATTTTGAAGTCGGCCATTTTGAATCCAACTTTTGTTTTTTCAATAGGAAGAGGGTCATGTGACACATCAAACTTATTGGGAATTTCACAAGAAAAGCAATGGTGTGCTTCCAGTATCCGTAGTTTCAGGTGCTGCACATCTCGTATCTTCACAGCATAGACAATTGCCTTCAGATGACCCCAAAGATAAAAGTCTAAGGGGGTCACTGGATATGCGAAATTGCTACATGATGATGTGTTTCCCTCTTTATGCACTGAAGCTGGCACGTTCCCTGAGTTTTTCCAGCAAGATGGAATAGACTTTTATCTTTGGGGTCATCTGAAGGCAATTGTCTATGGTGTGAACATACAAGATGTGCAGCACCTGAAACTACGGATACTGGAAGCCTGTGCTAGCATTTCTCCTGCGGTGTTGCTATCAGTGTGTGAAGAGTGGGAGAAGAGGGTTGCATTGACAATCCAACACAATGGGCAGCACATTGAACACATTTTATAATTTGCACAAATTAGTTTTTTGCTGTAACCAGAAATCTCGAGTCTGCTGACATATTTGCAAGCAGTGGTGGCCAGTTTGCAGTGTTCGCCGATGAACACATTCGATCTGCCATCTTTATTCCCAAGCCCGGCGATGTGATGTTCTCAGAACTGCCTGCTCCCGGTGACCGCATGGGTTTCAGAGCGGCTCGCGGCGCAGGCACAGGTAAGGACTTGGCTCTGCATCGCCGGACTTGGGAATAAAGATGGCAGATCGCATGTGTTCGTCGGCGAACACTGCGAACTGGCCATCACTGTTTGCAAGTCAATTGCAATAAATGTGAAGGTCACTGCTGCCTTGTATCTTGCTTTCAAATTGTTCCTGCTGTAAAATTTTGGTTAGAATTTGTCACTTATATAGTTTTAGAAATTACACTTTAAAGGGGTTGTCTCCTGAAAAAAGTACAGAGGGGGTCGTCCTGCTCAGGTATCCCTCTACTAGGGACCCAGTCTGCAAACAGTAGATCTCACTTAAATCTATATTTTGTATGCAGTGGCTGTTGCAGGTTATGTGTATTTCCCCAGGCATTACAGCTGATCATCAGGGGCTTTTGTGGAGATCAGCTGATTGTCTGACTGACTGAGAGGATGAACATAACTCCTTTAAAGCTAGAAAATATGGTGAACCTGACACCTAAAAGGACCTAAAAGGACATACATGTTTTACCAGAGAACATCATCCTCACAGCCATGTACTGAAGTTGTAGTAATCCCCCCCCCCCCACCCAAATAAATTAGTAATTGAAGTTTATTTTTATTCACTTAGGGCTGACATATTCCACAGCACTTTACAGACATTATCATCACTCACTGTCTCCAATGGAGCTCACAATCTAAGTTCCCTATTAGTATGTATTTGGGAGCATGGGTAGACTGGGAAATTTTCTGGTGGGCTGAATTCCAGGGAGCTGCTTGAGGCCTCCTTATGGCCACCAGCCCTGTACATAATGATCTGTTGCTAAAATTAATGCTAGGAGCATCAGGTACTTAGGCACCTGGCCAAAGACCACAGGAGGCCTCCTGAACTCAATTGTATCACTGTCCTCAGGACGATGATACAGCCGAATACTGTGGTGCAGGCACCAGAATTTTGTGCTGCACTGTGGTATTTGCTTCTGCTGAGGCAGTATTTTGTGCTGCATTGTGGTATTTGCTTCTGCTGAGGCAGTATTTTCTGCTGCGCTGTGGTATTTGTGTAGTGGCCCCACGGACTAAGCGTGGGCACTACACGAGGGTCAATTGGGGTGTGCGTGACTTCTCTTCACAAGGGACAGGAGTGTCATTTCCAACTGTGCATATGTTATGTGAATTGTAAAGTATTGTTGTTTTTATATGTAATGTTTTTCCCTGTATTATGTAGTATCAGGCCTAGTCTCTGTAGTTAGTCATCCTAGACGCTAGAGGGAGCTAGAGTTGCCTTAGTATAAGTATTCAGGTCCAGACAGGGAAAGGGAGTCAGCTCGGGGTTCGAGTTCAAGGTCAGGAGTCTGCAGAGACCAGTTAGAAGGCACCAGTCAGAGCCTCCCCCCTGACATGCAGCTGGACAGCCCAGGCTGTTAGCTGTAACCAGGGGGCTAGTAGAGGGATCCTAGCCTACCTGTGGATAAAGAGAGCCTAGGTTAGCTCTGAAGACACCCCAGTAGCAGGATAATGCCTCCTGGGGAAAACCAGCAGTTATCCTCCCTTCCATTCCAGTCAACACCAGGTCAGATAAGTACCATGATGGACAGAGTTATATAGAATGCAGCAAGTGCGATCTTGGAGAAGGAACGATATACAAAGGATAAAAGCCAGCATCTAGGCATCCGGGCCTTGGAATCCAGCCAGCTAGAATAGCTGAAGGGGATAGAGCAGTGTTGCACTGTAAAGCAATAATCATTGTGTTCCTCCAAGTATCTTGCCTGTTTATTTCCTGCCACCATCTGAAGTCTACCTGTGTGCAAAGTATTGTCTGAGGAACTGCATTACAACCATTTATCAACTGAACTGTATGTATAAAGTTTACACCGTGAATTTCAAGTAAAAAGACATTTGGTTTATCTACTGATTCCTCCATTATTCCATCTGACACTACACGGTGTGCCACCGTTTAATTGGCACTGGCGTCACGAACCTTAAAGGGACCTTGCCCCCCAGGCACATAAAGCACCTGCAACATCCAGGGCACCTCATCCACCACCAGGCCTGGTCCCTAAATACAGAGTGTGCCCCAGAGGACTCTTGTGCCAGCCTCTCCTTCACTGCTGTATGCCTGCCCAGGGTTTCCATACATAACTGTGAGTGACCCTCGCTTGCCATTGACCGTGACCTCACATTCGCATTACCCTGCAGGTCTGGCGTACCGCATTTGCTTCTGCTGAGGCAGTATTTTCTGCTGCGCTGTGGTATTTGCTTCTGCTGAGGCAGTATTTTCTGCTGCGCTGTGGTATTTGCTTCTGCCGAGGCAGTATTTTCTGCTGCGCTGTGGTATTTGCTTCTACTGAGGCAGTATTTTCTGCTGCGCTGTGGTATTTGCTTCTGCTGAGGCAGTATTTTGCGCTGCGCTGTGGTATTTGCTTCTGCTGAGGCAGTATTTTCTGCTGCACTGTGGTATTTGCTTCTGCTGAGGCAGTATTTTCTGCTGCGCTGTGGTATTTGCTTCTGCTGAGGCAGTATTTTCTGCTGCGCTGTGGTATTTGCTTCTGCTGAGGCAGTATTTTCTGCTGCGCTGTGGTATTTGCTTCTGCTGAGGCAGTATTTTGCGCTGCACTGTGGTATTTGCTTCTGCTGAGGCAGTATTTTCTGCTGCACTGTGGTATTTGCTTCTGCTGAGGCAGTATTTTGCGCTGCGCTGTGGTATTTGCTTCTGCTGAGGCAGTATTTTGCGCTGCGCTCTGGTATTTGCTTCTGCTGAGGCAGTATTTTGCGCTGCGCTGTGGTATTTGCTTCTGCTGAGGCAGTATTTTCTGCTGCACTGTGGTATTTGCTTCTGTTGAGGCAGTATTTTCTGCTGCACTGTGGTATTTGCTTCTGCTGAGGCAGTATTTTGCGCTGCGCTGTAGTCTTTTGCTCTGCTGGGGCAGTATTTTGCGCTGCGCTGTAGTCTTTTGCTCTGCTGGGGCAGTATTTTGCGCTGCGCTGTAGTCTTTTGCTCTGCTGAGGCAGTATTTTGCGCTGCGCTGTAGTCTTTTGCTCTGCTGGGAGGTAGTTTATGCTGAACTACAATATTTCAGGCCCCACCTACTTCTATTGTCCTTGCCCAATTGTGTTACCCCACCTTCTGACAATTTGGACCCGACTACAACATGGAGCCACTTTTAGGAGGAAACCTATGGAAACACAAGAAGAACATACAAACTCCATGCAGATGTTGACCATGGTCAGATTCAAGCCTAGGAGCCAGCGCTGCAAGACACCAGTGCTAACCACGGAGCCATTGTGTGCCCGTTGTGATATGACTGCAATTTTACCAAGCAATTCTGGCAAATTCTTGCACCCATGGAGCCCTAGCTGAAAGGTGCTATTACACGGGCCAACACCAGGCAATATACAAGTGACTGTTGACGATAAACAAGTTTATCCATGTTTAGTTAAAGGGGTATTCTGGTTTTGCATATTTCGGCATCAATTGACAGGAAAGAATCCATTATCACTTACTAATAGTGATTGGTTATCTCTAATGTCCCGCTTTCCTGCACTCCATCATGGTCAAGTGACATTTTTTATTGTGTTAGTTCCCTATCTTGATGATTTCACGTCTACATCTGAGGCATGGCTAGGGTCTGCTCTGTAGAGACATCATCAGGTACCTTGCCTCTGAGGGTGGTGTGCTGCTGATTCGCCTGTAACCGGAAATCGACTAATGCTGTGTGAAAGGGTAATAATGATCGTTCATCCACCATTTACTCGTGCCGCTGAGAAATAATGATTTTAGGTGCCCCATGAAAAAAGTGATCACCCAACAAACAAATGCCAGTCCCCTGCCCCTTAATCATACCCAGTGTCACCCTTATCCAGTCCCCTGCCCCCTTAATCATACCCAGTGTCTGTCACCCTTAATTTAAGGGGGTCAGGGTCTAATTTAGGGGGGCAGGGGACTGGGTAAGGATGACACTGGGTATGATTAAGAAGGGCAGGGGACTGGGTAAAGGTGACAGGGTATGATTAAGGGGGCAGGGGACTGGCTCTGGGTGACACTGGATAGGATTAAGGGGGGCAGGGGACTGGGCAAAGGTGACAGGGTATGATTAAGGGGGGCAGGGGACTGGTTCTGGGTGACACTGGGTATGATTAAGGGGGGCAGGGGACTGGGCAAAGGTGACAGGGTATGATTAAGGGGGGCAGGAGACTGGCTATGGGTGACACTGGGTCTGATTGTACTTTTTTGGCACTTGCACATAAATTATCTGTTTGTTACAAAGATTGTTTTCCTCTTTGTGTATGTTTAGATGAACGGGGGGGGGCACCACAAGATTAGGCTACTTTCACACTAGCGTTCTGCTGTCCGCTCGTGAGCTCCGTTTGAAGGGGCTCACGAGCGGAGCAGAACGCTTCCGTCCAGCCCTGATGCAGTCTGAATGGATGCGGATCCGCTCAGACTGCATCAGTCTGGCGGCGTTCAGCCTCCGCTCCGCTCGCCTCCGCACGGCCAGGCGGACAGCTGAACGCTGCTTGCAGCGTTCGGGTGTCCGCCTGGCCGTGCGGAGGCGAGCGGATCCGTCCACACTTACAATGTAAGTCAATGGGGACGGATCCGCTTGAAGATGACACAATGTGGCTCAATCTTCAAGCGGATCCGTTCCCCATTGACTTTCAATGTAAAGTCTGAACGGATCCGCTCAGGCTACTTTCACACTTAGAAAATTTTCTAAGTTTTAATGCAGACGGATCCGTTCTGAACGGATGCGAACGTCTGCATTATCGGAGCGGATCCGTCTGATGAAACATCAGACGGATCCGCTCCGAACGCTAGTGTGAAAGTAGCATTAGCTCGCACAGGGCGCCTGGACACCTAAGGCCAGCCCTGAATAGGCTTCTCCTAGGACTCTGGACTTATCTCACAGATGGATTCTCAGGGGATGCTTTCTTCCTGGAACTCTGGAGTTTGACTGTAGTTTCTGCTCTCTTCATCCTGCAGAGCTGAAGGTGCTCAGACTGGGTATATGGCCACGTCTCTTGCGCCCCTACTTTCTTCCACGTCTCTTGCAGACGCGCCCCTACTTTCTTCCCTAAGAAAGGAGTACCACTCAAAACCCTCCTTCCCCAACAGGGGGTAAGCTATATCTGGTTCTAACTGTTTTTCCCTCCCTTGCTGCAGGAAGAGGGACTAGCCCACCTCTCTTCAGAAGGAAGGGGGGGGGGGGGGCAGAATAGAACAGTAATGTTCCCCTCTGAAGTGCCATAACATTTAGACTATCTGTGTCAATGATGCTGCCACCCGCTGGTAACCAGGATAATTACATAAAGCATTACATTTAACATAGTTTTATATGTACATTTCTGGAGGACATAATGTAACATATATCAAATGACAGTATAAAGGCTCTTAGGAGATATTAGCGGGGTAGAGGTGTGTAGTAACACTTACATTTTACATGCAGCACCTAAAATCCTTGTTTGTTGGCGGCACATCAGCCTGTGTAAACAAAACAGGTGCTGTCCATTTATGCAATGGCAATAGCGTAAGAGCTATTGAAATATCAATTGTTTGTCCACTTTACACTTTGTATTTCCCGGCATAGGCCTCCATCACCTGGCTGAGATCGCGGAAGGCAGCCTGTACTAGTAATTGGCCTAAGCCTGTGCAAGCCTTACAGCCCGATTACTAGTATATTCCAATGCAGACCTGAAGGCGGCAGCACTGCATTGGAATATAGTGAATTTAGTATTCTGCATTGCATATATATGAAATACAGAATACAAGATGCAATCCAATTATGGCATGTTATAGTCACCTAAAGTGACTTAAAAAACATTACTTTTTTAAAATAAAAAAGATAAAAAATTCTAATCACTAACCTTAACTTGGAATAAAAAAACAAGAAAAACCTAAACATCATGGGCATCGCCACTTCCAAAAATGCCCATACTATTATAATATAAAATATTTATCCTAGGGGTGCACCGAAATTTCGGCAGCCGAAAATATCGGCCGAAAATGCACCTAATCCACTTCGGCCGATATTGTTACATATCGGCCGAAAATATGGGGTGTGGGATTTGTCACCCACCATCTGCGGGCGGGCGCCAGGCGGGCGGTTTACTTTGTCACTGCATCTTTATTTTACCTTACAATCGTGAGGCTCCAGTAACTAACAACTCTGCAGGCAGAGCGGAGGCCGGCGTAACGTCACTTACTCACGTGACGCGCCTGCTCCGCCTCCTTCATTCATAAAGTGGGCGGAGCAGGTGCGTCACGTGAGTAAGTGACGTTACGCCGCCCTCCGCTCTGCCTGCAGAGTTGTTAGTTACTGGAGCCTCACGATTGTAAGGTAAAATAAAGATGCTGTGAGCAGCAGGGCCGGGGCTGTTATGGGTAGGGGGGATCGGTCTATGGAACTGCTATGGGGAGGGGGGATCTGTGCACTGCTATGGGGAGGGGGGGATCTGTGCACTGCTATGGGGAGGGGGGATCTGTGCACTGCTATGGGGAGGGGGGATCTGTGCACTGTTATGGGGAAAGGGATCTGTGCACTGTTATGGGGAAAGGGATCTGTGCACTGTTATGCCCATAACAGTGCACAGATCCCCCTCTCCATAACAGCGCCACCCACAGATCCCCCTCTCCATAACAGCGCCACCCACAGATCCCCCTCTCCATAACAGCGCCACCCACAGATCCCCCTCTCCATAACAGCGCCACCCACAGATCCCCCTCTCCATAACAGCGCCACCCACAGATCCCCCTCTCCATAACAGCGCCACCCACAGATCCCCCTCTCCATAACAGCGCCACCCACAGATCCCCCTCTCCATAACAGCGCCACCCACAGATCCCCCTCTCCATAACAGCGCCACCCACAGATCCCCCTCTCCATAACAGCGCCACCCACAGATCCCCCTCTCCATAACGGCGCCACCCACAGATCCCCCTCTCCATAACGGCGCCACCCACAGATCCCCCTCTCCATAACGGCGCCACCCACAGATCCCCCTCTCCATAACGGCGCCACCCACAGATCCCCCTCTCCATAACAGCGCCACCCACAGATCCCCCTCTCCATAACGGCGCCACCCACAGATCCCCCTCTCCATAACAGCGCCACCCACAGATCCCCCTCTCCATAACAGAGCCACCCACAGATCCCCCTCTCCATAACAGCGCCACCCACAGATCCCCCTCTCCATAACAGCGCCACCCACAGATGAATTTCATTCATGAAAAAGAATTATTAATAAAATCATTAAAAAAAAAGTATTTTAAAAGTATTTGGGCAAAAAGGCAGTTTCGGTTTCGGTTTCGGTTTTCGGTCAAGGGCATCCTGAATTTTCGGTTTCGGTTTCGGACCAGAATTTTCATTTCGGTGCACCCCTAATTTATCCCATGCAGCGAAAGGCGTCATGGGAAAAAAAATCTAAATGGCCGATTTGCCATTTTTTGTCACTTCACCTCCAAGAAAAACTTAAATAAAAAGTGATTAAAAAGTCATACACACTCCAAAATGGTATCAATAAAAACGACAGATCATCCCACAAAAGTTAGCCCTCAGACAGCTCTGTAAAGATAACTATAAAAAGGTTATGGGGGTCAGAATATGGCGATGAAAAAAAATATTTTTCCAAAGTTTTTATTTTTTTTCAGTATTAAAACTACCTGGACCTGAACTTCAGAAGGTAACAGATCATTTTTACAGCATAGAGAATGAATTAAAAACAAAACCCATAAAACTGTGTCGGAATTGGATTTTTTTTCCAATTCCACTCTATTTGGATTTTTTTCCAGCTTCCCACTACATTGTATGCGATAGTTAATGGTGCCATTAAAAAGTAAAACTTGTCCTGCGACTATGTAAAGCTTGTGCCCGTGCTGTGGACTGCAAATTGCGGTCCACAATACATGGGCATCGACCGTGGCCCAGCCACATGGGGATTGTGGACCCATTCACTTGAATGGGTCCGCGATCCCTCCGTTCCGCAAAAAGATAGAGCATGTTCTATCTTTTTGCTGTGCGAAGGCACGGAACCCCAGGAAGCACTACGCAGTGCTTCCGTAGTGTTCCGTTCCGCATCTCCGGATTTGCGGACCCATTGAAGTGGAATTCACACGGAACGGTGCCCGTGTATTGCGGATCCGCAAATGCGGTCCGCAATATGGCAACGGGCAGCACACGTTCGTGTGAACGAGCCCTTAATCTGTGTGCATTCTGTTTCCATATTTCCGTTCCGCAACATTTTGAGTCATGTCCTATTATTGTCCGCAAATCACGTTCTGTGGCTCCATTCAAGTCAATGGGTCCGCAAAAAAAACAGAACATAAACAGAAAGCATACTGAAGCCATACGGAACATTTTTGCGGAATCACGAAACGGAACGGAAACACAACGGAACGCAAAAACCGAACAACAGATCCGTGAAAAACGGACCGCAAAACACATATGGTCGTGTGAACAAGTCCATAGTCTGTAAAATTCTTGTAGACAAAGCATTACAAATGCATTTGATATCTGTGTAATATGAATATTAACTACATATTCCCACTGCTTATGTACAATATTATTAATGCCACTGCAATAAGAATACTGCATTGTACCTACCTCTTTCTACCAGTGCTAACCTAATCACAACCTTATGCAAAATCACAACTTGTAATGTAATACTGCCCCCTTGTGGTTGTACGTGTAAATGCACCATCTGTAGGTTTATTATAGGACTGCAATTCATAGTTATGTAATACAAGAAACACAGCGCAAGAAACAGATCAAGACATATTGCAACTGTACAGCTTTTATTATCATGTCTGCTACTTTATAAAATTGTCATAACAATACCAGATGAATAATATATATTTTTTCCTTTTTATAACTACAATCTGCTTGGATATTTTAACTTCCAAAGGCTGCTCTTTTTAAGTGCGCAAGATAAAAGTAAATCATTAGTATTTCGGATAAAAGTACATCATCATGATCTCAGGTACAAGTGTCAGCCCAGCATTTTTATGCACTTGTTGCTTACTGTATAACTTTCAAACGAGATTAAAAGTCCACTATAAGTGTCGCCCATTACCCTGGATGACACTGTCCCCATTGATATTATGGCGCAGTTGGATTCACCATGTGCTCTCACTGTTAGTGTGTCTATATGTTAAATGCAGTTGAGTACAAAGGAACTTTATAATATTATCAGGTACATGTATAAAAATCTGTGCAGATTTTTGGAGAAAAATTAGTTTAAAAGTGTATACATGCAACGATTTGCAGTTTTTTTATTTTATTGTTTTAGTCTTCTACTCCATGCTTTGCCAAACCTTAACCTTTTTATTCTTTTGTTCACATAGCCGTATGAGGGCTTGTTTTTGTGGGATAAGTTGTGCTTTCTAATGGCACCATTTACTGTGGCATACAATGTAGCGGAAAAAAATCCAAATGGGGTGGAATTGGAAAAAAACCCACAGTTTTATGGGTTTTGTTTTTACGGCATTCCCCATGTAAAACTGGGTCAGTATAATTAAAGCAATACTGCATTTTTATATTTTTTTCTTGTATTTTAAAACTTAAAAAAAAACTTGGGGACATTTTTTTTTTTTTCCCATCACCATATTCTGACCCCTAAAACTTTTTTTTTATAGTTGTGTCTATAAAAAGGGCAAATTTTTTGCAGGTGGGGTGAAACCCGGCAGCTATGGTGCCCGCTCAGCTCCTGTGTGGATGCCACCTTTAAAGAGCCAACATCTGCCATAATTGTACGGTGGGTGTCAGTAAGGGGTTAAAACCACCTGCCTAAAATGTGTATGTCCATCTTGTGCAACCAAAATAGTTGTGACCCATCAAGGCATGGACTTAACAAGACCTCCAAGTTGTCCTGTAGTACAATGCACCAAGACGTTATTGCAGCAAGCCTCTGTAGGGAGCAAGTGTAGAAGAAGTGGTGGTGGCCCTAAGGAAGCGTTGTGGTAGTGTGCTGGTGTCCTACCTCAGGCCGTCGCTCCCTGGGGTGGGATGCAGTGAAAATATAGTACTGAAGAATGAGGAAGGAGTTAAATGTAACAAAGTGTCTTTTACTAAATGAAATGTGGAACTTGAAATACATACAGTAGCACTAGCTGAGGAAGTTTGGTGGCTTGTTGGATGGCTGCAGTTCTGCACTTAGGTGATGCTGGCCTAATGGTTGTTTGGTGATGGGTGACTTCGCTGTAGTTCCTCACCTTACAGCAGTCACTCCTACCAAGAGGGGAGAAACAGGACGGTTAACCCTGTTCCTGCCAACCACTGCCAACCATTACTTCCCCTGCTGGATTAAATAGCACATGGTACAAAAAATATATATACAACATTACATATAACTGCACATAAAATAGAGAAGTCAGGGGTATTACATTAGCAGCAGATGCTATAAGGTCAGTAAGGCACTCCATGGCACTCCATGGACCAGGCTTGTTTTCTTCTTTAGACCATGTTTCATAAGTTCTAGTCACTACCTATTAGGAAAGCCCCACATGACCTGCTTTTTTGGAGATGCTGTGACCCAGTTGTCTAGCCATCTCAATTTGGTCCTTGTCAAAAAGACTAAAATCTTTTACATTGGACAATTTTCCAGTTCCCAACACATCCATTTTGCCTTATAGAGTATATCTCACCCCTTGAAAGGTGTCAATGTAACAGGATAATGAATGCTAGTAACTTCAATTATGTTATGAACTACAGTATATATCATAAAACTTCCATTATATACAGTACTAGGTATATTTTGCCAAAACAATTTGGTTTCAATATTTACATAGAAACATACATGTCATATTTGCTAGAACAGTAAATTTATAGCTGACTTATCTACTTTATCTTAAAAGACAGAAATCCGACCATAAGGATTTAGGGGCCAAGTTTCCATTTGTGGATTAAGGTGGGAATTAAACAACATCCGTACTGGTAATTTCTTATGCCCATCACAGTGGCTTTACAGACTGCAGAATCAGCAATTGTTCTGCCCAGCTACTTCTTAAGTGCACTCTTTCAAACAGAATTCATGCAGCGTATGCAAAAATACCTATAACACCTCAGAAAACTAACAGTCCTATCCAGTCTTCCCAGTGATCCATAGTGTATATGCTAATAAAATAAAAAATCTGCACCTGCAAATATGGAAATATCCAATGACATGTCACCATGATGGTGGGAGAAAGCTTATATGGCTGTACCGAATATTATTGTAGCACAGCGTCAATCAGACATGAGACAAGGAGCCTATAGAAAGATTTTAAGGAGATTTTTTAGGATTGATGTTAGTGCTGCTAGGAATACATCATTACCTTTGGGTAATGGTCGTTTGGGAACATTAGGAGTAAAATGCTTTATATTAAATAGAATAGCTGGGAGTAAGAACATGGGGTTATTAAAGGAAAAAATATTCATTAAGCTGATGCTATAGGGGACTGATCTGAACACCTCTTCCCTGATATTTCCCCAAGCCTAGATGTTTTTTCTCTGGAGAGTAATTTCTGGTAAGACAATCTTCCTGCTGCAAATTGCCCCTTTCCCATGGGATTAATTGACATCTCTAATTACCGTGTTAGTGTTTTACAGTGGAAACTCTAGCCTAAAGGAATGATATCATTCCCATCTCGAAACTACTGCACTACTCTTTTTCATATTCCTTCATTTCACTTTTCTTAAAATGATGGCCGAAAATGCAAAGCTGCCTTTCAGCCATTGTGGTAGAAGCCAGAGTTTTGTGTGATGGAGCAAGTAGGCTACATATAGTAATCACTGACAATTACAAAAGTAATCAGTTGTAAGAAGCAAATAAGCCTTTCTCCAGGTCCTTACCGCAAACCAAAAAAGCTTTATGCAGAATTCCAGCTGACTTCTATGCTATGACCTCGGTTAGATGAGCAATTCCCAGTGGCCCTGGAAATCATCCACAGTCAGTTATGTTGTCTTATACATAGTTTTATTACTTTGATAAAGTGACTGTGGTGCTCAAACAGCCAAGCATGGGCAGCCTTGATTTAAATAGTCATTGTACTTTCAACACACATTGCATAAATCAATAGTACAGGCAAATATAAAAAGCTTTGCAATATAGCTTCAGAGAAAAATGCACCCCCTTCCTAAACTAACATTATCTGTTAAATCCACCTTGAGCGACAAGACGGTTGTCAGCTCACCGAAGAATCAGATTACATGCTGACCATAGAGGTCTATGGAGAGGGGAAAGAAGAGGAGGTGAAGAGTGTAGAGAGATACACACAGACATGCTCGCCATAGAAGTCTATGGAGAGTGAAGAGGGAGAGAGACACATACAGCTGTGGCCATAGAAATCTGTGCAGAGGTTGCGGAGCACTGAGCTGCTAGATGGAAAAAATTGCATTTTCCCTGATAAGATCTATTACAGAGTTTAGCATTTTTACCTGTATTATTGATTAATAAAAAGTTTGTTGAAAGATTAGTGACCATTTCATTAAAGGGAACCTGTCATGCGGATAATTGATTATAATCTAACTAGTTATATACAATCATTAACTACTAAAAAGTGCCTTAGATGTATTCACTTACTGGTGTGACAGATGGTTACCTCATAATATACACACAAAGATGCTGCATGCCGCATGCTAATGAGCTGATTTGAGTCCAGCGTGATGTCATTGAGTCCAGCGTATATTTAATTCAGAGCTATAGCCACTCCCCTGCCCACCTGCTGCTGGTTCATATGGAAACAAACTGTCATTCAGCAGCAGGTGGGCGGGGAGAGTCAGGAGCTCATGAATATTCAGGACTCATCATTATCAGCTGGAGCTTTTCAATACAAGATGTTGGCAGATTGACTGGGTCAATTAAAGAAAGTGACCCAGCATTGTGCTAAGAGAATCAGTCACTTATTTATGTCGCCCTTAGTTAGGACACCATAAAACTGGTGACAGGTTCCCTTTAAGGAAAGTAACCTTACACCAAGCTTGGTGTATGTTTATTTACGTGAATTAAAGGGAATCTGTCATCCCAATTTTGGACTATTATCTACATTAATACGTGAGTAGTCCTGTAGAAAAGGAGTCCAGATCACTATTTTTATTTCCCTACTTTCACCCCCCCATTCTCCTACTGTCACCGCCCAAAGCTGCATTGAAATACACAGCTTGGACTGCTGTGCTCTTCTGCCATAATGGAGAGGACTCCTGAGTGCATGCATGGCAGTCCTGACAATGTATTTCAGCAGCTATGAGCGCTGACAGCAGGAGAATGGGGGGCAGCAACTGCCCAGTCTATGATTATACCACCTCTTATTTGGCTTACATTGCTACAGAATTTTGCACGAAAATTCTGACACACATTCTCACATCTTACAGTGTAAGGGTCCATTCACACGTCCGTTATAACACTCCGTTTCCGTTTTTTATCGGATCCATTAATTTCAATTGCCTCTGCAAAAATGCGGACACCAATCATAGTGCGGTCCGAATCACGGAATCCAATCCGTTTTCCTATTTTCGAGTATGCGGATCCTGAAAAAAAATTAAGCTTGTACTACTTTCTCTCCGTTTTTCGGGTCCGTTGTCCATTCAAGTCAATGGATCCGCATAAATGCGGATGACATGCACAAAAACCATCCATTATGTCATCCGATTTTGCGGATCAGTTGACAGGAAAATGGATGAAAAAAAAAACGGAATAACGGAAACACGAAACTGATTCGGAAGCACTTTAGTAAAAAACTGAAGGTTGTAATGAAAAACGGATCCGCAAAAAAAAGGAACGTTTATCTGGAAAGGTAAAAATACTGACGTGTGAATGGACCCTAAATGTTATTTCCATTTAAAGACTCTTCTTAGCAAAGGTCTAACAGCGTTGTCAAAGAGAGCCTGTCTTCAGCATTTTACTGAGTGCTGAAGATGCCTGTGTGTAACAAGTCAGATAGGTAGGGAGATGGTCATTGATAGGTCACATATACCTAGTCAGGGACTGAGGTAGTTACAAGAGGCAGGTTGGAAGTTCTGTATGTTACACACAGGTGTCTTTAACACTCAGTAGAACTGAAGACTGACTCTCCTTAGCAATGTTGTTACAGCTTTGCTAAAAAGACACTTGTTTTCTAGTACAAAGAAACATCTTTTTAGTACAAAGTACAAAGAAACATCTTTCCCTACACCTTTTCCCTACACTAAAAGAAACCGAAACGACAGTTACACTTTAAGCTGCACCCATTTCCTACTTAGCCACTGCCACATTCAGAGCTGAACCCAGACAAATCTTCATTTTCACCTAGGCAGCCCCCCCCCCCCCCCGATATAAGCATCAGAGCATTTTATGCTCCGATGCTCTCCCTTGCTCTGCGCTGTATCGCGCAGGGCAAGGGCTGTTTGTTTTTATTTTTCACACTGCTAGGAGAAGGCTTGGGCGTGGTTTAGCGCTGAGGATCGACAAAAAAAGCCTTTGCTATGTGCGATTCATGCCATTGCGTAGTGCCAATGGCTACTATGCAGCTCAAGGCCTTATAAAGACCTCAGGGCCTGCCGAATATGGAGGCCTATAAGGCCCTGCCGCCAGGATGGGTCTCATATGTGAACTGTCAGTGTAAAACCACATGTATTGTACTGCGTTTTAAAAGGGATCAGACCCTCAAAAACTTAAGTCCCCTAGTGGGACAAAAAAAAGTTTTAAAAAAAGTGTTTTATAAAAAAAAAAAAGTTTCAAGCAAAACAACACCCCTTTCCCCTCATCTAGCCATTTACTATTAAAAAATAAATAAAAAATAGACACATTAGGTATAGCCATTTCTGTAACGATCAGTTTTATAAAAATATCACATGATCTAGCCTGTCAGGTGGACACCGTAAAAGATGTAAATAAAAACATCTGCATTTTTTGGTCACCTCGCCTCCCAAAACTCATAATATCAAGCGATCAAAAAGTCATATGTACTCCAAAATGTTACCAATGAAAGCGTCACCTCATCCTGCAAAACACAAGCCCTCGCACATGATGGTGCCAAAAACATAAAAAATATGGCTCTCAGAAAATGGCGACAAAAAAATGATTATTTTAAAAATGCTTTGTGTAAAAGTAGTAACACAGTTTATCTGCAATCATACTAACCAGTAGACTAAAGCTAACATGGCACGGTGCCACAATAAACAAAAAGCAATGGCAGAACCGCTTCCCAATAAACAAAATAAAAAAGTGATTAAAGAGATTTACTGCAAAATAGTACCAATGATAATAGCAACTCATTCAAAAAGTCCACACACAGCTCCATCAAGAGAAAAATAAAAAGGTATAGTTCTCAAAAAATGGCTGTACAGGTAGTCCAGAAAGCTGTTCAAAAGCAACATGGCGCCTGTAAACCAATCCATCAAAATCTGCACAACAAAAGCCAAAAGGTTGTCTGGCATTACTAGGCAGCTGCGCACATTGGATGGCACACTGGAGGCAGTGAACTGCTCCTACTGCGCAGATCCTGAACACCTGATGTGAAGTCTGTGCAACAGGACAGGACACGAGCACATAGTGCAAGCTATCGGGACCACAGGGCCAATATGTGAATAATGGTGGGCCGATGGGGGTAGTAGTAGTTTACTCACAGTTCTGTATAGCTCCCTGGGCCAGCGTGCAGTAAATGGAAGGACAGCACCAGTTCCTTCGGGGCACGCTCTGTTGTCCAGGGACTTCCGCCAGATAGTGGTTGAGGTGTCCTCGGTGGAATAGGTTTTTTAGGTGCCGTAAAGGCAGGGTTCCTGGTGTTCGTGACGCCAGCACCGTAAGGTGCAATGAGGGATAGTGACGAATAAGGAGAGAGTCAGGAGTTGATGAACAAACTGGAACTTTACTCGAATAATTGTCTTGAGGTAGTATAATCCAGTAGTAGTGCCTTGGTTCACAATAAAGAATGCTCAGCTGCAATTCCCAATAACTGGCTCGGTAGGGCTAACCAATACAGGCTTTGGTTTGGCTTGTGTGGGAAAGGTACTTTCCTTAGCTTTGGCTTCGCTCCAATAAACCAGGCTTCAGGTACTTCGATCTTTATCTTAATTCTGCATTTAACAGAACGGTCTCCCTAGCGGCAGGCATTAGTCTTTTGCTCCATTCTTTGGACGGGTTGCCTTTACACACAAAAATCCACTTCATCCCTGGCTGGACAGTGGAACTACAGTAAGGATCCAGTAACCTTGGCCTTGATTCCCTCTCTATATTGCCCTACTGGAGTGTGCCCAGGGTTATACCTCAGCAGCTACATGCTATACTTCTCTCCTTACCTCCACTAACCTCTCATCTCACTTCCTGTGACTGACCTGTTCTATATTTATGATGCTAAAGCACCACCTAGTGGTGAATAGGTGTAATGCAGTTACCAGCCTGTTGTAAGGAATTTGCAGCTATTACAGACAAAATAGACATCACATTATTAAAGGGACCAACTTCTAACACAGAGTGGGACACTGCACATATATAGGGGATGCAGCAGCCAAAACAAGCCACATCATTTGCTTACTGGAGCAGCAGCAAAGACCATAAATGAAAAATAAACAGAATATAGATGCAAGAAAATGAGCAAAAACAGACCACTGACTGCAATATAGACACTAGCCTAAAAATATTTTAAAGTGGCCAAACCCTTTAAATCAATTAAATTCAAAGCTGAATCTTCAGACCTGGGATGGAAATGTATAAAATAACCTCCGACATAAAGAACTAGACATGCATTGCTACAGACACATATATAAACAGATAACATACCATTTTACCAGTAAATAGCTTTTAACAAATACGGTCTAAATGCGCGGCTATGATTATGCTCAGCAATAAAACATTTCTATTTCCAATCCAGAGAAAAATACTAACTAAAATCCAAGAAGTCATTACATACCAATCTATATTTAGCGGTCCTTGGTGGATGTCGCTCGGTACTGTCACAGGTGACCTTCTGAATGTGGTGACATCAAACTTCTGTGTGAATATTTATTTTAGTTATAAATAGTATGGAGTCATATACTGTGTTTAAAATAGCAAAACCTGTATCCGTGGAAATGTAATTTTATGTGATGCAGATATCTATAACCTTTTAAAAATCTATGGCCGATTCCAACAATCACAAAGGTGCCACGGCGTATTACAGAGTTATCCCGCCACTCGATTGCTATTTCTCTTCCTTTTCATAGGACAGACAGAATAGCAGGAGTTCTACATGGTTGCTGAAGGGGACACAGAGTGCCCCCTTGCAGGAACAGTATATGGACATCTAGCTCAGAATAGAGTACCCCCTTTAAAGGGGGTGTCACATGTAGACAATCCCTATTCATATGTGCAGTGAGTGGTTGTGGCCCTGATGAGATGTTGTTGTGTTGTGTCACGGTGCTCTCCCTCAGGCCATCACTCCCTGGGGTTCGGTGCAGTGAATAAGTGATGTGAAGGAACCAGATAGACAGTATAGAACAAAGAACGTCTTTTTTTTATTGAGTGCAAAAAACAAATAGCAGCACATCCAGCAGCAGTTCATACAAAATGCAATTTCTCCTCCCAGATAATGGGGTATGGTGGCTAGCAATGTGGCAAAAGATGACTCTGAAGTTTGGTAGCTGATAATGTCTCCCTCCTGTTTCCCTTCCCTACAGCTGTACTCTGGCACCTGTAGGTGTCCACTGTATGATGCAGGCTTCTAGCTATGCCTGTCCAGATCTGCGGTGGTGGGTGTCTTGACATGTCTACCCTCACCTTGCAGTGAAGTCTGTATAGCTTGATTGCTTGATCACTCTGCTGACACATATACGCGGTAGTTTACAGCTCTTCTGTAGCCTGGAACCCTGCAGGTTCTCTAGGGCAGTGTTCCTCCTAGATGAGCTACCTCTGGGGCCCTCATGGTCTGGAGGAACGGGAGCTGGATCACAGGCTCCCTCACTCCTCACTCTCTCTGTCTGACTAGACTGGAACTCCCCCTCCTGGCAGGAAGTAGGACAAGCCCACTACTACCAAGAGGTGAGGAACAGGTGAGGAATCCACACCTTCTTAACCACTTAAGGACCACAGGTTTATACCCCCCAAGTGACCAGGTCCTTTTTTACAAATCGGCACTCCACAACTTTAACGGTTTATTGCTCGGTCATGCAACTTGGCACCCAAATGAATTTTACCTCCTTTTCTTCTCACTAATAGAGCTTTCATTTGGTGGTATTTCATTGCTGCTGACATTTTTACTTTTTTTTTGTTATTAATCGAAATTGACCGAAATTTTTGCCAAAAAATGAAATTTTTCACTTTCGGTTGTAAACATTTTCAAATAAAACTACATTTCTATATAATTTTTTCTCTAAATTTATTGTTCAACATGTCTTTGATAAAAAAAATGCAATAAGTGTATATTTATTGGTTTGCGCAAAAGATATAGCGTTTACAAACTATGGTACAAAAATGTGAATTTCCGCATTTTGAAGCAGCTTTGACTTTCTGAGCACCTGTCATGTTTCTTGAGGTGCTAGAATGCCAGGATAGTATAAATACCCCACAAGTGACCCCATTTTGGAAAGAAGACACCCCAAGGTATTCCGTGAGGGGCATGGCGAGTTCCTAGAATTTTTATTTTTTTGGCACAAGTTAGCGGAAAATAATGTATTTTTTATTTTATTAATTTTTTCTTACAAAGTCTCATATTCCACTAACTTTTGTGAAAAAATAAAATTTTACATGAACTCGCCATGCCCCTCACGAAATACCTTGGGGTGTCTTCTTTACAAAATGGGGTCACTTGTGGGGTATTTATACTGCCCTGGCATTTTAGGGGCCCTAAAGCGTGAGAAGTAGTTTGGAATTCAAATGCGTAAAAAATGCCCTGTGAAATCCAAAAGGTGCTCTTTAGAATTTGGGCCCCTTTGCGCACCTTGGCTGCAAAAAAGTGTCACACATGTGGTATCGCCGTACTCAGGAGAAGTAGGGCAATGTGTTTTGGGATGTTTTTTTACATATACCCATGCTGGGTGAGAGAAATATCTCTCTAAAAGTCAACTTTTCCCATTTTTTTATACAAAGTTGTCATTTTAGAGAGATATTTCTCTCACCCAGCATGGGTATATGTAAAAAGACACCCCAAAACACATTGCCCTACTTCTCCTGAGTACAGCGATACCACATTTGTGACACTTTTTTGCAGCCTAGGTGCGTAAAGGGGCCCAAATTCCAAGGAGTACCTTTTAGGAGGGCATTTTTAGACATTTGGATTCCAGACTTCTTCTCACGCTTTAGGTCCCCTAAAATGCCAGGGCAGTATAAATACCCCACATGTGACCCCATTTTGGAAAGAAGACACCCAAGGTATTCCGTGAGGGGCATGGCGAGTTCCTAGAATATTTAGTTTTTTGGCACAAGTTAGCGGAAAATGATTATTTTTTATTATTTTTTTTTTTTCTTACAAAGTCTCATATTTCACTAACTTGTGACAAAAAATAAAATTTTACATGAACTCGCCATGCCCCTCACGGAATACCTTGGGGTGTCTTCTTTCCAAAATGGGGTCACTTGTGGGGTATTTATACTGCCCTGGCATTTTAGGGGCCCTAAAGCGTGAGAAGAAGTCTGGAATATAAATCTAAATTTTTTTTCACGTATTTGGATTCCGTGAGGGCTATGGTGAGTTCATGTGAGATTTTATTATTTATTATTTGTAAGAAAAAAAAAAGAAAAAAATCAATTTCCGCTAACTTGTGGCAAAAAAAAAAAATCTTCTATGAACTCACCATGCCCCTCAAAAGTGATCTTTATAGCGTCGCCGCGATTTTACTGTGTTTTTGCAGTGATCATAAAAAAATAAATTTCTGTCACTGCGGTGGGGCGGACTGAACGCAAGTGTGCGCACAAGATCAGGCCTGATCGGGCGAACACTGCGTTTTTTTGTAGAGCCTATAGAACATGTCCTATTCTTGTCCGCAATTGCGGACAAGAAAAGGCATTTTCTATATAGTTCTGGCAATGTGCGGATCCGCAAAATGCGGAAAGCACATTGCCAGTGTCCGTGTTTTGCGGATCCGCGGTGTCCGTGTTTTGCGGATCCGTGGATCCGCAAAACACATACGGACGTCTGAATGGAGCCTTACAGGGGGGTGATCAATGACAGGGGGGTGATCACGGAGTCTATATGGGGTGATCACCCCCCTGTAAGGCTCCATTCACACGTCCGTATGTGTTTTGCAGATCCGCGGATCCATGGATCCGCAAAACACATACGGACGTCTGAATGGAGCCTTACAGGGGGGTGATCAATGACAGGGGATGATCACCCCATATAGACTCCCTGATCACCCCCCTGTCATTGATCACCCCCCTGTAAGGCTCCATTCAGACATCCGTATGTGTTTTGTGGATCCGCGGATCCGCAAAACACATACGGACGTCTGAATGGAGCCTTACAGGGGGGTGATCAATGACAGGGGGGTGATAAGTGACAGGGGGGTGATCAGGGAGTCTATATGGGGTGATCAGGGGTTAATAAGGGGTTAATAAGTGACAGGGGGAGGTTTAGTGTAGTGGTGTTTGGTGCTACTTTACAGAGCTGCCTGTGTCCTCTGGTGGTCGATCCAAGCAAAAGGGACCACCAGAGGACCAGGTAGCAGGTATATTAGACGTTGTTATCAAAACAGCGTCTAATATACCTTTTAGGGGTTAAAAAAATCGCATCTACAGCCAGCCAGCGAATGATCGCCGCTGGCAGGCTGTAGATCAGCTCGTTTACCCCCGGTTCCTGTGAACGCGCGCTCCTGTGTGCGCGCGCTCCTGTGTGTGCGCGTTCACAGGAAATCTCGCGTTAGTGTGACCTGGCAGAACCGCCGCATTGACGCCGATCGGCGTTAGCGAGACGGGAGATGGTTAAAGTCTGAATCCCTTTAGCAAATTGTAATTTCTTTGGGGGACAATTACCCCCAGGCAACTAGACTTCTATTATCTCGTAACGTATTAAGCTCCGTTTCCTTTATCCTTTTTATTTTCAAACTGTTATTTTTTTGCATTTTATTTGTATGTCATTGTATTTTTACATTTTGATAACTGCATTTCTGTGTGCACTGTCCTGTGTACAGTATATTAAAACTTCACTTTAAAGCGGTTGACCCACGATAAATATTCTAAAGTTTTCAAACCAGCACCTGGACCTGAATACTTTTGTAATTGCATTTAAATAAACATTTTTGTACCGCTGTACCCATGACTAATATTCTAAATGTGAATATCTTGACTTTTCAGTGTTCATCACTGTACATTATTGAAACATTTCGACTTCCCACATATGAGTCATATCTGCCAAAATACAAAGCGGATGACACATAGACCATATTGTTACACTGCTAGTCTTCCCCGGAATACTGTACATATAACAGTTCCTCACAACAAACAGGACATACAGTAGACACAAGCTGTTTAAAGAATGCAATCATATATCCTCATGTAGCCTCACCTACAACAGAAAACAGTTTCATGGTTTATGCTGCTAAAAATGTATTTGTGAAAGTGATCTTGGATTTGAAAGTGCCTAAATATATTAGACATAATGTGGTGCTATAGATATCAAAATGTTTTTTTTTAGATAGCAGAAAGTAGAACCCCCCTCCCCAACATTGTGGTTGGCCATAAAATTATCAATGCCTTATTCCCAAAACCAGAACTCAAAGTCTGTCTAAACAAACCCAGGTAAGCAGAACAACTTCACACAGACAGGAGATCCCCCTCCTAAAACTTGTTACTGGCATATGAGTTTCCTGAAAAGCCCCTAGATCTGGTGGAGCCGTTTTAAAGGTCAGGCTGAGGATATTTTAACCTGCAGAAAGGGTTAATGTATACAAAACCCATATAGATGAATATTCATCAAAGAAATACTGGATCTAATCCATATTTTGGCAGTGTACTTCCACAGGTTTGTATTAGGCCATTTATTTCCATCACCTGTGTTAACATCACCTCAATCAGGGCTCTGTAAGATGTAGTAATTAAGGGACTCATCAAGTACTGCCTTTAATCCCTCCATGTTTGATATGCAGATATGCATGTGTGTGAAAACATTATGGCGGGTTGGATGAAGGTAGCTTGATGTCCCACAAGAAAATATATCTTAGTGGAAAGATTTTGAGCAAAATCCTTTGTTAAGGTGACCTCATGAAACTTGGTCGTAAAAGGCCATTGGCATACACACTAGCCTCTCCATCACATCAGAGGAAGGGGAGCTCGTAGTGGAATCTGCAGATTCTTCTTAAGGTGTGGATTCCTTTAGCAAATTGTCATTTCTTTGGGGGACAACTACCTCCAGGCAACTGGACTTCTACCATCTTGTAACGTATTAAGTTCCGTTTCCTTTATCCTTTTTATTTTAAAATTATTTTTTTTGCATTTAATTTGTATGCCATTGTATTTTTACATTTTGATAACTGCATTTTTGTACGCACTGTCCTGTGTATATTAAAACTTCACTTTAAAGGGGTTGTCTCACCAAACATATTCTGAAGTTTTCAAACCAGCACTTGGATCTAATTACTTTTGTAATTGTATTTAATTTAAAAAAATTGTAATGACTGAGTTATTTTGTAAAATGTATCCGCATAGCGCCTCCTGCCGTTTGTTCTTTTTTATTCTCATTTCTTTGTCTGGCTCACTGAGAAAGCCGCACATGCTCAGTTTCATCCTTCAACTGCCTCCTGAGCTGTGATAGGGAGAGCTGAGACACGCCCCCTGAGCTGTGATAGGGAGAGCTGAGACACGCCTCCTGAGCTGCAGCAGAAAAGACACTCCCCTTGAGCTGTCAGCTTGATATAATTCTAGCAGAGCAATGAAAGTGGAGATCTCTGGATCCATGTGAGATACAGGGCTGGTTCTAGATTTGTTAGAAAGAGGTTGTCATATACTATATGAAGTCTGATTTTAATTTTTTACATTAATCATGGGATAACCCCTGTAAGGGATCGCTGTACCTGGGGGGTCATTCTCACAAGAATCGTGGTCCACCGCAGCTTTCGGGGCCAACCATTGCATTTATTGGGACATTTTTCATACACTGAACAGTACAGTTAATAATCACTGGGGTGGTGAGGTTCCCACATACATCAAAACAAAACAAATACCTACCCAGCTGGGCTCTCACTACACCTTATAACGTGGCCCTGACTCAGCTACAGAACCCTGTTCACACACGGAACCCATATGCAGCTTTTTCTCAGCCCTTAGTTCCCCAGCCTCTCCAGCTGTAATCAGTCCCGTACCTGTATGGGGAAGTGTGGCCCAACAGTCCTCCCGACTCCGGCCTTGTGACCCTTGAATCCCGGCGTTCCCCAAACTTCGGGCTGTCACAATGCCCTGGTCTCTCAGCCTGGCAAGCTGAGACCACACACAGAGCCTCTGCTCTGGGTCTCTGTATCTCACAGTGTATCTCTCCCCAGACTGACCTACTCTGAGGCGCTTTATGCCAGCCTGATTACAGCAGGCCTCACCTGCGATCACCTCAGGTAGAAAGGAAAACCCGTACTGGAAGGGTGTGGACTGGCAACTCCCTCTACCAAGCCTAGCCACCAGTCCAAGTAAAATCCAGCCCAGAAAATGTATACAAAAATGTCTCAGCAAACTATGCTTTGCTGAGACTACTGCCACTCTCTGGATTTTATCTGTCTCACCCATCTGAGGTACCTGAAGTGGGACAACACACCTTCCAGCACTGTTCACATTACCACACCCCTTAAAGGGGTATTCCAATTTCAAACAATGGGGGCATATCGCTAGGATATGACCCCATTGTCTGAGATGGGAAAATCCCTTTAATAAGAGCCTTCTTGTGTTCTAAATGATTTCATAATCTCAGAAGAAGCATTACTAATATTTGTGTATTAACCCTGTGAATGCTAGAGAGCATAGTGGGTCTTAGTGGGTAATTGTGAGTTAGCCAGTTAAAGGCATCTTGTCCGCTTAATGTCACAAGTGGTAGCAGCTAATATTCCTTAGTTGTGGATGTCAGAGAGCTAAAGGGGAAAGATTTAGCATAACCCTGTCACTCAAAGTAGCAGAATGGGAAACTGATGTTGCAAATCTGGGTGACTCTTTAAGCTCACATCCTGAGTCTAAGTTGTGATCCTGACACACAAAAATAATTCAAACCCTCGATTTTGGCAGGATTGGCCAATGTTCACACAAAACTCTCTTGCTGGCAGATGTCAGTGGAATGAAAGATTAAGTAAATTGGATTTCAACATGCCCAATCCTTTGTGACCATGAGAGATAAGCCACTGCAAGAGGTGTTTGGTGGCAGCTAGTCCCCTTTCATCGGGGAGTTGGGGGAATATCTGACAGCCAAACACTCATTCGGCCAATAGTTATTTAAGGGGTATGGCCACCTTTACAGGGGTACGTTGGATTTCAACATGACCAATCCTTTGTGACCATGAGCAATAAGCCACCACTAGAGGTGTCTGGTGGCAGCTAATCCCCTTTCATCTAGGAGTTGGGGGAAATATCTTTCAGCTAAACACTCATTCGGCCAACAGGGGTATGGCCACCTTTACAGGAGCAAAGTTTAATGAAACTTAAACTTTTATAGTTGTAATGTGAAGTAAAACAAATCCTGTTTTTTTTTTCCTTTTTTTCAAAGGAGATGTAAACATCGCAATGTTAGACCGCAATGGTCAGCTTGAGGTGGAAGTGATCAAGGCAAGGGGTCTAACTCCAAAACCAGGTTCTAAGACAATACCAGGTAAAAAAAATATCTTTCTAAAATAAAAAAAGCACACCAAAATTATATTATTTGCATTTGAATTGCATATATGACTTGCTTTATTCCTTCCAGTCCGGGCTCTAGTTTGCTGATTAGTTTAGCTTTCTCTGATTTAAAGGGATCTTTAAAAAGGGTTGTCCAAACATTACATATTTATCAGATCACACAAAGCAGAACATTTGCTGACATAATTAAAAAAAATTCCTGTCTAGATATTTCGATTATATACTTGTTATGACTCTCCCTGGTGTTCTTTTGATTCCCTCTCAGCATGTTCTCCTTGCATGGGAAGAAGCCCCTTCTAGTACACTGACTGTATTACTGGCTGCCTGCACAATCTTTATTAATGCAACAACCGCCTTAATACTGGAAAAAAAGAAGGAAAATGAAAGGCCATGGACCTTCAGGGCATTTTTTATGACTGCATTTGCTCATTTTGAGCTAAAAATCTGTTTTTAGTTGGTCTTTATTAAAACTTTTTAGCAGTTTTTGTGATACATGGGGTTAAAAATCAGTCTATTTGCAGACTGTCCCTCCTGAGTTCTGTCAGATGATGGCTCGTGTGAAGCCTTATCTCTGATCTTCGGACCTCATAAACACTAATTGTAGCTAAACTCTTACCAAATTGATAGAAATATGGCCTAAATGAGTGTTTATGAGGTCAGGAGATCAGCCATAAGGTTTCACATGAGCTGTCAGCTGACAGAACTCAGGAGTAACAGTCTGCAAATAGACTAATGTTTATCTCTGTGTATTACAAAAACTGCTGAAAGTTTTTAATATATACAAATTGAAAAAAAATTTTTAGTCCAAAATGAGTAAAATGCAATCATAAACAAAAAATTGCCCCAAAGGTGTCCATAGCCTTTAACCACTTCCAGACCGGGCCATTTATACCCTTCCTGACATGTGTCACTTTATGTGGTAATAACTTTAGAACACTTTTACTTATCCAAGCCATTCAGAGATTGTTTTCTCGTGACACATTGTACTTCATGTTAATGGTAAATTTGAGTCAATATGTTTTACCTTTATTTATTAAAAAAATCCAAGTTGACGAAAAATTTAAAAAAAATTCACTGTTTTCTAAATTTGAATCTCTCTGCTTTTAAAACAGAAAGTGATACCTCATAAAATATTTATTACTTAACATTCCCCATATGTCTCCTTTATGTTGGCATCATTTTGCAAATGTAATTTTATTTTTTTCAGGACGTTAGAAGGCTTAGAATTTTAGAAGCAATTCTTAAAATTTTTAAGAAAATTTCCATAACCCACTTTTTAAGGACCAGTTCAGTTCTGAAGTCACTTTGTGGGGCTTACATAGTGGAAACCCCCCATAAATTACCCCATTGCAGAAACTACACCCCTCAAGTTACTCAAAACTGATTTTACAAACTTTGTTAACCCTTTAGATGTTCCACAAGAATTAAAGGAAAATGAAGATCAAATTTAAAATTTTCTCTTTTTTGGCAGATTTTGCATTTTAATCCATTTTATTCTTTAACACATCGATGGTTAACAGCGAAACAAAACTCAATATTTATTACCCTGATTCTGCAGTTTACAGAAACACCCCACTTATGGTCGTAAACTGATTTAAGGGCACACATCAGGGTGCAGAAGAAAAGGAGCGCCACATGGTTTTTGGAAAGCAGATTTTACTGGACTGGTTTTTAGATGCCATGTCCTATTTGAAGCCCCCCTGATGCACCCTTAAAGTAGGAACTCCCAAAAAGTGACCCCATTTAGGAAACTAGTGGATAAGGTGCCAGTTTTATGCGTACTATTTTGGGGTACATATGATTTTTAATGGCTCTATATCAAAATTTTTGTAAGGCAAGGTAACCAAAAAATGGCACAGTTTTTACTTTTAACAAAATTCATCTGACAGGGTAGATCATGTGCTATTTTTATAGAGCAGGTTGTTATGGACGCAATGATATCAAATATGTCTACTTTCTTTATTTGTTTGTTTTAGTTTTACATAATAAAGCATTTTTTTTTAATTATGTTTTTGTGTCTCCATTTTCTGAACGCCATTTTTTTTCTGCTAATCGTCTTGTGCATGGGCTTATTTTTTACAGGGAGAGTTTATGTTTTTATTGGTACCATTTTTGGGTACATATGATTTTTTAGTCATTCATTATTACACTTTATGTGGCAATGTGACCAAAAAATTGGTTGTTTTAGCACAGTTTTTATTTATTTATTTTTACAGTGTTCACCTGAGGGGTTAAGTCATGTGACGTTTTTATAGAGCAGATCGTTACGGACGTGGCAATACCTAATATGTATACTTTTTCTTATTTATTAAAGTTTTACACAATAATAGCATTTTTGAAACAAAAATAAATTTATGTTTCAGTGTCTCCATAGTTTGAGAGCCATAGCTTTTTTATTTTTTGACCGTTGTCTTAGTTAGGCTCTCATTTTTGCGGGATGAGGTGACAATTTGATTGGTACTATTTTGGGGGGCATACGCCTTTTTGATCGTTTGGTGTTGCACTTTATGTGATGTTAGGTGACAAAAAAATGGCTTTCTTGGCACTGTTTTTATTTTATTTCTATTATGGTGTTCATGTGAGGGATTAGGTCATGTGATATTTTTATAGAGCTGGTTGTTACGGACACGGCGATACCTAATATGTATACTTTTTTTATTTATTTCACGTAAACACAATAATATTGAAAACTATATATATATATATATATATATATATATATATATTTGAAACAAAAAATTATGTTTTAATGTCTCTATGTTCTGAGAGCTATAGTTTTGTTTTTTTAGCGATTTTCTTATGTAGGGGCTCATTTTTTGCGGGATGAGGTGACGGTTTGATTGTTACCATTTTGTGGGACGTACGCCTTTTTTATCACTTGGTGTTGCACTTTTTGCGATTTAAGGTGACAAAAATAGCTTTTTTTGACACTGTTTATATTTATATTTTTTATGGTGTTTATCGGACGGGGTGGATCATGTGATCTATTTATAGAGCCGCCCGTCACGGACGCGGCAATACCAAATATGTATATATATATATTTTTCTATTTAAATTTTTTTTTATAAAACACTTTATTATTTTTATTTTTTTATTTTACACTTTGCTTCCCCCATAAGGTCATACAAGACCTCTGGGGGACATTTAACTTAACTTTTTTTTTTTCACTATTGATTTCTCCTGTAACTGGGGCTGACATAATAGCCCCAGTTACAGGGGAAATACACCCCCCAGAGTGGCTGTACAGCACTATACAGCGCTGTACAACCTCAGTGCAGGGCTGATCGAGGTCTGTGGAAGACCCAACAGCTCCTGCAATCTCCCGGCCACGGCAGTCACATGACCACCGGGGTGGGACAGGAAGCGCATAGCGCACAGCGCTCGCTGCAGATGGGTACTTAATAGTGTTGAATGAATTGAAGTTAAACCAATCGACTTCGAAGTGATCTCGATTTGTCACAAATCTTAATTTTCTGGCGCTTCGTGGTAATGAATCTATAAATGGCAGTAAAAAAATACATACTCACCTCATCCATTTGCTCGCGGATATGCCTTTGCGACCATCTTGATTGAAGAAAATGCACCAAATCTTGCGCACTGACATGTGATGACGTCACCATGTCTGTCATCATGTCAGTGCGTGTGAGATTTGGCACTTTTTCTTCAATCAAGGTGGCCATGAAGGCATCTCCACGAGCAAATGGATGAGGTGAGTATATATATTTTTTAAACTCCTGATTAACTCCTGAAAGGCCTCAATATGACTGTTAGATGCTGTGATCAGCATTGAACGCGGCATCTGAGGGGTTCAATGACGGGGGCAGCGCAATCACCGTTCCCCTTCATTGCGCCTGCTACATACAATGGAACGCGATTTGTGACAAAGTAATTCATAATGAATCAAAGTTCTTTATGAACTTCTGCGAAGGAGCCAAATCGAATTTTTGATAACTTCGCTCATCTCTAGTATCTAACACTAACAGGACTGCCTCTCCTGAGCCTCACCTAAGCCTACAATGTTCAGGGAGGTGTAGGAACCAGCTATATTTATACTCTGCTTAGAAGCCCTGGGCAGATGGCAGGGAGTGCTTAATCTAAAAGGAGGCAGCTACCCTCCAAACACATTGCAAGAAAATCCAAAGTCATTTATACCACCATGAACATTATAGGCTTAAAGGCTATGTACACCTTCAGAAGCAATTATTATTTATTATTCCATGTTACTCATTTTTGGCTAAAAATCATATTTTCAATCGGCCTTTATTAAAAATATTGAGCTGTTCTGTCACAAAGGGTTAACTGTTTCTCTAACTGTAAATAAAGTAGATAGGCACACTTCATCTAGGATTACCCAGAGGTTTCTATACCTTTGAAAATATTTATTGTAAACATGTACTCTCCACTTGAAGTTAATCACATCTCTAATACATACATCTCCATTAAAATATATAAAAAACCCCAACAAAAAGAGCATAAAACCCCCAAAAATAATAAAAGAAAATATTAAAAGAAAATTTAGACTGTATTGGCCAATAATGTCTGTCAGTTATATAGCCACCCCATTGTTGATTATAATGGATTGTATGGCATCTATTGTATGGTAGCTATCTATTGTTAGCTACCATACAATCCATTATAATCAACAATGGGGTAACATAGTAACATAGTTTATAAGGCAAAAAAAAGACATTTGTCCATCTAGTTCAGCCTGTTATCCTGCAAGTTGATCCAGAGGAAGGCAAAAAACCCTGTGAGGGAGAAGCTAATTTTCCTCACTTAAAGGGCTTTTGTCACCCCACTAAACTGATATTTTTTTTTTGTGTACTTATAATCCCTATACTGCGATATTGCTATACCTTATGTTATTAATAATTTTCGTTCAGTAGATTTTGCAAAAAACTTACTTTTATGATATGCTAATTACCTTTCTATCAGCAAGTAGGGTGTCTACTTGCTGGTAGCAGCCTCAGAAAACCACCCCTCCTTCTGTTGCTTGACAGGGCCAGCCGGGAGCTCCTCCTCCGGCCAGCCCTGTCAGCAGTGTGAGGAGTGCTGAGGAGCCGAGCCTCCTTATCTCAGAGCGCCTGCGCCGAATCAACACAGGCGCGCGATTTTTGAAATGCTGACCGGAGGAGGAGATCCCGGCTGGCCCTGTCAATCAACAGAAGGAGGGGGCGGTTTTCTGCGGCTGCTACCAGCAAGTAGACGCCCTACTTGCTGGTAGAAAGGTAATTAGCATATCACAAAAGTATGTTTTTTGCAAAATCTACTGAACGAAAATTATTAATAACATAAAGTATAGCAATATCGCAGGATAGGGATTATAAGTACACAAAAAAAAAAAAAAACTGTTTAGTGGGGTGACAGAAGCCCTTTAAGGGGAAAAAAATTCCTTCCCGACTCCAATCAGGCAATCAGTATAACTCCCTGGATCCAAGACCCCTCTCTAGTAGCTATAGCCTGTAATATTATTAGACTCCAGAAATGGGGCTCACAATCTAAGGTCCATATCAGTATGTCTTTTGAGTGTGGGAGGAAACTCCATGCAGATGTTGTCCTTGATCAGATTCAAACCTAGGACCCTAGCGCTGCAAGGCACCAGTGCTAACCACTGAGCCACCGCCTCTTGAACTCTTTCAGTGAACTCACCATCACCACCTCCTCAGGCAGAGAGTTCCATAGTCTTACTGCTCTTACCGTAAAGAATCCTCTTCTATGTGTACAAACCTTCTTTCCTCCAGACGCAGAGGGTGTCCCCTCATCACAGTCACAGTCCTGGGGATAAATAGATGATGGGAGAGATCTCTGTACTGACCCCTGATATATTTATACATAGTAATTAGATCTCCCCTCAGTCGTCTTTTTTCTAACGTGAATAATCCTAATGCTGATAATATTTCAGGGTACTGTAGTTGCCCCATTCCAGTTATTACTTTAGTTGCCCTCCTCTGAACCCTCTCCAGCTCTGCTATGTCTGCCTTGTTCACAGGAGCCCAGAACTGTACACAGTACTCGATGTGTGGTCTGACTAGTGATTTGTAAAGTGGTAGGACTATGTTCTCATCACGGGCATCTATGCCACTTTTGATGCAACCCATTATCTTATTGGCCTTGGCAGCAGCTGCCTGACACTGTTTTCTACAGCTTAGTTTGCTGTTCACCAAAATTCCTAGGTCTTTTTCCATGTCAGTGTTACCCAGTGTTTTACCATTTAGTATGTACGGGTGACTTGCATTATTCCTTCCCATGTCATAACCTTACATTTGTCAGTGTTAAACTTCGTCTGCCACTTATCTGCCCAAGCCTCCAATCTATCCAGATCTATCTGTAGCAGTATACTGTCCTCTTCCGTGTTAATTACTTTACACAGTTTAGTGTCATCTGCAAAAATTGATATTTTACTGTGCAAGCCTTCTACAAAATCATTAATAAATATATTGAAGAGATTAGGGCCCAATACTGACCCCTGAGGTACTCCACTAGTGACAGTGACCCAATCTGAGTGTGCACCGTTAATAACCACTTTCTGTTTTCTATTACTGAGACAATTACTTACCCACATACAGACATTTTCTCCCAGTCCGAGCATTCTCATTTTATATACTAACCTTTTATGTGGTACAGTGTCAAATGCTTTGGAGAAGTCCAGATATACGACATCCATTGACTTGCCGCTGTCAAGTCTAGAACTTACCTCCTCATAGAAACTGATTAAATTAGTTTGACATGACCGATCCCTCATGAAGCCATGCTGATATGGCGTTATTTGCTTATTTTCATTGAGGTCCTCCAAGATAGCATCTCTTAGAAAAGCTTCAAACAGTTTACCCACAACAGATGTTAAACTTACCGGCCTATAGTTTCCGGGCTCTGTTTTTGCACCCTTTTTGAATATTGGCACCACATTTGCTATGCGCCAATCCTGTGGAACACTCCCTGTCAGTATAGAGTCTGCAAATATCAGAAATATGGGTCTGGCTATGACATTACTTAATTCCCTTAGGATACGGGGGTGTATGCCATCCAGTCCTGGCGATTTGTCTATTTTAATCTTTTTTAAGACGCCGCTGTACTTCTTCCTGGGTCAGACCGGGCACTTTTAATGGTTATATAACTGACAGACAACGTACCATTATTGCCCAATACGGTCTCAATTTTTAAAAATATTTTGTTTTATTATTTTTTGGGGTTTTATGCTCTTTTTGTTGGGGGTTTATATGTATTTTAATGGAGATGTATGTATTAAAGATGTGATTAAGTTCAAGTGGAGAGTACATATTTACAATAAATATTTTCAAAAGTATAGAAGCCTCTGTGTAATTCTAGATGAAGTGTGCCTATTTACTTTATTTATAATTTTATAAATCAACATATTGTGACGGGGTGAAGTCATATAGATAGAGCATCTTATCCAGTATAATCAGAGCGTGAGCCGCTATCCAAAAATGTTTTTTTTTAACTGTGTGACTGGTACTGTCACTTTTACTTTGTGCCGGTCATCTAATAAACCTTATCTCTAAACTACTAAGGGGTCATAAACACTTATTTAAGCCCATTCTTATCAGTAAGATAAGAACTGAGCTATAATGATTATTTTTAATGTCAGAGAGAAGAGATGAGGAGCCTGTCAGCTCCCCAACTGACAGAAAAGAGAAAAAATCCAGAGTCTGCTTCTAGAGCATCTCAGCCCAGTACAGAAAAAAGGACTCCATGTTTTTTTAATAAAGACCAATTTAAAAATTTATTTTTAGCTCAAAATGAGTACAATGCAATAATAATAAAAATTGCCGCCAAAGGTGTACATAGCCTTTAAGTTAGACCCAGGGGAGGGAGTTCTGTTAGTGTTAGGTATCCATCTGCAGAAGCCATCTTGACATTGGTAGATGGGTCTGACACACGTTTGCGCAAATAGCTTCCCTTTTTCATGTATAGTAGGTATAGTACCACTGTAATCCAGAATAATCTATAATCCCTAGTTCTATTGTTTGCATGTATAACAGTGTGCTGCCATATTTTGTTTGCTATCCCTATACACATAACATGAATCTACTTTAGACAGTTCGGAATGGATTTTAAACAGAACATTTTCCACCCCAGGTTACAAGAGTATTCATGGCTAAGATCGGATTCCCCATCCTATGTGATGGCTGGGTTGATGGAAAAAGCCAAGTGAGCTGTGCTACACTATTTCCATAACTTTATATACTGCATGGGACAATTAATATAAAAGACTGAGATGGGAATACCCCTTTTCTTCGGCCACTCATGCAGGTTTTTATTTTCAAGCCATTTTGTATTGAATTCATTGGGCGTCTCCTGAAATACTCCAGATACTATATCTACACCTAATTGATGTATATATTCAGGGAATTAGACCTCATGCACACAGCAATGCAGTAGTTCATGGAGTGTACATATTACAAACTTGTTGGTACTCTGCCACCAAGAACTGTCTCCGTTATAGCACTGAAATACTGTACACCATACTTTTGCCGCATTCCAAGTTTTTTTCTCACTAATTCTCTTTGAATGTTTTTGCACAAAATCTGAGGTACATGGAGGCACAGTATGGGTCCATAGACCTACAGTCACTTACAGTCACTAGTGGTTTGTGTCCAATTTGGTTCTCATATTGCATCACTTTCTTTCTCAATTGTTCTAAGCTTTTATGGTTTTTCTCACAGTTTGTTACTGTCTTATATATACAGCTCCATACATCAAGGTCTACCTGATAGAAAATGGGGCATGTTTGTCCAAGAAGAAGACTAGAACAGCTAAGAAAACATGGGACCCACTTTATCAGCAAGTTCTCCTCTTTGATGAAGGACCTCAGGGGAAGGTACTACAGGTAAGGTGTTTCCTCCTGAAACATTATGTCGATTCATTAGCAAATTGTGAATTCATCAACTTATTCAGCCCTATTTCACTAAACAAAAGAGGTGAAGTTCACTTACAATCCTACCAGCAAAACAATCCTTTACTTTTCAGAGTATTTAACCCCTTCAGGACTGGGCCATTTTCTGTTTTGTTTTCATTTTCACTCCCAGCCTTCCCAGAGCGATAACCTTTTTATTTTTCCATTCACATAGCCATATGAGGGCTTGTTTTTTGTGAGGCAAGTTGTACTTTCTAATGGCACCATTTACTGTTGCATACGGTATATTGGGAAGATAGAAAGAAAATGTAAGATGATGTTAAATTATAAACAAAATTCAATACAGTTTTATGGGTTTTGTTTTTACAGTGTTTCCTATGTGGTAAAACTGACCAGCTACCTTTATTCACTGGGTCAGTACGATTACAATGATACTACATTTATACATTTTCTCTTCCATTTTAATACAGAAAAATTCCTAAGGAAGGCAAAACATAATTGGTGGTTTGCAACTGGCAAAGGGAGCCTTGTGGGACACCCTGGCTTAGGGGCCCAGTCTCAATTGAGACCGCTGAGACCCCTGCTTACAGAGATATTGACTGTATTTTAATTTATTTTATGGAGAAGACTTACAATAGGATGTGTTCAGCTTGTAGGAAGCTAGAGGTCTCCTATTTAGCATCCATTTCTGACAAAATAATTCAAAGCCAATATGGCAGCTCTTCCTGTCATCCCTCTCAGCAACCGCTGAACAGAAAAATGTCATTATTACTATAAGTAAAAGATTTTCTAATGTGGACAGTTCTATATTTTACGTGGAACTCTTCATTAAGCTTAAATTTGACCCAACAGTTATACACAGTCGAATCACACTATTATGACCACTTCCTACTTTTGACGTTGACAACACTTAGCTCATGAAGGAAGTCACGTGTGGTGAACTGGTGGGCATATAAGGTGTGTGATAGGCTGTCTGCACACATATCCCTAGTTGCCGTCATGGGTAAAAGGGCGAAATTATCAGAGTTGCAAAAATGGATGATTATTGGCTTTCATGCCAAGGGTGGCAGTATTTCTGATACTGTGCAGTTTGTGAACTGTTCACATGCTTGCTGTGGTGAAAGTGTATCTTGAGTGTACAAATGGCACCATTGCAAATAACTCGTCAAAGTGAAGACAGGACAGCACCACTTGTTAGCCGATTTCTGTGTAAAATGGCGGCGCAGTGCCAGGCCCCGACCTGAGGGCCCCCTTGGTAGCCCAAAAAATAGATGAAAAACCACAGCACTCCCAGTCTTGAATCCAATTTTGTGTTTATTAACACCGAAAAAAATAGCAACCTTGATATTTTTTTCGGTGTTAATAAACACAAAATTGGATTCAAGACTGGGAGTGCTGCGGTTTTTCATCAATTTTTTTGGCTACCATTGCAAATAAGTCACACGGAAACTACAGAGCACTGACGCCATTGATGTAAGAGGTGAATGTCAGCTACGAACGTGTGTCAGGGGTGGATCAACACTCTACAGTGGAGCAACTCACCACCAAAATGAACCAGGGGGCTACTAGACTTGTGTCTAAAACAACAGTTCAGCGATCTCTACTGCATACAGGGCTCCGAAGCAGACGGGTGGTCACTGCATCTCTGCTAACGAAGCTGAATCAGCAGAAAAGGCTTCAATTTCCAGGGCAGTATCAGAATTGGACTTCAGCTAATTGGCAGAGGGTTGCCTTCTATGATGAGTCACGTTTTCTGTTTCATCTGTTTCTGGATGAACATTGGTGTGTCAGGGGAGAAACATCAGAGAACAAACACCCTGCAACAATTGCTGGAAAAACACAAGCTGGTGGTGGCATTGTTATAGTCTAGGGAATGTTTTTGTGGCATACTTTGGGCCCATTCATCCATGCGGAAGGCACTCAAGCGATTTAGGTATGAATCCATCCTTGCAGAATCCATACATGCTGATTGTCTTCCTGAAGGTGGATGGGATCTTCCAGCAAGACAATGGGACATGTCACACGACCAGAAATGTCTGACATTGGGACGAAGAGCATGAACAAAACTTCCAAGTACTACCCTGGCCCCCTAATTCCCGAGACTTAATCCCAATAAAGCATTTGTTTGCTCTATGGATCCTCCCCACTCACCTTCCAGCAGCTGTGGGATGCACTGCAGTCAACATGGCTCTTGAAAATGAAATCCAGCACAGTGTCAAATAAAACAACAATTCTTTATTGATCACTTAAAATCCATAAAGTGCATGTAAAAAGCTACGCGTTTCAGACTTAGACAAATGGAAGGGGTTAAATGGCATGGTGAATATACCTGGTTGTCATGTGACATCGCTGCATTGTACACCCATATGAAACATGACATTACTTTTGTTGATTTGGCTAAGGTTTTGTCCGAATTTACCACATACGCAGTATGCATATGTGGTATTGGGAAAGAAATTATGTACATTCTTTTTTTAACACATATCATGTGATATGGAAGATTCATGGACGATCTCCTCCTTATTTGGATGGGATCGTCGATGTGTGTCCGTATGAATCAGGCTAATTTAACATTCAAAAAAAATCATGGAAAAAGATACAAAACATCCTGCCCGATATGATAGTAAAATATGTGGATGTGCATGGCTACATTTATAAAGTCACAGAAACTAATGCACTATAACAATAGATGCAAACATAACATATGGACTAAGCCCTCACTCTAATGATAAAATCTAAGACTCTTAGCCAATACATTTTGATCAAAACACATCTGTGCCCACCTACCCAGCGCCAAGGGGGTCTCAGGTCAGGCAGGTCCTACTCTAAACCTACCTCAGAAGGTTAGAGCTTAAACTGGATGAACTGTATGCTCACATGCACAGAGGATTAAATTTGAGATCAGGTATCACTTACACAATCTGTTTATATGCATATAATGGAAATATTATGGCATGCTTTCCTGGATATTTCCCATGTAATAAAGGGTCAAATTGGGTTCTTTGAATATGCCGATGAAATAAGATTGGGGGGGGGGGGGGGCGGGTCTTTTTCCAATCCAATTAATCCACCTGTGCTTTTTCTTTTAAATAAGTTGTTTGCGCATTGTATGAAATGCCAAGGACAACGTGTAGCTTTTTACATGCACTTTATAGATTTTAAGTAGATTCCATTTTCAAGTACTATTACCACAGCCGGAGCGTTTTTTCGTCCGAGCACTGTCTGGACTTTCTGTCTATGGTGAGTAAGGTTTTGGTGTGGTGAGCTGACCAGCTATTCATCTTCCTCCCACAGTCAGCATTGCTCCACATACCTGTGACAACCTACCAGGACCTTATTGAGTCACTCCAGCCTGTCTAGCTGCTGTCCGGTGGTTACTCTGGATATTAGCTGATGGTCATAATAATGTGACTCGACTGTGTATATATATCTAAATATGGTTGAGATATAGTGAACAAGTCGTGTTAAAAGTGTCTAGTATAAGTGCCATGTACATCCTTCACAGTTTTATCATAAGCTAGAGGTCAACATATTTTAACCTGCCTGTGGTGAAACATTGACGTTAAGAACCAAATGACAGTATCTACTTGGGCATGAATACATTTGTAACTATTTTTATTCTTGAATTCATACTTCCATTTGCTAGGATATGCCATCAATGTCAGATAGGTGCGGGTTCCACCTTGAAGACCAGCTCCAATCTTCAGAATGGGGCCCCTAAAGTGAAAGAAAGCACATAGTGCATGTGTGGTGTGCTCTCCACTCACTGCTATGGGAGTTCGGAAAAAAGAGTTCTGCATGCACGGCCACATCTCCATTCACCGCTATGGGGACTGCCAGAAATAGCTGAGCCAGCTCTTTTTAGAACTAGAACAGTGAAGGGTGACCACACATGTGCGACTTCTGTTCCTTCACTTTGAGAGGCTCATTCTGGAGATAGGAGCAGGTCCCAGGAACCCGCATGTTCCTGACATTGATTAATGTCTGAGATGAGATCAACCCCTTTAATGCAACTTCACCAAACTTTACATGTGACCAACAGTTCTGCTGTTAATACAAGGACCATTTCTGTACCTTCTATAGGTAATTGTGTGGGGAGACTATGGCAGAATGGACCACAAATGCTTTATGGGGATGGCACAGATTCTACTTGAAGAGCTTGATCTAAGTTCCTGTGTCACAGGCTGGTACAAACTATTTCCCACTTCATCACTGGCAGACTCCAGCATTGCTCCACTCACCCGACGGCTATCACAGTCCTCACTGGAGAGCTCCACCAGTCCATCTTGCACCTAACCTGCGGAGGAAGAAGAAGTGTTTGTTGAATTTTTTGTTCCAAATTTCTCTCCTTTCCCTGAAGCCTAACCAATCACCTTCCTCTTTATAGCACCAGACCTACCCTATAGACTGGTTATTCAGGGCTCTGGAAAAGGAGGGATGTAACTGAGGCTGAGGACCCTGTGCAACAAAACGATATAAAGCTGCCAATTAAATGATACTGCAAAAAATTATATACAAAAAGATATATATCTATATTATAATGAAACTCTTAAGAGACTGTTATATTTAAATATTACAGGGGAACCAAACAAAGATACTACATGCAGAAAAGAATCCGCAAAACGGCCCTGTGTCACCCTTGTCTCCTTAGAAGGCCTATAAGGGTGGCAGATTAGCTGCCTTGGCTTCATTTACCCTGCTGGAGTAAACGTATGCCAATGCATGTCTCCAGCAGTGTGTTACATTATACAAAAAAAGCACATATACACTAGACAGCACATAGATCTCAAGATATAGTAAAATATAGTAAATTGTATGATCCCTTTGCAGATGTTTTACTGCTCCTCATTTTTGAAAGCAGTGCCCCATCATAGTGAGCTGTCATAAATGTTCTATTTCAAGGGAGCTGATGTTAGCAACTGTGATATCATGTATATTTCATACAAAGCTATATACACTCATAACTATGAATGCATTTACATTTATCTATACTGCAAATGATATTTTTTCAGGTAAAATACTTTTTTTCTACATTTTTGCGTTCAAAATGGAATGTAGCATTTAAAGGTGCAATTTTGTTTCAGAGGTCTTACGATAAGAATGGCAAACGGAGACTTGTTACTTTTTGTCTACATGTTCTTTTTGCAGCACAGATAAGCAATCTTTATATATATATATATATATATATATATATATATATATATATATATAGATATATTACTGCATGTACCCTCTTGTGTAATATCACAAATCATCTCATCCGTTTTCTTTTAAGTGCTTTAAACTTTTTCGAGCTGCACTGAACTCCTAAAACACTTTAGTGCCAGGAAGATCTGCTATGTGCTCCTTTACCGCAACGATGATATTCATTGCAAACAACCTTGGATTGTCTAGGAGCACGCTTCAATGTGCCAATAAGTTAGTAGGCGATTTGTAGGCTTCATAGTGCTAGCCTGCCTGATACAAAGAGGTCATCTTGATTCCAAAAGACGTGAAAGGTGACTGCATTTGTCCGCAGACTTGCAATATCCCATACACTTATACTAAATGTTCATCATGATCATCTATGGTAAGCACTGGACAGTTTCTGGCAAAAAAAAAAAAAGAGAAAGAAACGGGGATGCAAGCATCATGCATACTGGAACACAAAAGCATATATGTAGCATGTGATCTCATGTAGCAACTGATATTGTTTCATAGAGGATGTCTACTGTAACAACTCAGGGCTGAAAAAGACATGGGCCGTCTATGGAACTGTGAGCTTTCTCTGGACCAGTCTACCGCCATTTATTACAATTTCAACCCAGTCTGCAGTATGTTTTTTTTCATCAGGATGGTGGATAAGAGTCCCACGTTTTCCTTAAAAAAATAACGCATGAAGATGGAAAAGGGAAATACGGAAGGACAGGATGGAATTGTTAAGGTAGTCACACTGTAATGTAAGGAAAGAAAAGATTGCACTATAGACACCATAACACAGTAAGTACCGTATCTCTCTTGACATTCTGTGGCAGCTGTGTGTGGAATTGTTTCCCTCAAATTAGTGAAGAAAAAAAGTCTGTTCACTATACAAACCACTATAACGTAGACAGAATTTAAAAGCATATCCTCAAAAATTTGAAGGATTTGTTTTAGAGATGACCTGCAGTGAAACATCTGATTATTATTTTGAATGTTATTTTTACTTAAAACTCCAAAGCTTTAACAGATATTTGCAAATCATCTGGCTCATATAGACGTCAAATAACATACAGTCATGATTTTTATTTATTTTTATTAAAGGGGTTGTCCACTTTCTGGTTACTGTTGACCATTGTGTTTGGAAGATGATTATATGGCACTTACTAATGTAGCCTTTGTTGATATTCTGCACCATTTTCTATATTTCATAAGGTCTGCCCCCTTGTTGGCCAAGTCTTTTGTTCTGTCCACACAGAGGTCTTATCCATAAAATGGCTGCTGATGGAGGGTCATGTGACCAGACAAATCACCTCCATGTGATGTCTCTCCTCCATTCAAATACACTGCACCTGCCATCTGCACCTCCACTACTGGGATTTAGTGCAGGTGCAGTGTTTTGGAATGGAGGAGGTTGAGAGATGTGTCTGGTCACATGACCCTCCATCAAAGGCCATCTTATGGACAGGACTTTTATGTGGACAACACAGAAGATTTGCCTAACAACATGGTTTAGGAAAAATAGCAAATGCCACAGAATATCAACAAAGGCTACATTAGTAAGTGCCGTATAGTCATCCTACATACACATTGGTCACAATTAGCCAGAAGTGGCCAATGTCTTTAATGATCTCAGACTCCTGGATAGTAGTTTCATGTATGCAAAAAAATAGGCAGAAATATACATATCCAGAGTTCAAAGAGTATAAAAAGTTTGTTGTCTAAGGCTACTTTCACACTTGCGTTGTTAATTCTGGTATTGAGATCCGGCAGAGGATCTCAATACCGGAACTAAATGGATACGTTTTGATTTTGCACATCATGATGCATCCGTCCGTCCAGTTAAGATGTGGTTGTTTGAAATCAAAACTGATAGTATAACTTCACAATTGAATTTGACATTGTTTTCAGCGCTGAATCAGTTTTTTTCCGTTTTTATGACCGGACACAAAACCGCAGCTTGCACAAAACGCAATGCTGCCGGAATAGAAGACATCCTGATGCATCCTGAACGGATCTCTTTCCATTCAGAATGCATGGGGACCAAGCGGAAACATTTTTTTCCAGTATTGCGATCCTCTGCCGGATCTCAATACTGGAAAACAACAACAAGTGTGAAAGTAGCCTAACTCTCAAAGACTACAGTGAAACATAAACACACTGATAATAATGATATGATCTGGAAAATGTTTACCTGTTCTGACTGCCCTAGTGTTTACAGAGCACCTGTCATCTTTTAGGGGGAAGGTGGTGGGGTTTGCACACTTTGGAATAATTTTGTTTGTACTTTTTTAGGGCTAGTAACTATTTTCACATCCCTAAACATTTCTATGAGACTTTCAAATGAGATTTTGGCTATTTTGTACTTTTTCCCTATATGTACTGACTGGGAAGGCACTAGAGAGGAAGCTGGGCAGTGTTAATGTATTCAAAACCTTAGCACTCATTACCTAATGCTGAAAATGTCAAAAACAAGGTAAAAATGGAAGGTGACAGGTCCTCTTTCACAACAGTCAGATTAGAATTGATTTTCCTTGGTTAAAAAAAAGCCAGGTCATAACAAAATATCTGTGTATGCTGCTTCCTTATGACAGGCCGCCCTACATTTTTATGTCTATGGCCATCTCTAGTCCAGTCCACACTCTTGTCTACAGATAATCTGTCATGCTTCAGTGCATCCAACCTATTGCATGAAGACCCTGTGAAGGTGATGTCCTTGTATCGTCAAAATGGGTCAGTGTCCGGTTGTGTCTGTGGGTTTCACTTACAACACAGTAAAGATATGCAGTAACACTAATCTCACTACTATGTGATTGACTCCATGTAGCTTTATGTACTTAGCGGGAGATTTATTAAGGAGTGGCATTTTACACCAGTCCATGATATCCCTGCGCAGCCGGAGGATCCGCTTAATTCATGACGAGGCCCATGTTTCATCATAAATTAGGCTTATCCTCCATCAGTCCATGCGCCAGATTTAAATCCCCAGCAGCTCAGAGCTACTGTAGATTTCTGTCTTCATTTGTGCCAGAAAACTGATGCAAACGGAAATAAATGTGATGGGCCAGCTACCCCACCCTCTCCCTGCCCCCTTTTTAGGAAAGTGGTGAGGGCAGGCAATGTAAAAACGGCACTTGTGAGAGAATTTGTTACAAGTGGCATTTAAAAAGTTGAAAACACTGTGTTTGCGACTTTTTTTTATGCCACAAAAATATGACATCATATTTCCCTATAGGCTGTTCGGGCATCACTGCCGGGCCCGGGCATGTGCAGTGTTCTGCCCACTGTGGGCAGAGGGAGAGGGATATGGAGTGCGCATGCACCAGTTACTGGCATGAAATTGGCGCATGCCGGGCCCGGCAGTGATGCGCTAACAGCCTATAGGGAAATATGATGTCACAGAGCCACAGGGCTGGCCTGAGCTTACTGAGGGGCGGAGTTAGGCGCGAGTGAGGCGGAGGAACTTCAGAAAACTCTCCGCCCCTGGGCACTTGAGAAGGCTCATTAGCATATGATAAAATTGACTTTTTGGGCGATTTGAAGCATCAGAAGAACTAAACACGGGTAACATTTGTGTCATGTCTTTGTGCCCCACTAAACAATGTCACCTGTTTGAAACCGGTCAGGTAGGTGACAGACTCCCTTTAAGGTACTATGCTTTTTAATACAGAGTCCCCCAAGTGTAGGCACCATTACTGGGGTTGACTGGGAACTTGAAGTGGCCCTGGAAAAAAAGCTAAAAGTGACCCCATATTGTAGGCAGATCCAAATTGAAAGAAGGTGGGTCAACAGAAGTAGGCGGCGCCAGCAATACCATAATTCAGAACAAAATACCGCCCTAGCAGAACCAAATACCACAGTGCAGCATAAGATACCACCCCAGCAGAACCATATACCACAGTGCAGCACAAAATACTGCCGCCCATGACACACTATGAAAATATATCATTGTCCCAAGGATGGTATTCCAGGTGAATTCAGGAGGGCACCTTCGGCCGCTGGCCAGGTGCATAAGTGCCAAATGCTCCTACATTAATGCTGAGAGCATCAGATCTTTATTTACCTGGCTGACGGCCAAGAGAAGGGCTTGGGAGGCCCTCTGGGCATCGGTCCACCGGGAAATTTCCCTGTAGGGTCTATGGCCAGTCCGTCCATGCACCATTGTAAATGAACATACACATGCTGCATGCAGCAGTCCTTGAGAGCTGCTACTGCAAAAAAGCTTTATTAGTTACTTATGAGTAGAGATGAGCGAATCGACTTCGGATGAAAAATCCAGTCGATTCGCAAAAAACTTTGTTTTAATACTGTACGGAGCAGGGGCTTCGTACAGTATTAGAATGTATTGGCTCTGATGACCCGAAGTTATTACTTTGCGAAGTCTCGCGAGATTTCGTATAATAATTTCAAAAATGTATTTATACTGTAAAAAAACATTTCCCGAACTCAGGGTCGGTTCCAAGTGGTACCTTGAAACCGAACCCAAGTTCTGGAAATGTTTTTTTAAGAGTATAAATTAATTTCATAAGTTATTACGCGAAGTCTCGGGAGACTTCGTGAAATTAATAACTTCGGCTCATCAGAACCAATACATTCTAATACTGTACGAAGCTCCTGCTCCGTACAGTATTAGAACGAAATTTTATGCGAATTGACTTCGGATGGTTCATCCGAAGTCGATTCGCTCATCTCTACTTATAAGCTTAGAACCTCTTCAGGCTGGAATCACACCATCAGTTTTTTGTCAATTTCTGATGCCGTGTGGATCCAAAATGAAAGGAAGTGTATAAAGAAAAGACTCTCTTATGTATCCACTTCTGTATTTGGCTCAAAAACTACCAAAAACTGCACACCTAATTCCAGCCTTAGATTGCACAGCATTTTGTAGCATTTCTATATCACTATAGAGTTTAAAGGAAAAAAAAAGAAAAAGAAAAAAAATGCCAAGAAAAACATTATGAAACACCATATTTATCAAAACTGTTGTTAAGGAAAACTGGCTTAGTTACCCATAGCAACCAGGCAAGCTAGTTTTCCTTTATCTCCTTTAACTAAGTGTGTAAAATGCCATAAATTCTTAATTCCTATGGCGCGTGGTCACTGTGTCAGAACTGGTGCATTTACAAAAGCAGATCTACTCCTGTATTTAGCTTAAAAAGTAAAAAAAATTATCGGATAAAAACACTGATCAAATACTGATGTGTGAATAAGGCATAAATGTTGTAACAGTTTACAAAAAAATAGGCTTTATAAAAATGCAATATTGCATCTTTAGCGAATTTACACGAACAGAAACTACATAAAAAATAGTCTAACAGGAAATCTGTAACATAGCAACTAATCAGAGCTCATATTTCATTTCCTAATGGGCTCCGAAAAAATAAAAGCGAACTCTGATTGGTTGCTATGGGCAACTAAGACAGTTTTGATAAATGAGGCCCAATGAATTTTCAGATGTGTTAGTACATGACCAGAAGCCAGCATTAAAGGGGTTATCCAACCCCTGGAACCCATGTAGCTTCTGATCCCTCAACTGCCGCTGCTGACGCAATCATGCTGACAAGAATAGGCATTTCTATCATAGGGCCGGCCATGTGCGGTATCCGGTTGTCTGAATATAGCCTAATTCATAATTTATGCTTTCTGTTTCATAGACAGATATAAATATCTCAAAATCAAAAAAAGTTTAATTAGTAAAAACCGAGGGACACTCTGTAACTTGAAACACATGGACCTTTGCAAATATTGGCAATGTAAAACCCTTTAAAGGGTTTTCTATTTTACTATTTACGGCTTCTTTACGGGTATAGGGGGTACCGTGAGGTGTGCACCAGTCTACTATCTGGGATTTAGGTAGAGCCGCCGTTCTTTTAATATTTTGTCTAGTAATACCTTCTTGTAGCTCTGTTGTAGCTGATGAGTCTGACTCCTTGTAATTGTCCTGTCTGTATTAAGGTGTCCATTCACCTTCAATAGTTGCTGACTTGACGCTTGTTCAGAAAAAAGTTATCTCTCCCGATTCCTTTATGCACATATTATACAAGGTTGGCCAGGTGTTTTCAGTGGGGATAGAGGTGAAAGGCGCTGTCAGACATCTCTGGTGGTAGCTTATCTCCTAGGTGAACAAAAGGATCGGGTGTTGAAATTCAGTGTGTCCAATACTTCTCTCCCCCAACATCACCTGTCGGGGGCTCCCAATACAATTAGTTAGTCATCTGGTCTTACCAAAATCGGCTGCTGTTTTGGCCAATAAAAGTCTTACAGTCTTGTGAAAAAATTAGGACACCCTTTGAAAGCATGTGGTTTTTTGTAACATTTTTAATAAATGGTTATTTCATCTCCGTTTCAACAATACAGAGAGATTAAAGTAATCCGACTAAACAAAGAAAACTGAAGAAAAGTCTTTTCAAGATCTTCTGTAAATGTCATTCTACAAAAATGCCTATTCTAACTGAGGAAAAAGATAGGACACCCTTGCCCCTAATAGCGAGTGTTACCTCCTTTGGCTGAAATAACTGCAGTGAGACGGTTCTTGTAGCCATCTACCAGTCTTCGACATCGGTCTGAGGAAATTTTACCCCACTCCTCAATGCAGAACTTTTTCAGCTGTGAGATGTTTGAGGGGTTTCTTGCACGTACAGCCCTTTTCAAGTCACCCCACAGCATCTCAATGGGATTCAAATCTGGACTTTGACTTGGCCATTCCAGGACTCTCCATTTCTTCTTTTTCAGCCAATCTTTGGTTGATTTACTAGTATGTTTTGGGTCATTGTCATGTTGCATGGTCCAGTTCCGCTTCAGCTTTAATTTTCTAACTGATGGTCTTACATGTTCTTCAAGCACCTTCTGATACACAGTAGAATTCATCGTGGATTCTATGATGGTGAGCTGACCAGGTCCCTCTGCAGCAAAGCAGCCCCAAACCATGACACTTCCACCTCCATGCTTCACAGTTGGTATGAGGTTCTTTTCTTGGAATGCTGTGTTTGGTTTACGCCAAACATGTCCTCTGCTGTTGTGTCCAAATAATTCAATTTTGGACTCATCTGTCCAAAGAACATTATTCCAGAAGTCCTGGTCTTTGTCAACTTTATCGCTGGCAAATGTCAGTCTGGCCTCGATGTTTCTCTTGGAAAGCAAAGGTTTCCTCCTTGCACACCTCCCATGCAAGTTAAACTTGTACAGTCTCTTTCTGATTGTAGAGGCATGTACTTCTACATCAACAGTAGCCAGAGCCTGCTGTAGTTCTCGAGATGACACTTTAGGGTTTTTGGATACCTCTTTTAGCATCTTGCGGTCTGCTCTTGGGGTGAACTTGCTGGGGCGACCAGTCCTGGGCATGTTGGCAGTTGTTTTGAAAGCCCTCCACTTGTAGACTATCTTCCGGACAGTGGAATGGCTGATTTCAAAATCTTTTGAGATCTTTTTAAATCCCTTCCCAGACTCATAGGCTGCTACAATCTTTTTTCTGAAGTCCTCTGACAGCTCTTTTGCTCTCACCATGGTGCTCACTCTCACTTCAACAGTCAGGAGCACACCAAACTAAATGTCTGAGGTTTAAATAGGGCAAGCCTCATTCAACATGCAGAGTAACGATCTACTAATTATGTGCACCTGGTGTGATATACCTGTGTGAGATCTGAGCCAATTTAAGAGGGAATACATGTGAGGGTGTCCTATCTTTTTCCTCAGTTAGAATAGGCATTTTTGTAGAATGACATTTACAGAAGATCTTGAAAAGACTTTTCTTCAGTTTTCTTTGTTTAGTTGGATTACTTTAATCTCTCTGTATTGTTGAAACGGAGATGAAATAACCATTTATTAAAAATGTTACAAAAAACCACATGCTTTCAAAGGGTGTCCTAATTTTTTCACATGACTGTATGTGAATGAGGGCCTTTAGACTATGCTCACACATGGTTGATAATGAAATAAAAATCTGCGACAAAAACACATGTCATAGAGGGTTACCCCTGCTCAGAACCTCTTCCCATATTAGCCAGGTTCATAGAATCCATGAATTTTACACTTGCCCATTTGTTTAAACCCCACATTCCTCTCAGTAAAAAAAAAAAAAAACATATCAAACTTCATAACTTGCAAGTAAATGGGTAGACCAAAGCAACACTAATGAGAAACCAACTCGCTAGTTCACCTGCACCTAGTCACCTTAGGTGGGATTGAGGTATCTTGTGCCTCAGGTCTCAGAACATTAATCCCTAATGTTGTTTCTAGGCAATAACTACAGAAACTGTTTGTATTGATAATTTAGCCTCATTAGTCATTCCTCCTCACAGTTCCTTTGCCTATTCAAGTCTTAACTGATTGGAGGCACATCAGGTCCCACCATATTTACGTCGCTACAGCCTTATATGACCTTTTTTCAGAGTCAAAGCCCACTAATCTTAATGTCCTTTGCCGTCAGTTGTAGTGGGACCACCTCCAGCTAAATTAAGGTATTACAGGTGCGTCTAAGAAGGTCGGTCACTATAACAGCAGGAGCCCAGCTGAATTTACAAGCACATATTGTTTTAGATCCTCATTAAGGTCTCCATATGGAATTGATAACTTATGCTTTGAAACTAAATTGAATCCGGGGAATAGAAAAAGTAACAAAGACCATCACTTTTCACAGGTGCCTAGTAAAATCTCTGTTATTCAGCAAAAAAGGCTACTTAAACAGTATGTTTTTTCACTTTGTCAGCAAAATAAGTAGACGTGGCATGAAAACTTGGAGGGGGTAGATGCTATAGAGGAATTGGAGAGTTCTGAGATCGGGCATAATTTACTAGAACAGGTAGCAAGCTCAACATATAATAGAAGTGTTGTAAGAAATTTCTTTCTACTGATTTCCTTCCTTAAAACAGACAAGACCAGTCATTACAGAATGTAAAATTATTAAAACGTCTAATTAAGAGTTTACATACAGTGAGGAACAGAAGTATTTGAACACCCTGCGATTTTGCAAGTTCTCCCACTTAGATATCATGGAGGGGTCTGAAATTCACATTGTAGGTGCATTCCCACTCTGAGAGACAATATAAAAAAATATAAAAAATTTAGGAAATCACATTAAAAAATGTATTTTAAGTATTTGAACACCTGAGAAAATCAGTGTTAATATTTGGTACAGAAGCCTTTGTTTGCAATTACAGAGGTCAAAACGTTTCCTGTAGTTCTTGACCAGGTTTGCACATACTGCAACAGGGATTTTGGACCACTCCTCCACACAGATCTCCTCTAGATCTGTCAGGTTTCGGGGCTGTCGCTGAGCAACACAGAGTTTCAGCTCCCTCGAAAGATGTTCTATTGGATTTAGGCCTGGAGACTGGCTAGGCCACTCCAGAACCTTGATATGCTTCTTACGGAGCCACTCCTTGGTTATCCTGGCTGTGTGCTTCGGGTCGTTGTCATGTTGGAAGACCCAGCCACGACCCATCTTCAATGCTCTGACTGAGGGAAGGAGGTTGTTGCTCAAAATCTCACAATAAATGGCCCCATTCATCCTCTCCTTAATACAGTGCAGTTGTCCTGTCCCCTTCGCAGAAAAGCACTCCCAAAGCATGATGTTACCACCCCCATACTTCACAGTAGGGATGGTGTTCTTGGGATGCAACTCAACCTTCTTTTTCCTCCAAATACGAGTGAAGTTTAGACCAAAAAGCTCTACTTTGGTCTCATCAGACCTCATGACTTTCTTCCATGCCTCCTCTGGATCATCCAGATGGTCATTGGCAAACTTCAGATGTTCCTGGACATGTGATGACTTGAGCAGGGGAACCTTCTCTGTAATGCATGATTTGAAACCATGATGGCGTAGTGTTCTACCGACAGTGGTCTTTGAAATTGTGGTCCCAGCTCTCTTCATGTCATTGACCAGCTCCTCCCTTGTAGTTCTGGGCTGATTTCTCACCTTTCTTATCATCAGTGATACCCCACGAGGTGAGATCTTGCATGGAGCCCCAGTCCGAGGGAGACTGACAGTTGTCTTTAGCCTCTTCCATTTTCTAACAATTGCCCCAACAGTTGATTTATTTTCACCAAGCTGCTTGGCAATTGCCCCGTAGCCCTTTCCAGCCTTGTGGAGGTCCACAATTTTGTCTCTGTTGTTTTTTGACAGCTCTTTGGTCTTGCCCATGGTAGCAGTTGGCGTCTGACTGACTGTGGGGTGGACAGGTGTCTTTAAAGAGTTCAGACAGGTGCTACTAAGTTAGATTAATGAATGGAGTAGTGGTGGACTTTTTAAAGGCACAGTAACAGGTCTTGGAGAGCCAGAATTCTTGCTGTTTCTCAGGTGTTCAAATACTTATGTTCAGCAGTGCAAGACAAATACATTTTTTTTAAATCATACAATGTGATTTCCTGATTTTTTTTTTTTATTCTTTCTCTCAGAGTGGGAATGCACCTACAATGTGAATTTCAGACCCCTCTATGATTTCTAAGTGGGAGAACTTGCAAAGTCGCAGGGTGTTCAAATACTTCTGTTCCTCACTCTATTTACAGATTTTTGTATTTATTCCTTCTCTAGTATATAAGATTTCCTCCTAAAATCAAATAATTACTAGGAAATAGAAGTCCCTGATTTATTCTCTTGTGTGAAATCTTAAAGGGGCTGTCTTATCATGAAAACTGCATTTTATACTGATTCGAGGCCTGGTAAGCAGCTGATCGCTGTGTGCCCAGCTTCATAAAACCACTGTAGGATAGAGCTGGCCATACATGAACACACCATTGTTTGCCTTGGCTCTTGTTCATAGATTTGGCCCCAGGCAAATGACTCTCCTATATCATGCCTATATGCCACTGAAATTAGACCAACCCCTTAATTTTATATAAAGTTGTTTCTTGGTTTCCAACACAAGTAACATACAAGAAACAACCAGAAATGGCAGCCATTCCTGTGCTTTAAACAGCTAGTTAGTCAGTCTTACTACCACTCTGAATGGCACTTAAATGGACTACAGTTATGGCTGCCGTTAGCGGTGTTTACCTAGCATCTGTTACCCTGGTAGGTAACCAAGGTAATTTAAAGGGGTTCTCTGGGATTTTATATTGATCCTATATATATATATATATATATATATATATATTATATATCCATATGATAGGTTATCAATATGAGATCAGCAGGGGTCCAACTCAAGTGAAGCAACACTGCAGTAAATAGCTCTACTACACAATGGATGGAGTTGTGTAGTTCTCCCACGGAAACTACTGCAGAACAGCTAATTGGTAGATGTGTCTTGAGTCTGTCCGAAGGATAGACCAAAACAGAAGAGATCCCTTTAAGGCCCTTTTACACAGGCCAATGGTTGGAAATAAACTTTCATAGGAACATTCTTTGACCAATCATCAGTTCGTCTAAACTCCCCAGCGATTAGATTGTACTGAACGTTCACACCCCATGTACTCTACATCGACTCGTGTGAAGGCTCTTTGAATAATCTTTGGTTGACCTGTTATATTGTCGATGAACACTTGTTATGGCCCCATATCGAGTCATGTTAAAGAACGCTTAGAAGGAGCAGCAAAGAATATTAAGACTTTAGGCATAATGAGATTTCAGGGACTATACTTCCAGGCAATCCTGCTCTTTATACAGCTGGGCAGAAACATTTACTGTTAGTAACTGGAGCACAGACATGACTATCATTACCAGACACACCCTGCTGCCTTACAAAATTGACAATGTATAAACCATTTAATTTATAAAAAACACAGCTTTAGAAAAAAAATGTTATTGTTGCCAAAAACACAACTTGGGGGTAAGACTATGGTACAAAACTTATTTTCATACAGTGCACCAGCAGTTTGTAAGAGCAGTATATAGGGTAGACAGCACAAGCAGTCCTGGCTGCCAAACAGACCAAAAGTGGTCTCACCAATTCCATAGACCAGCACCTTAACAGCAGGAATAGCCATGAAGCAGCAGGAATTTGGCTAGCTGATTAATCCCGTCAATGAGGCCACGTGACAATCCTGGTATCAGAATAGAGAACTGTTAGCATAGCTCTGGCTAAAACAGACTGCCTCTTCTTCGCACAGAAGTGCCCTCCTTTCTGGCTCACTGTTGAATGTTTGTAACGCTTTAATGCTCTGAATGTGGTGTCACATAGTTTGATACCTGCTTTTATTTGTAAAGCTTTGTGTATGGCAAAATAAAAAAATACAGAAAAAAAATACAAATATTATAGAAATATATATATATATACTCAAACTAAAGGCCAAGTACGTGATGGATAATGTTTGTAATACAGCAAATGAGAAATATGATAAAAAGGGAAACCTGCATTTTCTACCTGTGCTCTGTAATGTTTTATAGACGTGGTCTTTACTGTCAAATCCTAGTATTTTTGTGGTTTTCATGCAGCAGGACTGATGACTAATAAAAACAAAATGCACGATTCTTCTTTTTGTAAAATATTCTTGGCAATTTTTGAAAAAGGAGATAAAAATGTGAGCACATTTGGATGGTCAGCTTGTAACGCATGTATTCTGGCAACCAGAGATGAATAAATCCAATTAAAACGTGTACTGCAGCATCTTTCTTTTGTAAGATTTGGTGTCCTCTTGGTCAAAAAGCTTTAAAGGGGTTTTCTGGGATTACTGTGGTTTTTAATTGATATGTATGTAGTTGCTTACCTCATGTACATCTTCCCCATGTTCTTTTTTTAAAATTTGGACTCTCCTGACTCGTTTTTCCATATAAATACATCACCCTGGATTGTTTCCATCCTGTATGTAGCACTTCCTCCTGCTATATCTAACCAAACCCATGATGAGCTTCTTACTCTGCCACAGATTTAGAACCGCCCCCTAACAGCGCCCTGCTAGTTAATAGCACCTACCACCCAGCGAGTTATATACACTCTACTATCACTGTCCCTAAAAACACCCAGCTAGTTACAGTGCATATAAAAAGTCTACACACCCCTGTTAAAATGTCAGGTTTCTGTGATGTAAAAAAATGAGACAAAGATAAATCATTTCAGAATTTGTTCCACCTTTAATGTGACCTATAAACTGTACAACTCAATTGAAAAACAAACTGAAATCTTTTAGGTAGAGGGAAGAAAAAATATAAAAATAAAATAATATGGTTGCATAAGTGTGCACACCCTTAAACTAATACTTTGTTGCAGCACCTTTTGATTTTATTACAGCACTCAGTCTTTTTGGGTATGAGTCTATCAGCATGGCACATTTTGACTTGGCAAGATTTGCCCACTCTTCTTTGCAAAAACACTCCAAATCTGTCAGATTGCGAGGGCATCTCCTGTGCACAGCCCTCTTCAGATCACCCCACAGATTTTCAATCGTATTCAGGTCTGGGCTCTGTCTGGGCCATTCCAAAACTTTAATCTTCTTCTGGTGAAGCCATTCCTTTGTTGATTTGGATGTATGCTTTGGGTCGTTGTCATGCTGAAAGATGAAGTTCCTCTTCATGTTCAGCTTTCTAGCAGAAGCCTGAAGGTTTTGTGCCAATATTGACTGGTATTTGGAACTGTTCATAATTCCCTCTAGCTTAACTAAGGCCCCAGTTCCAGCTGAAGAAAAACAGCCCCAAAGCATGATGCTGCCACCACCATGCTTCACTGTGGGTATGGTGATCTTTTGGTTATGTGCAGTGTTGTTCTTGGGCCAAACATATCTTTTGAAATTATGGCCAAAAGGTTCAACCTTGGCTTCATCAGACCATAACACCTTTTCCCACATGCTTTTGGGAGACTTCAGATGCGTTTTTGCAAAATGTAGCCTAGCTTGGATGTTTTTCTTCGTAAGAAAAGGCTTTCGTCTTGCCACTCTACCCCATAGCCCAGACATATGAAGAATACGGGAGATTGTTGTCACATGTACCACACAGCCAGTACTTGCCAGATATTCATGCAGCTCCTTTAATGTTGCTGTAGGCCTCTTGGTAGCCTCCCAGACCAGTTTTCTTCTCGTCTCATCAATTTTGGAGGGACGTCCAGTTCTTGGTAATGTCACTGTTGTGCCATATTTTCTCCACTTGATGATGATGGTCTTCACTGTGTTCCATGGTATATCTAATGCCTTGGAAATTCTTTTGTACCCTTCTCCTGACTGATACCTTTTAACAATGAGATCCCTCTGATGCTTTGGAAGCTCTCTGTGGATCATGGCTTTTGCTATGGGATGCGACTAAGAAAATTTCAGGAAAGACCAACTAGAGCAGCAGAACTTTATTTGGGGTTAATCAGAGGCACTTTAAATGATGGCATACACCATGCTGACTCCTATTTAACATGATTTTGAATGTGATTGCTTAATTTAGAACATAGCTACATACCAAGTTATAAGAGGGTGTGCACACTTATGCAACCACATTATTGTTATTTTTTCCTCCCACCACCTAAAAGATTTCAGTTTGTTTTTCAATTGAGTGGTACAGTTTATAGGCCACATTAAAGGTGGAAAAAGTTCTGAAATGATTTATCTTTGTCTCATTTTTTTACAGCACAGAAACCTGACATTAACAGGGGTGTGTAAGCTTTTTTTATCCACTGTAAATAGACGCTCTCCCCTCATTGCTCCTGTTGCTGTTTAGACACGAAGTGTATAGAGAGGCTGAGCACTCTCCACCTGGACCACACAGAGACTCACACAATAGGTACTGATGATGATATTTATTACACCTAAATGAAGATCGATTTCTAAAACTGTAATAGAACAACAATAAAATATTCAGAATAAAATACAAAGTAAAAACAACATAATAACTATAAAATACAGTGGGTACTTTATAAAACTCGGAATAGTTAATATATAAATAATCAATGGAAGTTCAATGAATAAATAATCAAAGATATGAAAAAGATCGAGAGGTATTCTATGTCGAATAGCCACTCAAATATTCAGGTAAATGTCCGGACACAGTTCAATAAATTTCTTTCGATTATTTCATTCGATTATTTCATATATTCGACGAATATTCCCTGTCTGGCAAAATAATGGCAAAATAATAATAATCACACTTGCGATTGCAGTCTGACTAAAGCACAGTGGCGTCCCACGTGGTTGAAAAATGTCAGATCCGGCAGTACCTGGTTATGATAGTTCAACTGGAGCGGTGCAGGCAAGTTAGCAGCCCTCGATGTAAGTATTCTTCAGTAGATATTCACCAGTGGTTTTCTCGTTTTTTTTCAGGTGTAGTAGCAGTGTGAATCGGATGTAGCGTTGAATATATGCCAGAAAAGTTTGTCAGGGTAAAATTTCCAATCCGGGTTGTTGGGGTCAGGACATTCATCAGCTGATGTGCGGGTCTTAAAACCAGACACGTTTCGGGGTCTTTTCCTAGCCCCTTCCTCAGTGGTAGCCCGCAGAGGGGAGTCTACGCCCTTTTATACCCAACATGCTCTAGATTCAAACACGGTGCAAAATCTGAGATGGTATAGTATTGCATGTAGCAGAGCTGTGTGTGTACAGGGTGCTTGCAGCAATGTAGCAGAGCTGTGTGTGTACAGGGTGCTTGCAGCAATGTAGCAGAGTTGTGTGTGTACAGGGTGCTTGCAGCAATGTAGCAGAGCTGTGTGTGTACAGGGTGCTTGCAGCAATGCAGCAGAGCTGTGTGTGTACAGGGTGCTTGCAGCAATGTAGCAGAGCAGGAAGCCTGGCAGGGACTCGGTGACAGGATTATTTTAACTCAAAGAATCAAATGAGTCTCTGACTCATTTGATTCTTTTAACTAATAAACTCTTAGACCATTATCTAAATCCCTGCAATAACTATACTGTGTAATTACATCAGTCTGCTCCACTGCAGCAGAGCTGTGTTTTCCAGGAGCGAGTCCCTCCAGACCTTCGGTTCACTTGAGAGCCGACTCAGCAAGTGAACCGAAGATTCGATGAGCTGAGCATGCACATTGATCTTCAGTTCACTTGCTTCTGCCGGCTCAGGAAGTGAACCGAAGATCCGATTCATGAAAAAGATCCGAACTTCCCATCTCTAAAACTCAGTAGCAGGCCGGGCGGCAGCGCAACTCACTGACGTCACGCGCCTGCTCCTCCTACTTCATTCAAAAAGTGGGAGGAGCAGGCGCGTGACGTCAGTGAGTTGCGCTGCCGCCCGGCCTGCTACTGAGGTTGTGAGTACAGAGAGGGAGAGGATCGCAGAGGATTTAAGTTGTTCACATCGGAATATTAGTATTACAGTGAGCGGGGCCCGGTGTAATAGAATACAGTGACTGCACCGGGCCCCGCTGCCATTACAACACCAGATGCCGGTGTTCCGTTTACTTGACAGTATTATGTCCATATCGTGGGAGATAGTTTTGCATTACGTCTAGCTTGAACTGCTGACTAATATAAAATTTGAAATCTTTATTTCATTTCCTTAAAACTATTTTCCACGATATAGACATAATACTGTCAATTAAACGTCACAGAGGTGCTGAAGAGGTCTAGATATTTGCATTTTGTTAACCTTTATTTTTGTTTGCATTTTGTTAACCTCTACTGCGCCTGCACCAAGTCGTCTTTTTCGCGCATGCGCAGTGTATTGGGGATCATTCACTCACAGGGACACTGTTATGGGGGATCTGTGGACACTGTATATGCTGCTATATATGTGTCATCCACAGATCCCCCTCCCCACAACAGTGTGTCATCCACAGAGCCCCCCCCCACAACAATGTGTCATCCACAGAGCCCCCCCACAACAGTGTGTCATCCACAGAGCCCCCCCCCACAACAGTGTGTCATCCACAGAGCCCCCCCCACAACAGTGTGTCATCCACAGAGCCCCCCCCCACAACAGTGTGTCATCCACAGAGCCCCCCCCACAACAGTGTGTCATCCACAGAGCCCCCCCCCCACAACAGTGTGTCATCCACAGAGCCCCCATAACAGTGTGTCATCCACAGAGCCCCATAACAGTGTGTCATCCACAGAGCCCCCATAACAGTGTGTCATCCACAGAGCCCCCATAACACCTTTTGGTTTTTTATTTGGCTATTCCCCACCCCTCTTGTAATTGTCCGCTACTTGTGGGCTGCGCGGGAATGAGTTCAGTCACTTCGGTGGCTCCCGTCCTGCAGCGCGTGATCTCGCAAGACCTGCCGCTGTAGGTCACGGGTCTCGCGGGATCACGTGCCTCAGGATGGGATTGCGCACCGAAGTGACTGAACTCATGCACATGTAGCCCGCAAGTAGCAGATCAGTGGCACAAGTACAAGGTGGGTGGGGGGATGATCTGTGGGGTTGCCCAGACGGCTAGGCCCTTCACAGTAGTTATTAACCCCTTTCAGCAGTCCCCCATTCACTGAAGGGAAGAAATGTATTCAGGAGAAATGTATTCAGCACAACATGCGGCTTATGTAGAGCAATGATGGAGGTCATGCAACAGCTGGGCAGGAGATCACAGATCCAACGAGATCCATAGGCATGTAGAGAAAGTAGAAGGCCACAGCAGCATATCCAGCAATTCTTCTTTATTAAGTCGATCACTTCACAACATGGCATAAAAACAGCAGCAACGTTTCGGCTAGGAATAGCCTTTGTCAAGCATGACCTTTCACTGAAGGGGAGACTGCTGAAAGGGATTAATAACTACTGTGAAGGGCCTCCCCCCCTTTCACAGTAGTTATGCCCAGATATGTGCCCCCTTCACAGTAGTTATGCCCACACTGCTTCTAACAGAGGCTCACTAATGGACGCTGAGATTAGATCACCCCATATGAGAGCATTGAATCAATGCTTTCCTATGGGGAAAAATTTGACCCTGGAGGTCATCATGCAGAGTGTGAGGACGTCCAGCGTCAGATACCAGACCAAAGGTCTGTTTTACTCCAGGAAGCCCTCAGGTGGCTGCCAGCGACTAGAGGCCGACTTATTGCTGGAACGTAAACAATGCAGTTTCTCTAGAACATTGCAGCTCGATTTGCAAAAGGGACACTGTACCCAGACCACATCAATGAGCTGAAGTGGTCTGGGTGCCTTTTGTGTCGCTTTAACTTTGAAATCTTATTAAAGATTGTGTAGGGTGTGGCTGGAGGCGGGACAAGGGTGAAGCTTGCAGCAGAACATGGGTGGGGCCTGTAAGGGGGCCCTTGATTTATTTTGCCCGGGGGCCCTGAGGGTTCTCAGTCCGCCCCTGGGGGTAGACTCCCCTCTGCGGGCTACCACTGAGGAAGCGGCTAGGAAAAGACCCCAAAACGCGTCTGGTTTTAAGACTCGCACATCAGCTGATGAATGTCCTGACCCCAACAACCCGGATTGGAAATTTTACCCTGACGAACTTTTCTGGCATATATTCAACGCTACATCCGATTCACACTGCTACTACACCTGAAAAAACCGAGAAAACCACTGGTGAATATCTACTGAAGAATACTTACATCGAGGGCTGCTAACTTGCCTGCACCGCTCCAGTTGAACTATCATAACCAGGTACTGCCGGATCTGACATTTTTCAACCACGTGGGACGCCACTGTGCTTTAGTCAGACGGCAATTGCAAGTGTGATTATTATTATTTTGCCAGACAGGGAATATTCGTCGAATATATGAAATAATCTAAAGAAATTTATCGAACTGTGTCCGGACATTTACCTGAATATTTGAGTGGCTATTCGACATAGAATACCTCTCGATCTTTTTCATATCTTCGATTATTTATTCATTGAACTTCCATCTATTATTTATATATTAACTATTCCGAGTTTTATAAAGTACCCACTGTATTTTATAGTTATTATATTGTTTTTACTTTGTATTTTATTGTTGTTCTATTACAGTTTTAGAAATCGATCTTCATTTAGGTGTAATAAATATCATCATCAGTACCTATTGTGTGAGTCTCTGTGTGATCCAGGTGGAGAGTGCTCAGCCTCTCTATACACTTTATATCCCTTTTTTGACTGGGTGAGTCATTAGACTTGTTAGCACCCATCCACAGCTACAAGCGGAGTGAGCCATCACATTTTCTATACATATCTTTTACGGCTGTTTAGATACGTCCATGGACATATCATCACAGAAAATAAGAGAGAGCTGCATAGGCATGGTCATGGAACCACAGCCCAAAAAATGAAAGATCTAAGCCATAAAGGTAAATGAGGTACGCTACAAAATACAACTGCTTTCATAAATGATTATTTTAATGGATATTGATGCAAACTGGAAAACTTTTTTCTTACCTCACACTCATTCTCGTTGCAGTAATGGTGCACATCTTTTCTCATTTCATTTCTCCTCTCCGTTATTTAGACCTTTACTTTCTGGCAATTGCATCAAATGCAGCTACATGATGTATTATGTTAACCAGAGATCAGAATCGTGACTTCTGGTAAACTACAATTTGATATGAGTGTTCAACTTGTCCCTCCTTGCGTCATTAACTTTTTCTCCTCCTTCAGTTCATCTCTGCAAATCAATGCAGCGTCTCCTTCTCCCATGCTGTAGCGCTGGCCAATTCTCAGCTCATAGCCTGAGAGTTTTTTTTTCTCTCAGGCTATGAGCTGAGCGCTGCGATTGGCCAGCGCTACAGCATGGGAGAAAGAGACGCCGGCAGGCTCAACTGGGTGGAGCCGAACATATGAAGATACCGGAGGCTATACCGGGAGAACGGAGCGGCGCCCAGGTATAACAGTAAGTGCAGGGAGATCCCTGGGCGCCGCTCTCCATGTCTGTATACTTAGTTTAGATTTTCTATTCTAGTGAAAGGTCCTCTTTAAAGTGGCCTGGAAAAAAATCTAAACGTGGCCCCTGTGCTGGAGGCAGACACAAATTGACAGACGGTGGGGCAACACAGGTAGGCAAGGCCAACAAAAATAGATGGGCCCAACACAAAAGCACGGGGTTAGAACTACAATAGTGCAAAAATAATGTCCCAGTTGAACCAAACACCACAGTGCAGTACAAAATACTTCCTCAGCAGAAGCAAATACCTCCCTAAAAGCCATACCTCTCTGCTGCCCATCAATAGCTGCAATGTTCTGCCCTACTCCAGTTGACTCTAATTAAGATATGGAGAGAAAGGGGGGGGGGGCTTAGGAGGTTACATGTGGGCCACAGCATGCATGCTGCCTAGACTTCCCGTAGTAATAACTATAGTGGCCTCAGTAGTATGCTCCCCAAGTGGACAAAGAAAGAAGAAAAAAATAAAAATCAAATAGAGTCCTGTTCCAAGTCGCTGTCTCTGGTGCAAGCCTCAGGTCTTCTCCTGTCTGCAGCCCGAGGTGCCTGTGTCCCTGCTCCATGTGTGGTAGTTTATGGTCTTCAAATGCAGCTACATATGTTTTTTTTTTTTCTTTGCACTTTTGAGGCCTATGATGGTATGAGAGCCCACTGGCGTATCATCTGGTACTCCGGTGGGCCAGTCTGGATATGAGATAGATAGATGCACTGTACTGCCTCTTTATTACAGCTGCCCATCTAGTAGCCGATAGCTGATCTTGTTTTTTTTCCACCTTGATCTGCAGGATCCAATGGGTGAGAAGTTTTTAGTCTGAAGGTCATTAAACCGGGTTTTCCACAGTTTAAAAAAGACAGGAGGCTGCTGCATATGCAAATAAGCACATGACATCACAGCATTCCATTGCATCACAATGATAGCCTTTGTATAAGAACCCCAGACACTATTGGGGCTACTCATTAATTTGCAGGAGGGCGAGATGCATAGTGAGATGATAAACAGGAATGTACGGAGATTGTCCAACTTGCTCTTTGCTCACAGGACACACTAGGAGACTCATTACTGGGGATGATTTATTTGCTGAACCTTTGCCACTTTTTATATCCGTTTGAACATTAGTTTCCCACTTTCTTCCACATTTTTTTAGATGATTTAAGTGGATTCTATCTAATCATAGAAGTGGATAGAATCCACTTAAGTCATCTAAAAAAATGTGGAAGGAAGTGGGAAACTAGTGTTCAAACGGATAAAAAAAAAAATAGCCAAAGTGGCAAAGGTTCAGCAAATAAATCATCACCCTCCAGAAAGACCGCAGCATGGGGCACACAGTGTCGTGTGAATGAGCCCTATATGACTTCTAAATGCATTTGGAGAACTGCATGTGCAACTCCTGAGATTACATTTAGCAGATGGAGTACATTTTGCTGCTGAATAAGCTCTTCCCTAAAAAGGAAATCAGTTGAAACAAGAGAAGGAAATTCCTGACAAAGCAAAGAAGTACTGCATACACAGGTAGAGATAAGTAGTGTCACTCATCTCTATAAACCTCAGATTCTGACATTAGAATAATATTTTCTTATAGATATTATTTCAGGGATGTCAATAGGAAATTTACGTAAATATTCTGACTCCTCCAATATCGGTATTTAACTGAATGTGTCTTGTAGGCTAACAACCCAAAAATTCAATATGGCCAGATATAGTTATAGAATAATATATTAATGTACTGTCAGTGTACCTCATTGTGACTAAACACTCATTATAGCTAAATTCTTATAAAACAAAATTAGTGTTTATGAGCTGTCAGGAATTCAGAGATAAAGGTTATACATCCAGCCATCAGAGCAGCAACATGGCGGTTCAGTATAAAATTGAAACTAGGAAACACTGCAGCAAGGGTGAAGTTTATCACCGCAGGACATAAACTGCCGAACTTTTTTTTAACTAGGACTTAAAAAAAAATAAAAATTATTATATATATATATATATATATATATATATATATATATATATAAAAAAATAAAAATTTTCTTTTTCTTAGCCCAAAAGTAGTAAAATGCAATCACTGGGGCTACAGCGCTTTCACAGTTATCCCTGCACACTGGCGCTTCCAAGTCACCTGGCCACTTTAGGCTTGTTTCACACTTCTGTTCGTAGTTCCAGCAGAGAACCTCCTGCCGAAGCTCTCTGGATTTGGCATTGCTGGCTGTTATTGAAATGCTCCCCGGCACCATTGACTATAATATGGTTTGGTAGAGATCTGGCCACTACCCAGCAAGTATGCCAGGATTCAGCAATACGTAAACCGCTGTAATATTACCTACATTCCCTAGATTTCTGTCATGTCTCCAGCAGCATCCTCCTGCACTGGACAACAGCTGAACCAGTCACGTAATGGCGCAGAAGAGGATGTGACCAGATTTTACACTGTAGTAAATGGAGTTTTGCAAATTCTTATTAATACAGACCAATTGAAAACAGTGCTGTTTTAAGAGCATCTTATGGCAAAGATATTCCATTACCTTATGATGGGTGGGGGTCCGACTTCTGGGGCCCACACCAATCCCGAGAATGAAGTAGCCGCAGTGCTAGTTTAACACTGCATCCCTTTCACACAGATGCACCCCACCTGTGCTGAAAGTAACTTAAGCACACCCTCATTTATGTGGGGCCGTGCTACCTGTCCCTGCAGAGCTTGACCCTGCTTGTCATTGTGCAGCATAAAGGTATTGTCCAGGATTACAAAAACAAAGCTTCTTCCTTCCAAATACAGGACCATCGCTGTCCATGGGTTGTGTCTGGTATTGCAGCAGAAAAGCTGTGGACATGAGTAATGCTGTTTTTGGATCAAAGCAGCCATGGTTTTTCTAATTCTCAACAACCCGTGTCCCCTTAATTCTTGGGATTGGTAGGTGTCCCAGAGATTGGACCACCACTGATCATAAAATGATAGCATATCCTAGCGTTATGCCATCAATAAGTCAATAAATTATTAAAAATAACCCTCTAAAATATAACCAAATATATAAAAAAAAAATGTTAGGAAAGAAATACCCCTAAAGACACAAAATGATGAAACAAAAATTAAGTATAAATGCCCACAAAAATGTGTGACTATGATATAATTAAGATACTGGAGCCTTCCCCAGGTATACATCTACAATAATATGCAGAAAGACAATGGGCAATGTCCCATTTACTCAAGATTCCTGTAGTTTCTCGGGAAAGATGCCCACGGGCTTGTCACCGTAAGGTATGGTGTCAGGAGATAGAATGTCCCTGGGTCTCCCTTTGGCTATCCCTGCCTAAAAGCAGAGCACCCGCCCCGAAAGGGGCGACCCCACTTATCGGTGGCTAGACCCAGAGTATTTCCTGGAAGGCCCCAGATTTTTTCCAGAAGCTTGAAGTAATAAGTCCCTATGGGCAAGCCCGTGGGCATCTTTTCCGAGAAACTACAGGAATCGTGAGTAAATGGGACATGCATTGCCCATTGTCTTTCGGCATATTATTGTATATGTATACTTACCTGGGGAAGGCTCCAGTACCTTAACTATATCATAGAACATCCTGCCGAAGCTCTCTGGATTTGGCATTGCCGGTTGTTATTGAAATGCTCCCCGGCACCATTGACTATAATGGGGTCTGGCAGAGATCTGGCCACTACCCAGCAAATATGCCAGAATTCGGCAATACGAAAACCGCTGCAATATTACCTACATTCCCTTGATTTCTGTCATGTCCCCAGCGGCATCCCCCTGCATTGGACAACAGCTGAACCAGTCACGTAACGGCGCGGAAGAGGATGTGACCAGATTTTACACTGTAGTAAATGTCACACATTTTTGTGGGCATCTATCATTTTTTTGTTTCATCATTTTAAGCACAGGTTAATGAATAGATGGCACATTTTACAGAATCTTTTCCCATGTTCAGCTCCTTCTGCTCTATAACATGCTACCTGCGGATTGCACTGCATTTTCATGTTGACAGGTTCTCTCTAAAGTGAATCTGTCTCCGGATTCATGCTACCCCAAGGGCGGCATAAACTGGTGTCAAATACCCTGAGCAGAATGCTGAGCCACTTGTATGAATGCTCCAACCACTTTGAATAGCTGCAGCCCAAGCTGAGCACTGGAGCTATTCAATACAGAATCCTCTCCCAGCTCCCTCTGGAGATATTCAATACAGACTGGTCAATTTACGTAAGTGACCCAGCATATGCCATGAACCTGGTCACAGATTCCCTCTGAAATTAAAGCAAAAAAAAAAAAAAACAACCATTTTAATGTTTAATGACCATTTTTTATTTGGAATGTACATATACACAGATGTGTAGCTGCCTCTGTATATGATATCCTCCTTCAAATGAACAAGAATCAAATACACAAGAAACAAGTTTCCTTTACAATCATTGTTACAAAAAATAATAATAATAGAAACATTTGTAAAGTATAAATTCAGACTGACAGAAAATAATGTTCTATACCTTCAAGACTATCTGCATTAGATATGTTCATAACTTAAATGCTCATTGTAAGATAGGTTAAATTAAAATTTCCTTTAACTCATTGCCAGAAGAAAACAACTCTGACAAGTTACACACACACAAAAAAAAAAAAAAACACAAGTTAGCAAAATAGAAACATGTTAAAGCTACAGAAAAAACAATATAAACATATGTTAAAGCTACAGAAAGTGCAAATATTTCACATTCGTAATATTGAATTTTTTTCCCAGCACATATGGTAAATGGAGTCCTTTTGTTTGAAGAATTTGGTTCAGCTGATTAGCGAAAAATACACTACAAAAACAGTAATCTAGAGGCCCGACATGCTAAAAACCCTGCTTTTCCTGGGAAACCAACATGCAAACAGCCAAGTATCAGTCTATCCTACAAGGACATAACGCCTGCAAGTCTTGTAGTCTGCTTCAAAAAAGACAAAAAAAAAAAGTCACGTATGCACCATGTGGTTTTGGAACAAGTTACAGGACAAGGACAGAGGCAGTTGATTGCCAGGGACCCTTGGGCCATGTAATGGCTCATACAAATCGACCCTAGGTGTGTCTAGCCCCAGTTACATTCACTGCTAGTTTAGTACAAGACGACCAGTTCTGCACATAGGGGTTCACTGAAAACTATAAAAACTTGTATTTCTAACAACCTACGCAGGTACTCAAGGGTGCAACTTTACCAAGCTGCCATACACTTCTGCTCTTCGAAATCGCACAGAGGTATTGTATAGGAGTGTCTTTGTGCTGCCTATCTATGGATACTGGCAAAAATCCCATTGATTTAAGAGGATTTTTCTGGAAACTGGAGTATCCCATTGATTTAAAGGGGTTTTCCGGGATTCCTATATTAATGACATATCCTCAAGATCGGTTATCAATATCTGATCGGTGGGGGTTCAACACCTGGCACACCTGCAGATCTGCTGTTTGAAGAACCCTTGGTGTTCAAAGGAACACTACAGCCTCTTTAAGCAGCCGATTGTGCCTGGAGTCGGACCCCTACCGATCAGTTATTGAAGACCTGTCCTCAGGAAAGCCCCTTCAATAATTAGGGAGTCCTTCAGTATTCTTAGATGGGAATTATAGAACTTTATTTCTTGCTGTGTGTATCCAGTCCATGAGCCAGGAATCTGGCATATTCATGAGCTGTGGGCCCCTGCCGCTGATTTACAGATTTGTCCCAAATACTGTGCATAGGGAGAGATCTGTCAATCAGGTAGCACAGCACCGAATAAACTAGAAATTGTTTAAATTTTGTACATGTCCACACACAAGCATGTGTATCACTAAGAAAGGGGTTGACCGGCTCCATTTGAGAATGGATTCACACAGGTTTTCAAAAGAGAAAAGTACAAGTCCTTCATATACACTCTCTTGCTCTTCTGTATCCCATACCAATTTGGGTAAAAAAAAAAAAAAAAAAAAAAGAGCAGCATCAAAAACTGCATGTGTGAAGGTAGCCTAACAATTTTTCTTCTCCTTAAAGGGTGCAAAGCAGTGTCTCAAATGTTTGGGTCACAGTAATAGCATTTCCCAACATATCTGAGCACAAAGTACTAAATTCTTCAAGAAACATTTAGGGTACACGCACACGTTCAGGATTCGTGTGCGGAGAATCTGCACTGAAATCTGCAGGTGTTCACAGGGAAATCTGTGCGGTCAATCCGCATCAATTGGTGTGGATTTTCCGCATGCAGATTTTACTAAGTGAATGAAGAAAATCTGGTCAGGAAAAATAAAATAAATTGACATGCTGCATCCGCATCGTGTGCATTGAGAATATCAAATTCTTATAGAATACAATGTACATGACCTTCGGTGCGTATTTTCCGCGCAGAAAATCCGCACGCAATCCTGATCGTGTGCATTTAGCCTAAGGACGTTTTCCGGCAATACAAACGTATCCCGTATGCACAAGATAGGGGATAAGTATCTCATCAGTGAAGGTCCAAAAACGGACACCCATTGAACATGGGTCCTGCTCACCCAAATGGATTGACAAGTAGAGCATGCGAGCTGCCACTCTCTATGGGACTGCCAGAGATAGCCGATTACACCTATTTTCAGAAGTCCCATAGACACTGTGGATAGGAGTTAAGTATGTATTGTTGGAAAACCTCTATAAATATAGCAGAGGTTTAGATGTGTGTATGAAGAAGGGAACACATGCAATATGAGCACACACGTCAAATCAACTAAAGCCAGTTTTACACTGCCTTTTGCAGCCTGGGAAAAACAGTCCATGCGATGGCGGCATTTCCAGAACAGACCAGGGATAGTGATCTGTGATGCTCTGGGTTCAGCTCCACTGTCCTGTACTGCAATGATGCTGTGAGAGTGGGACAGTAGACCCAGGGTCAGGCTGGAACTCCTAGCGCCATAGATCACTAGAATGCAGCGAGGTTGGGTCTGCTAGGCTGTTGCATGGACCATTATTCTCAGACTGCACGAGGCCGTCTGAAACCAGCCTAAAGCTTTACATGTCTACAAGGATAATCTCTAAAGCAGAATAAAAGAATAAAAAAGCCAGCCCATGCACACACCCTTTCAGTTCAATGACAGGGTGCTGAAATGTGTATCAGCACTATTAAAGTGCATCGATTTGCAGATTCAGGGGTTAACCAGGATTACAAATGTATGACTGCTTTTATGCAAAAACAGTGCCACCCCTGTCCACAGGCCGTGTCTGATACTGCACCTCAGATCTACTGAAGTAAATAGAGCTGACATGCAATACCCCATACAGCCTGTGGGCAGGGGTGGTGCCGTTTCTGGAAATAGCCATGTTTTCATTTTTTTTTTTTAACCCTCGAAAACCTCTTTAAGCCATCAGAAAGGAGGAAAATATGCTAGTGCACGGCAGCCCACATATCCTTAAAACATAAATGTATGACATCACTCTAGAATATATAAAAGAATATAAAAACTAAATAAAACAAGATGTCAGTGCATATGGCTATAAAATGTTCTGAACATAGAGAAGTGCCGTGTGCAAACAGATTATGTGTCGCAAGCTAATGTATCATTTTCCTAAGCAGGGAAACCATCACGTCATTTGCGAATACATATTCTTAAGGCAGACATTTCTCTTCGTAAATATAATGATGTCAACACATCCATAAAACATATGGCAAGTAATGTGCAAGTATGATGTGTAAAATGTGACAAGGTTTGCCATTAGGGGCCAAACATGAAAGCTTCCCGAAGGAATGGATATGAACAGCACCAGATTCCATTAAAACACTACAAACAGAGAAACAGAATAGCAATAAAAGTCTAAAGGCTAGTTTCACACTAGCGGCAGGGGAGTCCGGCAAGCTGTTCTGGCGGGTGAACAGCCTGTCGGATCCATCCTGCCGCTAGTTCACGTGCACCCCCGGACTACCGCTCCGTCACCATTGACTATAATGGGGGCGGAGTTCCGGCAGCAGAACGGCAGCGCACTGCGAGAGGCAGCCGGACTAATAGTACTGTATGTCGTAGTTTTAGTCTGGCTGCCTCTCGCAATGCGCTACCACGCTGCCTCCGGAACTCCGCCCCGCATTATAGTCAATGGGGACAGAGCGGCAGTTCGGGGGCACACGTGAACTAGCAGCAGGACGGATCCGACAGGCTGTTCACCCAACGGAACAGCCTGCCGGACTCCCCTGCCGCTAATGTGAAAGTACCCTAACAATTAGGCCTGACCCGTACAGGATACAAACCTACATTACAATTTCTCCCACATGTTCATATAATCTGATAAAACATGGCCTATGCACTAATGGATGCACTGTGAAGGTCTACAAGTACTAGTTAAGTGTATGCCAATATGAGATTTCGACACTCCAGTCCCTGCCATAAGAAATCCTCCTTGTACACTGCACAACGGCAGAATGGTTAAAATAATTTTAGGGAATGTAGCACAATGGGGGTAGTTATAAAAGTGGAGCAAGTTTCTACATATCCTTATAAGACTATTCAGCAAACTAGATCAATGCCATGTGCTAAGGGAGGTATAAACAGGTATTCCACACTGGATATATATTGTAACATTACAGGAAATAAATGACATACATATAATATAAAATTATAGAATATACAATTCGGTTATACAATTCTAAAAAAAGCCCTTCCCATATGCTGGGCCCCCCATGCTAAATATACTTACCCGAGTCCCCACTTCTCCCCGTGCACGGATTAAAACATCCAGCTTGGGGAGGGGAGATTGGAGGAGCAGCCAATGGCAGGCGGTGACTAGCCTCCCTAGCATTGCAGGTGACGCTAGGGAGGCTCATCCCAGTCTTCCATTGGCTGCTCCCCTCCGACACCGGATGTTTTCATCCATGCACAGGGAGAAACCGCAGTGGTGGTGCGGGGACCAGTAGTGGCGCAGGGACCCGGGTAAATATATTCAGCGTGGGGGCCCAGCATATAGGGCGGGGGGCTTTTTTTTAGGATTGGATAACCCCTTTAATCCATTTTCCAAGCAATGTTATCTATATAATTGGCGACTGTAACATTGGCGTCAGCAGATTTATACTTATGAAGTTGGCTAACCTGTTACATGTGCACTGGGAAGCTGAAGGCATCTGTGCTGGTCCCATGTCCATATGTGTCCACATTACTGAGATATATGATGTTTTAATATATGCAAGTGAGCCTCTAGGATCAACGGGGGCATTACTGTTAGGCCGAATGCACACGGCCGTGTTCCGCGGCCGAGAGCGGTCCGTGGTATGCCGGGCTGGATTCCTGTTCAGAGCAGGAGCGCACGGTGTCATTGGTTGCTATGACGCTGTGCGCTTCATGCCGCCGCTGCACTACAGTAATACACTATACCAGTGTATTACTGTACAGCAGCGGCGGCATGAAGCGCACGGCGTCATAGCAACCAATGACACAGTGCGCTCCTGCTCTGAACAGGAATCCAGCCCGGTATACCACAGACCGCTCTCGGCCGCAGAACACGGCCCTGTGCATTCGGCCTTACACTTAGGGCCCTTATCGGCAACTGCTGCACCCTCTGCCTTTTAATGAACAAGGTCAGGCCTGATGCTTTCACTGCCTGGTCTTGTCAAAGTGCAGAGGGCACAGCAGTTGCCGAGAGAGCAGAGCCTCGAGGTGTAATGGCAATGCTCTTGTTGCTCCTAGATGCTCACTTGCATATATTAAAATGTAATATTTCTCAGCAATGTGGGCACGTATGAACAGATGTCTTCTGCTGTCAAGTGCACATGTAACAGCCAGTTTCATCCATACAAATCTGCTGACAGATGCCTTTTAAAAAGAAGTTGTCCCATATGGCATACCCTGTGCATATACCAAAAATGCCCAGATGGGACAAGCCCCTTTAACTAGGTTAAATTTAGATTAGGGCAGGCCTACACCGCCACTATATATTTCAATAATGTAAATGCAGGATTCCGCACATAACTGAGATGAGCAGCACTGAACAAACTCCGCCGAGTTTCCTTTTGGGATCCTGTTTTTCTGGAGGTCAAAATAATATTCTGCATGCAGGACTTTTTTTGTCCTGTCTTTTTGATGAAACTTGTAACGGAGCCACCAATTCAGGCGTGAACAAGCCTTAAATTTGCATTTACCTACTTTCATTACTCCACTTTCAAAGAAACCCTCACTTATAAAACAGTTAAAAGTTAGATATGGAGAAAAGAATAAGCCTTATTCCCACCCATTTGACAAGTATGGCTACCATGCTATTCCAGTTGCTGCACAGAGGTGAGATACATAGTGGCTGCAGTCCTGAAGAGGCTTGCTGGTGTGGATTGGAACACAGGTCTCTTCAGTCATGTGCCCATTGTATTTAGCTGGTAGCAGCACACATAACTGGACCCATCTCTTGTTGCCGGAATAACCATATCCTTGATGTGGTTCTTCACGTTATGAAGCTCATCTACAAGTCTAACTGTAGACAATTCTCAGAAATTCTAAAACATACCGGTAACAGTAGCTTTAAAGGACCAGGGTGTCCCTGTAAAAGTATGGGAAAGACTGACTGCAATTTAAGTAGGGTGAACCTTAGAAAGACTTAGGCGAAAGAAGATGCTCATTTACCCGAAAAAGACCAGCTTGGCTGGAAAAGTGAGGGGAGCAAGAGTTCACTGGGAAAGGAGTTTCTTTATTTTCATTTCCACATTGGTGTGCTGAGGCTCTGGTTAGGTCCCTGGTTAGCTGTAGGCTGTCCATATCCCGCCATGCCTCCTACACCAAAAAAGGTCATCCCTGCCATCTGTTGGGACACCTAAAAAATATATATTAATATTAATAATATGGAGACAGTAAAAAAAGGAGACTTTTGTATTACTTACCAGTAAAGTCTCTTTCTCGCTCTTCCTTGGGGGACACAGGAAACCATGGGTATAGCTCTGCTCCCTAGGAGGCGTGACACTAAGTGAAAGCTGTAAGCCCCTCCTCCATCAGCTATACCCTTCAGCCTGGAGAGAGAGACTACCAGTTGCGTGTCCAAGTAGTGAAAGATAACCACCAACCGGAAAAAAAGGAACTGTCAAGCCCCAACGGGGGCAACCAAGCCGGAACCACAACTGTAAACCCAAATGAAGGGCGGGTGCTGTGTCCCCCAAGGAAGAGCGAGAAAGAGACTTTACTGGTAAGTAATACAAAAGTCTCCTTTTCTCGCCCATATTCCTTGGGGGACACAGGAAACCATGGGACGTTCCAGAGCAGTCCCAGAAGGGAGGGACCAGAACAAATTAGACCAACACCGGAGGCATCAATCAACTGCCGCCTGCAACACCAGACGGCCTAAAGCAGCGTCAGCCGACGCATGAGTATGCACCCTGTAGAACTTGGTGAAGGTGTGCAAGGAGGACCAAGTGGCCGCCTTGCAAATCTGCTCCGTAGAAGCCCGATTCCTCTGAGCCCAGGAAGCCCCGACCGCTCTAGTGGAGTGAGCGGTAACACCGAGGGGCGGAACCTTGCCCTTGGCGAGGTAAGCCTCAGTAACAGCCATCTTGACAAAACGGGCGATAGCAACTTTGGATGCCGCCATCCCTCTGCGCGACCCCTCCGGAACCACAAAGAGCGAGTCAGTACGCCTGAAAGAGCTGGTTACCTCCAGGTAAACCTTGAGCGCCCTGACAACGTCCAGGCGATGAAGCTCCCTCTCCCGGGGGTGGGAAGGAGAAGGACACAAAGAGGGGAGAACGATGTCCTCGTTCAGATGAAAGGCGGAGACCACCTTAGGAAGGAAGGAAGGGACCGGACGAAGGACCACCTTGTCCTGGTGGAACACTAGGAAAGGTTCCAGACAGGAGAGTGCAGCCAATTCGGACACCCTCCGAAGAGAGGTGACGGCCACAAGGAAAATAACCTTGCAGGACAAAAGTCGCAAGGAAACCGTCCGCAGAGGCTCGAAAGGAGAAGCCTGGAGCGCTGAGAGAACCAGGTTCAGGTCCCAGGGCGGTACCGGAGGGCGGTACGGGGGAACCGCGTGAGCCACGCCCTGAAGGAAGGTCTTGACAGGACCAAGGGGGGCCAGTGGGCGCTGAAACAAAATGGACAGCGCAGACACCTGACCCTTCAAAGAACTAAGACCCAGACCCTGGGCGAGTCCGCCCTGCAGGAAGGACAAAACAGTGGGGAGAAAAAAGCGGAGCGGAGGAATCCCCAGATCGGCACAGAACCCCAAATAGGTCCTCCAGGTCCTATAATAGATCCTAGAAGAGGACGGCTTGCGGGCACGGATCATGGTGCGGACGACGTCCGCAGAAAAACCCCTACGTGTCAAGACGGTGGTCTCAACAACCACGCCGTCAAACGTAGGGACCTTAAACGCGGGTGGAAGATCGGTCCCTGAGAGAGAAGATCTTCCCTGGCGGGCAGCGGCCAGGGCGCATCTGCCAGGAGCAGCATGAGGTCGGCATACCAAGACCGGCGGGGCCAGTCCGGAGCGACCAGAATCACCGAGACGCCCTCCGCCGCGATCTTCCGAAGGACCTTGGGCAGGAGTGGGATGGGAGGGAATATGTACGGACGCGCGAAGCCTCGCCAAGGACGAACGAGGGCGTCGGCTCCGCAAGCTCCCGGATCCCTGGCCCTGGACAGATAGGCGGGGACCTTGTGATTGAACTTGGAGGCCATGAGGTCCACGTCCGGCATGCCCCAACGAAGGCAAATGGCCTCGAATACCTCCGGGTGAAGAGACCACTCGCCGGGGTCGACAGTGGTGCGACTGAGGAAGTCCGCCGCCCAATTGTCCACCCCTGGAATAAAAATTGCCGATAGAGCCGGGACGTGGGTTTCCGCCCAACGGAGAATGCTGGTGACCTCCCGCATCGCTGCAGCGCTGCGAGTGCCCCCCTGGTGGTTTATGTATGCCACGGCCGTGGCGTTGTCCGATTGCACGCGAACTGGATGACCCTTCAGCAGATGAGTCCAGTGTCGCAGAGACAGAAGGGCCGCTCTCAGCTCCAGGACATTGATCGAGAGTTTGGACTCCGATGGAGACCAAATGCCCTGGACGGATCGGGGAGGAAACACGCCTCCCCAGCCCAAGAGACTGGCATCGGTTGTAACCACCAACCAGTTGAGTGGCAGAAAGGACCTGCCCAGAAGAGGGGACTGTAACCACCAGCGGAGAGATGACCGCACCGGAGGCGATAGATGGAAGGGATGATCCAGAGACTCCGGCGATTTGTCCCAGGAGGAGAGGATCGCCCGTTGGAGAGGGCGGGAGTGAAACTGCGCAAATGGGATCGCCTCGAAGCAGGCAACCATCTGCCCCAAGACCCGCATGCAGAAGCGGAAGGACGGTCGACGGTGGAGAAGGAGACCCCGAACCGCCCGACGGAGGATCAGTCGTTTTTCCGAGGGAAGACGTACCTCCGCCGCTCCCGTGTCTAAAAGCATTCCCAGGAAGACCAGTTGTCTGGAGGGGGGAAGGGAGGACTTGGGGAAGTTGATGACCCAACCGAACCTCGCCAGAGTCTCTAGAGTGAGATCCACGCTGGCAACCGCTTGAGAAAGGGACGGAGCCTTGATGAGGATATCGTCCAAGTACGGTAGCAGAAAAACACCCCTGGAACGGAGTAAGGCCAAAACCGGGGCCAGGACCTTGGTGAACACCCGGGGGGCTGTTGCCAGCCCAAAGGGAAGGGCGACAAATTGGAAGTGGAGGTCCCCCACGGCGAATCGGAGGAAGCGATGGTGACACCGGGCTACCGGAACATGGAGGTAGGCATCCTGTATATCGATGGAAGACATGAAGTCTCCCCGCTCCAGGGAAGCCACCGCGGAACGGAGGGACTCCATCCGAAACCGTCGAAGGAGGAGAAAACGGTTGAGCTTTTTGAGGTCCAAAATGGGCCGCACCGAACCTCCCTTCTTGGGAACTACAAAGAGGTTCGAATAGAACCCTTGGAACCTTTCCTCTAGAGGAACGGGGGTAATCACCCCTCTGTCCAGTAAGGCTTGAACGGCCGCGGAGAACGCAGCCGCGCTTTTCGGGTCCCGCGGCGGGCGGGAGCGAAAGAACCGATCTGGAGGGAAGGACGCGAATTCGATTTTGTATCCGGAGGACACAATTTCGAGAGCCCAGGCGTCGGAGACGTGAGCCATCCAGACGTCCCTGAAAAGGAGGAGCCGGCCCCCCACCCGGGTGGGTGGGGGCGCGCCTTCAGGCAGAGGACTGCTTTGCTGCGGGTGTGCGGGCAGCCTGCGGCCTGCGCCAGGAGGGCTGCGCCCGAAAAAACGGCTTCCTACGCTTATCCTGGGGAGGGGCCGAAGCGGCAGCTGCGGGGGGAGCCCCAGAGTTCCTGCGGGAGGACCGAAAACGAGACGCACCGGGGCGTCCGCGGGGGGCGCCCCTGGCTTGGGGTTGAGGAAGATGGGTGCTTTTGCCACCCGTGGCCTCCGAAATAAGCTCGTCTAGGCGGACCCCGAAAAGGCGGGAACCCGCAAACGGTAGCCCCGCCAAGGAACGTTTGGAGGCAGCGTCCGCTTTCCAAACCTTCAGCCAGAGCTCCCTCCTGACGGAAACCGCCAGGGCGGAGGAGCGTGCAATAAGGGCTCCCGCATCAAGGGAGGCCTCACAAACAAAATTCCCGGCCCGAATAATAAGCTGGGCCAAGGAACGTAGGTCCTGGATGGGGACGTCCGAGTCCAACTCCTGTTCCAGCTGCGCACCCCAAGCAGAGATTGCTTTACCTGCCCAAGCAGAGGCAAAAACCGGTCTGAGGGCAGAACCGGAGGCAGCAAAAATGCCCTTGGAAAGGGTCTCCATGCGACGGTCCTCCGCTGACTGAAGAGAGGACCCGTCGGGAACAGGGATGGCCGTGTTCTTTGACAAACGGGCCACAGGGGGGTCCACCTTGGGTGGGGACGACCAGGTGGCCACGACATCGGCCGGAAAAGGATAGCAAATGTCCAGCTTCTTGGGGTTGACAAAACGGGCGTCCGGGCGAGCCCAAGCCTTAGACACCACGGAGGAGAAATCAGAGTGGATTGGAAAAACTTTTGAGGCCTGCCTGGGTCTGATAAAGGAGACGCTAGCTGCGTCAGAGCTAGGGGGGTCATCTTGCACCTTAAAGGTGTCACGAATATCAGAGATGAGCTGACCCATCGCTGAGGCTAGCTTGGACGGCAGGGCCGAGTCCATTTCCAAATCTGAAACCGCCAATTCACCTTCAGAGAGCGAATCCTTTGGAGAGGAGAGGCTCGTCTGAGTGCGCACGCGTGGCGGGGAGAGGGAGGCATCCGAGGAGGAGGCTCGCTCTACTCTAAAACGCTTCTGAGAGTGCCTAGCTCGGGAAGGGTCACTAAGAGAGGGTGAACCCGCCGCAGCGGCAGAAGCGATGGACCCGGAGGGCGCGACAGTAAGAATGGCGTCCTGCGGGGTAGGCGGCCTGTCTATTAGGCGGCCCACGACCTGAGTGAGGCTTTCCACGGCCTGGGACAGGGATCTAGCCCAGTCAGGCGGGTCAGAGGAAGCAGGGAGCGACACAGCGGGCGACTGAGGCTGCGGTGGAGCTCGGCATGCAGGACAGTGCGGATCAGACTGCCCCCGGGGAAAGGCTTCCCTACAAGCGGTACAGGCATGGTACCAAGGCTTGGCAGCTGCAGAAGGGTCTGACATGGTGGAAGAAAAGTTGCACTTAAAGTGGGAGACCCCAGGTGAAAAAACGGGGATCACACCCAAGTAACAGTACTGGTGGCACGGATGGGGTTAACAGTCCTACCAGACCCAGATGATGCAAGCGGCAGACAGCAAGGGCAGCAGACTGAAGGGAGGCTGTGGAGGAGAGGCGGCAGGCACAGAGGTGAATAGCTTCAGGATCGGACGGCAGAGAGAGAGAGAGAGGTCCACGCAGCACCTGAGATGTGGAGCCCGACGAACCAGGAAGTAGCGGAGCGCATGTAGAAAGCTCCGCCCCCCCCTTGCCGCGCTGAAGGAGAAGCAGAGCCGCACGCGCGCGCGGCAAAATGATTTAACCCCCTAGGTAGATGAAGTGCCGGCCATGAAAAGGTGCCGTTCAAGTAAGCGGCCCTCGCCTGAATCTCCTCATACAGCCGTCCCCCTGACTGCCCTGCCGTTGAAGATGGTAGCCACCCCCCTAAGAACCAGCTTGTCCTGGGTCTGCAACACCAGAACGAAGTCCCCCCCCAAATGATGGCCGGTAAAGTTGCCGGCCCCGATATGCCCATGGGGGAGGGGAGGGAAGGGGGGGGGGGGGGAGATGGCACGGAGAGATGTAGCAGCGGTGGGAGGGAGGGAAGGGGAGGCTGGAGCAGCCACTCTCACCATACGCTGTCTTCGCCCTCAATCCATCCAGCAGGGTCGCCCCTTCAGCCACTGGCACCGCAGTGGCAGGAAGCCGGGGGAGGGACTTGGCGTGCGGGCGACCCTTGAGCTGGCGGGACGCAGGGGAGCGAGGCTGCCCTGGTCCACCTTGTCTTCTGTGGGGGAGGCGGCAGTGCGGTATTACCGGCACTGGCGCGACTCAACCCCGGGAGAAAACAGAGGGGTCTAGTGCGCCTCTGTTGTCCCTGTAAGTAGAAAAAAACCGAATTAAAAACAACAAATAACGCAAAAATAAAAAATTATAGGAAAACAACCCTGCCTAAGCAGGGAGTGTCTTGCCTCCTTGGACACTAAGCAAAAACTGGTAGTCTCTCTCTCCAGGCTGAAGGGTATAGCTGATGGAGGAGGGGCTTACAGCTTTCACTTAGTGTCACGCCTCCTAGGGAGCAGAGCTATACCCATGGTTTCCTGTGTCCCCCAAGGAATATGGGCGAGAAAATAATACTTTGAGACAGTGCACAAGAAAGTTTTATTATACAGAACATGTCCCGTAAATTTTACCTGAGTGACATTCCACTGTAATTGCTGTCCGGGTTGCATGCCATACATTGGTTGAGCAACAGCACCCATGCCCGTTACGTAGCCTGCATGTTGCGCCATCATTCCATTTGGGACACCCATGACTGCTGCTTGCATTCCACCCACATATCCTGCTGGAACAGCCATAGGGGCAACTACACCTGGGTGTGCTGGTTGAGTCATGATTCCCATTGGTGACGCCATCATACCACCCATAACACCACTAGAAGACGGAACTGCTGGAAAGCCAGTGTAAGCACTTGGGTATGGCATCTGAGCTGGTGCCATGAAAAGAGCTCCTGCAGAGTAAATAAAAAGAAAGGTCTAAACTAATTAAGGGAAATAAGAATTATGGACAGTTTTCTCAAGTACAAGCGTTCTTAAGGTAGTGCTCACTCTCAATAATGGGCGAGCCTGCACCAATGAACAAGTAGGGAACAATCAGAACCCCACTGATTAGAAAAGCATCACAAAGAGTGCTTAACTTCTCAAATTCAGACCTTGAGCTGGAATCTGGGGATTCTGAGGCCCATACAGAGAAAGGATTGAGTCCTTTGAGAGTTGCTTCTTTGTTCCTTCTTCTGCTTTCCCACCAGATTCTGGAAACAAGTTAAGGTTCTCTGGGACAGATCCTGAGCCAGTGACTGGCATGGAGCTGACAGTCTGTTGGAATAACAACCAGAAAAGCAGGGCTCAGATTTTGCTCCATAAAGGGAGTGTCAGTAGATTTGACCATGCAGAAACTGCTGACTGCACTAGGAAGAGGGTGAGGAGAGCAGTACAAATATACCTTCGGTGGAGCTTTTATCATCAGGAGTAGTGTGAATATGAACTTTTATCATGGAGGCAGGATTTGACTAAAGTGCTGCCTGCCATGAGATTCTTAACCCCCCCTGCTCTAAATGACAGCTGTAGTGGTCTCCTGGTTGGATGTTCAGTTGTGACTCAAAGCAGAGGGGCTATAAAGCAGCTCAATGCAGAGAGCACTTCACATAAAGCTCAACTGCCAAGGCACTTACAGGAGCAGTACTCCTGATTATAAAAGCTCCACAAAAGCTACATTTGCACTTCCCAGCCCCTACCCACTGCTGTCAGCAGGCTTGCATGATCAGAACTGCTTACAGACCCCCTTTAAAATAACGCATGCTGAAAACAGTATGTTTAAAATCATAAGAGGCGGCCTGTGGACTTCATATATCCACATACAGAGCCAGTTGCCTTAATACACAAACTTGGACGTCATTGTCTTTCGACCATTTAGCTGGGCTCTGCTAACAAAACATATAAGCCACCTACATTAGACAATACACCACATGACTGTTTACCTGGTTGGTCTTTGAGCTGGTCAAGCAAGTGGAGCCAAAAAGATCTAGTTCTTTTTCCAAGCTGGTATTTGACTTTCCATTGGGAACAGTAGTGGCCACTGGTGCATCTGAAAATAATAAGAAAAGCTAAGTACAGGAGTCTAGTTGTGCTAAAATACACAGTAACAACCACCTAGCACATGCAGTTCTTTTTCTGGCGGCCCATTAATAGATATGACTGGAACTGATCATAAATCAAAGAGCCAACTGTCAGCTATTATCCTTATACTTCAGATTTTACACACCCAGTGTGACAATAGATAATTATATATTACAGGCTACACAAATGTTAGAGACAGAGACATCTAACTATGAGCCAGATGACTGATAACCCCTTCCCACAAGAGGTCCCCTGATGACAGGTGAATTAGCTGTTATTTCTGCAAAGGGAAAATTGAGACTTTTTGGGCTGCTTGGCCCAGAAGGGCTTTGTATATGGCCAGTAGAGGGATCTCAATTGGAAGAGCCTCCTCTATTATATCCATATGGCCCAACAGATATAAGGAAAGGAGTTGTCTATGGCAAAACAATGCAAATAAAAAGCAGTCTTACCAAGGCCTAGGAGGTCCATGACTGGCTCTGCTGTTCTTTGTGGAGAGCTTTTAGCAAGATGAGAGTCATCTTTTTTAGGAGGCTGAAGAAAACAAAGTTCTGTTTTTTTATTTTTTTAAGTCAGGGGTATTGACCTATACAGATAGCTGACATATACCACTGTCACATCATTTCACAATAGTAATCTGCATGTATGCAGCAGACAAAACTGCATATCTGCAAATGTTTCAAAGACAAAGGTGAAATTTCTAAGGTCACGGAGACATATCAAACGTTTTGATCAGTGGGGGTCTGAATGCTGAGAAACCCCACTGATTTCTAGAACGAGGAGAGAGAAGCGCTCACCTAGCTTGTCTCTCCTTGCTGCAAAAAACGTGCTAAAAGAAGGCAATGGGTCCGTCTCAATGTAACGAGAAAAAAATTATGCGCTATGACAGAGCCCTTTTCTCCTTGTTCTAGTGATCAGTGGGGGTCTCAGCATTCAGACCCCCCACCAATCAAAACCTATGATATGTCGTTATGACACATCAAAAGTTTTTTCAAAGCGCAGGTAAACTTTAAGCAATCTAGTTACTGGACATTTGAATCCTATAGGGGTTGGCCCACCTGGGACATTGATGGTCTATCGCTAGAATAAGCCATCAATCTCAGATAGGTCCGTGTCCCTGAGGTGGTACCCACACCTATATCTCGAATGGGGCCCTTCAAGTGAATGGAGAGCAGCTGAACATGTGCGACCACCCTTTGTTCACGGCTATTTCTGGCAGTCCCAGATCAGCAAATTGAGCAGTGGCTGCACTTGAGTGGTGTGTTCTCCATTCACTGCTATTGGACGTCCAAAAACAGCCGAGCGTGCTCAGTCAGCTATTTTCAGAACTTCCATAGTGATGAATGGAGAGCACACTGTGCAGGCACAGGAGAACCATTCAATAGAGATACAAGCAGGTCCCAGAATGGGAACCCACACCTTTATTACATTGATGGCATATTCTAGCGATATGCCATCATTGTCCCAGATGGGCCAACTCCTTTAATGTTCTGCAAACAATTTTAGGGGAGAATGGGAATTTTGAACAACTTTCCAACTTTGACCATTCAAGTCAGTCTGCCAGTGGTGAAAGGTGATACCAAGAAATATGACTGCAGAGGTCAGTGATCGGCTGCAGCAGTCATTCACTGGCAGCTTATAAACAAAGACTGGCTGGCGGCCACTGGAGCATCTGCAATCCAACGGAGGAGGAGCATGAAGATGCAAGTTTAAAAATTTTTTTTATAAATTATATATATATATATATATATATATATATATATATATATATTTATAAAAAAAAATTTTAAACTTGCATCTTCATGCTCCTCCTCCGTTGGATTGCAGATGCTCCAGTGGCCGCCAGCCAGTCTTTGTTTATAAGCTGCCAGTGAATGACTGCTGCAGCCGATCACTGACCTCAGCAGTCATATTTCTTGGTATCACCTTTCACCACTGGCAGACTGACTTGAATGGTCAAAGTTGGAAAGTTGTTCAAAATTCCCATTCTCCCCTAAAATTGTTTGCAGAACATTAAAGAGTTGGCCCATCTGGGACAATGATGGCATATCGCTAGGATATGCCATCAATGTAATAAAGGTGTGGGTTCCCATTCTGGGACCTGCTTGTATCTCTATTGAATGCTTCTCCAGTGCCTGCACAGTGTGCTCTCCATTCATCACTATGGAAGTTCTGAAAATAGCTGACTGAGCACGCTCGGCTGTTTTTTGACGTCCAATAGCAGTGAATGGAGAACACACCACTCAAGTGCAGCCACTGCTCAATTTGCTGCTCTAATTTTTTTTTTTTAAATAATCAGACAACCCCTTTATTCTAGGCAAGAACTAATTCACAATAAAGTTTCTCAGAAGCAAACAGCGTGATTTGTACCGATGTGGAACTAATGATTGACCACTATCTAACGTAGACCTTTTCTTATACTGAATTATTACCTGTGTGAGATGAGGACCAATTGTACAATCATAATAACAGCTCCTCTTGGAATGAAGGGACATCCCTCCCTGGACCGCCATTTTAATTTAATATAACATGGCTGATGCGCTGTTATTACGGATTTAATAATAGGTCATTAAAAGATAACTTACCAACTTTACCTTCTCAAATATGACCGGCCCCGATTTGATTTCAGGTGCAGATTCAGATTTCTTCCACTTAGTTTCTCTCTCTTTCTGTTAAAGACAAAGGGAGATTTGTCAAGAGGGAAAATTTGCAGAAGTCTGTGTTATGTCATTTGAGCCAAATTTGTGAAATAGACTTCTATCTTGAGATGTCTATACTTAGCCTGTTATTGGGGCAAAATTGCGACAATATTTGCAACTTTTTAAAACGTTGATTGAGAATTTCCAAAACTGGAGCCCAAAAATTCACAGAGCCCCATTTTGTGACTTTTTGATGCCAGAGGTCTGGAGTGCAGGACTTGATAAATTTCCCCCAAAGACCCAAAGTTTTATCAGCTAATGTCCATAGTGTACAAGGAGAAGAAATCATGCAAACAGAGAGATACGCACACAAAATCTTTACAATGTTATTTCAACCGGTCAACGTACATTTGGCAGTGTACGCAGCCATTGTCATTAGGGCTGCAGATAGACTATTTTTGTAATCGAGTAATCTATTGATTAATCCAACGATTAATAGAGTACTCTAATAAACAAAAATCCAATTAAAAGAACGTTTTTCTTTATAAAAACTCACCAGCACCCCCCCCCCCCCCTCAAGTGCCACCAGCTTGCCACGATCTCCCCCTCCTAGCCATGCCCCCAGCGCCAGTACTTAGCTTTGCTGTAAAGGGGCGCTGCTCCACAGCTCCTCCATCCACTGCACTGCCGTCACACAGCGTCGGGTCATAGTGTGCGCTTATGTGCACCATGACCTGATGATGCGTCAGGATACAGTGCAGCGCGGTACGGACCGGCGGGTGACCACGCAGCGGTGAGTAATAGCAAGCGCTTTACCCCCGCTTAGTGGTCACATGACACAAACTAATCCTCGATGCAAAAAATTTGCAGAGAATTTTTTTATGTCGAATTACTGAATTAAATCGAGTAGTCGTTTCAGTCCTAATTGTCATTCTTAAAGGGGGTGTCTGCCACTTCCTTGCTCTAACAGATGAGGATGGAGGGTTCTGGAGCACATTTCACTATGCTCTCACAGGGCATTTGAAAACAGGTTTTTTAACAGACAGTCCTTTAAAGGGGTTGTCCACTTTCTGGTTACTGTTGATCAAAGTGTTTGTAAGAGGATTATATGGCACTTATTAATATAGCCAATATTGAAATTGTGCCATTTTCTATATTTCATAAGGTCTGTCTAATTGTTTACCAAGTCTTTTGTGCGGTCCACACAGCGGCCTTGTCTGGAAAATGGCTGCTGATGGAGGGTCATGTGACTAGGCAAATCACCTCCATGTGATGTCTCTCCTCCACCCAAATACATTGCACTTGCACTGTTGGGAGTTTGGTGCAGTGTGTTAAAATGGAGAAGACATGAAGAAGGTACTGCCTGGCTATGCGGTGAAGCAGCACAGCGAAAGCTGCACCAAAGAAACAAATAGAAAATCTGGGAACATAAAATACTCACTCTAAACGCACTGATGTCTACACTGCGATCCATGTACTTCTTCTTTTCATATTTGTCTCTGATAAATGTTTCGACTGCTCTGTAGAAGCGAAATTAAGGAAAGAGGAACCTGCAACATGCTGAAAAGGTCTATAGATTAGCTCAAGAAAATCCCCAATGCTAACTATAAACTATACAAACCACACCACTGGTAATATACCTTAGCTCCTTTTATTAGATGTTTCTCCTAGACTAAAAAATATATGCTTGTGGGTAAAAGGAAAAGTCACAGATTAACTATTATGGCCTTTATTCCATTTTTTTTTACTGTGCTTTTAAAAGGGGTCGCCCCATTAAGATAAGTGTCTAATCGAGTCTTAATGGAATGGCAGTCATGCATGCTGCCGCTACATCTATGTGGCTGCGGGAGGTAGCTGTACTCTGCTATCTTCATCAGTTTTATAGAGATAAATGGAGCGGTGAACAAGTTGTCTTAACCGGACAACCACTTTAAGTCCTGAATAGCTAATCCCAGGTTTGGCTCTGTTCTTGGGAAGTTTATGCATTGCAATCAGTGGTGGAAAAAAAACTCCCGACGACTAAAGCTACTTTCATACTAGCGTTTTCAATTCCGCTATTGAGATCCGTCATAGGATCCCAATAGCAGAAGAAAACGCTTCCTGTTTGCCCCCATTCATTGTCAATGGGGACAAAACAGAATGCACCAGAATGTATTCCGTTCCGTTTGGCTGCGTCCCTATCGCGGACAGAACAACGCTGAAAGCAGCGTTTTTCTGTCCGCAATGTGATGCGGAGCAAGACGGATCCGTCATGACACTCAATGTAAGTCAATGGGAAGGATCCGTTTTCTCTGACAATAGAAAATGGATCTGTCCCCCATTGACTTTCAATGGTGTTCATCACGGATCTGTCTTAGCATTTTTTGCAGATCGGTCATGGATCGCCAAAAACGCTTCCGTTACAATAATATAACCGCATGCATCCATCATGAACGGATCCGGTTGGATTATGTCTTATATAGCCATGACGGATCAGTAATGAACACTACTGAAAGTCATTGTGTCAGAGAAAACGGATCCATCGCCATTGACTTACATTGTGTGTCAGGACGGATCCGCCTTGCTCCGCACCACATCGCGATAGGGACGCAACCAAACGGAACGGAACGCATTCTGTTTCATTCAGTTCAGTTTTGTCCCCATTGACAATGGCAATTGACATATGACGGATCTCAATAGCGGAATTGAAAACGCTAGTGTAAAAGTAGCCTAAAACAAGGAGGAAAAAAAAAAAAAAAAAGTGTCCCTTTTTCGTCCCAATTAGAAAGGGTATTTTAATACACCAATGTGGAATAAAAAGTTTGGGTTTCCCCAAAAACAGGCTCATGCTGAAAGGATACTGGTCTGTTTGTGGTCGGATAAAACTATCCGGTAAGAATGCTTCGTACAGTCGTTTTGCTTTCCCATTTCCCATCTCTTCCATACACTGGAAAGAAAAAAAGAAAACGGTTAACGTATACAAAAGGCCATTCAAGGGCCTGAGATTCCTCAAGACAAAAGGATGCCCCTGTACCTGTATCTGTTCCTGAGTCCACTGGTCCAGATTCACAGATTTCACACGTGAGATGTGGACTCCAAGGTTCCTGTGGACACCTGCACAGCGGATGCACACAAATACCCCAATATTCCAAGAGGCCCATCTTGGTCCTGGCGAGAGAAACATAAAAAAAAAAAACAGAACTGATTAGGCGACATGCACCATGCTCCTGAATGTCCCTTCATTTGTCCCCATGTACACTGCATTTCATGCAGGAAGTGAGACATTGTGTGAGGACAGCACTGATAGCGGCTCCGGAAACTAAAGGGAAGGAAAGGAAGAGAAAGAAAAGCATCCACTTCAGCATAAATGATGTGCAGACGTATCACATTTCTAAAGCAGTGTCAGGAAAGAGTCAATATTCCTGAGGCATATCCTGCATGTCCATCAGAATACATGGTTGGTCACAGCTCTCAGTGGTGAGCTTCACATGACTTTCCAATTCCTGAGCACACTTACTGCAATGACAGGCCAAATGTTCGAAGCACCGCCAATGACCGCTATGTCTACAAAACGAAGATGATCAGTTCTGAAATCAGATCCAGAAGTCACAAAACGTATCATAGACCTGACTGAGCAAAAAAACTGAATAGAGAGGTCAGAGACTGGTTGTCAGTGACATGCTGCTTGATAACCCCACGGACAAGCCTTTGGTTAACAGGTAGTCCACGCCCAGCATCTAAGCTGTCAGACATGGCCCAGCCGTTGTGCTCAAAGCTGGCTTGGCATCGTTCCGATTGGGAAAATAGCTGACTGGCTGCAGTTCCCAGATACTTGTTGAGGCTATAGTATTGGGGTCCATTCAGACGTCCACACTTTGGGTCCCGATCCATTCCGCAATGCATCCGCATTTCCGGTCTGCGGCTCTGCAAAAAAAAAAAAAAAGAACATGCCCTATTCTTTTCCGCAGCGGCGGACAAGAATAGGCATTTCCATTGGGGTGCCGTCCCCGTGTTTTGCGGATCCGCAAAACACTGCGGAGGTGTGAATGTACCCTTAAAGCGTTGTCTCATAAAGACAACCCATCTATGCCTTATTAGGGGGACAGGACGTCACAGAGAGGACCCATCCCTCTAAGTGCTATCAACAGGACAGCTGCTGGACATATCTGTCCATATTAGGGAGAGTTCACATCACCGTTCTTCTGATCCGTCAGAAGAACAGAAAAATAAATATTGGATTACACTAACCGGTAATGGTTTTTCTTTGAGCCTATGACAGCACCCCTGGAGAGACCGCCTCCTCCTCCGGACAGGAACCAGAACCGCCTTTTAAAAGAGGGATTCTCCCCTCTACCGCCAGCAGTCCCCTCTCAAGAACTAAGAAACATAACATCATTCTCTAATCTATGTATACATAAATCCTTTTTTTTGGGGGGGGGGGGGGGGGGGAATTAACTGGGTGCTGTCATAGGCTCAAAGAAAAACGATTACGAGTAAGTGTAATCCAATATTTCTCTTTCGTCTATGACAGCCCGCCTGGAGAATAGGCAAGAATCCTATCTAGGGCGGGACCACAGCCTGCAGCACCTTACGGCCAAAGCCAAAAGGAAAGTCCTTCATTAGAAGGTAGCCTAAAACAAGTATGAGGAGAACTCCAGGTAGCTGTCCTACAAATCTGTTCTATAGAAGCGGAAGCTCTCTCGGCCCATGATGTGGAGACTGATCTTGTAGAGTGAGCCCCAAACCCCGAGGGACGAACTACTCCCTTAGAAGAGCAAGCTAAGGACCCACCTAGCGATAATCTGAGAAGAGGCAGCCGAACCCTTCCTAGCTCCATGAAATAAAAGCAGCAGACGAGAGGATCCGATTCTCTCCTGCCTCTTAGGACAGAATTGGCGGTAGAGGGGAGGATCCCTCTTTTAAAAGGCGGTTCTGGTTCCTGTCCAGAGGAAGTAGCGGTCTCTCCAGGGGTGCTTTCATAGGCGAAAGAGAAAATGGATCTGGTGCATCAGTTGTGCACATTTGGCATCTGTTTGAGCCATGGTGGAACCCATGGTGAAGTCATGACGCATGGAATACACAAGGATGATATGTCCAGAATACACTGGTGTGAATAGCCCCTAAGAACATTCCTTATGGCTCCCCTGCTGGATGTTAGAGAAGCTAGCTACTTCATAAAAGCGGGTTCTCTTCATGAATGCTCTACTAATAAATTTAGGTGCAGAACCTTCTGCCATAAGTGTGATCAAGAACTGCAGTAATGTAAATGCTATTCCTTCATCCTGGCTGGACACGTATGACGAGACAGACCACATGCTGAGAGTTGTGCAGGAAGGATAGCACTAGTAGTCCTTCCATGGATGAAGAAGACAACACCTAACTTGTTCATAGATAACACAGCACTGCCCTGGGATCATTTCTCCACTAGACCACAGTATTTTTAAGGCCTCTTTGACAAGAGGGCGTTTTCCGTCCAGATGCAATGCATGTACTGAACGCCTTGCATCTGTAAGGAATCCTGACCCATTCATTTCAATGGGTCTGTGCACATGAGCGTCGTTCATCACCGATCAATTCTGCATTCAGGTAACATGGCAGCATGTTCTATATTCTGCGTTTTTTATGCAGCCCTGGCTCTATAGAAGTGAATGGGGCTTGTATGAAAAACGGAAGGCATCCAGATGTAATGCTTTTTTCACTGATCGTTTCTAGGAAATGTTGAGTGTTATTCTTCAGTTATTTTTCACGCACGTGCAAAAAACTGGTCGCGTACATGCAGAAAAAATACTAAAAAAACCAACTGTAACCTAACTGCAGACAAAACCGATTCAACATGTCTGCCAAACCATACGTTTTCCCCCTGAAAATACCCTGTCTCATTCCACATCGCTCATGTGAAATAAGCCTTAAGGGGGTTTCTGGTTTCCTATAATGAAGACCTATTCAGTACAGGTCATCAGTATCAGATTGGAGGGGGGCCAACTCCTGGCACCCCTGCTGATCGTCTGTTTGAAGAGAAAGTAGTGCTAATGTGAGCGCTGTGTTCTCTTCACCGTTTTCCTGCTCCTCCATCTGCTCCTTCGCACTGAAGTAAATGGGACGGAGGAGCTGTAATTGCATCTCCTTGCCGCTGCCATGTGAACGGTGAAGAGAACACAGCGCTAACATTAGCCCTGCGTTCTCTTCAATGCCCCATGACACAATGGAGTGGCACAATGCCCCAAAACACACAGGGCAGCAGCACTGACGCTAAGAAGTGAGTGCAGAACAGATAGATTTTATATCGTGTGTACTCCACACCTACTGGTATGAAAAAGGTGGCACGGGTCAGTAGGAAGCTCTATACCAGTGTTGGCGAACCTATGGCACGGGTGCCAGAGGTGGCACTCAGAGCCCTCTCTGTGGGCACCCACACCCTGGAAAAAGTCTATGGTGTACCAATATGCCTTAGACTTTTCCTGCCATTCATCAGCGCAGGGCGCACTATGAACAGCACAGGCAGGGCACTGAATGTAGGCCGGCTATTATAGTAAAGTGCATGGAAGGTTTACTATACTGGACTGTAGTATTCAGGGTAAATTACTGTGTTGGCACTTTGCGATAAATAAGTGGGTTTTGGGTTACAGTTTAGGCACTCGGTCTTAAAAAGATTCACCATCACTGCTCTATACAATACTGTATGTACAGTACAGCTCTTCACAAAGCCATGAGATAACGGCAGTCATCTTCCTCTATTTCTTCCGCATAAGTGACAATATTACACAACATACTATACTTGCGTCATTTGTTCTGAAAACCTAGAAATTACATAACCACCCCGCTAAATAGATTTCAGTGTGGAGAAAATGAATTTAAGGGGTTTATACTGTATGTTGGGCCGGACAAATCCCATGAAAGCTATGCTATACCTGTGTGAGTGAGCTCCGCTACATCTTAAAAAGGCACAGGCCTATGCCCCGTCTTACTTGCACAATTCAGCTTCTGTGTATCAAAGCTGCTTCCTCATATCACAAGACTCCATTCCCACGTCCGCATCCGTTCCGCAATCGCAAACAAGAATAGGCAGTTCTATGGGGGTGCCGGCCAGGTGTATTGCAGATCCGCAATACACTACGGACGTGTGAATGGACCCTTATTTGCAGCCTGTCAGCGGTTGCTATTAGAAATTGCTCTGAGGATGGGGAGTCCCTACACAAAATACATACCCCCAGGAGGGCAGTTTCAAAGGGGTATTCCCATCTTGTAAAGTGGTGGCTAAACGCTAGGATGTGCCATCATTTTATGATCCTCTGGGAAACCCCTCCAATCCTGTAGGTTGTAGCGCTGATTTAGCACCGCACCCCACCCCCTTCTACGGTTTCCCTGCACAAGCGGTGCTCCCGCTCATCCACTGTGTAGCGCTGCACAGAGCGGAGCACCATGTGCACAGTGAGGGGCCCGCAGCACTACAGTCCCTTTATGCTCTTTATCAGTGGGGGTCTCAGAGGTAGGATCCCCATCAATCAGAAAAAGATGGCATATCCTAGCGATATGCATTCTGTTATGCCCTATCATTTTTGTATCACACACAATGATTGCTAGCTCTATGGCCAATTTTAACCAGCTTGTATATTTTAATGTTTATCGTTCCTATAGGGGGCAGTCCATGCTCCAAGTGGCCTGACTGAATTTAAAAAGGTGCTGTCTAACCTTTACCAAGTCATGCCCGACCCTCAGGATAGGTCATCACCAGCTGATTGGCAGGGGTCCAGCACCCCACACTGCTCGGTTGTAGCTCAGTCGGCGCCGGAACGACACAGCTCCGTCAGCCTCGTAGTGGAGGAAGCTCATTACAGCGCTGCTCCCATTTAAAGACAACCCCTTTAAAGTGGACCTACAGACATGTATAAGCTCTGTAAAGGAGGATTGCTCAAATACTGATTTCTTTTAACCTCTAAGCAGAAGACGTAGCGTGCGTACAAAATAAATCTAGAAAGTGTCCAATATACTGAGCCGAAGGCAACTGCAACAAACAAGGACTGCAGCGTGTAAACATATCTAGACAGTGAAATGGTTAATAATTTGTGCTCCGGAGTGCTTGCTGCCTGCAAGTTGTGTACGGCGTCAACACATCTCGCCCGACACTGGAGTCCGAGCTAATGGCATCCGTGACTGAGGTTTTCTGAAGGACACTGCATGATCAAGGATTTCTCCTCCAATCCACGGGCGGTGAATCACCGGATGTATCATTTCCCAGCAAATGTGCTCCCTGTGGGAGATTGCTGGTAAACCACGCTCTGATCTCCATGTTCTGTAGAGAACCATTTACCAGGGAGATATGGATTTTGTGTCATTCTCCATGTACAGAGGTGAGGACAAGGTGCCAGTCTAGATGGATCAAGTAGAGAGATCTGACAATATGGAAAACCCTAAAGGGTGTTTTAATGGAGTCACTGGTGATGCTGGGAGATGGGAAGCACAATCCTGTCACAGTGAGAAGGAAGACATTAATTAGCATCCTTCATGGGTGGCACTGCTGGATCTCAGGAGGAGAATGGACATCTGACAATGTCACCAGCTGGGCGCAGTGCCGCTGCTAAAGGGCAAGGATCGATCAATGACTTTAGGTAGAGGGCAACAGGAGCTGCCATAGTCAATAAAATCCATGCCTGGTGCAGAGACGATGAGGTTACGGAATCTGGCCAGCCTGGAGTGTGTATTACAATGGTCTGCCACCTGTTTCCAATAGAGGATGCTGGGATTTGTAGTTCTGCAGCAGCTGGAGAACCATGGGTAGGAAACCCCTGCTCTAATACAGAATTACTAAGAGGTGTCCTGCTTCATCCTCCCTTCCACGCGCCCCTTCACTGAGGCCAAGGAACCAGGCCTAAATAAAGAAGCTCCTCCATCTCTATTTCTAAAGTTTCCGCTCATTGCACCTTAAATATGCACTGAGATTAGTGTCACCTATAGGCAGGTGCCTCCCCCCATGACCATAGTCCAGGTGGACACATGGACCCATGGATCAAACTCCATAAAAGATCATTGTGGGGAAAAATGATGTCTTCTAAATCTACAACCAACTCCCTCAACTTTCTCTGTCATTGGAAGCATCTTCTAGTGGTACTTCTGCTTGGACAAGAACCTTGAGATGTTCAGGGGTCCAATATGAGCTGTCAGTGGCCCGATGATCACAAGGCTTCATAGACAACAGAGAGAACAGATCCATCAGCCTCCCCTCTGGGCACAACGGAATACTGACTCCTAAATGGGTCACCAGACCTGACCCCAGAATGGAGATATATAGGTCCCCATCGGAGAACCCCCAGTAGTGCCAGCACCTAGACCACACTGACAGCCTCTAACCTATCCGCGGGGCACACACTGGGGTACATGAGGGAGTGCCCGGTATTCGTACTGAGAAGCCATACCTTTAGAATGGCAGTCCGCGCAGAACTTGTTCTCCTCCCTCAGCAGCAGCTCAGAAAGCACGGCCTGGTACCGCTCCACGTCCCGAACAGACTTCCCGGTCATCTTCCCGGGAGACAGTAAGATGGCTTCCCCGTGCTGCGGCTCTCAGTTCCTGTTTCCGGGTCGCCTCCTACCGTCGCGTACGTCAATAGTTACGTCATTTAACCGCGCCCACTCAGTGCAAAAAACCTTCCGCCGACAGCCAATCAGAGGGAGGGATGTTTACGCCCACAAGGGAAAAAATTATGAATGGGCATTGACGTCACTTAGCAACCTGAGCGCAGGGTTGCAGCGAGAACGGGGATGCCCCCTCACTGGCAGTAGCGCCGCTGTAGCAGGCGCGATGTCTGCTCTAGTTCTAGTGAAGTTCACTGTGTGTCATTATCTAGAAGAGTTTATTATTACGTAATACGGAGCCATATTGTACACACATCCCGAATTACGCCCACGCGGTAACTAGGTCCAGGCTCCACCCACCTCTGCGGAATGCCAGTATGGAGAAGGGCCTGCCTCTAGTCATGATGCTTTTTGTCTCAGCTCACTGGCTCTCAAATGTCCGTCTGGCCCCTCTCATTTATCATTTTCTACCCCCGTTTTTGGTGTAAAAAACAACTTAAATCTACACCATTCCACACCTCCAGTTATTTTATAATGTAATCCAGGGCTTTTTTTCTCAGGGAAAAGGTGGTGGAACTCACCCCCCCCCCCCTTCCCTGGCCATGCCCCTACCCACCCCTAGGACCGCCCCCTAAAACCGCCCCTTTAGAGAACAGGGATGCAAGTAAAATTTGGGGGGGCTATAAAAGTCCAGCCCAGCAAAGAAACCCCCCAGATGGGGATGGCACTGTTAATGGGGGATCTGGGGATGGCACTGTTAATAGGGGATCTGGGGATGGCGCTGTTATGGGGTGGAGGATCTGTGGATGGCACTGTTATGGGGGATCTGTGGATGGCATCCACAGATCCCCCATCCTATAACAGTGCCACCCACAGACCCCCCCATCCTATAACAGTGCCATCCACAGCCCCCCCACCCCATAACAGTGCCATCCACAGACCCCCCACCCCATAACAGTGCCATCCACAGACCCCCCCCACCCCATAACAGTGCCATCCACAGACCCCCCCACCCCATAACAGTGCCATCCACAGACCCCCACCCCCCCACCCCTTAACAGTGTCATCCACAGACCCCCCATTGCCGCTCCAGTACAGTTATAAAATGTGTAATTCAATTAATAATGATTCATGCTGCCCCCTCTGTAGTATAACATTCAATATATCCTACTCACAGGGCTACTGTTATATCGTAATGCAGGCCGGCCGGGCAGACGAGCGGCAGAGTGACTGACTGACGTCACGTGCCTGCCCGTCCTACTTTATGAATGAAGTAGGCGGCGCAGGCACGTGACGTCAGTCAGTGACGCTGCCGCTTGTCTGCCCGGCCGGCCTGCCTGCATTACGATAACAGTAGCCCTGTGAGTACAATATATTGAATGTTATACTACAGAGGGGGCAGCATGAATCATTATTCATTTAATTACACATTTTATAACTGTACTGAAAGCGGCGGGGCCGGAGCACAGTGAACGCATCGGCCCCCAGCTCCTCCTCCCAGTCCCTCCCCGCTGATACATCGCAGCCTGCCATGCTGGAGCATGGCAGGCTGCGATGTCAAAAGGTGGCGGAACGCCATTCCGGTGCGTTCCGCCAGAAAAAAAGCCCTGATGTAATCTAATGCTTCTTGTTTAATGGGGTATTCTGGTTGGTAAAAGTTATCCAGTATCCACAGTCTAGGCCCGCAGTGATAGGCAAACTGCGACTCTCCAGCTGTTGCAGAACTACAACTCCCAGCATGCAAAGACTGCCTACAGCTTTCAGCCTACAGCAGGGCATGGTGGGAGTTGTAGTTTTGCAACAGCCAGGGCCGATCCTACACGGGGTGCAGTGGGTGCCCCGCACCCCAGCGCTGCGGCCCTGGTGACAAGTGGGGGCGGCCGCGGCCGGCGGCAGGGCAGAGCAGGAGATGAGCGCCTCCATTGCGGAAGCGCTCATCTCCATAGTCATCTGTATTGCCGTCCTCAGGACGGCAATACAGATGCCTGTGCTGCGGCAGAGGAGGGAGAGGTGTGTCCCCTCCTGTTCCTCTGATAGGCTGCCGGCTTAGTGCTGGCAGCCTATCAGAGGCCGGTGATGGCGCGATGACGTCATCGCGTCGCCTGAGCCGTATAGCGAGGGACACAGACGGAAGAGGCGGCCTGCATCGCATCGCATTGCTGGAGGTAAGTATAAGTGTATTATTTTTTTTTATTTTTTTATATAGGTACAATACTGGGCTGGCACATGATAAGGGGGGGCTACTGGGCTGGCACATAAGGGGGGCTACTGGGCTGGCACATAAGGGGGGACTACTGGGCTGGGCTGGCACATGATAAGGGGGGCTACTGGGCTGGCACATGATAAGGGGGGACTACTGGGCTGGCACATGATAAGGGGGGCTACTGGGCTGGCACATAAGGGGGGCTACTGGGCTGGCACATAAGGGGGGACTACTGGGCTGGGCTGGCACATGATAAGGGGGGACTACTGGGCTGGCACATGATAAGGGGGGACTACTGGGCTGGCACATGATAAGGGGGGCTACTGGGCTGGCACATAAGGGGGGCTACTGGGCTGGCACATAAGGGGGGACTACTGGGCTGGGCTGGCACATGATAAGGGGGGCTACTGGGCTGGCACATGATAAGGGGGGACTACTGGGCTGGCACATGATAAGGGGGGCTACTGGGCTGGCACATAAGGGGGGCTACTGGGCTGGCACATAAGGGGACTACTGGGCTGGGCTGGCACATGATAAGGGGGGCTACTGGGCTGGCACATGATAAGGGGGGACTACTGGGCTGGCACATGATAAGGGGGGACTACTGGGCTGGCACATGATAAGGGGGGACTACTGGGCTGGCACATGATAAGGGGGGCTACTGGCACATGATATGGGGGGCTACTAGCACATGATATGGGGGCACTCTGGCTACTGGCACATGATATGGGGGCACTCTGGCTACTGGCACATGATAATGGGGGGGATCTGGCTACTGGCACATGATATGGGGGGGGGCTCTGGCTACTGGCACATGATATGGGGGGCTACTGGCACATGATAAGGGGGGCTACTGGCACATGATAAGGGGGCTACTGGCACATGATAAGGGGGGCTACTGGCACATGATAAGGAGGGCTACTGGCACATAGGGGGGCTACTGGCACATAAGGGGGGCTACTGGCACATGATATGGGGGGGCTCTGGCTACTGGCATATGATATGGGGGGCTCTGGCTACTGGCACATGATGGTGGGGGGGCTCTTATTTCTGGCACATGATTGGGGGCACTCTGGCTACTGGCACATGATATGGGGGGCTCTGGCTACTGACACATGATATGGGGGGGCTCTGGCTACTGACATGATATGGGGGGGCTCTGGCTACTGGCACATGATGGTGGGGGGGCTCTTATTACTGGCACATGATTGGGGGCATCTATGGGGGCACATCTTACTGCAGATTATTGGGGGGCACTATAGGGGCATCTACTGAGGCTAAAAAAGAAGATATTTTATATGGGGGCTCTGTATAGGGGCATTTTATACTGGGACACATTATGGTGGGTACTATGGGGAAGGGGGGGGGCACTATGGGGGTCATCTACGGGGGCACTGAGAAGGGGTATTTTATATTGGCACATTATGGGAACATTAGCTCAACTGGGGGCATTACAAATGTTTTGCATATTATAAGGAGAATTATTACTACTGGGGGGGCATTATGGTGGGCTTTATTACTCCCCCATGGTATGACCCCCTAGTAGCAGCACCAGCCTCTCCCTGCTCTGCTATCCCTCTGCCCTTTCTCCAAATCCTTATTATGAAATCTTTCTCATTAGGTTAAAGCACAACATCAGCTCCGCCGAGCCCCCGGCCAAAGTGTTGAAGTGGCGTCCGAGATCCCCAAGGGCCAAGTCAAGTAACTGTAAGTTTTTATGGGGGTTCTACAAAAGAGCTATCGTGGGGCAAAGTTCATATTCGTGTTTACACACGTGTTTTAAAATGAATTTCTCCTATTATAAACAAGTAAATAATGACGCAATGCTGTGGGGCTGGTGTGCAACTTTTTCCAGGGCTGGTTTTTATCCCCAGTCCGGCCCTGGCCGAGCGAGCCGCCGGGACTTTTTTTTTTTTGACTTTTTTTTTTTTTTAAGCCGAGCCGCCGATTCGTGGGGCTGAAGTTGGGGGCTGAAGTTGTTGCCATAGAAACATTGTAAAGGGGAGGAGTTAGTAAGATAACCACGCCCATGTGGGGGCACCAGAAATATTTCTGCACCCAGGCGCCTGTGACCCTAGGATCGGCCCTGGCAACAGCTGGAGAGCCGCAGTTTGCCTATCACTGGGGGATAACAGATCAGTGGGGGTCCTACCGCTGGGACCCCGACCGATCACGAGAATGGTGGCCCACACCCCATGCAGGTCCCATGCTACACCCCTGAAATGACCGGAGCTGCCGGTCGCACATGCATTTCTATGGGCGTTCCTGAGACTTTCTCTAATAATTATCCCCTATCTTGTGGCTAGGGAATACCCCTTTAATCACCAGGAGACTAATAGGGCTGGACCACTGATGCTTCCCCAAAAACACTGCCTTTCCTGCCCATTTATTCTCTGCAGCTCGCCACTGTGCCTGCCCTCTGCCATGTGTGTGTTTTCCGCTCACTCTCGCTTGGGTGCCGGCTCCCATGATTCAGGTAAATGAGTCAGCTCTTTGTACCGAATCAGTCGCGATCGACCCATCACTAGGCGCCTCATGATTTAGGTGGGAAGTGGCGAAGCTGCATGGGTGATGAGGGTCATGGGTGTAGACCGGAAGAGCCAAGCTATAAGGCACTGTTAATGTATAGAAATGTGCTGTTTTACACACCATTCACATGGTCCATAAAAAATCTAAAGTTTATTAAAACTGCCATTCCAGATGGTAAAGCCATGGATTAGATCCATTGGATTACAGTGGGCGGGCTAATCTGCATGTGGTCAGCTGACCAATCTGTTTCAGCTTCAGACTTTTTAAACAACCCACAGCTGATCTGCCCTTGGCAAATCCGAGCCATGTGAACATGGACTAATGGTAGAACTTGTCTCGCTCATCAGGTCTTAGTCTTACGTCCCGGTCGCTACATGATAAATGTCATATTTCTGAAGTGAGACACCCCCTTTAGGGCTCGTTCACACGACCGTTGGCGTCCCGTGCTGTGAACCGCAAATTGCGGTCCGCAATGCATGGGCACCTTCTGTGGGGCAGGCGCATGGGGATCGCAAACCCATTCACTTGAATGGGTCCACGATCCTTCCATTCCGCAAAAAGATAGAGCATGTTCTATCTTTTTGCGGTGCGGAGGCATAACACGGAACCCCAGGAAGCACTCCGTAGTGTTCCCTTCCGTGCTTCCGTTACGCATCTCCGGATTTGCGGACCCATTTGCGTGTATTGCCGATCCGCAAATGCGGTCCGCAATATGGGAACGGGACACCAACGGTTGTGTGAACGAGCCCTTAACAACAGGCAGTGGACAACAAATTTGGTGGAAGTGAGACCCCTAGTGGCCATGACTTTACAGCTTCTGCATTCAGATGAATGCAGACATATTTTTTTAAATGAAGCAATTTAGAAATTTGCCAGTTACACCATTCTCTAATTAAATGACTTGAAATTCTATGAAAATATTGTGACTTTTTAAAGACCAGGATAATTTTCTTTTTCACCTTTCTTCCCTTCAAGAGCAATAACATTTTAAATTATCCATTCACATAGCCATATGAAGACTTATTCTTTTGTGGGACAAGTTATATTTTTTAATGCCAGCTTTAATTTGCCATTTTTATAATGCCCCCTTGTAGTTCCAATATATATTTATATCTATAATGCCCTCCCATAGTTCCAGTGTAAAATGCTCCTCCGTCCCCCCATAGTGCCCATATATATAATGCCCCCCTGTAATGCCTATAGATAATGATCCCGGTATTACTAGTATATAATGCCCCCTGTAGTGCCAGTATATATATATATATATATAATGATTCCCCTGTAATGCCAGTAGATAATGACCCCTGGTAGTGCCAATATATAATGCTCCTCCATGCTCCCTGTAGTGCCTATATATGTAATGCCCCCTCTAGTGCCAGTATGTAATGCTCCCCCTAATACCAGTATATAATGCCCCTCTGTAGTGCCAGGTATATATAATGATCACCCTTCCTTGGTGTCACTAGTAAATAATACCCTTTTTTGTAGTGCCAGTTATATACACTGCTCAAAAAAATAAAGGGAACACTTAAACAACACAATGTAACTCCAAGTCAATCACACTTCTGTGAAATCAAACTGTCCACTTAGGAAGCAACACTGAGTGACAATCAATTTCACATGCTGTTGTGCAAATGGGATAGACAACAGGTGGAAATTATAGGCAATTAGCAAGACACCCCCAATAAAGGAGTGGTTCTGCAGGTGGTGATCACAGACCACTTCTCAGTTCCTATGCTTCCTGGCTGATGTTTTGGTCACTTTTGAATGCTGGCGGGGCTTTCACTCTAGTGGTAGCATGAGACGGAGTCTACAACCCACACAAGTGTCTCAGGTAGTGCAGCTTATCCAGGATGGCACATCAATGCGAGCTGTGGCAAGAAGGTTTGCTGTGTCTGTCAGCGTAGTGTCCAGAGCATGGAGGCGCTACTAGGAGACAGGCCAGTACATCAGGAGACGTGGAGGAGGCCGTAGGAGGGCAACAACCCAGCAGCAGGACCGCTACCTCCGCCTTTGTGCAAGGAGGAACAGGAGGAGCACTGCCAGAGCCCTGCAAAATGACCTCCAGCAGGCTACAAATGTGCATGTGTCTGCTCAAACGGTCAGAAACAGACTCCATGAGGGTGATATGAGGGCCCGACGTCCACAGGTGGGGGTTGTGCTTACAGCCCAACACCGTGCAGGACGTTTGGCATTTGCCAGAGAACACCAAGATTGTCAAATTCGCCACTGGCGCCCTGTGCTCTTCACAGATGAAAGCAGGTTCACACTGAGCACATGTGACAGACGTGACAGAGTCTGGAGATGCCGTGGAGAACGTTCTGCCGCCTGCAACATCCTCCAGCATGACCGGTTTGGCATTGGGTCATTAATGGTGTGGGGTGGCATTTCTTTGGAGGGCCGCACAGCCCTCCATGTGCTCGCCAGAGGTAGCCTGACTGCCATTAGGTACCGAGATGAGATCCTCAGACCCCTTGTGAGACCATATGCTGGTGCGGTTGGCCCTGGGTTCCTCCTAATGCAAGACAATGCTAGACCACATGTGGCTGGAGTGTGTCAGCAGTTCCTGCAAGACGAAGGCATTGATGCTATGGACTGGCCCGCCCGTTCCCCAGACCTGAATCCAATTGAGCACATCTGGGACATCATGTCTCGCTCTATCCACCAACGCCACGTTGCACCACAGACTGTCCAGGAGCAGATGCTTTAGTCCAGGTCTGGGAGGAGATCCCTCAGGAGACCGTCCGCCACCTCATCAGGAGCATGCACAGGCGTTGTAGGGAGGTCATACAGGCACGTGGAGGCCACACACACACTACTGAGCCTCATTTTGACTTGTTTTAAGGACATTACATCAAAGTTGGATCAGCCTGTAGTGTGTTTTTCCACTTTAATTTTGAGTGTGACTCCAAATCCAGACGTCCATGGGTTGAAAAATTTGATTTCCATTTTTTAATTTTTGTGTGATTTTGTTGTCAGCACATTCAACTATGTAAAGAACAAAGTATTTCAGAAGAATATTTAATTAATTCAGATCTAGGATGTGTTATTTTTGTGTTCCCTTTATTTTTTTGAGCAGTGTATAATGCTCCCCCCATGGTGAACGCAGTAGATAATGGTCCCCTCTGTAGTGCCAGGTATATATAATGCCCCCCCTTTGGTGCTCCAGTAGATGATGCCCACTTCTTTAGTTCCAGTTATATACAGTATAATGCTCCCCACCTGGGTGGCCCCAGTAGATGATGCCCCCCCCCCCTTTAGTGTCAGGTATATCTAATGCCCCCCCTTTGGTGCTCCAGTAGATTATGCCCACTTCTTTAGTTCCAGTTATATACAGTATAATGCTCCCCATCTGGGTGGCCCCAGTAGATGATGCCCCCCCCCCCCCCCCCTTTAGTGGCAGGTATATATAATGCCCCCCCTTTGGTGCTCCAGTAGATGATGCCCACTTGTTTAGTTCCAGTTATATACAGTATAATGCTCCCCACCTGGGTGGCCCCAGTAGATGATGCCCCCCCTTTAGTGTCAGGTATATATAATGCCCCCCTTTGGTGCTCCAGTAGATGATGCCCACTTCTTTAGTTCTAGTTATATACAGTATAATGCTCCACACCTGGGTTGCCCCAGTAGATGATGCCCCCCCTTTAGTGTCAGGTATATATAATGCCCCCCTTTGGTGCTCCAGTAGATGATGCCCACTTCTTTAGTTCCAGTTATATACAGTATAATGCTCCCCACCTGGGTGGCCCCAGTAGAGGATGCCCCCCCCTTTAGTGTCAGGTATATATAATGCCCCCCTCTGGTGCTCCAGTAGATGATGCCCACTACTTTAGTTCCAGTTATATACCGTATAATGCTCCCCACCTGGGTGGCCCCAGTAGATGATGCCCCCCCCCTCTTTAGTGTCAGGTATATCTAATGCCCCACCTTTGGTGCTCCAGTAGATGATGCCCACTTCTTTAGTTCCAGTTATATACAGTATAATGCTCCCCACCTGGGTGGCCCCAGTAGATGATGCCCCCCCCCCTTTAGTGTCAGGTATATATATATACAGGGAGTGCAGAATTATTAGGCAAGTTGTATTTTTGAGGATTAATTTTATTATTGAACAACAACCATGTTCTCAATGAACCCAAAAAACTCATTAATATCAAAGCTGAATATTTTTGGAAGTAGTTTTTAGTTTGTTTTTAGTTTTAGCTATTTTAGGGGGATATCTGTGTGTGCAGGTGACTATTACTGTGCATAATTATTAGGCAACTTAACAAAAAACAAATATATACCCATTTCAATTATTTATTTTTACCAGTGAAACCAATATAACATCTCAACATTCACAAATATACATTTCTGACATTCAAAAACAAAACAAAAACAAATCAGTGACCAATATAGCCACCTTTCTTTGCAAGGACACTCAAAAGCCTGCCATCCATGGATTCTGTCAGTGTTTTGATCTGTTCACCATCAACATTGCGTGCAGCAGCAACCACAGCCTCCCAGACACTGTTCAGAGAGGTGTACTGTTTTCCCTCCTTGTAAATCTCACATTTGATGATGGACCACAGGTTCTCAATGGGGTTCAGATCAGGTGAAGAAGGAGGCTATATCATTAGATTTTCTTCTTTTATACCCTTTCTTGCCAGCCACGCTGTGGAGTACTTGGACGCGTGTGATGGAGCATTGTCCTGCATGAAAATCATGTTTTTCTTGAAGGATGCAGACTTCTTCCTGTACCACTGCTTGAAGAAGGTGTCTTCCAGAAACTGGCAGTAGGACTGGGAGTTGAGCTTGACTCCATCCTCAACCCGAAAAGGCCCCACAAGCTCATCTTTGATGATACCAGCCCAAACCAGTACTCCACTTCCACCTTGATGGCGTCTGAGTCGGACTGGAGCTCTCTGCCCTTTACCAATCCAGCCACGGGCCCATCCATCTGGCCCATCAAGACTCACTCTCATTTCATCAGTCCATAAAACCTTAGAAAAATCAGTCTTGAGATATTTCTTGGCCCAGTCTTGACGTTTCAGCTTGTGTGTCTTGTTCAGTGGTGGTCGTCTTTCAGCCTTTCTTACCTTGGCCATGTCTCTGAGTATTGCACACCTTGTGCTTTTGGGCACTCCAGTGATGTTGCAGCTCTGAAATATGGCCAAACTGGTGGCAAGTGGCATCTTGGCAGCTGCACGCTTGACTTTTCTCAGTTCATGGGCAGTTATTTTGCGCCTTGGTTTTTCCACACGCTTCTTGCGACCCTGACGACTATTTTGAATGAAACGCTTGATTGTTCGATGATCACGCTTCAGAAGCTTTGCAATTTTAAGAGTGCTGCATCCCTCTGCAAGATATCTCACTATTTTTGACTTTTCTGAGCCTGTCAAGTCCTTCTTCTGACCCATTTTGCCAAAGGAAAGGAAGTTGCCTAATAATTATGCACACCTGATATAGGGTGTTGATGTCATTAGACCACACCCCTTCTCATTACAGAGATGCACATCACCTAATATGCTTAATTGGTAGTAGGCTTTCGAGCCTATACAGCTTGGAGTAAGACAACATGCATAAAGAGGATGATGTGGTCAAAATACTCATTTGCCTAATAATTCTGCACGCAGTGTATATATATATGCTTCCTCTTCTTATTGCCCCGCTCTGTAGTGCCTCTGTAGTATATACAATGCAATGTATATACAATACTGTGGCCCGTGTTGCCACGGCCTGGCGCAGAGGGGTCTCGCACATACTCCATAATTAAACATCTTAGACTTCCCTGAGCCTCCAGCCTCATTATCTTCCTCACTCAAAGTGTTTACATCTTCCCAGCTTCCTTAGAGGGAATCTGTCGCTGCCAAAATGCCTCCTAAACCGCCTGGAGTAGCTCACAGCCTAAGTCATCTGCTTTCTAATCATGTCCTTACCTTATTCGTCCGATGGGCAAGATCGCAGGAAAACAACTTTTATTCTGCCGCATGCTGTATACAAATGAGGACGGAGCTTGAAGTACACTACAGCGGTCTTTCTGTGCAGGTGCAGAAAACAAGATCGCGCGCGCAGCAAACATATGCCGTATTCATAAGCAAATTATTCCCCATTGAGAACATTAACATTGAAATGAATGGGTCCGCATCCAGTCCACAAAAAATGCAGATCAGACCATGGTTCCTCTCCAGTGTGTAAACTTTATTACTTATATAGCAATTACATATTCGGCAGAGGCTGACAGACATTGTCAGTGGGGCTCACTATCAAAGTTCCTTATCATTATGTCTTTGGAGCATGGGAGGAAACCGTAGTACCTAGAGGAAACCCACACAAACATGGGGAGAACATACAAACTCCAGATGTTGTCCTTGGTCGGATTCAAACCTAGGACCCCAGTGCTACCCACTGAGCCACCCTGCTAGGGGAAGAAAGGGTGTGCCTTCCTGTCACTGCTCAGCCTCCAGGGAGAGACAGTGGGGAAGATTGCCACTGTGAACTGTGAGTACTATGACCGCCGTCAGGGCCATAGCTACCTCCGCATGGGTCGCTACACTTTGTAAAATGTAAATAAATTAGAAATCAGTAAATTGATTGTAAACTAATTGGATTCATTACAAATTTCATAAAAAGTTATCTGCCAAAGGAATCCAAAGTTTTTTGATTTAGTTTCGGAGGAATTACATAAAAACAGCGCCTAGCTCCATTTTGCTGTAAACACTGGTGGGGAAAATAAGAGTGAGGAATTCGATGAAGGAACACATGACACTTGGAGGAAGTGGGAAGGGGGGAGCTTGTACTGATTGGCTCAGAGCTCAGAGGCTGACAGCCTGATCGACCAATTGGAGACACCATTCTGTTCCCAGCTAAGTTTGTGAAAGGAGGTGTTGTGACAAAAAACAATTGCAGACACAAGCCAGTTAGTAGGGACACTACAGAGGAACTATAACAGGAGAATATGGAGGCATAATTTGGTAGCTTTATGGGTTTTATCAGATCAAGAAAAGCCTAGCCTAGAGAGTGAGTGAAAGACTGGTCAGTTGTTTTATACAGCTTGCAAGCTGACAAGTGCTGCTTTACAAAATCCTGCAAGAAAAAAAAAGTCCCTACAGTTCATAGGCTTATTTCCAGAACCCCTATAGCATATATTCTGCTGCAAACTCTGAATTGCCCCTCCACCCATTTTTAAAAAAAAAGAAGCACAGTTTCTATTCATTATTTGTAACTGGGCATTTCAGCGCATTATACCCGTGTTATTGAATGCATTGTATATTACTGTAGGATACTGTTTAGTGTTATAGCAAAAGCATTTTACTGCAATAACGCCATTATTATAACTGTGTTATTGAACGCATTGTATATTACTAAAATATAACAGTTTTTTTGCATTTTACTGCAATGACGCAATTACACAGTGGTGTCACATTATTATGGCCGCTTCCTACTTTCGACATCGGCAGTGTGTAGCTCATGAAGAAGTCAGCTGGCTTGGTCGGTATATAAGATGTGTGATAGGCTGTCTGCACCCATATCCCTCGTTGCTGTCATGGGCAAAAAGGGGCGATTTATCAGAGTTGCAAAAAGAGATGATTATTGGATTTCGGGCCAAGGGTGGCAATATTTCTGGAACTGTGCAGTTTGTGACCATTATGTTCTGCTGTGGTGAAAGTGTATTGTAAGTGGACAAATGACACTATTATGAATAAGGGATGTGGAGACTGTAGAGCACCACGTGCCACTGATGTGAGAAGAGAACGTAGGAAGGTGCGTGAGGGCGGACCAACACACTACAGTGGAGCAGCTCACTGCCAAAATTAACCGGGACTACCAGGTGTTTGTCTAAAACAAGCAGATGGATGGTCACTGCATCTCTGCTAACAAAGTTGCATCAGTAGAAAAGGTTTACATTTTTGCTGCAGTTTCCAGATTGAACCTCCCATTACCTTCTCCGATGAGTCACATTTTCTGCTTTATTGAATGGATGGATGTTGGCATGTCATGCAAGAGACATCAGAGAAGAAAAACCCTGCTACAAGAACACAAGCTGGTGGTGGCGGCGTTATGGTCTGGGGGGTGTTCTCATGGCATTCTCTGGCCCTGTCATCCATGTGGAAGGCACCAATTTGCGTAGGAATCCATCCTTGCAGATGATTGTCTTTCCTGGGGTTGTTGGGATTTTCCAGCAAGACAATTCGACATGTCACATTGGTTGTAAGATCATGACCAAGACTTCCAAGTACTACCCTGGCCCCCTAATTCCCCAGACTTGAACCCAATTGAGCATCTGTGGGACCACCTTGATCATCGAGTTCACTCTATGAATTCTCCCTCATGCACTCTCCAGCACCTGTGGGATGCAGTGCAGTCAGTCACTCTCTGACCTTAGTAAGTAAGGGCTCATGCACACGACTGTATGCCCTCCGAGACATACGGTCTTTGAGCGGGCCATATGTCCCGGAGCAGCATACATCGTGCGCACGGAAGCGCACAGCATCATAGGTTACTATCATAGGGACTATTGTCCTGCACTCATATGATCAGCTAGCTGCTGTCCATGCTGCACACAGTGGTTACAGTGGATATTGGCAGCCAGGACGCTATTAAAGTCCTGGTTGCCATAGTAGTAGTGGGGAGCAGGGGAGCAGTATACTTACCGTCCATGCGGCTCCCGGGGCGCTCCAGAATGACGTCAGAGCGCCTCATGCGCATGGATGACGTGATCCATGCGATCACGTCATCCATGCGCGTGGGGCGCCCTGATGTCACTCTGAAGCGCCCCGGGAGCCGCACGGACGGTAAGTATACTGCTCCCCCGCTCCCCACTACACTTTACCATGGCAAACAGGACTTTAGCGTCCTGGCAGCCATGGTAACCATTCAGAAAAAGCTAAACGTCGGATCCGGTAAATGCGCCAAAACGACGTTTAGCTTAAGGCTGGATCCGGATTAATGCCTTTCAATGGGCATTAATTCCGGATCCGGCCTTGCGGCAAGTGTTCAAGATTTTTGGCCGGAGCAAAAAGCGCAGCATGCTGCGGTATTTTCTCCGGCCAAAAAACGTTCCGGTCCTGAACTGAAGACATCCTGATGCATCCTGAACGGATTTCTCTCCATTCAGAATGCATGGGGATAATCCTGATCAGGAATCTTCCGGCATAGAGCCCCGACGACGGAACTCTATGCCGGAAAAGAACAACGCAAGTGTGAAAGAGCCCTTACATTGTTGGTTGAAAAGCACACTTTTTTTGCTAGATAGTACATTTGAAGCCTGCGCTACATTTCTGACAGTCCAATAAAACCGTTAAATACTGCTGTTACATTGTTGGTTGAAAAAAACACACTTTTTGTGCTAGAAAGTAGATTTGCGGCCTGCGCTGCATTTCTGACAGTCCAATAAAACCGTTAAATACTGCTGTTACATTGTTGGTTAAAAAAAAGCACACTTTTTGTGCTAGATAGTACATTTTCAGCCTGTGCTGCATTTCTGACAGTCCAATAAAACCGTTAAATACTGCTGTTACATTGTTGGTTGAAAAAAACACACTTTTTGTGCTAGATAATACATTTGCAGCCGGCGCTTCATTTTTGACAGTCCAATAAAACCGTTAAATACTGATATTTCATTGTCGGTTGAAAAAAGCACACTTTTTGTGCTAGATAGTACATTTGCGGCCTGCGCTGCATTTCTGACAGTCCAATAAAACCGTTAAATACTGCTGTTACATTGTTGGTTGAAAAAAACACACTTTTTGTGCTAGATAATACATTTGCAGCCTGCGCTTCATTTTTGACAGTCCAATAAAACCGTTAAATACTGCTGTTACATTGTTGGTTGAAAAAAACACACTTTTTGTGCTAGATAATACATTTGCAGCCTGCGCTTCATTTTTGACAGTCCAATAAAACCGTTAAATACTGATGTTTCATTGTTGGTTGAAAAAAGCACACTTTTTGTGCTAGATAGTACATTTGCGGCCTGCGCTGCATTTCTGACAGTCCAATAAAACCGTTAAATACTGCTGTTACATTGTTGGTTGAAAAAAAGCACACTTTTTGTGCTAGATAGTAGATTTGCGGCCTGCGCTGCATTTCTGACAGTCCAATAAAACTGTTAAATACTGCTGTTACATTGTTGGTTAAAAAAAAGCACACTTTTTGTGCTAGATAGTACATTTGCGGCCTGCGCTGCATTTCTGACAGTCCAATAAAACGGTTAAATACTGCTGTTACATTGTTGGTTGAAAAAAGCACACTTTTTGTGCTAGCTAGTACATTTGCGACCTGTGCTTCATTTCTGACAGTCCAATAAAACCGTTAAATACTGCTGTTACATTGTTGGTTGAAAAAAGCACACTTTTTGTGCTAGATAGTACATTTGCGGCCTGCGCTGCATTTCTGACAGTCCAATAAAACCGTTAAATACTGCTGTTACATTGTTGGTTGAAAAAAGCACACTTTTTGTGCTAGAAAGTAGATTTGCAGCCTGCGCTGCATTTCTGACAGTCCAATAAAACCGTTAAATATTGCTGTTACATTGTTGGTTAAAAAAAAGCACACTTTTTGTGCTAGATAGTACATTTTCAGCCTGTGCTGCATTTCTGACAGTCCAATAAAACCGTTAAATACTGCTGTTACATTGTTGGTTGAAAAAAACACACTTTTTGTGCTAGATAATACATTTGCAGCCGGCGCTTCATTTTTGACAGTCCAATAAAACCGTTAAATACTGATATTTCATTGTCGGTTGAAAAAAGCACACTTTTTGTGCTAGATAGTACATTTGCGGCCTGCGCTGCATTTCTGACAGTCCAATAAAACCGTTAAATACTGCTGTTACATTGTTGGTTGAAAAAAACACACTTTTTGTGCTAGATAATACATTTGCAGCCTGCGCTTCATTTTTGACAGTCCAATAAAACCGTTAAATACTGATGTTTCATTGTTGGTTGAAAAAAGCACACTTTTTGTGCTAGATAGTACATTTGCGGCCTGCGCTGCATTTCTGACAGTCCAATAAAACCGTTAAATACTGCTGTTACATTGTTGGTTGAAAAAAAGCACACTTTTTGTGCTAGATAGTAGATTTGCGGCCTGCGCTGCATTTCTGACAGTCCAATAAAACCGTTAAATACTGCTGTTACATTTTTGGTTAAAAAAAAGCACACTTTTTGTGCTAGATAGTACATTTGCGGCCTGCGCTGCATTTCTGACAGTCCAATAAAACGGTTAAATACTGCTGTTACATTGTTGGTTGAAAAAAGCACACTTTTTGTGCTAGCTAGTACATTTGCGACCTGTGCTTCATTTCTGACAGTCCAATAAAACCGTTAAATACTGCTGTTACATTGTTGGTTGAAAAAAGCACACTTTTTGTGCTAGATAGTACATTTGCGGCCTGCGCTGCATTTCTGACAGTCCAATAAAACCGTTAAATACTGCTGTTACATTGTTGGTTGAAAAAAGCACACATTTTGTGCTAGATAGTACATTTGCAGCCTGCGCTGCATTTCTGACAGTCCAATTAAACCGTTAAATACTGCTGTTATATTGTTGGTTGAAAAAAGCACACTTTTTGTGCTTGATAGTACATTTGCGGCCTGCGCTGCATTTCTGACAGTCCAATAAAACCGTTAAATACTGCTGTTACATTGTTGGTTGAAAAAAAACACACTTTTTGTGCTAGATAGTACATTTGCGGCCTGCGCTGCATTTCTGACAGTCCAATAAAACTAGTCAATACTGCTGTTACATTGTTGATTGACAAATTCACATTTTTTGTGCCACTCAAGCAATTTTTTCTCTTTATGACAACGACACAGCCTTACTGTCAGTAAACTTAATTGTTGACTATTGGCGGTTACATTGTCGCCTGACATAAACCATCTGTTAGTTTGGTGGGTGAAAGCAAAGAATGAGGAGAGCGTCAAATAAGGGACGTGGCCCTGGTCGTGGTGCTGCTGGTGTTGGTGGAGCTCCTGTTGCAGGGAGAGGACGTGGTAGATCTGTGCCAGCTACACACACAAGTGAAACACCTTCCTCAGGTGCGAGTAGGCGACAGAACCTTCAGCATTATTTGGTAGGCCCGAATGCCGCTCTACTAATAGTGAGGCCAGAACAAGTACAGGCGATAGTAGATTGGGTGGCTGACAGTGCCTCCAGTTCCTTCACATTGTCTCCCACCCAGTCCCCTGCTGAAAGCTCAGAGTTGGTACCTGCAGCCCATGGCCATATGTCTTTCAACTCACCCCCTTGCAAATCAGCCAAGCAGTCTGAGCCCCAAGTCATACAGCAGTCTCTTATGCTTTTTGATGACTCTGCTGTCAGGGTTTCCGTGGGCCATCCACATAGCCCTGCCCCAGAAGTGGAAGAGATTGAGTGCACTGATGCCCAACCACTTATGTTTCAGGGTGAGGATATGGGAAGACCACCGCAGCACGTCTCTGATGATGACGAAACACAGGTGCCAACTGCTGCGGCTTTCTGCATTGTGCAGACCGACAAGGAGGGCAGGGGTAAAGAGTGGGTGGAAGATGATGTGGAGGATGATGAGGTCGTAGACCCCACATGGAATCAAGGTCATGCGAGTGACGTGTGCAGTTCTGAGGAAGAGGCGGTGGGCGCACAGAGCCACCAGCACAGCAAAAGAGGGAGCAGGGTGCAAAAGTGGAGTGGCCGTCCCCTAGACAGTAAGCCTGCTTCTGCCCACCGCACCCAGGGACCGAACACACCAAAGCCAGCTCCAAGGAGTTCCCTGGCGTGGCAGTTCTTCAGACAAGACACAAGTGGTTTGCACGCTGTGCAATCAGAGCCCGAAGCGAGGAATAAACGTTCTAAACCTGAGCACAACCTGCATGACCAGGCATCTACATGCACAGCACGAGCTGCAGTGGAGTAAGCACCTCAAAAACAAAGAAAGGTCTCAGGCTTCTCCTGCTTTCTCTTCTGCTGCTGTCTCTGCCTCTTACTCCACCTCTGGAGTGACAGTGGCACTTGCCACCCCGCAAACAGAGGATGTGGCAGCAACGCCACCACCTTCGTCACCGTAACCAAGCATCTACACACTGTCCCATGGAAGCGTTCAGCTGTCCATCTCCCAAACACTGGAGAGAAAGAGGAAGTACCCCCTTACCCACCCGAAATCCCTGACCCTGAATGCCAGCATTTCAAAATTACTGGCCTTTGAAATGCTGTCATTCCGTCTGGTGGAGAGGGACAGTTTCAAAAAACTTATGGCGGTGGCTGTCCCACAGTATGTGGTTCCCAGCCGCCACTACTTTTCCAGGCGAGCCATCCCCTCCCTGCACAACCAAGTGGCGGACAAAATCAGGTGTGCACTGCGCAACGCCATCTGTGGCAAGGTCCACATAACCACTGATACGTGGACCAGTAAGCACGGGCAGGGACGCTATATCTCCCTAACTGCACAATGGGCAAATCTAGTGGCGGCTGGGCCTGAGGAGGATAGCAGTTTGGCGCATCTCCTTCCGCCACCGAGGATTGCAGGGCATTTCTCTTTGCCTCCTGTTGCCTCCTCCTCCTACTCCGCTTCCTCCTCCTCTACCACCTCCTCATCCGGTCAGCGTAACACCTTCTCCACCAACTTCAGCACAGCCAGGGGTAAACGTCACCAGGCTGTTTTGAAACTCATGTGTTTGGGGGAAAAACCCCACACCGCCCAGGAGCTGTGGACGGGCATGGAACGACAGACCAATGAGTGGTTGGTGCCACTGAGCCTCAAGCCTGGCCTGCTGGTGTGCGATAATGGGTGAAATCTCGTAGCAGCTCTGGGCCTAGCCTGTTTGACACACATCCCTTGCCTGGCGGATGTGCTGAATTTGGTGGTGCAGAAATTCCAGGAAAAACTACCCAGATATGTCAGAGCTGCTTCAGAAAGTGCAGGCCGTCTGTGCGCAGTTTCGGCGTTCTCATCCTGCTGCTGCTCACCTGTCTGCGCTGCAGCGTAACTTCGGCCTTCTCGCTCACCGCCTCATATGCGAAGTGCGCACAAGGTGGAACTCCACCCTGCACATGCTGGAGAGACTGTGTGAGCAGCAGCAGGCAATAGTGGAGTTTCAGCTGCACCACGCACGGGTCAGTCACTATGCCGAACAACACCACTTCACCACCAATGAGTGGGCCTCCATGCGAGATACCTGTATGCCATGTTGCGCTGTTTTGAGTACTCCACCAACATGGCCAGTGCAAATGACGCCGTTCTCAGCGTTACTATCCCACTTCTATGTTTCTTCGAAAAAACGCTTCGGGCGATGATGGAAGAGGATGTGGCACAGGAGGAAGAGGAGGAGGAAGAGGGGTCATTTCCACGATTATCAGGCCAGTCATTCACAAGTGGCTCGGAGGGTGCGTTCCTGCACCAGCATAGGCCAGGTACACAGTTCTGGAGGATGAGGAGGAGGAGGAGAAGGAGGAGGAACCGTGTTCACAGCAGTGTGGCACCCAACGCAGCTGGGCATCACTGGAGTATGGCTGCGGGGATACAGAGGGCGCAGACAATTCACCTCCCACAGAGGACAGATTGTCCTTGCCTCTGGGCAACCTGGCACACATGAGCGACTACACCCTGCTGGATCCCCTCTACAAGGACAACGTGCCGTCCTTAATTCCCTCACTGGAGTGCGATCGGAAGATGCGCGACTACAAGCACACGCTGGTAGACACACTGCTGAGGGCATTCCCAACTGACACTGGGGGCTCAGTGGAAGCACAAGGCGAAGGCAGAGGAGGAGGAAGAGATCACCAACGCAGCTGGGGCACCGCCAGCACCTCAGAAGGCAGGGTTAGCATGGCCGACATGTGGAAAAGCTTTGTCACCACGCCACAACAACCAGCACCACCAGCTGATATGGAATGTCTTAGCAGGAGGCAGCATTTCAGCAACATGGTGGAACAGTATGTGTGCACATGCCTACACGTACTGACTGATGGGTCTTCACCATTCATTTTCTGGGTCTCCAAATTGGGCACATGGCCTGAGCTTGCCCTTTACGCCTTGGAGGTGCTGGCCTTCCCTGCAGCCAGTGTATTGTCTGAATGTGTATTTAGTACGGCAGGGGGCGTTATCACAGACAAGCACAGCCGCCTGTCCACAGCCAACGTGGACAAGCTCACGTTTATTAAAATGAACCAGGCATGGATCCCACAAGACTTGTCTGTACCTTGTGCAGAATAGACATTTATACCGGCCTAACCCAGCCATTGTTATACTCAAGTGCACTTATTCTTTGTTTTCAATTTTTATATGTCCCAATATTTTGGGGGCTACCCCAATTAAAAACAAAAAAAACAAAAGACAGTGTTGGCTACCTCCTCCTCCTCCACCGCCGCTTCCACCTACACCGCCACGGTCACCGCCTCCTCAACCTCCTACTCCACCTCCTCCTCCTAGTTCAAGATTATTATTTTTAATTTTTTGTATTTTATGTTATTTTAAGTTATTTCCCTATCCACATTTGTTTGCAGTGCACTTGTCCCACTCTTACCCCCATTTTGCTTCCTTTTGCAGCCCTCTAGCCCTTTCCAGGACTCTTTTAGAGCCATTTTAGTGCCCAAAAGTTCGGGTCCCCATTGACTTCAATGGGATTTGGGTTCGGGGTCAAGTTCGGGTCCCGAACTCGAACTTTTAGGCGAAGTTCGGCCGAACCCGAACATCCAGGTGTGCGCTCAACTCTAGTTATAGCAAATGCATTTTATTGCAATAATGCAGTTATTTTGCTCGTGTTATTTAATGCACTGTATATTACTGCTAGACACCTTTCAGTACAAACATTTTACTGCCATTATTATGTGGTCAGATCTGCTATCTATTATGGTCAGCTCAGGAGCTGGTGATGCTGTGTGCTGCTCTGTGGCTGTGTGAGTATCTCCTGTCTGGCAGTTTTTCTCCACAGTGCTGTGGACCTTCAAACACAAATGTAGACATAATGGCTCTATTGCAGCACATGAAGCGGTATCACCTGATCTAGTGGGAAAATAGATCTGATTGTCAGCTATCAGAACAAGAGTATCCTCCTTCTCTCTGTCTCCTCTGCAGCAGCTGGGACACATCCACATGCATTATAGTGTTACTGTCGTCGTCATCATCAATTATTGCTTCTCCTGCCCAGACTACTCCTCCTCCTCCGCTCCATTGTCATCCACAGAACGTGTGGCCAGAAAATAACTCCATGTGCCCAGCAATCCAAAGGTGTGCAAGCTTAACTCCATCCTGGCCAAGCTATTGGCGTTGTAGTCACTTCCGTACCACTTAGTGGATTCTGCTGCCTTTAGCAAACTAATAGCATGTGCCGAGCCTCACTGGAAGTCACCACTATTTCTCCAAAAAAGGCTTCACTGCCTTCTACTGACATGTGGTCGAGAATTTTGGCTGCTTCTTGCAATTGTCTCTTTGCGGCAACTGTTATGTGCACGGACAGTACATGTCTTTCACAGCCCACTGGGTCAATGTTTTTGTGGCAGCAGCAATGCAACACCGAGGACAATGAGGCCAGGTTCTATTGACCTCCACATTTGTGCCAGTCTGGTTCTTGCACCAGGTGCTTATCCAGCACCTCCATGTCCTCCTCAATGAACATCCTCCGGTCCTCAACAGAAGCAGGACAGAGTGTTGCTCCCTCCCCCCCTCCTTCCTATCATATGTGTGAAATAAAGTGTTGCCATGCTGTATTAGAGCTGATGAGCCTGGGAAGGAGTAGCCACACGGCTGATCAGTTGCTAAAATGCATAAAACAGCAAACATCCTGCTGTGTGTCTCCCTGCCATCTCCAACAGGGCAAGGTGGCCAAAGATAGAAAGCTTTTTGTCCAGGAGACTGTCCTCGCATTTCAGCCACACTTATATGACAAGGAACTCATTCCCGGACTTGCATCAGACCACCTCAGCAGGCAGCATGTGTTGTTTTCAGGTCAGGCAGTGCAACTTATCAAGCGCTTCAGCCAGGGGAGAGGGAGACGCCCACAGAGAAAGACTGCATCTTCTCCCCATTGCTCCGATGCTCAGTATTAGCATACTGAGTTTGAAATTTGCAGGGGGCCATAATTGGGCGCAGGAGAGCTATTTTAAAAAAACAGGCAGGGTGGCAGCACAGCAGGGGGTATCCCATAGGTATAGATATTTATATCACACACTACAAACCAATAAAAGGTCATCTTTAAGTGTTTCATGATTCATATGCCATGTAAATAATTTTATTTCAGTGTTCTACTGCATGTAGAGAAATTGTGGACAATCTGATTGTTCTGCTGGCATAACTCACTTCCTCTTCTTGGTTGTCTCGTCACCATCCAATTTCATGAAAATGAGCTACAACAGAACTTGTAAAAATTAGCATTTTCCATATATATTTTAATGTTTTTTTTACTTAAAAAATAAATAAAATTACGGTCTACAGCAACCGCTCTTCCCATCCAAGTACTGGCCAAGCCTAACCCTGCTTTGCTTCTGAGATCAGACAAGATCAGGTGTATCCAGGATGGCATGGCCGGTAGACGCCACTTTTTTTATTTATTTTTTATTTATTAATTTTCAAATACATCATAAAAACAAAAAATATCTCAACAATGTAAACCTATTTTATCCCAAAGCCCATCCCCTGTGGAAAGAGAGGAGAGACAAAAACAAAAACAAAAACAAAAAATTACATACACATCTTCAATATCTTTGCTATTAAGACCATTTATAATCAGACTTATATGTTATTAAGCCAATGGCTCCATATTTGACTAAAGTGGTCCTTCATCCCCCTTTTTTCCTATATTATCCTTTCCATTTTTATCATATTATTCACAGATTTCTTCCATTTATTCATAGAAGGCTGATCTTTTCTTAGTCCATTTTCTCAAAATAAGCACTCTTGCCTGAAACAGCAGCTTACAGAGCACTAGCTTCACAACCTTTCGCAACCCCAAGTATATTGTACCACCCAATTTACAAGCTACAAGATCATCATATAATTGTACTCCTAAATAGTAGCGGACGAACATCGTCCGGGACGTTTCGCGAATGCAAGTTCGCGATCAAATGTTCGCGAACCACGATTTCGCGCTGGGCCCCATTGACTTTAATGGCAGGTGAACCTGAAAAACCTTCAGGTCATATTTGCAGCCACCAAATACTTACTAGAAGTGCACAAATAGTCCCACAACATGGACAGTGACATACTAGAGGGGGATCAATGACAAAAATTCCCACAAGAAATATGTATTTTAATCAGGGGCCATTTTGATGTGTCTTAAAGGGATTCTGTCACCAGGATTAACGATATAGCAATATTTATATGTGCCCATTAGTCTCCATGCAGTGTTTAAAATAATCCCACTGTTTATGCTCTGTGTGTGTGTTAGATTCTTATAATAAACTATCTTATTGATATGTAAATTTCCTCTGTCAGGAGCCCAAGGGGTTGTCCCACGATATGTTGGAGCCCAGCCGGGCCCATCGATCCGGAGCCCAGCACCGCCTACCACTTTATTTATTCACTCCACTATCCCTGACGTCAGTTCTTCTCAGTGCCGTAATCTCGCGCAGGCGCAGTGAACACTGTAGTCTGCGCCCGTGCGGACTACTAGCACCAGCTTCGACGAGTCAACTGCACATGCGTCGGCTCCCTCTGCGCGAGATTACGGCACTGAGAAGAAATGACGTCAGGGATAGTGGAGTGAATAAATTAAGTGGTAGGCGGTGCTGGGCTCCGGATCGATGGGCGTGGTTGGGCTCCAACATATCGTGGGACAACCCCTTGGGCTCCTGACAGAGGTGATTTACATATCAATAAGATTGTTTTTTATAAGAATCTAACACACAAAGAGCATAAACAGTGGGATCATTTTAAACACTGCATGGAGACTAATGGTCACATATAAATATTGCTATATCGTTAATAGTTTATTTTAGGCCACGGTAGTACAGGCCCCAAAAATGAGGCATTCACCTGACAGAAAAAAAACTTGTGATGATGTGGCTGGAGGTACATTAGGCAGTCACTGGATACAAATTTCACTGTAGGCCTGTACAGGCCCCAAAAATTAGGCATTCACCTGACAGAAAAGAACTTGTGATGATGTGGCTGGAGGTAGGGGCGTCGTTAGGTCAAAACATTCAGGGCTGGAGCCCCTTTTTTTTTTTCTCCAGTGACCCGAATACAGGGCCGGCGGGGGCGCCTCTCTGGCCGCAATAGAAGTCACAGCGCTCTCCGCTCTGACTCTCCTGCGCTACTCTAAACCGGCCCCGCCGCTCACATGAGTATACATTTATAAACTGTAATCCGTATCCTGCAGTAACTTTAAATCAGCGCTCATTTCTTTACTATCTTACACTCAGCTCCGGTAACAGGCAATGCGGGCGTTACTCACTCACTGATGTCACGCGCCTGCTCCTCCCACTTGGCGCGTGACGTCAGTGAGTGAGCGCTGCCGCCCGCACTGCCTGTTACTGTCTGGAGCTGAGTGTAAGGTAGTAAAAAGATGGCGCTGATTTAAAGTTAAAGTTACTGCAGGATAGGGATTACAGTTTCTAAATGTATACTCCTGTGAGCGGCGGGGAGGGGGATCTGTGGATGGCACTGTTATGGAGAGGGGGATCTGTGGATGACACTGTTATAGGGAGGAGGATCTGTGGATGACACTGTCATGGGGTGGATCTGTGGATGACACATATAGCATAAGATGCTATATACGGTATGTGAACTAGATCGATGCACATACAGCCAATGGCTACTTTTCGGACCAATACAGTCCAAGCAGACTACCGGAGTATATAGAACAGATTAATAAAACGGGTAGTTGTAAAATGTAACTTTTAATATAATTCCTTTAAAATAGAAAGGCCCACAATCCTATTCATAGACACCACCACTAGATGGACCAGTACCACCAGCAGACCCTACCATAGAAATGTATTAATACCTAAGAAGGGTAAACTGACATAAAAAGGCATACATTTCTTACCAGGTAGTCTATGTAGGTAGAGGCTTGCTTGAATATCACACCCACTCAGGTTGTTCTAATTCCCAAAAATGAACAGTTGGAATTCTGCTGAATTCCACCAACCAGGACCACACTGATGTATCGCCGTCTGGTCCGTGTATGTGTGTATATAAAGTAGCAAAGAAAAACAAACAACACCAAACACAGGGTAGAATCCTACCACTATTAATGAAGGGTGCAATGAAACCTACATATTAGTGCACAAGTAGATAGATATATGTGTCCCTACGCGTTTCATCTATTATATAGCTCCAGAATCATCAGGGGACACGGGGCTAGTGCTACATCTATATGGACTGGTTAGTCCCCAGTGTAGCCGTCCTGGAAGATGTATGGTCACACCTCCGGATCTATTACCCCTTATGAGATGGGGGGTACTGTGGCATAGGTTCACACCATTGACGATGTATGGCGTCCCCTATCACATGTGGCGTCTTGGAGGAAGTATCAGCGAAACGCGCGTCGGGGTGAGCGACCTCCTTGCATTCCTGCTTTTACCTTTTGGCTTGTAAGTGTCTATCTTTATTTCTATGTTACCGTTGTACCCCCACTTTGTTGCAAGTATGCAGTATGTCTATTTAGGCTATTCCATTATTTAGCATGGCCTGGTGTTATAGTGGAGACCCTCATTGAGGTCCACTACTATCAGTGATAGACTATCAGTGGGGTTTTGTTTCTAGGTCATGTGCGGTGCTAAAGTGCCGGCACATGCTGAGTTGAATCATTTAGTCCAAACCTTTGTACCATACAATCAGCTATTTGATATACATGGCCAATTGCCTCTAAGGTTGGACACTTTGGTTCCAACATATATGACAAAACATTACTATTTAGACCAGCATAGGGTAGTTACACTTACCTGAGGTGTTAGGTCATCAGTGATAGCACAGTACATTATTACCATTATGCAGCTTTTTTGCTAAAATCTGCAATACGGTCAGCAGGAATTGTTGTAGGGAGCGAACCCTTTATTTTGTCGCAGGATTGTCCTGCAATCACTGCTATGTATACATCTGTCCACAATCATGTATTTATAAATTTTTAATCAATAAAGATTAATTCAATATAATATATGTGTGTATGCAATTGGTGGTTTCTCTCCCTACACTAGCAAAACACAGAATGTAAAATGGCTGCCAGATCAGGTTCTGTGATAGGGTGGGGGTGTGTCCATGTGCTGAACTGTCTCAATTGGCTATCCTGTCCCGCCTGATGGATGTGTCATGGTTCAAAGTTCGGCGCAATAACGAATGGCACCAGGCAGGGCTGCCCTCTCTCTCCAACTTTATTTGTTCTGGTTATGGAGACATTGCTTCAAAGGGTAAGACAACACCCGCGCATTAAAGGATTCCCTACTCCTGAAGGAGAATTAAAGGCTTTAGCTTTTGCGGATGATCTGCTGTTTCTGTTTCCCGAACCGGAGGTAGGGTTGCCCTGCCTGGTGGATCTGTTTGAAGCTTTTGGAGTAATCTCAAATTTTAAAGTGAACGTTACAAAATCGGAACTACTAAATATCTCCCTCACTAAACAAAAACATATCAAAGTCAAAGATATCTCTCCCTTCATATGGGCCTCCTCTTCACTTAAATACTTAGGGATACATATTCCTTCGTCCATACACAAATTATATGACATGAACTTTCGCCCGCTCCTTACGGAAATTCAAAAAATACTCTCAGAATATGACCTACCTCTAATCTCGTGGTTTGGTAGGAAAAATGTCATCCAAACGTATATTCTCCCCAAGATTCTATATAAAATGCAAATGTTACCGATTGCTCTACCACAAACATTTTTTACCAAATTAAGATCACTGTTCTCGAGTTATATATGGAAACAGAAACGCCCCAGATTGGCACATGAACTTCTGGTTAAAACTAGAGAGAAGGGAGGGATAGGCTTGCCAGATGTGCATACACTATATAAAGCGATTCAATTGAGAAGATGGACCAGTTTGGCTGGTTTCTCTGAACCGCAGAATATGTTTAGATGGTCTAAGAGAGCTTACAAGGGGGATTTATTGAGAGACTTATGGATACCAGCCAAAACACGTATGAAGTATGACCCATTAGATAATAACTTACTTTTCAAAGGCGCTATAGTAGGTTGGGCTTCTTTGTCACACTCTCTAGCCCCTAAGATCTCGCCGTTATTGCCTTCCAGCTTAATACCTGTGGTCGTTGGTACGGACTCTTTGACCTTCAAACCCATGTGGGATCAGCTGGGACATGTGACAGTCTCAAAACTTTTCCCGAGCTGAGTGATTCCGGTCCTCACAGAGTTACAGGAGCTACTTCCAAATTTTGTTCTCACTTCTTTGCATATTTCACACTTTAACAGATGTTGTGAGATCTTTTTACAAACCAACTATCCCTTTAGAGAACTTACTGATTTTGAAAGGAACCTTTCCTCTACGGGCCCAGGATTTGGTAAGCTTTCTAGATTGATATCCGTAGTGAGAGAGGCTAAAAATCGGATTGATCCTGGGTATATTGCGTCCTGGGAAAGGGAATTGGGTCTATCCTTTTCTGAGAACGAAAAGCGTCAAATCCTCCAGAAGTCCCATGGCCATTCTAGATGTGTACGCTTGCAAGAAACACATTACAAGATTTTAGCTCGTTGGTATAAAACGCCTGAGTTTCTGTATGCTCACGGATTATCATCATCGAACCTATGCTGGAGGTGTAACTCTCAGGTTGGTACACATACACATATATGGTGGGAGTGTGTGCTCATACGCCCCTTTTGGTCTGAAATTGAAGGTAAAATAACAGACATCTTGGGTATACCGCTAACATTGACCCCGGCCCTGGTTTTACTTGGGCTTCCTTTATCGGATAGAAGTCAACAGCCCTTAGTCTTAATTAATCACTTTCTCGCAGCAGCTAAGTCTCTAATCCCCTTGAAGGATAGCAGCTAAGTATTGCTCCCCCTTCTACTAATGAATGGATTGAAAAAGTACATCAAGTCTGTAGATTTGAAGAGATGTCCAGTAGGTCATGTCGCACACATCATAAGTTTCTTAAAACTTGGGATGCTTGGTTGAACTCTTCATATTGTGGAGAAACACGAGCCAATCGTTCCTCCTAAATGCCTGAGCTATTACCTGTAGAATTTGCTTGATGAAACACACTTACCACCCCCCTCCTTTCCCATCGCCTTTCCTTCCCTTCCCTTCCCCCCCACCCCCTCCCCCCCCCTTTCATTTTATTTTATACTTTTATACTTATTATTCTATGCATATTCTCTACCAAATATACATCAACTCCTTATCTAGTTTATAGATATAAATAAAGTTGTTGTTCGGTAAGATGTCATCAGAATATGTAACCTATAGTTGCTGTAACACTAGTCATACATTGTATTGAAAATGTGTCATGTAAACCATTGTCGTTTTTGATCCCGATTGGGAATGTTTGTAACCTGTCATGACATTGTTGAATGGCTTCCTTTAGCTATTCAAACTAATAAAAACACAGATGATAAAAAAAAAAAGTTCGGCGCAATGCAAAAGAATATGGCGCCGGCGGACATCGCCATATGTTCGCATGTTTGGCGAATCGCGAACGTGCAAAGTTCGCCACGAAACAACTGCCGGGCCAACTGCAAGGCCATCTCTACTCCTAAAGCTTTATTAATAACAGCTGCTATTTATTTATTTTATGCACTTATATAGCGCCACTATATTCCACAGCGCTTTACAGACATTAGCATCTAACTGTCCCCAATGGGGCTCACAATCTATTTCAGACCAATATCTAAACAACTTGGGACACCTCCAAATTAAATGAACCAGACCTGCCTGTTCTTCACCACATCTTGGACACTTATCTGTAGCTCTTGAACCCATTTTTTTTAATAGTAGGGGTGAGCAATGTAGCCTATGAATGAGAAAAAACTGAGAAACCCCGGGTGAGGCCCTTAATGAGACCAGTAGCCTATTACTCAATACATCTTCCCACTTCTCATCCGATAAACCGTCAATATCTTTTTTCCATTTCTCTTAGCTACTATTTTAATCTCTGTTTGCATTACCTTCATTAATATTTTATATCTCCTCAAAATACTACCTTTAACCTTTCTATTCCCGAGAAACTGATTAATATTCTCTGTAGGAGCTTTTTTATATTTCTCCGAATCAACCGATGAATTAATTGCATCCCTTATTTGCAGATACTTAAAGTCTTTTTTGGGGATCCCAAATTCCTTAATCAAAGTTTCAAAATCATTCAGTATATCCCCCTCAAAAATGTGACACAGCAAACATACTCCTCTATTTTCCCAATTTACGTAGTGCTTGATTTTTTTAATTTCACTGAAATTAATATTATTCCATATTGGAGTGTATTTTTTATACCCATTATTTTTTTTAATTTCTCTCCAAATATAATCCATTAAATTAAATATTTGGTTATCAGTACTTGTGTTCCCCAATATACCTGATTCTAAAACCTCCACCAATTGACACTGATTAGGCTACTTTCACACATGCGGCAGAGTGATCCGGCAATCTGCATGCAAACGAACAGCATTTGTAGACGGATCCGTCTTACAAATGCATTGCAAGAACGGATCCGTCTCTCCGGATGTCATCCGGAGAAACGGATCTGTTATATATTATTATCACATTTTTACCGGTCTGCGCATGCGCAGACCGGAAGGACAGATCCGGCATTGCGGTATTTTTAATGCCCGATCCGGCACTAATACATTTCAATGTAAATTAATGCCAGATCCGGCACTCCGGCAACTGATCCGGAATTTTTGACGGAAATTCCATGCTGTGGTATTTCCTCCGTCCAAAACGCCGTACAGTGACTGAACTGAAGACATCCTGATGCATCCTGAACGGATTTCTCTCCATTCAGAATGCATGGGGATGAAACTGATCAGTTCTTTTCCGGTATTGAGCCCCTATGACGGAACTCAGTGCCGGAAAAGAAAAACGCTAGTGTGAAAGTACCCTTAGCCTTATCCCCCATTTTCATTAAATTCCAACTCAATATTGGATTTACCTTCCCTTCATTCATATACCCAAATTGTGCCACTAAAAAATATAAATACCAATTCGGAAGTGACAAACCCCCCTCTTTAACAGGTAGTTGAAGTATTTTTATTTTTTTTCCTAGGTGTTCCCCCCTTCCAAATACATTCCCTTATTAACTTATCCATCGTCCTAAAGACATTATTCAGTAACCACACTGGAGCATTCTGCAACACAAACAAAATCTTGGGGAGAAAAACGATCTTTATCAAATTGATTCGACCCATCATTGATAATGGTAATCTTCTCCAAATGGGGATTCTCTTTCTCAATTCACTTAGAAGTGGGGCCACATTTAGTTTTACATAATCCTCAAGATTTTTTGCAAGATTTATCCCTAAATATTTAAAACTACCTCCTTTATCCACTATATGTTCTGTACATCTAAACTTCCATTCAAATCTCCCTCACCTAGTAACATCAAATGTGATTTTTCCCATCCAATATCCAAACTTATCAACTATATCTGTAACGGTCGCGTACACACACACACACACACACACACACACACAGGGTGGAGGGAAGTGACCACTGCGCTCTACCCTCACCCCTGGCCTGCCTACTTGCCTTGCAAGTCCTAATGACAGGGGGCAACTGGACGGCTTGGAATAAGTGCAGGGAGGACAGACCAGACAAACAACAGAACGTGAACGGACCGAGTCAATACCAGGAGAGCAATGAAGTACAAATGGAGCAAGCAGAGAATAGTCAGGAGAAGCTGGGGTCATAAATAACAGGAGAGCCGTGAAGTACCAAAGGAGTCAGTGGAGGATCGTCAGGAGGAAGCCGGGGTCAGAATACCAGGAGAGCAGCAAAGTACACGAGGGGCAGGCAGAGGATCGTCAGGAAATCAGCAGAAGGTAAGTACGCCAGGTCATACAAAATCACAGATGGAACCTAAATAACAGGCAACCTGTGGCAAGCAGGCTGCCTGTTTAAATACTGACTAGCAGGGGTTATGTGACGTGCCCAGCGTCACATGACTCACCCTGCTGCAAATGGCTGAGCACCGAGTGCCTAGCTCGGTGCTCAGGCTTAATCTGGTTGCTGGGGGAAACGAGCCCGTGACAGTACCCCTCCCCTTATGTGGGGCCACCGGACCCAAGACTTCAGGCGATAGCTTCTCAGGATGGTCTGCATGGAATTTTCTAACCAGTCTAGGGGCATGAACCTCCCTAGCTGGTACCCAAGACCTTTCCTCAGGTCCATAGCCCTTCCAGTGGACCAGGTACTGTAAAGAATTACGCACCCTCCTGACATCCAGAATCTTAGACACCACATACTCCACAGAATCATTAAACAAGAATCGGCGGAGGCGCGGCTTGCGATGGTACAACAGGTTCAATATATTTTTTAAGTTGAGATTTGTGAAACACATCATGAATGTGGAACGACTCGGGCAGTTCCAACCTAAACGATACCGGGTTAATCACCTCCGTAATTTTATACGGCCCTATAAAACGAGGAGAAAATTTTCTAGAAGCTACCTTGAGGGAGAGATTCTTGGAGGACAACCACACCTTATCTCCAACCTGAAAGTTCACCCCCTTAGAACGTCTCCTATTGGCCTTGACTTTTTGAGAATTCTGAGCCTTTTCTAGGTTCGATTGAACCCGAGCCCAAACTGTGCACAGTTCGGAGGAGACCTTATCCGCCTCGGGGTTAGAGGAGGAGACCGATGACCCAGAATGAAAACGGGGATGGAAACCATAGTTACAAAAGAACGAGGAGACACCAGCAGAAGAATTAACACGGTTATTCAGAGAAAATTCGGCCAACGGAAGGTATTTAACCCATAACTGCTGGTCATCAGCAACATATGACCTAAGGAATTGTTCCACAGACTGATCGAGGCGTTCAGTCTGCCCATTACTCTCAGGGTGGTAGGCGACGAAAAAGACAATGAAATCTGGCATTTCTGACAGAAAGCCCTCCAAAACTTGGACACAAACTGCACACCCCTGTCAGATACAATATTCTCCGAAATACCGTGTAAACGTACAATCTGTTTCACAAATATAGACGCCAGGGTTTTAGCATTCGGGAGTTTAGACAGGGGAATAAAATGAACCATTTTGCTAAACCTATCGACCACTACCCAAACCACAGTTTTACCCTCCGCAGGTCACTGATGAAGTCCATGAAGATATGGGACCAGGGTCTACTGCGAATGGGTAGGGGTCGTAGGTCACCAGCAGGGCGAGTCCTAGGGGTTTTAGACCTAGCACAAACCTTGCAGGCCGACACATAGGACTTGACAGCCCTAGTTAGAGTGGGCCACCAATATGATCTAGAAATCAGCTCCTTAGTGCCCTCAATACCAGGATGTCCACTAAAAGCAGAATCATGACACTCACCCAACAGTCGGAGACAAAACTGTACGGAAACAAACAACTTATCTGTTGGGGTGGGTGCCGGGGCCAGATGTTGTTCAGCCTTAATGAGAGCCGTAATATCCTGGGTCAAGGCTGCTACGAAGATATTCGCTGGTAGAATGGATTCAGGTGGTGCATCTGTAGGCTGAAACGCACAAAAGCTCAGAGACAATGGTTCAGCCTTCACGTTTCTACTTCCTGGCCTGAAAGTGATGGAGAAATCAAAACGTGTAAAAAAACAATGCCCATCTGGCCTGATGGGGATTTAACCTCTTAGCAGACTCGAGAAACATTAGGTTCTTATGATCAGTGACAACTGTGACACAATGTTTTGCCCCCTCCAGAAAATGCCTCCACTCCTTAAACGCCCATTTAATAGCCAGCAATTCACGATTCCCTATGTCATAGTTTCTCTCAGTGGGGGGAAATTTTCTGGAAAAGAAAGCACAAGTCCTCAGGTTAGTAAGGCTAGCGGGACCTTGTGAGAGGACCGCCCCGTCCTCGGACACATCCACCTCCACAATAAAAGGTTTCTCCTGATCTGGCTGGATCAGAATGGGAGCGATACTGAATGCCTTCTTTAGGGTTTCAAATGAAGTTAAGGCCTCAGTAGACCAATCCTCCAAATCCACCCCTCTCTTAGTGAGGTAGGTCAACGGTTTAGCAATTACCGAAAAATTCTTTATGAATTTACGGTAGTAATTGGCAAACCCTAGGAAACGTTGTAAGGCCTTTAAGGATGATGGTATTACCCATTCCTTAATCGTTAGTACCTTACTAGGATCCATTTTGAAGGCGTGAGGAGTCAGAACATGAGCTGGAAATAGTATCTCCTGTACCCCAAAGACACATTTCTCTTGTTTAGCGGAGTATTGAACGCTGTCTTCTATTCGTCTCCCTCCTTGATTCGGATTAAGTTATAAGCCCCTTTCAGGTCAATTTTAGAAAACCAGGCCGCCCCTAGTACCTGGTAAACAAATCAGGAATCAATGGGAGGGAGTATCTATTCCGGATAGTAATCTTATTTAATTTCCGGTAATCGATACAAGGTCTGAGACCACCATCCTTCTTCTTAACAAAGAAAAACCCTGCCCCCATCGGAGAGACAGAGGGTCTAATGTGCCCCTTAATGAGACTTTCTCTAATATAATCCTCTCGGGTCATGCCGGCCTGCATGGGTTCTTCGGAAGAGACCTCAGCTCCATTCCTGGGACAGACCTCAGGCTGGACCACCACCTGAGAAGAGAACTGTCATTCCTGTCGTCAGCCTTTCGAACAGCTAGGGTCATCATCTCCTCTAGAGTCTCTGGAAGCTGATAACTCACTAGAAGGTCTTTCAGGTTATCAGACAGACCTGACCTGAACTGACTCTTAAGGGCTGGTTCATTCCAACATGAGGGAACACACCACCTTCTAAATTGGGTGCAATACTCCTCCGCGGGTTGATCGCCCTGAACCAGTGCCTTAAGAGCGGTCTCGGCTACCAGGGCCCTGTCCGGTTCATCATACAGGGTACCCAGGGCCTGAAAAAAAACCTTTACTGATGCTAAACAACTAGCGTCAGCTGGTAAAGACAACGCCCACTCCTGGGGATCACCCTGTAATCGGGAAATGACAATGCCCACGCGTTGACTCTCAGAGCCGGAGGACAAGGGGCGCAAGCGGAAATAAAGTTTACAATTCCCCTTAAAAGAATGAAACTTCCTCCGATCTCCAGAGAAGGGTTCTGGAACCTTAATCTGCGGCTCCATATGCGGACTGGAGGCCTGAGGAGTGGAAGAGCCTTGTCCTAACTCAAAAGAACAGAGTTTTTCCCCTAGCTCCTGCACCATCTGCGTCAGATTAGAAATGTGATCTATCAGGGTCACCAGAGGATTCATGATACAGTGGTTTGGTAGGGCCTGTTATTCTGTAATGGTCGCGTACACACAGGGGGGAGGGAAGTGACCACTGCGCTCCACCCTCACCTCTGGCCCTGCCTACTTGCCTTGCAAGTCCTAATGACAGGGGACAACTGGACGGCAATCCCTAGCTTGGAATAAGTGCAGGGAGGACAGACCAGACAAACAACAGAACGTGAACGAACCGAGTCAATACCAGGAGAGCAACAAAGTACAAATGGAGCAAGCAGAGAATAGTCAGGAGAAGCCGGGGTCATAAATACCAGAAGAGTCGTGAAGTACCAAAGGAGTCAGTGGAGGATCGTCAGGAGGAAGCCGGGGTCAGAATACCAGGAGAGCAGCAAAGTACACAAGGGGCAGGCAGAGGATCGTCAGGAAATCAGCAGAAAGTAAGTATGCCAGGTCATACAAAATCACAGATGGAACCTAAATAACAGGCAACCTGTGGCAAGCAGGCTGCCTGTTTAAATACTGACTAGCAGGGGTCATGTGACGTGCCCAGCGTCACATGACTCACCCTGCTGCAAATGGCTGAGCACCGAGTGCCTAGCTCAGTGCTCAGGCTTAATCTGGTTGCTGGGGGAACCGAGGATGCCGGCCGCGCTGAGGAGACGTCCAGAGGCGGGGCGCCGTCGCGATGCGTAGAATAAGCGCATCGCCGGCGCCCCGTGACAATACCCATAAGTTTATCTAAATCCACCGCTTTGTTCCCCAAAAACAAGGACTTTTTCTGGCGATCTGGTGATGTACTGGGCTCTCCATGGGCAAGCTTAGGTGGAGGCTTCCAAATAGCAGTGAGCCCAGTAATGTCACCTGCACTAATAGGTGGGCTTTAGTGCTGCCCTAGCCTGTAAAACAGCTAAAGCCTGCCCCTCAGTGTCCTCTTCTAAAGTGCAGTGTAATTACAAATGCTCATCCCATTCACGTGAATTGTGCCCTTAATTCTGAGAAATACAGGAAGATACCTTTCCATCATGCAATACCATCAGGGAGGAGTCTGATTTGCTCCAAATCTATTCTGATACTGCAGCAGAACATTGATCTCAAGCATACAGCCAATATCCTTAAGAACTATCTTCTCCCTAAAGAAGAACAAGAAGTCTTGGAAGTGATGATACACATTATCGGGTCTGTCTGAGATTACATGAACAGAGAGAAGGATTTGAGAAGACCTACATGCACAGAAAATCTGTGGTTAGTTCTCCAAGATGTCTGGAACAACCTCCCTGCCGAGTTCCTTCAAAAACTGTGTGCAAATGTACCTGGAAGAATTGATTCTGTTTTGAAGGCAAAGGATGGTCACACCAAATACTGATATGGTTTAGATTTCACTTGATCATTCACTTAGCATTTTGTTAACTGATAAAATTAAACTAATAACATGTCTATTTTTTAAAGCATTCTTACATTGCAGCATTAGGCTACTTTCACACTACCGTTCAGAGCCGGTCCGTCTGATGTCTGCTCAGACGGATCCGCTCCTATAATGCAGACGTTTGTATCCATTCAGAACGGATCCGTCTGCATTATAGTTTGAAAAAAATTGTAAGTGTGAAAGTAGCTTCAGACGGATCCGTCCGGACTTTACATTGAAAGTCAATGGGGGACGGATCTGTTTGAAGATTGAGCCATATAGTGTCATCTTCAAACGGATCCGTCCCCATTGACTTACATTACACTCAGAATGCATTAGGGCTGGACGGCCGCTTGTGAGCCCCTTCAAACGGAGCTCACAAGCGGAGCCGCGAACGCTAGTGTGAAAGTAGCCTTACCTATATCTGTCTAAAAGTTTTGCACAGTAGACAGTAGTTATTATTTTTTATACGGGTATGTACATATGTAGACAGGTATAGTTTGCTGTCATTTCCACAGATTTATTCAGCCAGTGACCTGTCATAAGCTGCAGCAAACAATTAAATTCAAGAACAAACATTGAGGGAATGTAGCAAGCTGGTGATAATGAGTGGAATTTCTGAGAGCATGACTGCCCCCTAGTGATGCAACCGTCAAGATCAAACACACTTAAGTATCAGGTGCAAATTTGTTGTTCTCCTCCATAAGATTCTCTGACCGAACACCAAGGGTTACATAGTATTTCCTCCAGTTCTTCTTGTGGACAGTGAGAGTAAGCACAATGGGGTTTATTATAAAACCAGGCTGGTGTCAATTAAACAGGAAATCGCTGAGGAGCATTCAGAGAAGGAACATGTGAATCGTATAGAGGAATAACTGTCCGCTCTGAACAAGGAGCCATTCAGTTCCCTCTTCCTCCTACTGAGGTGTTCGGACTGCTCTACCATACATCATCCGTTCTTCATGTGTCTTTCATTGACCACATAGACTCTGTTTATGACAGTCAAATATAAAAGTCAATTCTGGTTTGAAGACATTTGAGAGAATTTTAAAACTGCTATCTTTGTAACTCATTCTTAATGGTACATGCTTCTCCAGTATTTTAGGAACGCTAGAAGGGGCTGTGGGAATTGAGATGTTTTACCTGAAGCCTTGATATTTAGAAGGAGGGAGGGTCCCTTCTCCCACCAGCCAATTGCCCACTTTTCCCACCTAGCAGCCTATTGCTTATTCATAGACTCTCCTCCTCCCTCTAACCTTACCCCATCTCAGTGTGTCAGAGGCTGCGTCCCATACCTTCCAGTATTTGGGGTCTGGCAGCACAGGGCTAACTGGAGCTCTAGCCTTGCTGGTAGGATTTTTTAGAAAAGCCCGTGTGGCTTTCCCCTCCCCTCCCTACAAGTCCTCTGGCAACCAGAAGTTAGCACCATGGTCAGTGTATGGGGAAGCCTGCGGCTCTCTGTGATTCTTCACCTCGTCTGCCTTTCCCTGGCGCAGTTTGTAAGTTTATTTGACATTTTTTGGAACATCTTTTGGGGATTGTATCAAGAGGAAATGATTATGATGATGATATCTTATGGCTGCGTATTAGCGTTCCATCTTTGGATGTGTAGCTGTAATCTACCTTGGTTTTCTTTTTACATTGACCTTGTAGTTGCATCAGTTACTATTTTCATACACTTCATTGCAGAAGAGAGAACAAATCTATGAATTAGCCTGATCGCAATACTCTTCCATTAGGGCAAAAGGATGTCTGGGAACATGGAGGCCCATGGTAGTAGCCCTTTGGTGGTATAGATCATTAGTTTAGACATAAGAGCTTTATTAAACGGTATGCTATTGGGGCAAACTGTATGTAAGGCTTTGCATGAGATATTTAATAGCACAAAGCTTTGAGAGAGTTAAAAAAATGCTATTTTCTTTGGTCAAAATTGAAATATCTAATGGTGATTGGTGACTCAAAAAGTCATGCATGACACCATAACTGATGGGGACAATATATTTCAATGTGTGCGGTTTATATCCAGTGTTACTGTTATGTTACTGTATATTGTACCTGTGCTGTACTTAAAATTAGGGACTCGTCCCACACTGGGTCCATAGTGTGCATCTTGACCTAAGAGATTGCAATTGTTTATTTGCTATGTCTTAAGTTATCATGGATATTTCTCGGAGATATAAATGCCATCAAAGAAAAATGTCCACAAAAAATAAAAAATATATATATACCTGTTTGAGGTTCTTTCCTTTCTCAGGTTGTTAAAAATGTGTTCAGCAATTCTGTAGTTATCTATATGCATTTCTAGGAAAGTTGTGAGACATCTTAAAGGACAGCATTGCAGTGAGGTTGTCACCCAGCTTTCCCAGCACCCTTTTGCCTGTCCTTGCATAACTTGATAAATGTACTTTTTTTTAGGAATCTGGAAAAGCTGGGCGACAATCGCTGTGGGTGCTTAATGGTGGCCGTGTTGGTTGTCACCTAGCTTTGCGAAGAACAGATGTAACCTAGAAACAAGGTCCCTGTAGTTTACTTGAGGTAGCGGTGGTCTTTATGTCTAGACGGTGTGTATAGGTAGCAGCGCTTTCTGCTCGCTCCCACTGTGTGCAGGGAGGAGAGGGAGTGAGCTGCTTATGTGAAGGTGATTGTAGGTCAGGAGGAATGCGGAATCCTGAGACATTTGGCATTCAGATGGGAGAACAACGTTTGCCATTCAGAGATCCTGTTCCCCGCACACCCACAGAGCCCCTGAACACAAACAAATGAAAGGACACAGTGACTGCAGCTTGCCGCCCTGAATGCTTAGCTAGTCTTTTTACAGCATCCTGCATGGGAAGCCTCACACTCTTTTTTTCGTTTTTAGCTTTATTTTGTAGCCAATTTAGATGCGTGCCAGAAATAAATGAGCGGTTTCAGAGCAAGACAGGCCAGTATCACATAGTAATCCTCCTCCTTGATATTGTTGTATAATGGGAGTAGTTTTATTGATCTTGGACTCATTGTCAGTAGATTATGCACCATCTAGTTATGTAAAGATGACTGGCATCTACAGTAGGAGCAGCCATATTGTACGCGGCTTGCTGAGGGCCTTTTCAAACTGCGTTTTGTAATGTCTCCAAAAGGAGGATTCCCCGACAAAAAAACTCTATTACATAGCCATACAGAGCCATTGCCCTACGTTGGTGCCAGTGTTAAAATAAAGTATCATTTTTTGTCTGGATCCTTCTGTTTTCACCAACCCGACCGAGGCAAATAGGACTTTTTTGGACCTCCATCGGGTCAATAGGTGCAGTTGTCAAATGATCAGGAGCTTTCTCGGCACATATAGCATAGTATCAGAGTTTATAAAAAGACATCTGTCCATCCAGTTCAGCCTGTTATCCTGCAAGTTGATCCAGAGGAAGGCAAAAAAAAAAACAAGCAAGTAGACATTGCTAAATACAGTGTGAAAGAAGCCTAACCCTATCACCTCCTCTATCTCTTAACCTAGCTATGCGCTCTACTATATTCATCAACGGCAGTAGTAGCTGCTGTAGGGTATGCGACTTGCTGACTGTATTCTTTATATACTCTCTCTTATCGGGTGATTATTCATACCACCTTAGGTACTACAGTAGTCACTGCCTTATGAGACTTCATATACAGTCTCTTACTAGCGTACAATGCACCGCACCATAGGTACTAATAGATAACAGACAACTACAATAGTACCTGTTATATTGTACAGGACTGGGTAACCCTATATCTTCTACACTACCATAAATAATGGCAGCACAACTTACATACTAAGACTTGCTGACCATGTGTCAGATAAATGCCTTTTCATTATAGTCTTGATAGCCTCTTTCATGAATGATCTAATCTGAGATACCTTTCGGAATCAAGGGCTATGTTGCCTGGATGGATTAAGCCACTTTTGCTGTCATCTCTTCTGGTATGACCAAGCGATAAGTAGTAGGATGGCCACAAGGATCTCCTCCCACATCAGCTGTAAATGTGGTGTGTTCTTCATGTAATTTCTTTGAACAACATGGAAAAGAATGAAAGCACTGCTGGCCTATAGGTCCACACTAGAGTATTATCCTAGAAATCTATGTCTGAAACTTCTTTATATGCGCCTGAAGATGTACATTCAATAATCTGCATTTTATAGACCTATCTATGTCCATAGGTGCTCCTCCTTCAGTCCATCACTCATGGATAGAATCTGCAGGGCCTCCGGGCATTATGGGGCCTAACTTATCATAGAGTCAATACTATTTCAGATTTTATTTTAATGAGTGATTAAAATTAACCCCTTTCCACCATCGTCAAAGGGATCCATAATTCTGGCAGAGACAAAACTTTCAATGATCAACGATTCTTTGCTGCCTAAAGTAATTCATCAATATCTTAATATTAAAAAGTGTCTACACACGCTTTTAGGTACAGTATATATTGCCTTCCAGAGCTCCCCCTATCCTTTAAAAGGATGAGGATGAAACGTCAGTGAACATGAAAATGCTTTGTATGCCATGAATATTCAGCTTTATATGTTCTTTTTTGTCTTTTACAATATTACATAGTGCATTAAATAAGTAGATAATATATGCCAACATATACATTTCTCTCACCTCTAACATATTTTTCCTACAGACTGGTCTACAAGGTCCACCAGGGCCTCCTGGTCCACCTGGCCCTCCAGGGATCCCGGGATCAGATGGCATAGATGTGAGTATACAAACCAGGAACAAAGAGCCACTGTGTGTAGCCAGACAGAAACTGGACACTTCTTAAAAACCACCACTAGATGGCGAGAGTAGACAGTTAATCTTCATATAAGCCCAGCAATGGATACAAGTCCTGCGGCCGGTTGAATACATAATGGGGATATCTATAATATGTTTTATTAATATAATAAGTTGTCATTAACATATTTTCCTAAATATCTTATAGTAGTAATAATATTATCAAGGGTGCTATGCCCTTTCCATGCATATATGTCTGCTTTCTAACATGGTTAGTTACAGTAATGTGAGAGGAGCTGTCATGGCAGAGAACTTCCAGAAAATCTCAGTGGTAAAGACCTTGGTCCAGAGGCCTTGCCATTTGTTATATGCAAACATCATTCATCTGGCACTGACTTCTATGGCACTGACGAAGATAGCCAAACTCTGTGCTCAACTAGTTATGTCAGTGGTATAAATTTTAATTGGCAGAGGCATAACTATAATCCATAGGGCCCATACCAAAATAAGTTGGGGCCCCACCACCTAGTGTGACAGCTAAGTACATCAGAAAACCCACATTACAGCAAAAAGCCACCATATCGTTATTTCCTACAAATAGGTACCATGCTCTTGAACCTGATAGGGCCCTCCCAACCCCTGGGCCCCCTTGCAGGTGCAGAGGTTCACACTGCTAAAATTTATGTAGGCTGATCTTCCTGAGAGCTATGCATTTTTGGTGATGGAAACACAGCCAAAGGCCTCATGCACACGACCATTGTTGTGTTCCGTTCCGCAAAATGGGGTTCCGTTGTTCCGTGATCCGTTTCCGTTTTTTGTTTCCGTGTGTCTTCCTTTATTTTTGGAGGACCACTAGACATAAAGGAATGTAAAAAAAAGTCTAAGTCTAACAAAAAGTCTAACGCGGATGACAATCTTGTGTGCCTCCGCGGTCCCATTGACTTGAATGGGTCTGTGAACAGTTTTCCGCGAAAATAATAGGACAGGTTATATTTTTTTGACGGACTGGAACCACGGATCACGGACGCGGATGGCAAACGGTGCATTAGCCGTCCGCAGAAAATCACGAAAAACGGCGCAACGGACACGGAATAAAACAAAGGTTGTGTGCATGAGGCCAAAGACACACAAAAAACACTAGCTAGTTTAGTCCTTTCCCACCGACATCGAAGGGGAAGGCAGAAAGACGTAACATGTCACATCTTAAGTGAACCTGAAATCAGCAGTGGAAAAAAAATGTGACCATGTGTTCAAGGTTGCATTTTTTACATTAAAGTCAATGAGACCCTGTTCATGGAATTGTGACACCTACAGGGGGCCTGGTTGAACCCCTGAAAAACAACCCCATAGCATTATCCCTCCTCCACTGAACTTTAGAGTTGGCACAATGCAGTAAGGCAGGTAATGTTCTCCTGGCATTTGTCAAACCCAGACTCATCCATCAGACTGCCAGATAGCGAAGCGTAATTGCTCACTCCGCAGAACATGTTCCCACTGCTACAGAGTCCAACGGTGGCATGCTTTACACCGCTCCATCTGATGCGTGGCATTGTGCTTGGTGATATAAGCTTTCCATGCAGTTTCTTGGTTATGGAAACCCATGTCATAAAGCTCCCAGTGCACAGTTTTTGTATTGATGTTAAAAGGGGTTTTACAGATTTAATTGATGACCTATCCTCTGGATATCAGGTCAACGGTATCTGATCTATGGGGGTTTGACACATAGGACCCCTGTCAGTCAGCTGTTTGAGAAGGCAGTGGGGCTTGCGGTAATGTGGCCTTCTCGTAGCTTTCCCTAGGCCAGTTCATCGTCCACATGGCCTAGGCGTAGCTTAGCCCCATTGATTCAAGTGCGATACCAAGCTCAGTCACTATGCAATGTACGGTGCTGTACTTGGTGAGCTGAGCGAAGGCTGCAACACTACTGTGAGCGCCAGTGCTTATTCAAACTGATTGGTGGCGGTCCTGGGTGTCGGACCACCACTGATCAAATACTGATGACCTATTCAAAATCCCGGAAAAACAATTTAATACCAGAGGAGGTTTGGAAGTCTGGAGTCAGCATAGCTTTGGTGACCTTTACGTACCTCAGAACTCAATGACCCGACTTTGTAAGGCTAGGAAAGCACAGTGACATGTGTTGTGCGAACAAAAGTGTACAACTACATTGCAATATGTCGTGCGACATTCCTGTCGCACCAACGTCACACATTTTTTATAATGATTGTCAATGGTGTTGCACTGCGACATGCAAAATGCTGCAACTGCGACGCGACATTTGCACAAAAATTCAACTTGGATGGATTTTTTGCGACTGTCGTGTCGCAGTTGCAGCATGTCGCAGTGCGACTCCATTGACTATCATTATAAAAATTGTTACGCAACACATGTCGTTGTGTAGCCCTAGCCTAACTTTACGTGGCTTGTTGCTTCATGGCTGGCTTGCTGTGGCTTCCACTTTGTAATAATACCACTCACAGCTGATCGTGGAAAGTCTTGGAGGGAATACATTTCACAATCCTCTTCAAGGACCACCCTGGAATTCAGTGAGCTCTTTAGGACCAGCCATTCTTTCACAAATGTTTGTAAAGGCAGACCAAATGGATAGGTGCTGGATTTTATACACCTGTGGCAATAGGACCGAACGTAACACCTTGAATGATTAAGAGGTGTGTCCCAATAGTTTTCTTCATATGGTGTATTTTGAGTTTTTTGATCATCTAATTAATGCACCTCCCGATCCATATTGTTGGTTTTGGTCACTTGGTAGTATGGCGTAGCCTAAATAGAGGTATACATTTAAAAAATTATAGGGATTTTCTCAATTAGACAACTCCTGTTCATATGTACTAAAGAGTGCATATGAATGTCATCAAGAGAAATACCTCTCATCGAATGTTCTCTACATACAACACCACTCTACACCAGAGCATTGATGCAAAGTGCAGCTCCTACTCTGATGGACTCAGATCAACTCTGTCACTTGGTCCCACATTCATTTGATGTTTTGCTATCCGCAGCTTTCACTGGTTGTATCTAATAATTTTCAGTGATCATCTGGGGACAGCTCTGTTTGGAGAAGGGGTTGTCTAAAGGAAGTCAGAGTTTGACACCAGGTCCAGCTTCACCACAGTTTCCTTGAGGCATGTTCCAGCATGGATTTGGTGCCAAAAAAACACACTGAATGTGCTCTGAAACCACCTCCCATTGTTTTTAATCGGAGGCCGCTAGTGATGAGTGAAGCCATGAGTGAAGCCAAATACGAAGTCTCTTTGCTCAAAACTTCGGATTAATGCTGTATGGAGAAATGTATGGTCTCCGATGAGGTAAAGTCAGTTATTCGCAAAGTCTCTCAAGACTTCGTTGAATAACTTTGGTATTTGATTTTTGTAAGTGGAAAACCACTACAATACAGCACTAATCTAAAGTTTTGAGCAAAGCGACTTTGGATCTAGGATCCAAAGCTCTGGTCGCTCATCACTAGAGGCCGTGTCACAGTTCATACAGATGAGGACAGAGACAAGGTCTACACGTCCATTCTTGGTGTGTTTACTGTGCGGACACCTCGGAAAGTCACAGTGGGAACTACTCCTGGTTTAGCTCCATTCAATGACGTTAAACTGAGAGCAGGAGCATGCCATTCAAAATGAAAACCCATGGCAGAAACTGCAGCAATTTCTGCAGTGGGATACATGGCGGACTTTGTTGCAGACAATATCCGACATGTGAACATGCCCTAAGATTAATTCCCAAACATGGGGGTTGTTAAACAAAACAACTTACTGTGTCACTGCCCCTCTCTTCTGGAGCATAGGGGGAGCATGGGTCTTTTACCAACTGCTCATCTTAAAGGGCCCTTTGAGTAGATGAAATGCCACTCATTGATTCAGTGTTGATAGCATTGTGCGGATTTCCTAATTTAAATGGATTAAGTTCACGACTGGTAATGAACTTGTGAATGAGATTAAGGCCCCATTCACAAGACCGTATTTTTGGTCCACATCCGATCCATATATTTTTGCGGATTGAATGTGGACCCATTCATTTCAATGGGGCTTCAAAAAATGCAAACAGCACACCGTATGCTGTCTGCATCTATATGTCCTTTCTGTGGTCCTGCAAAAAAAATAGAACTAGTCCTATTTTTGTCCGTTTTGCAGACAATAATAGGCATTGTTACAAGGGGGCCACAAAAAAACGGATGCAACACGGACATCATCCATATTTTTCGCTTTTCAGATCCATGTTTTGCAGACCGTATATACATATGATCATGTGAATGCACTCTTAAAAGGTTGTCCAGGATTAGAAAAACTGTCTACTTTCTTCCAAAAACAGCGCCACACCTGTCCGTGGGTTGTGTGTAGTATTGCAGCCCAGCTCCATTGAAGTGAATGAGATTGAGCTGCCATACCAGACACAACCAAAAGACATGTGTGGTGCTGTTTTTGGAAAAGAGCAGCCATGTTTTCTACTCTTGAACAACTTCTTTAATCATAATTCCCTGCATTAATTGGTGCAAGTTATGACTATGGTTTAAACGTTTGCTTTTATTAAACTAATCACAGTTTATCTATAGCTGCAAAAAAATTTGGAGGTTGAGATAGGCTGACTGCCTGACTGAATTTCAGTCCAAATATTCCTAAAAATGTAAAGGGAAATGGTGTGGTATCCCTGCTAAACACCAGATGGCGCTGCATGGATGCAAGTTACCAGCATTTCAATATGGATTGATATCCTTCAAAATAATTTGTAATACATTACTTATTATTGTAGCTATTATTTTCACCCCTTCAGGACCAGGCCAATTTTTGTTTTTTTCTCCCCGACTTCCAAGAGCTGTAGCTTTTTTTTAACTTTTCGATTCACATAGCCATATGGGGCCTTGTTTTTTTTGAAGGACAAGTTGTATTTTTAATGGCAGTATTTAATTTACCATACTTTGTATTGAAAAATGGGGGGCGGAATTATTTGTGGAGTAAAATAAAAAAATAATGCAATCGCACCATTGTTTTTTGGGGTTTTTGGGGTTTTGCCTCGAAGACGCAGGCTGGTGTGTGTACGCAGGCGCGATCTAACGGCACGGCGGGGCGCAGGCGCAGAAGATTGGGCATGAACGATGCCCGGAGGATTGAATTGCGCAGGCGCAGGATCGGGACTGGGGAGAGTTCTAGCCGCCGCCCAGCGAAGTGAATAATGATGAGCTGGGCGGGGCTTAAGAACGGCAGTTGGGAAGGCTGGCTGGGCGCATTTTCACATGAAACGCCGCCCCTTGGGCAGATTGCTGACAGGAGAAGCAGGTTATAAAACTTTATATTTCGCTCTTTATAAGGTGGACAGGGGGGATACTTATATGCTTTTAAAAGACTGTATAAGACCTGTAATGAGATATATCTAACTATATATGCTGTTTTGGCCTGTCAGTGTCCCTTTAAGAATGACATGATAGCATTATTCTTCAGGTCAGTAATAGCAAATTAATATACTTTTTCTTATGCTTCTTCTACTTTAAAAACAATAAAAACCTATATATATTTTGCATTGCCACATTTTGACACCGATAACATGTAACTTCAATTTTTTTTTCAGGGGGCGAGGTAAAAAAAAAAAAAGCTGTGATTACTTGATTTTGATTCTTTTCCATTACTGCATTCCCAATACTTTTATATTATGTAGGGTTCGGGGGCGGATTGGCCATAGACCTTACTGGGAAATTTCCAGGTGGGCCGATGTCCAGGGGGGCACCCAAGCCCTCCTTTCAGCCACTGGCTGCGTACATAATGAGCTGTGAGTATCAGGTACTCATATATCTGGCCAGTGACTATACATGCCTTGCTGAATTAAACTGCTGTGGTCCCCACCTCAACCCCTAGCCCCTGCTCCATATCCTAATCAGAGACAACTGGTGAAAGAGGACTAAAAATGGCAGCTATTGAAGGAGACCACAATGGGGCAGATTTTGGGGCAGTAAATTGTGCTGCACTGAGATATATGGATCTGATGGGACGGTATTTTACGCTATGGTATTGCTCACCCCGTCTACCTCTGTTGCCCCTCCTATCAATTTGGAGGGCCACTTTTAGTTTTTTTTTTCCAGGGCCACTTTAAGTTCCCAGTCTATCCCTGGTAGGGTTACAGCCATGTGTGCAAAAGGGTTATTATTAATAATAATAATAATAATAATAATCATAATAGAGTTTTATGTTTACTACTAACAATAGGTTTTGCCTAGAAACATGTCAGTGATCTCTCAGTCCATCACACAGTTAACATTATATTGATTTGGTTTGTATTTCCTACTTGGATTACCTGTCATGACTCCAATTACTCCAGACTGAACTGACAAAACCTAACAAGCGTGCATTAAAAAAAGAAATGTAAAGGGAAAAAAAAAGGCCTAGATAAAGAACACGTGGTATCTCTTGCACACAAAGTAGTGGGGCTGACATCTACTTCCCCTCTAAGCCACCACCACAAGTCTGCTTCCTCAACCTTTTTATTTCTCAGCCAGGCCAAGCTTATATTAGCATTTATTTATATAGACTGAGGTATATTTTGCAGTAGCTATATATTTTTTTCTAGGCCTATGCTGAGGTATGTGCACCAAAATCCATTCATTACAAGGTAACCTTAGAACACAATAAAGCTGGTGCAGTGTAATGGTGCATGGTGCTGCTTCCCTCAAGACACTTTTTAGGCTAATTCCACACTAGTGCTAGACATCTCCGGCAGGCTGTTCTTGCAGGGAGCAGTCTGCAGGGGATGTCTGGATCTGGCATTGCCAGAAGCTGCCTGAAGACCTAATTAAAATGGGGACCAGCGGAGATCCGGCTGCAGCCCGGTAGAGCCCAGCAAGGCAAGATCCACACATCTTCAGCAGGCTGATCCCTGCCAGAACAGCCTGCTGGAGATGTCTAGCGCTAGTGTGAAACTAGCCTTAGTCATTTTAGAAAACTGTCGTGTTTTTGATTATTTTAAAAGGCAGTTGTGATCAGAAACGCTCGGCTATTTTCAGAACTCCCACAGTGCAGAACATCAGAACTTGCACCTATCTGATGTTGATGGCATATCTTACTGATGTTTTAGATGGGAATAACAATCTGTAGTCAGACTATACTTTCTTGTTTAATCTTGAAGAATTTACTTGAATGTTTAAGAGCAGAATAATATGGGTACCGTTCCGTTTTCCTAATTGCCCGAATGACCCAAAAATAGGAGCTTGTATTCATGAAGGGAGCATACTCTGGGACACAGCAACCAGCTATCACTCAGTGTGAGATGTAGGGAGCACAACCCTCATGAATTCAATGGACTTCTAACTATAAGTCTGCTGTCTTCTTTCAGAAACAGTACCACACCTGTCCATGGATTGCGTACGGTACTGATGCTCATCTCTTTTGGCCTGAATGATGATGAATTACTCTTCATTTAAAAAAAAACCAGCCATGTCTACTGTATTAATATCAGATCTGTGGGAGTCCGACTCCTGGGCACCTCCAAAAATCACTTGGATGGAAGCAGCATTACAATAAAAAAGCACAGCCACTACACAATGTATAGTAGTGTTGAGCGGCATGTCCCATATTCGAATTCGCGAAATTTCGCGAATATTCGAAAGAATATTCGTAAAATATTCGCGAATATTCGAATTCGTTATTATTTCGCATATGCGATAATTCGATAATACATATGCATGAATGCAAAGCCCTTTGCCCCTGTTCTGGGACAAGTGCAGATATTCGCCTGTGCGCTAATAAAATCGCATTGCGAAAATTCGCACCTCAATCACTTTCTCGGCAATGTGAGTAAGATCTGAGCTTTTGGACTTTTGGGAATCAATCGAGATACAGTGGGGGGTGATGACAGTAGTTGACAGAGTACAGATCAATGTAATCTGTACGGTGGAAACTAAAATAAAAAATACGAATATTCGTAAATCGAATTTTTCGAAGTTCTAAATATTCGCGAATATGGTGCTATACTATATGAATGCACAGGCCTTTGCCTCTTTGTTCTGGGGACAAGTGGGGAAATTCGCCTGTGCGCTAATATAATCGCCTTACGAAGATTCGCAACTCAATTCACTAATGTATGAATGCAAAGCCCTTTGCCTCTGTTCTGGGACAAGTGCAGATATTCGCCTGTGCGCTAAAAAAATCGCATTGCGAAAATTCGCACCTCAATCACTTTCTCGGCAATGTGAGTAAGATCTGAGCTTTTGGACCCTTGGGAAACAATCAATTATATGTGTACTGTAATTTTGTAAAAAAAAAAAAAAAGAATATTCGTTTTTACGAATATATAGCACTATATTCGAAATATTCGCGAAATCTCGAAATTGCGATATTCGCGAAAAAAATTCGCTTTTCGAATATTCGCGCTCAACACTAATGTATAGAGCTGTTGTTATGGTAGCGGTCCATGCCTAGCTCCATTCTCCCTCCACTCTCTGCTCTGCTTAACGGCTTTCATGATCCTGTTTTCCAGCAGCTTGGGTCCGCCAGTTTCCCCTCCTCCTCCTCCCTGGTGTGCATGGCCGATGGAGTAGCTGGCTGTCCTCCATGCAGGCTGCAGTCAGATTCCTGCCAGTACTGCCCCTTACTTGCCATAGGGCATGCATGCGACCTCTGGCTCTTAAAGGACTAGTGTGCGCACCCTTGTTTTCCCAGCCAATGGCTAATCATCCAGGGGTATCTAGGTACCTTCCCCTGCTCCTTCAAAACTGTGAAGATTATGTTCATCTGCCCATTTACCGACTTCTGCCTGTTTCACAGATTTGACTCTTCGCTGCCTTACCAGACCTGTGCCTGATCTCCATTCTGACCCTGTGATGCCCGCATTGACCTCAGACTGTTTATCGGACCGCACAAATTCTGCTACCGTGGCCTCCATCTGTCCCTGACTATGGTTTCACCTGATCTCTTGGTACACAACACCTCTGGGGGTCAGCAGTCACTTGAACATTGGCGTAGTGGCACGGTGGTTCCCATGCAGCGGAGTTCATATCCCTGTATAGGGGTTAAACGGTGAAGACCAAGGAGGCCACTTAGTTAATGCCCCTAGGAGTAGCTCCAAGCCAATCCTATTCAAGTGACATGATAGATCCAAATTTGCTTTGCAATAGCTTTTTGTAGCGGCTCCTGCAAGCAGATGATTGGTAGGGGTGACAGATTCTTACCCCTGCTAATCTGATATTGATGACTAGAGATAAGCTAATTTTTCAAAAATGTGATTTCCGGTTCGCCAAACTTTACGATTCGATTTGATCCGAATTTATTTGCTCCTCTCCTCACTTCCCCCATATAAAATATCCCTTCTTTGTGGCCTCAGTAGATGCCCCCATAGTGCCCCCAATAATGTTCCAGTAAGAAGTGCCCCCATAGATGTCCCCATAGTGCCACCCAATAATGTGCCAGTAAAAAGTGCCACCAATAATGTGCCAATAAGATGTGCCCTCATAGATGCTCCCACAGTGCCCCCCAATAATGTGCCAGTAAGATGTGCCCCCATAGATGCCTCCCAATAATGTGCCAGTAACAAGTGCCCCCATAGATGCCCCCAATCATGTGCCAGTAACAAGTGCCCCCATAGATGCCCCCAATCATTTTCCAGTAACAGGTGCCCCCATAGATGCCCTCCAATCATGTGCCAGTAGTAGTACCATATTAAAACAATAAACACTTATACTTACCTCCATCAGGCTGGCAGCGATGCGATGCAGGCCTCTTCCGACCTGTGTCCTGCGCTGTACGGCTCAGGCGACGCGATGACGTCATTATCCCACCTGCACCAGCCTCTGATAGGCTGCAGACATAGTGCCTGCAGCCTATCAGAGGAACGGGGAAGGGAGACTCCTCTCCCTCCCCTGCCCCGCCGCTGCCCCGGGCCCCCCAGAAGCAACTGGGCCCGGGGCAGCTGCCCCTTTTGCTCCGCGTTAAAGACGGCCCTAAGGAGGCCACAGAGTGGCCGAGTGACATAGTGTTGAGGTAGCAGCAGCATGAGGAGGTCACAGAGTGGCAAGGTGACATAGTGTGGAGGTGGCAGCAACAGCCTGAGGAGACCAGAGAGTGGCAAGGTGACATAGTGCAGAGGTGGCAGCAGCAACAGCATGAGGAGACCAGAGAGTGACCCAGTGACAGAGTGGGGAGGTGGGTGGCAATAACAGTACCCGCTGATGATGGTGGGTGTAAGAATGAGCACTTGGCATCAGATTTGTGGCATCAGGCGGGTGCCAGCATCAGAATAGTAGCTGAAGCAGGTAGCCAGAAGAAACCGGGAAACCGGTCTCTTTTGTCAAGGTTTGGGTGAGACAGCATGGATGATCTAATCTGATGCATCAGGCATTGGTAGGTGGAAATCCTGGCTGATTCATCTTGACAAAGATCAGTCTCTCCACATTTTGAGTGGACATGCGAGTTCTCCTTGTGGTAACTATGGCCCCCGCCGCACTAAACACCCACTCTGATGCCACACTACCAGCCAGGAAAGACAGCTTTTCCAGGGCAAACTCGGCCAGTTGCGGCCACAAATCCAGTTTGGCTGCCCAGTAGTCCAGCGGATCTTCGATGACGGGTGGCAGGGTGCACTCAAAGTATGCCACCACCTGCTGGTTCAGGTTCTGCTCTATGTCTAGCTGCTGGTGAGTAGTGATGAGCAGCAGGGGCAAGATTCGAATGCGCAATATTTCGCGAATATTTGGATGAATATTCGTCAAAAATTTGTGAATTCGAGAATTCGCGATTATTTTCTTGATTATTGTGAAAATCGGCAATGTAATATGTGTGTATACTGAGCACAATACAGACGTGGGTCACTTTTGCTACATTTTTCAAGCTGCTAGAAGTTTCCTAAGACTGGAGAAAATGGTTGGCACGGCAGAACATTACAATAGCTTTATATGCAGATAGAGTGCTCCAATATATTTGCGATTGCGCAAATCGGCAATTAATGATGCGCATATTTTTGCGCAATATGTGCAACTTCACATTTTAGCAGGTCTGACTACATATTACTGATTGGTGTTGTTGTGAACTTGTGACATCACAGCACTATGTCTGTAGCATGTATGTATGGACAGCAGAACATATCAGCTACACTATATCACGATTTAACCTACACTGACTATCTACCACTAACTATCTGTATTATATATATATATATATATATATATATATAGGCTAACTAACTAACTAACTAACTAACTAACTATCTAATGTAATGACACAGCAAAGCACAGAGCACAGCAATGACACTGCTGTCTCTCTCAGAACTGCAAAAAACTGCAGAAAATGGCTGCTGGGGAGGTTCTTATATAGTAAGGGGTAGGCAACTTTCCTATTGGTTGCTAGGGATGTTGCTAAGCTCCTACAAAGATATTGCTGCCTTCTCATTGGCCCACAAGCAAGAAGCAAGGAGGGATCATGGGTTCAGATGAAAAAAAATCTAGAATATTCACGAATACAAATATATAGCACTATATTCTAAATCTTTGCAAATTTTAGAAGTAGCGATATTTGCAAATAAAATTCTCTATTCGAATATTCGCAACCAACACTACTGGTGAGTATCTTCTTCACTATGCAGGTGAAAAAAGATGGTCATCAGCCACTCTAGACTCAGGCTGCTGCTGATGGAGCTGGTACAGCTTCTGCCACCCCGTACCCCCCAAGTAGTCATGGCAGTGGAACATGAGCGCAGAGCCCCTTCCCGGTCAGACCTGCGAGAGGATGGATGACGGCGCAGATAGGCAGCGGACAACTGACTACATAGGATGTCTCTATAGTAGTTCAGTTTGTCCTCCCTCTCAGCAGGTGTAGCGAGGGTCTAACATGGACTGGTACCAAGGGTCTAACATGGTGGAGAGCCAGTAGTCATCTCTGTGGCAAATGGTGACAATTTGGCTGTCACTACACAAGCAAGTGAGCATGCATCAGGCCATTTGCGCAAGAGACTCAGAGGGACTCCCTGCCTCCATCTCCACTGCATACTGCCACAGTGTTCCTGGGCCATCTGCCCCATCTTCCTCATCTCCCTCTTGCTCCTCTGGCTGCTCCTGTTCCTCCTCTCCTGTAACCTGTGTAGAAAAACCACCCATTTTGCTACACATTGCTTGTGCTCAAATGTCCTCCTCCTCCTCCAGTTCAGCCCCCACAGGGCTCATGTGGCCGTGAGATGTAGGCGCCACGTCTCCAGTCCCCTGACCAGCCAGATTTACCAGCATTTTTTCCGGGATATGAATCAGTGGAATGACGTTGTACATCCCGTAGTCCTGGTGACTGACAAATAAAGTGGCCTCCTCAAAGGGCACGCGCAAACGGCAGGTGTCACGCATGAGCTGCCACTGGCTAACATTTAAGTTACACAGGGGAGTACCTCTGTCCGCTTGGATCATCAAGAAATCGTTTATGGCCTTTCTCTGTTCGTATAGTCGGTCCAACATATGGAGGCTGGAATTCCAACAGGTGGAAACGTCGCATATCAGCCTATGTTGGGGGACACCATTCTGCCGCTGCAGCTCAAGAAGGGTGTGCTTGGTGGTGTACGAGTGGCTGAAGTGCATGCAAAGTTTCCTGGCCATTTTAGGATGTCTTGTAGATGGGTGGAAGACTTCAAGTCGCTTTACAACTAGATTGAACACGTGCGCCATGCAGGGCGCATGGCTCAGCCTTCCTTGATGCAGCGCCGACACCCTGTTCTTCCCATTGTTGGTCACCATGGTTCCGATTTTGAGTTGTCGCGGAGATAGCCAGGATTTGATTTCTTGATGAAGGACACAGAGTAGTTCCTCCCCTGTGTGACTCCGTTTGCCCAGGCAAACGAGGTGTAGAACAGCGTGACACCGTCATGCCCTGCACATGTGGAATACTGGAGGAGCACTGTGAATTGTCCCTGCAGTAGAGGCTGAGGACACGGTGGAGGATGAGGAGGCAGAGGCGGACATTGTTGCAGGACCAACGGCGTGAGAACGTGGAGGCGGAAGCGGCGTCACCTGGCCAAGTTGCTGGTGTGGCTGGGAAGGAACCACATTTACCCAGTGGGCCGTAAAGGACATATATTGTCCTTGACCGTAGTAACACCTACCGACCACAAACAAATTTCATCACTGAATAGCTAATCGACTAATTGTTAGTCCCTACGGAAGATACTCTACAATCACCTATCAATTTCAAACTCTGAATGACAATGTAAATTCACCGCAGAAAAGCTAATAAGAAGTACTTATTTTTCCTATTAATAAACACCACAACGCACAATGCAGCGATGTATCAGCGGGGAGGGAGGAGGGGCGGAGGCTGGCAACTTGCGTCGTTCACAGCAGTATACATATCTAAACACTAATCCTTAACCTCCAGTAACTTTAAAGCAGCGCTATCTTGTTTGTTTACTACTTGTTTACTACTTACATTCAAGCTCCGGTAACAGGCAGAGTGGGCGGCGTCGTAACGTCACTAACTCACGTCACGCGCCTGCTCCTCCCACTTTATGAATGATGCAGGCGCAGCAGGCGCGTGACTTGAGTGAGTGACATTATGCAGCTGCCCGCTCTGCCTGTTACCGCAGCTTGATTGTAAGTAGTAAACAAACAGGATAGCGCTGCTTTAGTTACTGGAGGGTAAGGATTAGTGTTTAGATATGTGTACTGCTGTAAGCAGCGGGGCCCGGTGTATTGGGGGACACTGTAATGGGGGGATCTGTGGATGACACTTAAAGCATAAGATGCTATATAGTGTCATCCACAGATCCCCTCATAGCATGGTCATCCACAGATCCCCCCATAACAGTGTCATCCACAGATCCCCCTCCCTATAACAGTGTCATCCAAAGATACCCCTCCCCATAACAGCATCATCCAACGATCCCCCTCCCTATAACAGTGCCATCCACAGATCCCCCATAGCATGGTCATCCACAGATCCCCCCATAACAGTGCCATCCACAGATCCCCCCTCCATAACAGTGTCATCTACAGATCCCACCATAACAGTGCCATCCACAGATCCCCCTCCATAACAGTGTCATCCATAATTCCCCCCCCATAACAGTGCCATCCACAGATCCCCCATAACAGTGTCATCCACAGATGCCCCCATAACAGTGTCATCCACAGATCCCCTCCATAACAGTGTTATCCACAGATCCCCCATAATAGTGTCATCCACAGACCACCATTAGTTCAAAACCCACCAAAAGCACACCTTTTGGTTCAAAATATTTTTTTTCTTATTTTCCTCCTCAAAAACCTAGGTGCGTCTAATGGGCAGGTGCGCCTTATAGGGCGAAAAATACGGTACTTATTTTTGCTATTAATACAGCGCAACAATGTCTGTATGACAATGTAAATTCACAGCTTCCTCCTCTTCCTCTTCCGATGTCAAGAATGGCTGCTCATCGGTAAGGTCTAGGAATAGATGGGAAAATAATTCCTCTGACTCTAGTGGAGGGGCTATGGTGGTGGTGGTGGTGTTGATGTCTTTGGGGGTGCACACAGCAGAGAGTGAGGAGGGTGCAGATACAGAGGATGAGGAGGGTGCAGAAGAGGAAGGCTGAATGAGCCACTCAACCAACTCTGGTGCGTCCTTTGAAGTAATCGCACGCTCCTTCTCCAACTTCCCACTTAGGCTCCGGCCTAGTGCACCTGCCCGACCCCTACCACTCCTGCGGAAGGGCCTGCCTCTTCCTGTCATTTTCAAAAGGACCCTGTGCCTAAGTCCCTAGAGAAGAGCAGTATTTGTGGAAGCAGGTATATCGCAGGCCTCAATCAATATTTGGTGAAAATAGGTATATTGAACCCTTTAATCAGTATTTTGTGGAAGCAGGTATATCACAGGCCTCAATCAATATTTGGTGGAAACAGGTATATCAATCCTCTTAATCAGTATTTTGTGGAAGCAGATATATCACAGGCCTCAATCAATATTTGGTGGAAACAGAAATATCAAACCCCTTAATCAGTATTTTGTGGAAGCAGTTATATCAAACCCCTTAATCAGTATTTTGTTAAAGCAGGTATCTCGCAGGCCTCAATCAATATTTGGTGGAAACAGGTTTATCAAAGCCCTTAATCAGTATTTTGCGGAAGCAGGTATATCGCAGGCCTCAATCAATATTTGGTGGAAGAAGGCATATCAAACCCCTTAATCAGTATTTTGTAGAAGCAGGTATATCGCAGGCCTCAATCAATATTTGGTGGAAACAGGTATATCAAACCCCTTAATCAGTATTTTTTGGAAGCAGGTATATCGCAGGCCTTAATAAATATTTTGTGGAAACAGGTATATCGAACCCCTTAATCAGTATTTTGTGGAAGCAGGTATATTGCAGGCCTCAATCAATATTTGGTGGAAGCAGGTATATCAAACCGCTTAATCAGTATTTTGTTGGAAGCAGGTATATCAAACCCCTTAATCAGTATTTTGTGGTTGCAGGTATATCGCAGGCCTCAATCAATATTTGATGAAACCAGGTATATCAAACCCCTTAATTAGTATTTTATGGAAGCAGGTATATCGCAGGCCTCAATCAGTATTTTGTGGAAGCAGGTATATCAAACCCCTTAATCAGTATTTTGTGGAAGCAGGTATATCGCAGCGCTCAATCAATATTTGGTGGAAACAGGTATATCAAACCCCTAATCAGTATTTTGTGGATGCAGGTATATCGCAGCCCTCAATCAGTATTTTGTGGAAGCAGGTATATTAAACCCCTTAATCAGTATTTTGTGGAAGCAGGTATATCACACCCCTCAATTTTTTTTTTTTGCCACAACAGCTATATCACACCACCCTGTTTATTTGGGGCAACAGGTATATTGCAGCCGTCAATCTGTATTTTGTGGAAGCAGGTATATCACACTCGTTGCAAATAGTTGTTCCAATAGCTCTTGTCCCTCTATATAGCTGCTGTATCGCAGCAGAACCGCAAACAACTGCTGCGCAATGCAAATGCACTATATACTTTCTATGTTAGAACGTATATTATAGGTATATCACACCCCTCAATCAGTTTTTTTGGGGGCAACAGGTATAACACACCTGTTGCAATTAGTTGTTTTAATAGCGCTTGTCCCTCTATATAGCTGCGGTATCGCAGCAGAACCGCACACAACTGTTGCACAATACAAATGCACTATAATATCCTTTCTATGTTAGAAAGTATGTTATAAGTATATCACATCCCTGAGTATATCACACCTATCGATAGCACACCTATGCCAGTCCTTAAAAGGACTTTTGTGGCCCTATTAGCTAGCGCTTGGTTTCCCTAACAGCCTGTCCCTGCTCCACAAAGCAACCTCTCCCTACACTGGCAAAACACAGAATGTAAAATAGCTGCGAGATCGGGTTCTGTTATAGGGTGGGGGTGTGTCCATGTTCTGAAACGTCTCAATTGGCTGTCCTATCCCACCTGATGGATGTGTCATGGGTCAAAGTTCGGTGCAATGCAAAAGATTATGGCACCGGCGGACATCGCCATATGTTTGCATGTTCGGCGAATCACGAACGCGCAAAGTTTGAAACAACTGCCGTGCGAACCGCAAGGCCATCCTAGTCTGTAATATAGACCAGAATAGGACATATTCTATCATTTGCAGAACACCCGCATGGATCCGCAAATAATACATGTGTGCATGGCCCCATAGAAATGAATGGGTAAGTGCGCTAGCCACAAAAGTGTGGATAGCACATGGATGAAAAATACAGTTGTGTGCATGAAGCCGTAAACATCTTTATCCAGTTCTGGACTTTAAACATCCTGTGGGTTCACATTTAATTCTGCAAGAAAGTTTCTAAATGTCCTTGCAGAGTTTTCAGCTGAACGAAGATCAAAAAGCTGGTGAGCTGGTGCTCAGTGGCAGATGGACTCCACATAGAGAACGCAGAAACGGTTTTTACTGTCCCTGCCGCCCTGATCACGATACACGCTGTGATAAATGAGCGCAGCTAACCCCACCCCTCAATGAGCACTTTGTATACAGATCAGCAAGCATCCATAATACTGCTTCCTCTCATCCCAGCAGGGCCAGGTAGCTGCAGAAGCAGCTGGATTTTAGCAGATTCAGATCTTCTGTAATATTAACCCCTTAGTGACACACCTGTTTTGGGCTTTAAGGCGCCTGCACATGAGTGCGGCTGAATGCACATAAGATCTGCACAGAAATTTCTGCGCCATATCCGCACCAGAATCGGCAATTTTTAGCAGCGGTTTTTGGTGTGGATTAGATGAAGTTTTGCCGCAGATCTCACCCGGCATTAGAAAACTGTGAAATCCGCAGCTAAAACTGCAAACATAATGGACATGCTGCGGATTTGGAAATCCGCACAGTAGGTCAAAAAATCTGCAAAGTGTACATGAGATTTGTGTAATCTCATACACTTTGCTGGTATTGTACTGTACTACGCTGTGGGTTTTCCGCATGGGAATTGTCACAGAAAAAATGCATGTATTCTGCAACGTGTGCAGGTAGCCTAATGACGCAGCAATTTTTCTGTCAAGAGCTGTAACTTTTTAATTTTTCCATCCATATAGCCGTATGAGGCCTTGCTTTTTGTGGGACAAGTTGTAGTTTTTAATGGTGCCATTTTGGAGTACACATAACTTGCTGATAAACTTTTATTAACACTTTTTCTGAGGGGGATAGGAAAAAGCAATACTGTCACTGAGTTTTTATGTTCATTTTTCGGTATAAATAAAATTATAACTTTATACTCTGGGTACTTGTAGTTTTCATTGGTATCATTTTTGGGTACCTAACACTTATTGATTGCTTTTTATTCATTTTTCTTTGGGAAGGGGGGGGGGTTGGGTAAATAAACTATACCAAAACTATATCACTATATTAAAATGACTAACTGAAATGGAACACAATTTAAAAAATTATTAAAATATCAAACAACTAGACTTTTTCCCTTTTTATTTTATTCCTGGGTGTAAAAAAATAAATAAAATAAATAAATAATAAAATACAATAAAAATCGAGGTCGATGTATCACTGAAACAAAAATACAAAAATGATTTATATAACCTTAAAAAACTAAAATGTGCCTGGTCTTGAAGATGGGAAAATCAGGGCCGTCTTTAATATTGATTGGACCCTGGGCAAGAATTTACTTGGGCCCCCTGGATCCCGCCTTCCCACACCTTAAAAAAAAGCGAAAATCTTATACTCACCTGTTTCCTTTCACTGGCGCTCACTAGCTGCTGGTACGGCGAGGGATGGTGCAACGCAGACGCGCACACCTCACCGCGTCCTGGCACAGGCGGGCGTGATGACATCATCACGCCTGCCTGCGCTGGGATTTCACTACCAAATAGACCTCAGGCCTGTAGCCTATGACAAGTCTTGTCGCCATCTGCAAATTTTAAGGCGCATTGGCGACCATTTTGGTCGCCATCTGGAGCGCTGTATTGCATCAGTGACATGAACACTCTCCACATATAAGTGATATTTTACATCAGTGACATCACCGCTCTCTCCACATATAATGTTATATTACATCAGTGACATCACCGCTGTCCACATATAGGCGATATATTACATCAGTGACATCACCGCTCTCCACATATATGTGATGAGCGGTGATGTCACTGATGTAATATATTACTTACCGGTATATGTGGACAGCAGTGATGTCACTGATGTAATATATTACTTATGTGTGGAGAGTGGTGATGTCACTGATGTAATATATCACTTATAAGTAATATATTACATCTGTGACATCACCGCTCTCCACATATAAGAGGCATATTACATCAGTGACGTCATCCCTTGGCGCTGGGGTGCGCAGCCAGGGCCGGCCTTAGGTGTTCAGGCTCCCTGTGTGAGCTAACCTTGTGGTAGTGTTACCTGCAGTCCTATGTAAAACCACAGATAACACTAGTGCTAAATAATGTAGTAGTGTTACCTGCAGTCCTATGTAAAACCACAGATAACACTAGTGTAGATCATGTGGAAGTGTTACCTTCGTCCTTAGTGTACCTCCCTGTGTCTATCGCTTGGACTCCATGCTGGCGCTGCCTCCTCTTCCATCTTCTTCCTCTTCCCCCGCACAGAACGTTCTGAAGCAGCTGCGTCAAGACATAGGAACACTGTGGGCATGGTGATACACACAGGGAGAGACACACACACAGGGACTGGAACACACACACAGGGACGGACACACAAAGGGACGGACACACACACACACAGGGACAGACACACAAAGGGACAGACACACTCACACACAAAGGGACAGACACACACAAAGGGACAGACACACACAAAGGGACAGACACACACAAAGGGACAGACACACACACACACACAAAGGGACAGACACACACAAAGGGACAGACACACACAAAGGGACAGACACACACACACAAAGGGACAGACACACACACACAAAGGGACAGACACACACACACAAAGGGACAGACACACACACACACACACACACAAAGGGACAGACACACACACACACAAAGGGACAGACACACACACACAAAGGGACGGACACACACACACACACAAAGGGACAGACACACACACACACACACAGGGACAGACACACACACACACACACACAAAAGGGACAGACACACACACAAAAGGGACAGACACACACACACACACAAAGGGACAGACACACACACACAGGGACGGACAGACACACACACACACAGGGACGGACACACACAAAGGGACAGACACACACACACACAAAGGGACAGACACACACAGAGGGACAGACACAGACACACACACACACACACACACACACAGGGACGGACACACACACTGGCACACTCAACATCAGCAGCAAGTCCAACCCTTAATGACCCCCAAAATCCCTGGGGGAGGGGGGGTTGATGTAGTAGCAGGCAGGAAAGCACACACTGTCCCACTGTCCTATATGAGCCCCCCCCACCAAATACCTGTAAGTTCTGCTAGTTGCTTGGCTGTGTCTGTTGTGGCTGCTGGCTGGGGCTCGCTCCGCCTCCTTCCTCTCTCTGCCTGTGCGGCAGCTGCATCACGCTCCAGCAGCCACTGGTCTGCTCTGTTAAAGAGACAGGCAGGCCAGGCAGCAGAGCGGAGCGCAGAGCGGCCGCGGGCCCCGCCCCCTCCTCACTCAGTCTATTTCTATAGTCCGGACCGTGACTCCGTGCTGTTACATGGCCGGCGGCGGCAACAAAATATAGGGGGCCCAAGTAAAATCCAAGTAAAATGCTGCTTGGGCCCCCCAGGAGCAACTGGGCCCGGGGCAGCTGCCCCTTTTGCCCTGCGGTAAAGACGGCCCTGGGGAAAATAGTCCAGTTTTGAAATGTTTGTAATGCATCTTTAGGAAGTACTGAAGCCTAAAAACTAGGGGCTTACCCAGAATGGTAACTTATCACCTACCCAAAGGATCACAAAAAAACGGGGTCACTTGTGCCTGTTTCAGTGGAGCTGCAATGACGCATGCATGCCGCCACTCCATTAAAAGTCTATGGGACTGCCTGAGATAGCTGTCTTAGTCCCATAGGCTTTGATGAGAAATTTCTCACCGGTCCACAACTAAGTTGTCATTCTGGGACAACCGCTTTAAAACTTTCTGCATGGGTTTTCTGATTTAATAGTTAAAAATATTACTCTTCATGTAGGCTCTACATAGTTAAGCTTCCTTTATTTGAGTAGGCTTACTAATAAATAGCTCCTTGGCTCTGCTAATCATGATATATTTTTTGACCACTTGATATGCTCTGGTAACAATGCTGTATACACAATAAAGATATTCAGTGCTCGCACAGATGGCTTCTATGTTTCTCAGCTAATGAGATTTCTATGAGTGTAATTTAGTTCTTTTAATCTCGGAGACGTTCATTGCTTACTTCATTGGACTCGTTTATAAATTCATCCATGCTGAATCATGGTGTGTGGGTGGTTAAAACCTGGAACAGAGAAAAAGGTAAATTAATTCCAATGGTTTCTAGAAGAGGAACGTAGCAATATAAACAGTTGTAGGAACACACAGTGTTCCTACAGTGTCTTCATTTATAGTAGATTCAGAATGAATATTTACAACCATGGAAGCTAATGGGCTAGTTGGGGAACTTATCAAAACTAGGTTGCTACTTCTGCTTCTTGAAGAGCCTGTAGAATATGAGAGATGGAGCCTGGTTGTTCACTAATCATCTAAATCTAACCCCACTGCATGCAAACTGTGTTCAGATGCTTCATAGTAAATGAAATGATATATCCGATGGCGAAAACTCTTATGAAACCAAGTCCACTTTATGGCTTACTCCTCGAATATAATAAGATTCATTTTTTGTAAGCCTCAGCCTTCATTATGGAATGGAAATCACTTTTTTGCCATCACAAAATGGCATTGTCTTATACAGATTTATAGCAAATGTTTCTTAATCAACCATTGATGGTGATTGATGTGTACTGTAACCCTTGGCGCAGTCAGGGTGAATTAGAGACGGTTTGTTAATTGACCTCTGCTTCTCTACAGGGCGATAGAGGGCCTCCAGGAATCGGACCTGCGGTGAGTACCAATTAAACAAGGGATTTAATCCTCTAGAACACAGAAAGGCTTACCTTAGCCTTAGCCTCTGTTTATGTAGGAAGCTTGACTTCTTTTGATAGTTCATCCTACTTAAATTGATGTTTCTTGCACATTTTAGGAGTGAACTGAATTTGAAGGCACAAACAGAAAATAAGAACATTACATTTTAAAGCAGATACTATTTTAGTTCTAGACTATTAATTATGTGCTTCTCCTATCATGGAGCTCCAAGAAGACTTTAAGTAGCACCTGTCAGCAGTATCGATCCTATAAATTAGACATACACCCTGGTAGGTTTGATCCTGCTGATCCAAACAATACCTATCTTGTGAAAATCAGTTGCGATGATTTAAACATTCTTTTATTTGTTTGCGCCAATGAAGGCAATAGGTCACTGAGAGCTGGGGTCTGCCCCCTCTGTACCCCTCAGCTCCATGGCCACACCCCTTGGAGCGCTGAATCCATCATTTGCGTTAAGAATAAAAGTGTTTTTTTTTCATGGAACACCACAAATGATTTTCATAAGATTTAAAGGGGTTCTCCTTGATTTACATATTGATGGTTTATCCTCAGGATGGGTGGGGTACCAACTCATGGGATCTCTGCTGATCAGCTGTACCAAGCACAGCGCCATACATTGTGTAGCAACTGTGCTTGGTACTGCCTCAGATTCATTCACTTGAATAGGGCTGAGATGCTCATGGGCCATGTGATCGATGAACGTGTCATCACTAGAGTAGGAAAAGCAGCGAGAAGGTCACGGTGCTCACAGGAGCCCTGCTGACTTATCAAACAGCTGATCGACAGGGGGTCCGGGTGTCAGACACTGGTGACCTATCCTGAGGAAAACAGTTTGAAATTTTGTAATTTTAGTAATTTTTAGTAATTTTAGCCACTGAGCTATTCAATAAAATGTATCTGTATAGCACCACCTGCTGTTTGTTCTTATTTTTATTTATCAGTCCACCTCATAGAGGTGTTGCCACCAGCCATATCTGCTGTTAGAAGCTGTGGCAGTTACAGGGGTGCAGCAGAAAGAACATGCTTCTTGAGAAAGTGCACCCCCTCCCCCCCAAGATGCCAGCCTGAAATAAATGTAGCAGAACAATTGGAGCAATGAATGTGGAGATCTCTGGCTCCATGGGAGGTACAGGGCTGGTTCTAGCTTTGTAAGAAAAAGACTGTCATGTACTTTGTGATGGTATGACCCCTTTCAGCGGGAAATCATATGCCAAAGGCCAAGATACACCGGGAGTTACAGCCCAAACTGTATTAAAAAGTGTACAAGAATCTATTCATTAATACTCTATAAAACAAAATGTAAGCCACTTGATATGTTTTATATGAATGGCAGAAATATGCAGCTGTAAAGGATTACAGTTATATATGTCTGTCCATACATTTGATCAAATGGTTCTGCTGAACACAGAAATGGAACATGGTGTGATTTACCTGGCCAGCGTGTTAATGAATTTTTAAGGTGTTAGAAACATTTGTGATAATAACATTAGATTTGCGAATTACTACAATCAAATATCTGCACATAAGATATTCTAGTCATTGATAGTCATTAGGCCTTAGAACTATATTGAATCTAATATGTTGGCTAGGAGCCCCCTCAAATTGCTGCCTTGCTTTATCTTTTCAGGGTGCAAAAGGAGAGCCAGGCATTCCCGGGCCAGACGGACGTCCTGGTGAATCTGGAATTGATGTAAGTAGAAGGTTGAATGTAGACAGTTGCAAGGACTCATAACTGCAGTGGCACATAATTAATAATATATCAAATGGAGAAAAACAGAACTGGATTGCACATCCACAAGCTATGCTTTGATCTAATTAACCTAGCTTCTCAGCACAATATTCAATGTACTGCCGCCTATACTGCATGCTTATGCAAGAGGCATTAGTGTACATTTTGATCAAAAGCCATAAGCTCACTCACCGCGTCAAGGTTGCCTCTTTAAGAGGGACCTACTCTAAACTTGGCGCAGCACTGCGCGGTGACCTCCAAACCCGACGCGGCACTGCGTGTCGACTACCAGCGTCACAACACCGCACCAGCAGACGGCGGGACCCAGCAGTCAAACAGCACCCCTGCTGCCTGGCAATGCCATCCTGGCACTGGGCCCCACCAGCACAGCACCACATCAACAATGGCCACCGCGCGAAAAAAGGCCACCGCGCAGCACTGCACCATCTGAACAGTTGTCTAACACAACATGTCCTAAGCTATCATAATTATTAAGACTGCTATGGGGCCCATGGGGGCACATTGAACCTTTTCTCCTGTTCCTGGCACTCCCTACTACTACAATCAAACATTGAACTCATTACTAGTCTACCAGAACCATATTTTAAATTATCTTAATACTGTATTTGGTTTTGACCACAAATGCATTTTAGGGTCTCATTGGAGCTAAAGGAGATCCTGGGCAACCAGGCCGTCCTGGAACAAAAGTAAGTAACTGATAAATCTTTATCCTTCCCGTTTCACTACTGTTTCCAAACTGTTGAATACTTCTGCCTTTGTCTACATTGTACCCATTGGCCACCTTATAGAACTAAGCTCCTCTCTTTCACTGTCTCACTGAAGAAAGATTTTCAGAAACCCTCCTTAAAGTGGTTGTCCGAGTTATGAAAAAAAAATATATAGCACTGAAAATCTGATGGGCAGCAATATACAACTAAGCTAAGCAAGTTTTATGCAAAATATATATATATATATATATATATTTCCTAATTTCCCTGGTTCTTTTCTGGCCCTTTGTTTACATGCAATAAAAACACTCTCTGCCCCTCCCCCCGCTCTGCTAAGGGAGTGGATACAAGAGCTGCCCTGAGTGACATGTCTGCCTGCTGGGAGACTCAGCAGCATGTTCTATGTGTAGGACTACAAGTCCCAGCTGTATAATGACACTGCTAAGGGAGTGGATACAAGGACTGCCCTGAGTGACATGTCTGCCTGCTGGGAGACTCAGCAGCATGTTCTACAGTACAGACCAAAAGTTTGGACACACCTTCTCATTCAAAGAGTTTTCTTTATTTTCATGACTATGAAAATTGCAGATTTACACTGAAGGCATTAAAACTATGAATTAACACATGTGGAATTATATACATAACAAACAAGTGTGAAACAACTGAAAATATGTCATATTCTAGGTTCTTCAAAGTAGCCACCTTTTGCTTTGATTACTGCTTTGCACACTCTTGGCATTCTCTTGATGAGCTTCAAGAGGTAGTCCCCTGAAATGGTTTTCACTTCACAGGTGTGCCCTGTCAGATTTAATAAGTGGGATTTCTTGCCTTATAAATGGGGTTGGGACCATCAGTTGCGTTGAGAAGAAGTCAGGTGGATACACAGCTGATAGTCCTACTGAATAGACTGTTAGAATTTGTATTATGGCAAGAAAAAAGCAGCTAAGTAAAGAAAAACGAGTGGCCATCATTACTTTAAGAAATGAAGGTCAGTCAGCTGAAAAATTGGGAAAACTTTGAAAGTAAGGGCTATTTGACCATGAAGGAGAGTGATGGGGTGCTGCGCCAGATGACCTGGCCTCCACAGTCACCATACCTGAACCCAATCGAGATGGTTTGGGGTGAGCTGGACCGCAGAGTGAAGGCAAAAGGGCCAACAATTGCTAAGCATCTCTGGGAACTCCTTCAAGACTGTTGGAAGACCATTTCAGGGGACTACCTCTTGAAGCTCATCAAGAGAATGCCAAGAGTGTGCAAAGCAGTAATCAAAGCAAAAGGTGGCTACTTTGAAGAACCTAGAATATGACATATTTTCAGTTGTTTCACACTTGTTTGTTATGTATATAATTCCACATGTGTTAATTCATAGTTTTGATGCCTTGTCATGAAAATAAAGAAAACTCTTTGAATGAGAAGGTGTGTCCAAACTTTTGGTCTGTACTGTATGTGTAGGACTACAAGTCCCAGCTGTATAATGACACTGCTAAGGGAGTAGATACAAGAGCTGCCCTGAGTGACATGTCTGCCTGCTGGGAGACTCAGCAGCATGTTCTATGTGTAGGACTACAAGTCCTAGCTGTATAATGACACTGCTAAGGGAGTGGATACAAGGACTGCGCTGAGTGACATGTCTGCCTGCTGGGAGACTCAGCAGCATGTTCTATGTGTAGGACTACAAGTCCCAGCTGTATAATGACACTGCTAAGGGAGTGAATACAAGAGCTGCCGTGAGTGACATGTTGCCTGCTGGGAGACTCAGCAGCATCTTGTATGTGTAGGACTACAAGTCCCAGCTGTATAATGACACTGCTAAGGGAGTGAATACAAGAGCTGCCCTGAGTGACATGTCTGCCTGCTGGGAGAATCTGCAGCATATTATATGTATCGAACTACAAGTCCCAGCTGTATAATGACACTGCTAAGGGAGTGAATACAAGGACTGCCCTGAGTGACATGTCTGCCTTCTGGGAGACTCAGCAGCATGTTGTATGTGTAGGACTACAAGTCCCAGCTGTATAATGACACTGCTAAAGGAGTGAATACAAGAGCTGCCCTGAGTGACCTGTCTGCTTGCTGGGAGACTCTGCAGCATGTTGTATGTGTATAACTACAAGTCCCAGCTGTATAATGACACTGCTAATACACACAGGATCTTCCCCCTACCTCCTTGTGCAATGCTCTCTCTAGTCCTTCAGCTCCTGTGCCCAGAATTGTCACTGCTGCAGATACCCAGTGTGTGCAGCTGAAGGGGTTAAGAATCCTAGGAGAGAGTAGACGGCAGTGAAGGGGGGCGTGGCCAGCACAGTGACGTCTCATTTACAGGCTTGTAAACGACCTTTATCAGAGCAGGGACAGAAGCTGACATCACAGGTCATGTGACCCTCAGTGAAATCTGAGAAACCAGCCATGGGAGATAAAGTGAGTTAATTGGAAAGCTGTTATATTTTCCCAGTTAGGAACATAGAAAGAACAAAAAAATAACTCGGACAACCCCTTTAAGACAAGATTGATCACTTTCCATGTGCAATGGTACTGCAGAACTCCTTTGCATCTTGGACTTCTGGCAGATGTGTTTGCACATACTACATGGCACATAAATTTTTGACACCCCCTACAGAGAAAGAAAAAACGATAAAACTGTGAGAATTGCTTTTCCTTCCAAGCGATGTACAGTACATGGCAGTATGAGAAAGGCACTGACAGATTCTAATTACACGGTATTTGCTTGTTGCTACCACATCTAACATGATAGGCAGTAAGTGAAACTTTTGATATTGGCATATTATTTGAATCAAGGAGTGTGGTACTTCCAGAAACCTGTTGTCAAGTGTCTTCTACATTCTCAACTTCTCCTGTATACATTTATTAATCACATGCAATCTTATAGAACGGTTTGTCCATTAACGTGTTTTTGAATATTGTGATCCACAGGGCCAGTCTGGACTTCCAGGACCATCAGGAAAGCCAGTGAGTATGAATGCTTATTTCATCACTGTATTGGATTTGATAAGTTACAATGTAAACCATTCATTTATTTCTCCCCTTTCTTATTAGGGCCCCGGCGTTGCTGGACTTCCTGTAAGTGTAACCCACATCTGTGCTACTATAATTAGTAACCTTAACAACAAAGGGAGTGACAATATGGCTTTTTTGTAGGGTAATCCAGGGCCTGTTGGGCTTCCTGGAGAAATTGGAGCCACAGGACCAAAGGTAGGATATTTTTTATATAGATGATTACCTTTCTTCCTACACATTAAATGTGACTTTTTGCTTAATGGCCATAAGTAAAAATACCATTGAAGGCAAATAGTTTCTGCAAACAGAAATAATGGATCATGGTTTCAGTTGGGACTCTTAGGTCTAGTGAAGTGAAATTTTACAGCACACCATGCGCTTATGGTTAAATGGCTAGAGACTTTTCAAAAATGTTGAGGTTGCCATAAAATGTATAAAACACATAGCAGGGCACAATTTAAAATTAGGTTCTAGAGAGTTTTGCTTAGTAAATCTCCCCTGGGCTCTAAAATAAAGTGAAAGTCTTCCCATAGGGGTGGAGGTATCTACACCACTGAGCAAGAACAGGTCAGAGGTCTAGTTGTCAGACTAGAGTTTACTGTCAGTTTTATATTTTTCTGTATACACAGTGCAGGGTACCTGTAACGAAACTGTAGTAGTACTGGTAACCTTTCCTTCAAATCCACATCCACTGTCAGACTTGAAGCTAGCCATCCAGATTAGCAAGAACTAGGGTGTGGGGGTTTTAACCTGAAACAACCATATCACTAAGTAGGGTCCTACCTACAGTGAAATATCTTCCTCAATAGGCGCGGTTCCATTCAGAAACTGGAACTAGTTCACACTGAGCAGTTCCTGCTAGTAGTATGGAATCATAGGTTCTGTTTACAGAGTAGCTGCTAGCAGACGAAGTGAACAGGTGGTGTGGTCATGGTAGTTGGGGTGAGAGCCAGAGGGGAAAAACATCGAGGCCAAATCGCTAACAAGTATCCGCAACAGAGACAAGCCAGGTCAGACTCAAAACCAAAGAGACAAACAGCACAGTAACGAAAGGCAAGAGAATTGTTAGGAAACAGTCTGAGGACATATACAATAGCAAATACTACAGAAAAGGCAAAAGAATAGTTGGGTAAATATGAAGGGTCAGTAAACACAAGTATACTCAGAAAATGCACAGAAAGATAAACCAGGCTAATTAACAATAACATTGAGCAAAAGGCAGCGGGATTTAATTGGAGCACAGATCTAATGGGTTTGCTCTCGAGCCAACTCTCTCCTGCTGCTCTGCTCCATCTCAGGAGCTAGAACAGGTGCACTTATCACAGCTCTATACCCTCTCCTGCCTCCTTGCCTGGCTTCTGGAGCAGAAATAGGTAAAGTTGTTACAGTAGCCTCTGCATCACAAAATAATGACACATAATGGATCTTAAAGAATATTGAAATCTGTTGGATAGGCCATCTACAGCCATCCAGTCATTTTCTTTTACATTTCATTGGTTTTGAAACTCATATACATGCATTTTCCACACTATATAAACCACTACTTAGATTTTATGGTATAAATTGTGTTGGTCATGGTTTGTCTTGTGTTTTCTTAGGGCATAAAAGGTCCTCTTGGGTCTTCAGGTCCACCTGGACCTCCTGGAAAACCAGTATGTATAGATATTTTCTTTATACTAAAGTAAATCTGAAATGTATTGTTAAAATACTTTGTCATGTTAAGCTGAAATTGCTTTTATCCTTTGCTTGGCCATATGTGTTTAATAGAGAGTGAGATGCATACAGTGGGGGAGATTTATCAATTGTGTGATAAAATGCATTATGTTATCTGATGGCAAAATTGGCAACATTTTTCAAAACTGTGCACAGGTTCTGCTGATTTCACATAGAACTTTAATTTTATGTACATCAACAGGCATCCTATCTATGGTTGCTAGTATAAAAATGATCAGTGTCTACTTTCTTAAAGGGATTTCCAGCTGAGAATAAGCCATCAAGGTATACTTATTGGGTATCCAGACTCACACCTATCCCCAGTACTCTACACAACACTGTTCTCATCCATATGGCTATGTCTGGCACTGCAGTGCAGACAGATGCAGTACTAGACACAACCATACTCTCATGGAGGACGCCCATCCAGCAAATTCTACTGCACCTTTCTTCTTGTGTGGGATCGGACCCCAAATAATCACTTGTTGATAGTTATTCTAAGGATTGACCATTATTGTTAAAACTTTAAAAAAAAAAAAGTTTGCCCTTTAACAAAGCAACCTCTGGTTTTGTTTTTGCCTTACTACATTCTGACAGCCATACTTTTTTTTTAGTCTGTTGTAGATGGAGGGAAAGGGGATGCAAAAATTGCAGTTCCATCTTTCTTTCTTATTCTTTGTATAATAAAGGGAGGATGTTAATATTAACCTGGGTTGTTATGGTTACAACCATTCTACATATCTATATATTATGTTTTACAGCTTTTATTCAGTTAAAGGAAAAAATTGTGTTTACCTTTTTTTTAGTTTATAAGGTGCTGTATAGGAATTTAATAATGGCAGCCCTAAGGGCCTTTATTAGATCCCCACCTGTCACAGAATCCAGACATCCCCATAACTATGATGTGTGGCCATCAAGTGTGTGATTTTTGGGGCCTCTCTCCTTTTGTGTATACCCTAAACACCCCCATACATATTGGGTTACTGTTAGCTGAACCAGCTAAGAGCAGCGGGTTTGGCCAACACTCTAATGTATGTGGGGAGCTCATGACTCTCCCCCGACTCTCCCCCTAAGTATTTTCGCCCAATCTTTTTGTTCTCCTGGGAGTGTCTGGCAGCAGCTTTCTCCGCTCTCCCCGTAGAATACACATACATGTTTGGCCGAACCAAACATGTATGTGTATGAGGGAGTCGGGAGAGATAGCTGTCGATCACTCGGCTGACAGCTATTAACCAAGTTTTAGGTGCAGCAGTCATAAAATGAGACAACACAGGGTGGTTATCAGTAATTCTAATATTCTTTATTTATATAGCACTAACATTACTTCCTACAACACTTTATAATGACTATGTGCACAAACAAAATCAGACATCACATAGTAACAAACTAATAAACAATTCTCTGCTTTCAAAAACGTACAGTCTATAACTAAGTACTCCAGTATGTAAAATAAATAAAAAAAACATCTGCCGTTAGTGAGTTGAAGCTCTATTTGTATCATTTTTGTTATTTAAATATATTGTTACTTTTATGTAATATGATTTTGCAACATTTTCATTATGAGTCTTTTGCCCATCACATTATTTTTTTGGAAATGTCCCCGGTGTGTATTAGTCTGACTGCACTGGCAGTATAAATAGTCACTTGTGCAACTTTGCTAGCTGAATTTGCCATTAATAACTGACCTCCACAGAGACTTATTTTAGCATATTGTTCACATACATTAGCAGGATGTTCTATGAAACTGTCACCTTTCACCATTTACCTCCAGGGTATGATCTGTTCCTCCTGAGAGTGTACTCTTCTTCCTATAGTCTTCTTCTGCTGTATTTTGCTATTTGCATTGACATTCATTATGTGCAACTTATTATCAGCTTTTTCTTTTCTCTCCTCTGAGCAGTAAGGCTCAGTACTATCTGTGTAGCACATTGTCCCTGTACAGTTCCTAAATTGCTGAATGAACAGTAAATGCTGAGTCTGTAATTACAAGAATTTACGAGTATAGAGCAGAAATGGCTAATAAGACACTAGAGCGTTCCACAAAGGATTAGTCCTGCAGATTGAGGAAATGAAATGTACCATGAGGTCTCACAATTCCTTTATATTTCAGGGTCCTTCAGGGAGCATTCTAGGCTTGGAAGGCAGTGCCGATTTCCTGGTGAGTGCCCTTTTTGGGGGTAATCCAGTTAGCACATAGCTCCTCTGTTGTTATTTTATTCCCAAAATATCTCACTTTGTAATTGAGGTTTCTTTATTCTGAATTTGCTGCCCAGGGAAATGTTCTTTGAAGATTTTTTTTTTTTTTACAATTTTAGGAGCTGAGTATTTACTGATGAGGGTCTGAAATTGGCTGTCTGGAAACAATCATAGCTTGACAATGTGTAAACTCTTCTATGCTGGCAAAACAAAAAGACAGACATAACTTTTAACTGGGAATAATTGGAGACTTGTATGAAAAATAGAAAGTGTACTTGGGGGGATTTATCAAAAGTGTAAAGGAAAACTGCCTTAGTTGACCATAGCAACCAATCAGATTCCTCCTCTCATTCCTCAGAGCTCCTTTGGAAAATGAAAGGCGTAATCTGATGGGTTGCTATTGTCAACTAAGGCAGTTTTCCTTTACACCAGTTTTGATAAATCTCCCCCCTTGTTTTTCATGGCAGCCAATCAGATGTTTCTTTTAGCTTCAAAACAGAATTAAGAAATTAGACCTAGTTCTTGATAGGTTGAAATGGCACTGTCACACTGAACAATATTTGTAACTGTCAAAGCTGTGTCAAACTGGCCCACTAGAGTACCAGAGGTCCCTCCATGGGGCCCCGAAGGACTCATGGAATCAAGCCCCTTTGGAATTGAAGGATCTTTTTCTTATGAATTGCTTCACAGATAACCTACATGTACTTAGCCTTATTGATAATATTGATTGTAAAATATAAAATGTATTCACACTATAGACATAATAAAGAGTAAAACGCTCACTCTCTGCTATGTGATAATGTTTTCTAGTGCCCATCCAACTGCCCACCTGGTCCAAAGGGTCCACAAGGTCTTCAAGGGGTTAAGGTAAACCTCTCTATTTCATACTTATTTTAATGTTTTTTCTTTCTTTTAGAATTCATTTATTACAGTTTCAGAGTTTAGAATAAAGGATTGTTATGGGGGTCATTTATCATTAGAGACATTTTTGCGACATTTCTGCAACATTTCAAGTGTCGCAGATAGTAAATGTGCCATAATCCAGGTCTAATCTCACTTTTCTGCCTTAAACAGAGACCATATTGAAAAGTAGAGTGTCTCCAAAATGTTGCAAAAAAGCAACAATTGGCATGTTGTGTGACATTTTTAGACCAAAAACCTGACGTCTCTGGTTTGATAAATGACTCCCTATGTACAAAAATACAGCATTGACAGCAATGTAATCATATTTATAACTCAGTGTAGATTTTGCCTTGGTTTAATATGGGCCTGTTACACTTTCGCAGAGAGACAACAGTGCTCTTCCTGATAAAAAAATTATTCCCATTGCAAACATTTATGGCATATTCACAGAATATACAGTACTATAAATGTCTAATAGATGCAAGAACTCTAGGAGCGGCGACCTGCACCTATCTCCAGAACAAGGGTCCCTCTCTGATCCCCATACCGCCTGGTGAGACAATCGCTGGCTGATGCATCTAGGCAGAGACTGAATGCAGCGGTGGTTGTGCATGTGTGGCTTTCTCAGTTCACGTCTCTGAGAGTTAGCCGACCAAGGGTGCTCTTCTATTTCAATGACTCCGGTAGAAGTGAATGGAGAGAACCACTCACATGCATGGTTACAGCTGCATCTCAATAAATTAAAATATCATTAAAAAGTTAATTTATTTCAGAAATTCAATTCAAAAAGTGAAACTCATATATCATATAGATTCATTACACACAGAGTGATCTATTTCAATTTTTTTTTATGTTGATAATTATGGCTTATAGCTAATGAAAACCCAAAAGTCAGTATCTCAGATAATTTGAATATTGTAAAAAATGTCAATATTGTAGACTAATGGTGTCACTAATCAAGTAATCAACACAAAACAGCAGAGGTTTCCTAATCCTTTAAATCATCCTCAGACTGGTTTAGTAGGCTACACAATCATGGGGAAGACTGCTGATTTGACAGTTGTCCATAAGACAGTCATTGACACCCTTCACAAGGAGGATAAGCCACAAAAGGTCATTGCTAAAGTAGCTGGCTGTTCAGAGTACTGCATCCAAGCATATAAATGGAAAGTTGAGTGGAAGGAAAAAGTGTGGTAGAAAAAGCTGCACAAGAACAGGGATAACCACATCCTTGAAAGGATTGTCAAGTTCCAGCAGCACTTGGTACCTGCCCACACTGCCAAAAGTACCAATACATGATTTAATAATGGTGCTTGATTGGCCAGCAACTCTCCTGACTTAACCCCTTCAGGCTGTCACGGCCAGTGGTATGTTTTGTGACACTTTCCTTCACTTGGTTGCCCGTGGCAACGTGTGGTGTTGTGTGCATGTGGTGGCAGTGTCTCAGCCCTATGGCTGATCCCCAGGACATGATTGCCACGCATGCCGTTGCCCGCGGCAACAGGTGAAGTGTGTTTGTTTATGTGTGTATTCCCCTTTAAGTGTCCATCTTCCCTTGCCTGGTGTTGGAAGGGTTAAATCCCTTCTGTGTGTGTGAACACTGGGTGTGTCTGTGTGGGTGTGGCCACTTGGGCCTATAAAGCCTCAGTGAATATCACTTGTCTGAGGGGTACTTCAGCCATGGTTAGCTGGAGCAGCCTCCTGTGTATTCAATCTGCCAGTGGGGGCCATCCTTGTGGTCATAGGTTTATGTATGGTGATTAGAAGATGTTTGTTTGGTCTTTGTTTATTGCAGTATATGGTTTCCTGGGTTCCCGTGTGATGTCTGAGTGTGCGGTGTCCTTTGTGTTGTTTGTGGACAGCAGCACTTGCACGTGGGTTCCAGGTTGTGTGTCTGTGGCAGGTAAGTGTGGTACTAGTCTCACTTACCTGCCATTGCCATATGTCTGTTTATGTTCCCCTTTCTTTATAGCTTGGCCATTTTAGACTCCTGTTACTCGGTATCCAGGAGGAACGGGCTGTCTACCCAGCTCCTAGTACAGGGAACGTCGGAGGGTCAGAAGGGATCCAAGGTTCCTGAGCATGAACCCTCCTACCATCAAGGGCGGCTCATGCAGCTAGGAGTCAGGGTCAAATTAGGGAAGCTCTAGGAGGTGACCTGCTCTCTAATTCTGTGTTACTGGCCAAGTAGCGACCTTACATCTCCAGGCATCGCACAGCTGAGGGTTTTCCCCATCCTCAGCCGTGACACAGGCCCAGAGGTATTTTTCTTGCGTTTTCGTTTTGCGCTCCCTGCCTTCCCAGAGCCATAACTTTTTTTTGTTTGTCTGTTTACATAACCATATGAGGGCTTCTTTTTTCAGGGACAAGTTGTACTTTCCAATGACACCATTTAATATTGCATATGATGTAGTTGGAAGCGGGAAAAAAATTCCAAATGGGGTGAAATAGTAAAAAAAAAAGAATTTCCATCACAGTTTTACGTTTTTTTTATTTACGACCTTCGATGTACGATAATACTGACTGGTTAGTTTTATTCTACAGGTTATTTTAAATCCGGCGATATGTTATATGTATAGTTTTTCTTGCGTTTTGATGGTGATAAAAAAATTAAAAAGTGGGAAAAAAATCAGTTTTATTTATTTTTTGCTATATTTTGACCCCTATAACTTTTTTGTAATTATGTGTACGAAGCTGTATGGGGGCTCATTTTTTGCGGGGCGATCTTAACTTTTCATTGATACCATTCTGGGGGGGTGTATGACTTTTTCATCTTTTTTTATAAAAAAAAATTGTAGAAAATGAAGCGATCAAAAACTGCGAATCGGCCATTCGGACGTTTTTTTCCCTTTTGCTGTTTGCCATATGGGGAATATATTTTTATATTTTTAAACTATGGTTGTTTTCGCACATCGAAACACCCATGATGTGTATTTTTTAAATTTTTTTTAGTTCTTTTATTTTTATGGTAGGAAAAGGGGGGTGATTTGAATTTTCTACACTTCACATAGGGAACTATAACATGCAATCATTAGACTACTATCATCATATACTCCAATGCACTTGAATTGGAATCTATGATGATTTTACTAGTTTCCTATGGAGCCCTATTACAGGCAAGGGCTCCATAGAAAATACTATGCAGCAGCCTCCTGTCATCCACAAAGACAGGGGCTGCTGCATACATGCTCCGGCTCCTCCGATCACCACACGGGGAGCCGAAGCACCACCGGAAGCCCGCGCTGCCATTTGCGGACATTAGCCGTGGGTGTTTGCTATAAGAAGCAGGCAGCCACCCGTGGCTATGGCGCCCGCAGCGCTCAGGAGCGGGTGCCATCTTTAAAGACCCTGCCAGCGCCGTACATGTAAACGTACATGCGCTGGGCGTTAAGGAGTTAAACCCCTTATGGGGAATTGTCAAGAGGAAAATTAGAGACTCCAGACCCAACAATGTAGCCAAGCTGAAAGCTGGTATCAAAGCAACCTGGGCTTCCATAACACCTCAGCAGTGCCACAGGCTAGTTTCCTCCATGCTACACAACATCGATGCAGTAATTCACGCAAAAAGAGTCCCAACCAACTATTGAGTGCATACACTGTCTATACTTTTCAGTAGGGCAATATTTCAGTGTAAAAAAATCATTTTAATTGGTCTTATTTAATATTCACATTTTCTGAGATACTAACTTTTGGGTTGTCATTAGCTTTAAGTCATAATCATCAACATTAAAAGAGATAAACGCTTGAAATAGATCACTACGTCTGTCATGGAGCTATATATGAGTTTCACTTTTTGAATTGAAATACTGAAATAAATGAACTTTTCTATGATATTCTAATGTAAGTCAGTGACTCATATATTAATCCACACTGGTCTTTCAGGTGCATATAAACCAGTGTGACCAACCTGGCACGTAATCACATTTAGTACAGAAAAACTCACCAAAGGCAAATGTTTCTTTTCCTTTGCTTGCTTTATCCAACATCAGTGGTATATTACAAATGCTTTATCATGGCATATCCACAAAGCAAATGTCCATAAAATACATACAGTCCAGTGTGTATCCCTTGGGTTCCAGCTAAGATCCTGCGCTAGCTACGTTTCTGGGGATCTCCCTCTTTGTCAAACCTGGAACCCAAGGTATACACACTGGACTGTATGTATTTTATAGAAATTTGCTTTGTGGATATGCCTCTCCAGTGATTCTGGATGCTGGAAGTGGATTGGGAGTTGAGGGATCCCCATTATGGGGATAAGTACAGGTGCCATGAGCGAAGTTCTCAAAACTTTGATTTGGTTGCTTCGCCAAAACTTACAAAGAAATTTGCTTTTTGATAAATTATAAACTACCTAGTCACAAAGCACTCTTCTTTGTGAGTAGCAGGCACAATGATGGGGAACGGCGATGGTACTGCACCCCGTCATTGAACCCCTCAGATACCGCTTTCATCGCTGATCGCGGCATCTGAGATGACCATTGAGGGCTGTCAGAGGTTACTCTGTTAAAAAACTAAAATTAAAAATACTCACCTCATCCATTTGCTCGCAAAGAGTCTGCCACAGCCATCTTGATTGGAGATCCAGCGTGAAATCTCGGCGGCTGGCAAGAGATTTTGCGCAAGATCTTCAATCAAGATGGCTGTTTGGGGTTTTTTGTGTGCAAATAGATGAGGTAAGTATGAAATTTTTTTTACTGCCATTTTAGGGAAAATTGACTTGTTACCACGAAGCACGAAGAAATTCGGCTTTGTGGCAAATTGATTTCTCCCTGAAATTCTGATCAAAGTCCACTTTGTGAACTTCGCTTCGCTCAACACTACTTACATCTATCTGAGATTTGTGGCATATCCTGTGGATATGCTAAAAATGCTTAGCATGGAACATTCCTTTAACCATAAGTAAAGATTTATGAATTAACCATCCATGACATATAGAATGACTGCCCCTTCATATTATTGCAAAAAAACGCAATCTAGCATTTTAACTGGACAAGTAGATAACTTTCTTTCACATCAACACAGCAAACATTAAATCATGCTAGAACTAATTTACATCCGGGAGCTATGCCATTTAGTCTTTTATTTGCCATTTTATCTTTAGCAACTAGATATTAGACTATTGATACCAAAGAATATGACACAAATTTTCATAATCAGATTTCTTTCTTTGTAGGGTCACAAAGGACGCCCTGGTCCACTTGGTGAGCCTGGACAACAAGGAAAAGCTGTAAGTATTTCAAAAAGTCTGATTATTATAAATCCATACAACAATGTAGCCAAATAGAGGTCACATCTAACTTGTTATTAAGGATTTATTGGTAAATTACATCACTGTAGCAAAACTGATGGGACACAAGTAACCTGTCTAGAAAACAATACACCCACTGCCATACTTGGTGCTAGCTACCCTATCGCTACAGGGCTCGGTCTACAACGGAATAGCTGCCCTAATAAGAGCAATCCCACTATCAGGAACCTAAGTAGATAACTCGATAACCCTGAGTGGATCCTGCAAGTGGAATGGAATCTATCTTGCATTCATCAGGTTGTACAGTATCCAATTGCAATGTCAGAAACAAGCCGAGTCAAAAGCAATAGAGACAAAAGATACAGAGATGCAAAGGTAGAAGGGTCACTAAAAGAGAAGATGAGTAAACAAGCCAGGTCAAAAAACACAAGAATACTCACTAGAGGCAGAGAGAACTAACAAACATACAGGAGCCAGGTAACAAATGCAATAACTGGGAAAAAGCAGTCACAGAGCAGGATTTAACTCCTCACTACATGCCGTACATGTACGTTGCAGCAGGCAAGGAGTTCCTTCATTGTGCCGTACATACACGGTGCGCTGGACGGGTGGGCACAAGAGCTGCACTTTCTAGATCAGGGCAGGGGTCTGGTTGTGACAGACAGCTGGGCCCCTGCTGTAACTGCCGGCATTGGTGATTACTGCAATGCAGACTGTATGGCATGGCTGTGATGTAGCACCCAAAACCATTCCAGGAAAATCCATGCTTCAAAAGCCAAATAGTGCTCCTTCCCTTCTGAGCTGGTCTTGATAAATGTGCCCCTATATGTTTTAAAAGCCGAGAAATTCAAATTTAGAAAACTGCTAAATTTTCAAAATTTTATGTAAGTTTGGGATTTTATAATTTTATAAAATATATTGATTGACCCAAATTTACAATTAACAAGAAGTACGGTGTGTCACGAAAAAACTATCTCAGGATCTCCTGGTAAAAGCATTCGAAGGTTATTACCACGTAAAGTGACACAGTGTCAGATTTGCAAATTTAGGCTGCTTCAGGAAGGTTAAAACTGGCTGTGTTTGGAAGGGGTTAAATTGCACACACATGTCACTGATTGGCTGTCAAGCCTCCTTCTGCTTGTCTGCTCCAGAACAGGTGAACTAGTCACCCCCTCCTACCTGTTTGACGTCTGGAGCAGAGACTGTTACAATGATAAAGCCATTAGTCACATACCTGAGCCTCCATGAGACCTCAATGAGTGATTTGCCCTTCTAGATGCTATTAATCATGCTATTGTTATAATTCTAATTATAAGGGTATTTTCACACCATGTTTGCCATTTGCATTTTTGAATATTTAAATGGACGCTGCAGCGCAAACACTGAGCGAATCCACATTGAGAAAAAAAACACCTTTGTGTACTGTAAATTCCAGTAAATAAAAAGTAAAAGTTTGTAATCAAAAAAGTAAAAATCTGTAATTACAGGGTCCAAAAGGAGATGTTGGTATTTCTGGAGAACAAGGAATTCCAGGACCCCCGGTAAGTTCTGGAAATTTTCTGTAACTAATTTGCATACATAAAAACCTCTTTTACAAACATACTGCATATCTGGATAGTTATCTACATATTTAGCACATTTCTATCACGTAAGGCTTTTTCAAATCATGTTTACAATGTATGCTTAGCATGTTCCCTGGGAAATGTACTGATGTACATGCTAAAAGTATCCATGAGGTTAACCAGAGAGAAGCCAAAAGAGTGATCTTTAAGCCTCTGTCTGCACATTATACACTTGTATACTATGTAACAACATTGATGGAATGACATAGTAGATTACACTATTCCATTTAACTGTATTCAGTAGAAAACATATATGTTATAGGGGACCTGTCACCTCTCCTGGCATGCCTGTTATAACTACTACTTGCATTCCCCATGTAATAACAATTCTGGAGCATCTATTCTTATGTCTGTATGTTGTGCCATTCCTGTATTATTTCTACTAGAAGTTATGAATGAATTGCCAGCAGTCTGCAGTAAGGGTACAGAGGGGGGGGGGGGGGGGGGGGGGGTGTACCTCCACAGTCTGAAAATGGCAGCACTGATTGGATAGAGTCAGACTGTGCAGGTACACACCCCCAACTGGTTACCTCCTCTCTGTACCGTTACTGCAGACTGCTAGCAATTCACTCATAACTTCTAGTGCAAATAATACAGGAATGGCACAACATAGAACCATAAGAATAAATGTTCCAGAATTGTTATTACATGGGGAATGCAAGTAGTTACTAAAACTGTCATATTTCTCTTTAAACAAATACTTTCTTTTATCATGCACCCCATGGGTAAATGCCACTCCATGGCATCCGTTTAATGTATAACACAGCATGCTTGTCAAAGAGAGGCTATAATGTACTGCAAAAGAACGTTCTTTGAACTATAGGCCTAAATGTCCACAGTGCAAGTCACATCTCAGTTTTTTCACACAGACCATGCTGGAGAAACTCAGGTCATGCACTATTCTAGTCCATGTCTCACAGAACATGGACCTAGAGACCATGGACATACAGACCTCGCTGCATATAAAAAAATCGTCCTTGTGTTGCGGCCACAACATGGACGATTTTTAACATGACTGTCTGAATGCCAACTTTAATAGGACTTTTTTATAATGAAAAATATTCCAGTGATGAGCATAACACTGGTTTTCATGTGTTTAACATTTAGAATGAGATTCCCTTGTGTTGCTGGTGTAAACTTATAAACCTCTTTCTAGTGGGATCTCACTAGCCAGAACATGGGGAATGCCTCGACCTCACCATTGGTTATAGCAAAATTTTTAATGTATCTAGATGTTTCTGTACTGTAAGTCCTTCCACCGCTGGTCAACGCTTATTGTGGTTATTCTGGCTGAGATGGGACAACCCCTTTAATAATAAATGCCCAAAATGTGTATAATGTTACTCTATTAAATGGATTACATGTTGAGGACAATATACAGTATTACACAATTTAAAGGGGTTGTCCAGCCTTTACTAAGTGATGGTCTATCTGCGGTTAGCTTATTGACAGGGGTCTGACACCCTGCATTCCCATTAATCAGCTGTTTGGGTATAACTGTGATGCAAAACAAAAACCCCAAAAGAAGGGAGGAGGTAGGGAGATAAAACTTAACTATTACTGGTAAATAATACTAAAAGGTACTCTGCACCATGGTATGACATACACAAACACAAAAAACTCGACTCAATAACATGTCCAGAATAGCATACCGGTTAAGGACCATTCAGACGGCCGTACTGCTTTGCGGATACGCAAAACATGGATACTGGCTGTGTGCGTTCCGCAATAGAAAATGCCTATTCCTGTCCGCAAAAAGAATAGGACACGTTCTATCTTTTCTGTGGAGCTGTGGAACGGAACCACTGATGCGGACAGCACATGGTGTGCTGTCTGCATCTTCTGCGACCCCATTGAAATGAATGGGTGCGCACTCGTTCCGCAAAATTGAGAGCACCCACCCCTACCAGCACCCTTCTTTTGGGGTTTTTGTTTTTCATTTATTATTTGTTGGGAGCATTATTAAGAATCTTTATAATTTTAATTCGTATATCAGTTGCATATACATTATGTGTAACTGTGATGCCAGAAGTCAGTGCCCGGAGCTACAGAGTACCATCAACTGTGTAGTGGATGGATGCTTCCATTGGCTTCAATGTGTGCAGTGCAGTTTTAGCGAACTCTGTCCACTTCACGGAGCTGTCTAGTTTAAGTGCCAACTTCCAGTGACAGAGCTACATCCAAACAGCTGATGGACAGGGTTGCAGGGTGTCAGACCCTTTCCAATCAGATAGTGATGGCTTATCCTGAGAATACACCATCGCTTAGTAATGGCTGGACAATACCTTTAAATCACACTACTTTTTGGCAATGTGCATAGCTGATGTGCCACAGTGCAACAAATGTTGACCATTGTTGGTGTTTTTAATAATACTAAACTTTTCCTTAGTAATACAAATTCTTAGGCTGCTGTCAGGCCCCTGGAGAGTTGGTGAGATGGTTCCAACTCAGGTTTCTCCCCTTAAATTTTCTCCATTTTATTCTCAAAAGATTTCAGTTGCATTTTGTCACCCAGAAAAGTATGCTTAGGTCTGTCTTATATACTAAAACTTTAAATCTGATGGACCTATTGTGATTTATTACGGAAAAATGATCTTAACTGGTCTATGAAACAAGTCCTGATATAATTAATCATGACATACCATAACAGATAATGTAAAACATAGAAACCATGACATCAGAGCTAAATAACCATGACTTTTTTTGTGGACAGAAGTAAAACACTAGCATGGACCATTCTTATTTTCATAAATATGTATCATCATAAAGATATACTCATATATATTTAGATTATTTCAGTTTATTTTTTAACTTCTTCTTGTTTAAAAATCCATTTATTACAGGGCCCACAGGGTATCCGTGGTTTTCCAGGAATGACTGGACCCAAAGGAGAAACAGTAAGCGATTCATATGGCCAGAAGCTACCTTTGATTGAGCACAGTAGTTACATGCTCAATGTGCTGGATTTTGTGGTGGCTGCATGGCCTCACACTTTTTAAGTCAATTCCCCTAGCCCTACTTCCTGTTGTATGATGGGGTCATCATTGAAGACTGAAAACAGTGTTGTCATGACACTTTTTAGAAGTAAAAGAATGCCAGAAGTCTGCAAGATCTTCCAAAAGAGTATTAGTCCATACATCTTTTTTATCCTGCTTGGGCTTCTTCATATCATGAACAGAAGTGTCAAACAGTTCAATCTTCTGTGTGCCCATGCATTTTTCATGTGTCAGTGAAATTGAGGATCTTGAGAATGAGGTAGAACCAGGCATGGGATTCAGCCAGTTCTCCAGATCCAGTTGTTAAAATTACAACTGGATCGGAGAACAGTGTTACCGGCTGAGTCCCAATGTGGTGCTCTGGCGGTGGCTAAGCAGCTGGAGATGTTTACTTCCATTGCTTTGCGCGCCGCTGATAGTTTAGCTCCTTAGTTGAGTGGTATATGTGTGTAGTGTATATATGGTGTATTCATGTATGTGTACCATGTACTGTATATGGTGTATTTATGTGTATGTATGTTGCATATATATGGTGTATGTATATGTAAACATGTGTCGTGATGCTGCATGTCCTCCGTTGAGTAGGGAACCTGTTGGGTAGAACATTTAAAGTATAAATTGGTGGAATATTATATACATAAGCCCCCAATTCCTATAGAAGTTGATCATTTGTCAAAACTTGAAAACCTAGCAATACTGATTTGGATGAGATGTATCTTTCACATTTACTATCCTGTTCAATATTTTTCAATATGGTACCGCTAAATCAAAGCTACGGTGTATAGGTTTTTAGACTAGCGGTTCTATAAAGCAGTGTATTTGAGATGCAAAACGGAAAGGGGGCAGTAACTTAAAGATGCATTTGTACTCAGGCAAAACAATGGTCAAGCAATATTGCTTCCTAAATGACATCCACTGTCAGCACCCATTTCGGTTTTCAACATATTTGAAAATAGTGAGTTATGAAATGTCACACAAAATTATGTTTTGGGAACTTGAGGGATGCCCATCATGCTAAGGATGGTAATAAAAGTGCACTGTGTGGAGACGTGTAAGCATTGTTATACAGTATGGAGATTGATTCTAACAGAGAACTCTATCCTGTCAATTTATCAGGGACCCACCGGATATAAGGGGATGATCGGATCAGTAGGTGCAGCAGGGAAGCCTGTAAGTTGACATACGGTACCATTCTTTCCTTCCTCACCTCTATATATTGTACAGTTTGGTATATTAATAGTGTGTTCTATATTTGACAGGACAGTATAACTTTATGCATGATTTCTCCAGGTTTCCATACACATGCAGAACATTGCATTTCATTCCATCAGAGGACACAGGGGTGAAATCCCACATCCTGTTAGTGCGGATTTCTCCGTCCTCATTACAGAATTCCCTGGAGAGAATGAGTGTTTAATTAAACTGCACTTAGGGTGGTTATTATCTTTAATGAGCCTGGCTTTGCAAAGTCTTTTCTTCTCTATGTCTGTTTCAGGGCGAGGAGGGGCCAAAGGGGCCTCCAGGAGAGCCTGGTGAGAAAGGAGATAGGGTGAGTCAAACTTGTTTCATCTTTCATTTAATATTAAAATATGACTACTTAATTTTAGGCATCCTTTCGCTGTAGAATTCACTGAAGTCTTTTTAAAGGGGAGCTGCACTGAATTTCTGTGTCTCCACTATACATTCAAGAGCAAAGTATATTCATTTTAACACACTCGTATTTCCCTTTATCATGCACAGTAGCCTGGGACAGGGAAGAAATTAGTTAGTGTTAGGTCAAGGAAAATTATGGTACAAGTTATTCTTTAAATATCTTATACAGTAGTATATGAGCTATACAGTAGTGTTTGTACATGAATTTAATCCATGTTAATATTGAAAATAATAACCAAGCCCACAATACATGCATTCATCTTTATATGGGCAGAGAAGTCAATGATGAGGTTTAACACTGACAAATGTAAGGTTATACACATGGGAAGGAATAATGCAAGTCACCCGTACATACTAAATGGTAAAACACTGGGTAACTCTGACATGGAAAAGGACCTAAGCATTTTAGTAAACAGCAAATTAAGCTGCAAAAACCAGTGTCAGGCAGCTGCTGTCAAGGCCAATAAGATAATGGGTTGCATCAAAAGGGGCATAGATGCCCGTGATGAGAACATAGTCCTACCACTTTACAAATCACTGGTCAGACCACACATGGAGTACTGTGTACAGTTCTGGGCTCCTGTGAACAAGGCAGACATAGCAGAGCTGGAGAGGGTCAGTACAGAGATCTAGCCCATCATCTATTTATCCCCAGGACTGTGATGAGGGGATATCCTCTGCATCAAGAGGAAAGAATACAGGCTTAAAAGTTATATCCTATCTACAGGAAATATCATAACATTTCTGCTTGCTGCCAGGAGTGGAGAGGAGGCTACTCGCCTTTCACTGGTATGGGACTTCCAAAGATAGCCAAGTGCTCTTACTTGACTTTTTTTTGGGAAGTCTCATGGTACAAAGGAAACTGATTTATCTTCACTATCCTATATTGACAACGTATCTGTAACCAAATCTCTGTAGATACCTTTAAAGTGTATATTACCGGTATATTCCAGTTCTGTACTTCTAGTTTGTTTCCATCTGTGTGCTTGTTAAGTCATCAATACATTTTTTTGCAGGGTGCTCGGGGAGTTATTGGACAGTTTGGAGCAATGGGACCAAAGGGAAACAACGTAAGTTTGTTGAAAACAGCAAGTGAAAAGGGAATTCCTCCATAATAGTCAATAGGAAATAGAGGAAGAGCATTATCTACTACTCTTTTTTGGGCGCTGCCCCTCCTGTGCTTCCAGCCTATACTAGTTTATTTTATAGTTAGGTTCTGCCAGTTGTAGACATTTGTTACTATTTAAAAAGGCTCTCTGTCTGCCACCTACAGGGCCTACCTGGTATTGACGGCAAGGATGGTACCCCAGGTGTTCCTGGATTAAAGGTGGGTAATTATTAAATCTTTCTTTTTGTATTCATATCACAATTCTTTCTTTTATGTATTCCATTTTATGTATTCCATAATTCTTTTTTCTCTCATGTCTAGGGTAGCCCTGGCCAAAATGGCATCCATGGTTCTCCTGGCCATCAAGGGTTACCAGTAAGTAGCTTGCCCAAAAATCATATTTCTGGAAATTATTTAAAATTTCTGTATATGTTACAAATATTTCCTTGTTTACTGTAAGAAAATCTAGAGTTCTGGATTGTGGTTTTTGCACAACATAAATTGCTGTCTGTATATTTTCTAGGGTTTACCTGGTCAGTCAGGCAGTAAAGGAGAAATTGGACAAAAGGTTTGTAGTTGATCTGTTTAAATTTATCATGTCTGTATTCTAGGGTGAGAAAAAGTCATTTCGCAGTAGCATGTCCTTGTAGACTTTGCATGGTTTATTACTATGTCCGCTTGTTATTACGTTTAAATCATTCTAGAGACCTTACTTAATATTTGCAGGGAGAGATAACACAATTGTTGTGACCCCTGTTCTTCTGTCCTGTTACTAGATAGAGCTCCATCTCTTACCACCAAAAACTTTAAATTAATGGTAGGCAACCTTGATGAGATAGAGAGCTACTATAATCCTATAAATGGATTGCTTTGCACATACTGTGGGAAACGTTACCTGCTAAAAGGGTACCTGTCACATTATACATGTGGGTAGCAGGTTCTAGATCAGGAGAAACTGAGTAGATATATAGTTTTGTGGGGAACAAATCAGTAAAAGGCTAGTTTCACACTAGCGTTAGAAGAATCTGGCAGGCAGTTCCGTTACCGGAACTGCCTGCCGGATCCGGAAATCCGTATGCAAACGTATATCATTTGTTTCCGTATCTGGATCCGTCTGACAAATGTCTCTCCGGTGTCATCTAGAAAAACTGATCCGGTATTTTTTTTTTCACATTTTTAAAGGTCTGCGCATGCGCATACCGAAAAACCGGATCCTGCATTAATACATTCCAATGGAAATGAGTGCCTGAATTTTGCCAAATACTGTAAAAGGGACTGAACGGAAGACATCCTGATGCATACTGAACGGATTGCTTTCCATTCAGAATGCATTAGGACAAAACTGATGCGTTTTTTCCCCAGTATTGAGCCCCATATGACGGAACTCAATACCGGAAAACTTTAACCCTAGTGTGAAAGTACCCTAAAGTCATTTGAATCCATTCTATGCTTAGGAGTCATGTGGGTAACCCTACTCAGTAATTTCTGTATGCATAGTCATTTAGGGAAGTCAGTCACTGATTAGGACCACCCACTGGACTCTCAAAGGGGTTGTCCAGCTATTACTGCACAGCTGAAGTGAACAGGGATGAGCGGCTATACCAACAACTTGTGAACCGATTCTGTTTTTGGAAGACAACCCCCTTTAAGCATAGAAACAGCAAATATTTAAATGAATATAATTCAAGGTGTATTGATTCTTTTCCTACAAAAATGTATATCAATCTGCTCAGCATCCCCTGGTTTATAACATGATGGCTGAAGATTAGACACCATGCTCAAGGTGGCAGGTTCCCTTTATGGCACAAGCCGTACTAGTAGAAACTGCTTGCTGTTGGACAGAAACTATTTAAATTCTTCTTTTTTTAAGAAATTATCCAAACAAATGACAAAAGCATTATTTGCACATATTGTACTGACATCACACATACATTTCCATTTTGCAAACATTTTCTTCTAAAACATGGAAAGATAAACGTTATTCAGAACTTTTCATACCTACAATAAATTACTTTTGCAGCTAAAGTGGTTGCATATCTCTTTCAGACATAACATACGTAAAATAACATTTTTATTATTGGACTGGTAGTAAAAGAGTTGTCTAATTGGTGAGTTCATAAGGAGAGACCTCAATTGACTCTGACCCAGGAAAAGTATGGGCATCCATTGATTTCAGTCATTGCTTTGTATTATTTTATTCGCATCATAGTATGTTAGGGGTTCCCTATGATCGCCTCGTCTGCTGCTTTGTAGTCCACAGCAGCCAAGCAATATTTCCTTATATATAAAAAACATCTTCATCAATGCTACACTTAAAGAAGACCTTGAGCATCTTTTCTACTCATTAATCTACAACTAGGTTAGGTTTTATTTTGGAAATAAAACCTAACCTAGGAATGAATACAGTTAACTGGGTGTTAAAGGGGTTGTCCAGTTTCAGGAGGAAGCCAGACAGCCCTCGGGATCATCCTGCAATAAAGAACTGGTAAGTACTTATCTGGCAGATCTCGCTCCACCGCTCCTGTTCTCTTGCCTGGGCTCTATTTACCTGGCTGCATCGGTGACATCACGTCGACAGCACGTGACTGCTGCAGCTAATAACTGGCCTCAGCAGTGCATTAAAGAGGCCAGTGATTGACTGCAATGGTCTTGTGTTGTCGATTCGATGCCACTGCTATCACAGTAATTACAGCCCAACCAGGAGATGTGGAATGGTGGCACGAGATCTCTGCCAGGCAAGTACTTCCCAGTTCTTTATTGCTGGCTGATTCCGAGGGTTGTCCAGTTTCCTCCTGAAACTGGACATCCGCTTTAATGGGGCATGTCCCTATACCCTTTAACACTATCCAATCAGTGCTGACAGTGTCGGAATGTATAGGACACACTTTTTTGAACAGGACAATGGGAACTCTCAATTGTTAATGTATTCCTACATTTCCAGGTTGAATAACGGGGGAACAGAACAATACAGAATTCTAAGAAAAGATGCTGCAGAATCATTATTTTGTAGGAATACAAGTATTTGCTAAGCAAGCATATAAGGAGAGCTGATAGGTCCTTCTTAAATATAACTTTATAGTATACTGATCTTAGTAAAATCCACCGTGTATCATTTTATATCTAAAAAACAGCAAATTCCAAATTGTCAATCCTACTCTGAGCGCTGCAGGTTTCGGGTGTGGGGGTCCTGTTCACAACAAGTTTCAATTTCCAGGGTAAAGTAGAAACCACGCTACTCACAATGTAGATACTCCACAATGCAACCAATCACTGTTCAACCAGCGCTTCAAATCACACTTCCACCCGTCTCTTCTGTAAATGGTTAGATAGAGGAGCAAGGGATAATGAAGTACCGCAGTAGATCTTCTAAAATCAGCATTTATTATACTCACAAGATCATAAAAGATACAAACATATCAAGTGTTCAGACCGGTCTCCCTTCTAGCGCCCTACCCGGGTTTCACCTTCGATTCGTCAGGGGCGTACCCCCCACCTTTCGGGGATGTATCTTTTATACACACATGGGAGTTACTCCTCCCTCTGCCTGTCTAAAACCATCTCCATCCACATATCTATTCCAATTTCAATAAAACATATCCATAAATAAACTTTCATCATTCTTACACTCAAAAGGATTAAAAACATGATAACTATTGATAAAATCTATCCATCTCTTGCTTGTCTCTACTATCGCTACGTAGGTCAATCAATGGAAGACCGCTTTCACCTCCCCTTCGTGGTCACGTGAGCAGACACGACCAATAACCAGTTACTACTACAATCCATTCATAAGGCCCACTTCACCTCCCCTTCTTGGTCACATGGCTAGAACATCCAATTAATGGTTACTACTATAGTCTCATTAATGTGAGCGCGTTATCATCAAGCCTAACTTTAGCGCTTCACACCATTCATTCATAGGGACATTGTACCATCATTTCGGGTTAGTGGAGCTACTCCAATATCCTCCTCACATAATTCATGTTAGGCAAGGTTTCAGGTCAAATTCCATATTTAGTCCTGAGGGCTGTAAATCCACTCTATCTCGCAGCGATTAATCTTGGCGATTGGATCCTCCCCTCGCCATTTGTTTACCACTCGTTCCAATCCCATAAATTTTAAACCTGATGGATCCTTCTTGTTGCATTGTGGAGTATCGACCTCTTCTGGAGTGGTCGGACTTGCATTTGTTGGGAGCAGCGCGGTTTCTACTTTACTCTGATCATTTTATATCTATCTACAACATTTAGGTTTTTTAAGTGTAACACTAAAAATTACTATTTAGTCACAGGATTAGCCAGGTGGAGGATAAGTGATAAAGATTTTGTCCTTCAATGTAGTAACGTTATGAAACCTGACAAAAATGTAAATGGAAATATTAATCTTTTTAGTTAATTAGTGAAAAGTTCATTGACATTGTAGAGGTTGTTAATAATATTATGCATTCCTTGTGAGACTGTGAACTGTAACCTGCTGTATGCTTGCTTCTCACAGGGAGAGCCAGGCTCTCGGGGAGAACCAGGATTCACTGGAGCACCTGGAAAGCAGGTAAGTACAGATAATGAGGGGCATATGCTTTATTTTACATAACACAGCTTATTGTTTTTTCCTTTCACAAGAAATTGTCATCTAGAGATCAATTTATCCTGAAACAGTTTTTATGAAAATAATTACATAACATTATGTTTTATGACATAATAAACCTGGAAATACATTGTAGTTTATTTGTATGTACTAGGGAGAGAGAGGTCCGTCTGGAGAAGCTGGTCCCAGGGGCATTGTTGGAATGAAGGTAAGTGAATTAAATACATTACTCTTCTTCTTGGCATCATTTTAATTACTGCCTTATACTATGTCATGACAATAAAGACTGATCTTTCCTCCATTGGTCCTTTAAAAGAGTATAAATATCATTAGAAAAAAATGGTGTAAGTGTCATTGCAAGCTAATATGTTTGTCTTTGTAGGGGGACCGTGGTGAAAGAGGACCAGTTGGGCCTGTCGGAGTGGATGGGAAAGTCGTAAGTATATGTTTACACAAATGGAGAATGACAAATCTTGACATGATCTGATGAGATCCTTGTCTATGATCATGGAGCATTACATATAACTGTATTGGTCAACTGAGATAGATAGATAGATAGATAGGGCGTCACCGACAGAGGTACATGCCCAGGGAGAGCTGACTGTTCCAGCAGTGCAACCAGGAGGCGGTGGAGGCTCATTTCCTGCTGCGGTGCCCCAAATACTCAGCAGTCAGGGAGACTCACTTCAGGAGACTGTCTGATCTCTGCCCAGACTTCATCTCCATGGAGGAGGAAGAGAGACTCTCCATACTGCTGGGGGAAGAGGAGAACAAAGCGGCCACAGCAGCACAATATATTACTGCCTGCCATAGACTGAGAGGAGCCTGATATACCATGGACTCCTATACCCCCAACCATACCCAATTATTTCCAACTTACTTTGGCAATGCTAAAATGTATTTAGTCCTGCCAATCAAGCTTATTTGATTTGATAGATATGAGATAGATGGATAGATATGAGATAGATAAGATAGATAGATATATAGAGAGATAAACATGAGATACAGTAGATGGATAGATAGATATAAAATAGATGGATAGATATGAGATAGATTGATAGATGAATAGATAGATAGATGTATATGAGATCGATAGATAGATAGAGAGATAGATAGATAGAGAGATAGATAGATATGAAATAGATAGATTAGATAGGAGATAGCTGGATAGATAGATATGAGATAGATGGGTAGATGGATAGATAGATATGAGATAGATAGATGGATAGATAGATATGAGATAGATGGATAGATAGATAGATAGATAGATAGATAGATAGATAGACATGAGATGGATAAATAGATATGAGATAGATGGATAGATAGATAGATATATCGACATGAGATAGATGGATAGATAGATATGAGATAGATAGATAGATAGATAGATAGATAGATAATGCGATACGATAGATAGATATGAGATAGATAGATAGATAGATAGATAGATATGAGATAGATAGATAGATAGATAGATAGATATGAGATAGATAGATAGATAGATAGATATGAGATAGATAGATAGATATGAGATAGATAGATAGATATGAGATAGATAGATAGATATGAGATAGATAGATAGATAGATAGATAGATAGATAGATATGAGATAGATAGATATGAGAAGACTAGATAGATAGATAGATAGATAGATAGATAGAAAGAAATGCAATAGATGGATAGATAGATATGAGATAGATGGATATATAGATAGATAGATAGATAGGAGATAGATAGATAGATAGGAGATAGATAGATAGATAGATAGATAGATGTGATATAGATTAGATAGGAGATAGATGGATAGATAGATAATGAGATATGATAGATAGATAGATAGATAGATGGATAGATAGATAGATAGATAGATAGACATGAGATAGATGGATAGATAGGAGATAGATAAGTAAAACGAACTCCACGGCACTTCCAAAAACAAGTATGCGTTTATTCACCAAGTAACAGCGATGTTTCGGTCCGCTCAATGGAACCTTTCTCAAGCAGTGGTTATCACTGCTTGAGAAAGGTTCCATTGAGCGGACCGAAACATCGCTGTTACTTGGTAAATAAACGCATACTTGTTTTTGGAAGTGCCGTGGAGTTCGTTTTACTTATATGGTTTAGTTGGTGGATCACCTCTGCAGCCGCTGGCACTCCATTTCACTTTTTTACTGCTGTGCTGCCTGCCCTTTTTTTGCTTTTTTGTAGATAGATATATAGATAGAGAGATAGATATGAAAGATAGATATGAGATAGATAGATAGATAGATATGAAAGATAGATATGAGATAGATAGATAGATATGAAAGATAGATATGAGATAGATAGATATGAAAGATAGATATGAGAGATAGATAGATAGATAGATAGGAGATAGATAGATAGATAGATAGATAGATAGATAGATAGGAGATAGATAGATAGAATTTTTGCAAAGTAAACATTTAATCTTTTTAACATAAGTTACACTGTAGTGCAGATATGGTTTCTTTAGCATGATGCCTGTTTTATGTTGTAGTGTTCTTCTCCACTAGAGGGCACAACACAGTCAATTTTAACATAACCAAGATTATCTAAGCGATGCAAAGCCTACATATATGTGCAGTTCGCACCTACACTTTTTTTTTACTGATTTAAGTGTGAAGGTGACTAAGTATATTTGTAATATTCCTTATGAACAATAAACTAAAATATCTGCCTTTATGGTGAGAGTCAGGCTGTATACAGGGTGGGCCATTTATATGGATACACCTTAATAAAATGGGAATGGTTGGTGATATTAACTTCCTGTTTGTGGCACATTAGTATATGTGAGGGGGGAAACTTTTCAAGATGGGTGGCGACCATGGTGGACCGTGGTGGAGCTGGAGTTTGTAAGGGTGCCATTTGTGAGTAGCTAATATCCGCCGAAGGGATGTTTGACTAATGCCACTCTCCAGTGAGATACGGCGAGTGCTACGCTGTGGGCTCTTGCTGAATGAAGCTAGGACAGCCACTGATGTTTCTTCATTAGAAACAGATTTCATGCGTCCACATTTTGGCAAATCCAACACTAAACCAGTTTCACGAAACTTAGCAAGCAGTTTGCTAACGGTAGCATGGGAGATGGGTGGTCTCGTAGGGTGTCTTGCATTGAAATGTGCTGCAATGACCCAGTTACTGCGTTCACCAGACATCAACACAATTTCTATCCGCTCCTCACGTGTTAACCTCGGCGACATGTCAATGGCTGTAAACAAAGAGAAACTTGTAAATAACTCATGAAAGAATAAAGTTACGTTAAAACCAAGCACACCATTGTTTTTCGGGAGAAATTCCCACTAAGTTTGATGTGTCACATGACCCTCTTCCTATTGAAAAAACAAAAGTTGGATTCAAAATGGCCGACTTCAAAATGGCCACCATGGTCACCACCCATCTTGAAAAGTTCCCCCCTCACATATACTAATGTTCCACAAACAGGAAGTTAATATCACCAGCCATTCCCATTTTATTATGGTGTATCCATATAAATGGCCCACCCTGTAGAATACAAGAAATGATATTTGGACGTAGCTAAAAATAGTCAATAAACAGACATACTATAAATACTAGAAAGCAGTATTTTTTTTATGTGACTTTTCTGAGACTTGCTGTCGCACAACTCCTGTCGCTGTGTAGCCCCAGCCTCACTGTGCAGTGTGGTTTTTTATTAGGCCTCATGCACACGGCCGTGGTTTTGGTCTGCATCCTATCCGCAGTTTACTTTAATGGGGCCGCAAAAGATGCGGACAGCACTCCGTGTTGCTGTCCGCATCCGTTGCTCCGTTCCACGGTCCGCCAAAAAAATAGAACCTGTCCTATTCTTGTCTGCGCTTTGCAGACAAGAATAGGCAGTTATATTAAAGGCTGTCCGTGTCGTTCTGCAAATTGCGGAACGCACACGGACGCCATCCATGTTTTGCAGATCCGCGGTTTGTGGACCGCAAAACACACAACGGTTGTGCGCATGAGGCCTTAACCTGATACTGTGGCTAATGGCCACAGAGGACAACTGATAGAACTGAATGACTGTATCGTACAAATGATGATCCCATTATTGACTGATGATTGATCAATTCTCTAGCTCAAAGTGACGTAGGATCTTGTTCTGCCCCGAATCAAATTGTTTTCTTTTTGCTTTTTATTTTATTAGGGAGCAAAAGGTGAACAGGGTCCTCCTGGCATACCAGGACCACAGGGTATTCCTGGAGTAAAAGGAGACAAGGTAAACACATGGTAATTTGGGATTATTTGGAATATAAGCAATCTCTCTATTTTCTTTACTCTTCCATTATTTAAGACTGAAGGAATAGTAAATAAATGCATCCGAATTCCAGCATTTTAACTGGGTTCAAAAGAGAGGGGAACTCAGACTGTGGGCCCCATTGGGGACAGTGTAATGACAATGTCTGTAAAGCGCTGCGGAATATGTCTATGCTATATAAGTGTGCAAAATATATAAATGCGTAAAATATATAAATAATACTATCATATACCCTCAACTGCTAGATGTAGCTGACGATGCCAAGTTTCCACTACCCCACTTATGGCTTCTTTTATTCCTCAGGGCTTCCTAGGAAAGGTTGGAGGAAAAGGCGACGTGGTATGTATGCTTGTATGGATGTTTGCCAACTATATGGTTGGCTATATGGTCATAGGCAGATCTTATTACTGCCATCAAGCATCATTATTTTCTTTTCTGTTCTTAATGTTACAGCGGCACGTAATGCTAAAAATTGCTGTTTGCTTTTAGGGTGATCCAGGAGTTGAAGGTCTAGCTGGAGAGAAAGGAGAAAAGGTGAGGTATCTTACTACACGGGTTATTTTACTACATGCAACAAGGAGTGTGAAGCTGCATGACCTTATCCAGATAATGCTCTGAATCCAAGTACAGTACAGCGCCACCATTGGTCAACATTACAGAACTGTGCTTTAATCTATTCCTGTTACCTAAAATGCAAGCTGAGTCATTTTGGCAATGGGGGAGGGAAGTCACAAGGTAATATAGTAGGTTATTGTTATATCTGAAATATGTGTTATATGTGAAATTACCAAAGTGATCCAGTGGCGTGCCTAGGGTGTTTGGCACCCGGGGCGGGTCCTTTCTCTGGCACCCGCCCCCCCAATACTTTAAAAAAATTGTACCCTCTCACAGTAGTATTGCCTTCATTGTACAACCTTCACAGTAGTTTTGTCCAGATATGTGCCCCCTCACGGTGGTTATGCCCACACTGTACCCCTTTCACAGTAGTAATGCCCTCTTTGTGCCCCCCTCAAAGTAGTTATGCCCTCTCTGTGCACCTTTCACAGTAGTAATGCTCTCTTTGTGCCCCCTCACAGTAGTTATGCCCTCTCTGTGCTCCTTTCACAGTAGTAATGCGGCCCATTGTGCCCACTCTGTGCACCATAACAGTTATGTGAACCTCCTTCACAGGAGTAATGTCCTCTGCGCCCCCTTCACAGTAGTACTGCCCATTGTGCGCCATTCACAGTAATAATGCCCACTCTGTGCCCCATAACACATATGCCCACCCCCTCCACAGGAATAATACCCTCTGTGCCTTCTTCATAGTAATAATGCCCATTGTTCCCCCTTCATAATAGTAATACCCACTGTGCCCCCTTTATAATAGTAATGCCCATTGTGCCCCCTTCATAGTAGTAATGCCCATTATGCCCCCTTCACAGTAATAATGCCCACTCTGTGCCCCGTAACAGTTATGCCCACCCCCTTTACAGGAGTATTGCCTTCTGTGCCCCTTTGTAAAAGTAATGCCCATTGTGCCCCCTTTATAGTAGTAATGCGCTCTGTGCCCAATTCATAGTAATAATGCCCATTGTGTCCCCTCCACAGAACCAATGCTCTCTGTGCCCCTTTGTAGTAGTAATGCCCATTGTGCCCCCTTCATAGTAGTAATGCCCTCTGTGGCCCCTTTGTAGTAGTAAAGCCCTCTGTGCCCCCTCCATAGTAGAAATGACCTCTGTGTCCCCTCCATAGTAGCAATCATCTCTGTGCCCCCTCCATAGTAGCAATGACCTCTGTGCCCCCTCCATAGTAGCAATGACCTCTGTGTCCCCTCCATAGTAGCAATGACCTCTGTGTCCCCTCCATAGTAGCAATGACCTCTGTGCCCCCTCCATAGTAGCAATGACCTCTGTGGCCCCTTTATAGTAGCAATGCCCTCTGTGTCCCCTCTGTGTTAAAAAAATCCCCCACAAGATTCACCTTGTCCAGTTCCTGATGCTCACATCCAGCTCTCCCCTGCAGACACAGAATGCTCTGCAGCATTGTGTGGGAGGAGCTTAGGCATATACCAAGGCTGCAGGCTCCTCCCACACAAGCCAGAAGCGATCCGTGTCTTCAGGCTGAACGGTGGAGGATTCAGCAAGCAGACACAGATCAGCCACTGGCTCTGTACAAGCACTGAACTTTTACTTTCTCCTCCTCCAAACAAAGCTCCGCCCCTATGGTCATCCTCACATGTCCTTCCCACCTCTCCTGCACTGCTGAGCTCCGCCCCCTCCTTGCACCCCACTGTACGCCAGCCTCTTATTGTCCAGAAATTTCTGTACAATAAATCTATAAAGCATTATCTGTCAGTGCCATTCATAGTATTGTACCGCTGATGATATCCACTGCTGTTTCCAGACTGGGCTCCCTATAGCAGCCCCCACTACAAGCCTCTTGTATCCCACCAGGTTCTATCAGCCCCTCCAACGTCTCCACATCACAGCATGTACCACACTCGCCCGTCACTTACCCGTCCTGTATCAAAAAGCAGCTAAGCACATTCCCAGCCATCGGCCATTACTTTGCCAGGAAATGCATCTTGGGAAATGTAGTTTCAGTGTCAATCAGTAGTGCGCGCGTCTTACTTGGAAAGACTACATTGTCCATAATGCACCGTTACAGAGGCGTCTATGAGAGCGCAGTGATTGGTCCCCGCTCTGTAGAGGCTGTACGGTGGCGCGTAATGTGAGGTGTGGCAGGCATGAGATATATGCCGCTGTCTATGCCTAGTAAGTTCGCTGCCTGGAGTGCGGCAGCACCCCCTGTAGAGCTGACACCCGGGGTGGAACTCTCCCCCCAGCCCCCTAGGCATGCCACTGAAATGAGCTTTTGCTTCAGACAGTTTTGTAGTTTTAACTACTCTTCTCACATCTTCTGCATATTACCGACTGATAATACGCAATATTCAGATGACAAAAAATCTGAAGAATGTATACATAAGTGATTACAGTATTAAAATGGAAAGACATGTTTATTGGGGAGAACCGTACAATTGAAAGGAGGCTCTAGTACCCTGTTGGCCTGCCTCCAGCCTGGATAGAAGATGATATACGGTTGGGCATACAGGTTCCATATGTTATCCTGTGACAAATTTTCCCACAGATATTGCATCTGGACCTGTAGATCCTGCACACTCATAGGCTGCAGAAGCGGCATCCGAGCTAGTCCCTGAGTTGTTAGTGTCCCTCGTATCACTAATAATGAGGACCAACTGTCATATACAATGGCTCTCCAGATCATCACACCAGCCGTTGAGGCAGTGTGTCACTCCACAGCAAAGGCAGGATTGAAGCGCTCACCATGAGGCCTCCATAATTGAACCAGACTATTCTGGGATCACAAACAGAACCTGGATTCATCACTAAAAATAGTATGGTTGTAGTCCATATCAGTTTAAGTTTCTCTTTCACAACACCACTGCAAGCAAAGATGGTGGTGGCTAAGCACTTGGAAATGGTCCAGGCAGAGACAAGGATGTGTAATGAAGGCACCACCTGTGTCTGGATCGTGGACAATTAAACTGTGCAAGCTGCTCGTGATTGCTGGCAGATCAATAGATCCTCTCTAATGGTGGTCTGTCTGGGCCATCTGCTGCCTGCTTGTCAAGTGTGAGTGGCCTCATGTAACCACTGCTCCCAACACCGCCTGATAGCTAAGCCTAAGCCTAAATAGCAGGCAGTTCCTCAAACTGATCATCCTGCTTCTCGCAGTCTAATAATGTTCCCTCTCACAAAGTCTGTCAGCTGAGCAAATGTCTTTGAGCGCATCATAGAGGCATGTTTAGCAGTCATCAATCTGTCATCAAGGGGTGCAATACCCAAAAGTAGTCTCTGAGAGCCTTTTATAGGGCAGCACAGGAAGCACATTTACGCCCTCTTGTGGCAAGACCCAGTGTCTAATCAGACCACACCTGTAATCATTTACATATCTGCCTGAGACAGCAAAGTTTTGCAGCAATCCGATATTTCTTTCTGGGTGTGTTATTTTTTTTGTCAATGAGTGTATCTGTCTGTATATGGACAGTACGTATGGTATAATTGTGATATGATATTATTTATAATATAATCTCATAATTTACTGTACTAAACCAAGTGCCAAAAGATATGACTGCATCAAAGGCTTTTATTCAACAGTCACTAAAAGGAAACCTTTGTCACTGGGTTTGGGGCCACTAAACCACTAATGTATCATCATGTGGCTGAGATTTACTGTGCAAAACTGTGCGACTCATGCCAAAACTGTCCATTTTTGTAATGTGCAGTAAAAATAAGATAAGTCCAGGCTCATCTCCAGCCACATTAGGCACCGAAGCACTGAGCAGATGAAACGGCACTGTACAGATGAAGCTTCTTAGCACATGCAGGTTTGAAATGCTAAACTCCAGCTATATAATGACATACTGGTGGTTGGTGGCCCCAAAAACGGACACAGGTTTAGTAGGCTATTAGGCTACTTTCACACTAGAGTTTTTGCTGGATCCAAAAAACGCTTCTGTTACTGATAATACAACCATCTGCATCCGTTTAGAACCGATCCGGTTGTATTATCTTTAACATTGCCAAGACGGATGGGGGACTGATCCGTTTTCTAATTTGTCAGATTGTGTCAGAGAAAACTGATCCGTCCCCATTGACTTGCATTGGGGGTCATGCCGGATCCGTCTTGCTTCACATCCCAGGACGGAAAGAAAACTACAACATGTTACTGTTTGCTCTCCGGTATGGGAACGCAACTAAACGAAACGGAATGCATTTTGGAGCATTCTGTTCAGTTCAGTTACGTTTTGTCCCCATTGACAATGAATGGGGATAAAACGGAAACTTTTTTCCCGGTATTGAGACCCTATGATGGAACTCAATACCGGAAAACGTAAACACTAGTGTGAAAGTAGCCTTAGATATAGGTAGCAGTTGGAATAAGGGGTCCTTAATATCAATAGCCAGGGCTTTGTGAGTAGGTGTAGATGAAATCCAAACAGCTTTTTGTATAGGAAATATTATATATATATAGTTTTAGAATATATGCATCATTATGTATATCTATTAGTTTATAGGCCCAGGAAAACTTTTGGAATTCATATACTGTAATAAAGAACATGCTCGATGTTCAGAAAAATGGCTCAAGAATGTATATCTGTTTTTTTTTAGGGTGACTCTGGTGAACCAGGCCCCAAGGGCCAGGTAAGTTTGTCTAGTTATCTAATGTTTTGTTTTACTTACCGTTGATAGCCTGCGGGTCTAATGCTGTCTTATGCTTCTCTACAGCAAGGTGTACATGGAGAACTTGGGTATACAGGACCAACAGGAGATCCTGGCCAGTTTGGAATACAAGGCCTTGCAGGCCTACCAGGTCCAAGAGGACTTAATGGAGAGAGGGGTGTCCCTGGGATGCCTGGACGCCCAGGAGTTCCTGTGAGTAATATCCAAATGTTCTTAAATGCCCAAGACGATATCAACTTAAGTGATCACTCATAAATATTAATTTCGACTGTGAGGAAGCCAGACGGTCATGTCTAGGACAATCAAATCTCAAAGTGACATCATGACTTTCACAACATTCTGCCTGCTAAGGTTTCAGTAATATGTTTTATTTCAGGGAAGAGATGCAGGAGATCAGCACATAATCGAAGTTGTTCTGAAAATGTTGCAAGGTGAGTATTTTTAAGATAAGTCAGATACCAAAGAGTCAACAAAGAGTGTTCTGATGTTAACCATTGTTACAATGAGCTATTAAAGGCTGCCTTCGAGTCACCTTTCTGCACAAATGCACGTGACATGGGATAAACCTGCAGATGGCCATCTGGAGCAACATGATGCAGTAAAGGTCTATCTGCAATATAATAAGAGTCACCTATATCATCAAAGCCCGGAGCGCACCCTTGTTTTTTTTTTTTACTCCTGGCAGCTATATGAATAATCTTCAACCTCCTGTCTGCTATTCCTTCAGGTGTTTATTCAGAATTTCCTTTTCTATTAAGGTGCATTCACACGACCATATGTATTTTGCAGATCCACAAAAAATACAGATGACATCCGTGTGATGTTGGTGTTGCATCCGTTTTTTTTGCGGACCCATTGTAACAATGCCTATACTTGTCCACCAAAAGGACAAGAATAGGGCATATTTTATCTTTTCTGAGGAGATGCGGAACGGACATATGGATGCAGCTAGCACGCGGTGTGCTGTCTGTATTTTTTGCGGACCTATTGACATGATTGGGTCCTCATCCTTTCTGCAAAAAATGCGGATTAGTTGCAGAGCAAAAATACGATCATGTGAATAGGGTCTTAATAGAATTTCCCTTCTATTAGTGGACCATCCAACCTCAATGGCCTTATCATTCTTTGGTACTATGTATTCATAGTCACCTATGCATTCACACTACGCAAATTGGGTTATTTTTATTGTGCAGGTTTGAATGTTTTTCTAGTAGTTTGTCTTTATGACAGCTTTACACATAGAATTAATAGTGGATGTGCTGGTGAGTGATGGAACGTAAGCGCATTGAAGGCACAGCTGCCAATTACTTGTCTCCAAGTCATTTGTATTTATTTTGCCTTGTATTTAGTATTGATATTTACTAGCTTCATGTTAAAATATGAAGGATGATCAATGCCGTTTGACCTGAAGTAGACCCAGGGAGCACCATAATATTTTATGTGTTATTTTTTGGTTCACAGAGCAACTAGCAGCAGTAGCTGTCAGTGCCCAGAGGGAAGCCCTTGGTGGAGCTGGAATCGTGGGACCACCTGGACCTCCAGGTCCACCAGGGCCATCTGGAGAACAGGGAGAACATGGACCACATGGGCCTCGGGGTATCCCTGGCATTCTGGGTGTTATGGGCCAAATTGGAAATACAGGACCTAAAGGTTTGTAAAGTTATGCACATACAATTGGCAACGACCAATTAACACAAAAAGAGAAAAAAAATTAAATTAAATTACAGCACGTTAATATACGTAAATAAACCTGCATGTGTTTTCCTGTCTTCTTAGCAGAAAAGGGAGAAAGCTGAGTGAGCAGATACACTCTAGAGAAGTTACATGTATTTTGTTTGTATGGTTACTGCCGCATGAGCAATAAACAGCATTCAACTTTTACTTCTTTCATTTGCATTTGCACCAGAACTCCTAATAGGAAACCACTCTGGGAAAACCTCATCAGTTTCAGTTCAGAAAGTACTATACTGCTATGTGATATCAACAAGTTTCAATATTTGCATAACGTTAAAGACTTTACTGAATTCTTCTAGGTAAACGTGGAGAGAAGGGAGATCAGGGAGAAACAGGCCGTGGACACCAAGGTCTTCCTGGACCTCCTGGAATTCCAGGTGAGACTGATACAGATGTTGTTTGGTCTGATTATACTTTAATTATTCTGAGTACTTTCTTTGCTGACTGTAAATGTTAATCTGATCCAATACATCAGACCTCACCGGGGATATATTACTTTTATAAACCACAATTGTTTACAACAAAGTGATAGGAAACGTGGCATTGCACATAATAGAGAATTCTCTTTTCTTCAGGTCTCCCTGGCATTCCTGGTCAGGCCATTAATGGAAAAGATGGGGAAAGAGGCCCAGAAGGTGCTGCAGGACAACCTGGTAGACCTGGCTTGCCCGGACCAAATGGTCTGCCAGGATTTTGTGAAGCAGCAGCATGTTTGGCTGCATCTGCATATGCCCCAGCCTCTCTGACTGAACCTGGCACCATCAAAGGTTAATGATCATACAATTCTCAAATATTCCCCAGGACAGAAGAGATGAACTGAAAATTTCAGAGTAACATCAAATGGAGCCAATTTCCTGCTGGATGGGCCCACACCCCAAATAAACCACCCCAATGGGTCCTTACAGCAGAGAGGACGTTATTGTGAGCAACAGAACCATTAACTTTGGGAGGAACATGAGAGAATTTCTAGAATTCATTGTAATTTCTTAATCAGTGAGCATGTACTATCAACCACTTTCCTCCTAAACACTGACCTCAACACTATCCTTTCTTTTCCACATTCTTTGGATAATTTGGGAGGTATCTGACTTCAATAATGGCTTTGGAGAATGTCTTTTCACCGACACCGAGTCATACTCAACATGGGACATATAAAGCAATGTATATGGTTACTCAGATGTCCGTCCATTCTTCTCAAGGAAGGGAAGATCAGATATTCCTTAACCCTAATTGTCAGTGTTACAAATGGTTATGGGGTTTGAATTTTGTTTTGAAAAAAAAAGAAAAAAAAAAGAAATATAGTGTTATGGCTGGTTTTGCTTTATTTCTGTGGTTTTCATTTGGCCATATGTTAGATAATCTTTTGACACAGACAGACAGGTCACAAGCACCCTCATTTTATCAGGCGGTTCATGGACTAATAACAAGGTTTATTTAATTAAGGCTGGGGCTACACGGCAATCTTGGCTGCAACACATGTTGCACGACAAAGGACCACTGCGTGACTGCGACCATCGCAAAACATTCAGCAGTGTTGTGTGTTGTGCTAGGAGCCCATTCAGTTAAATGGTTGAAAGCCTACAGCATAAAATATTTATTGGTTAGCAAAGGTTAGCACATTATCTATGCAGCAGTCTGAAGAGAGTTCTCCTTCAATGTAAGGCGGCTTTGTATATTTGCTAGACTGTGAATAATATTATGTAACTGATCTTACGACTTCTGATGTGACTTGTCCTTCCTTGATGTGATGTGCCACAGGCCTGGGTTCTCAATGTATGTGCTTGGATGCTTTTCTCTGTCTATGTAAAGCAGCAGCGTCTTTCTCAATCTCTTGCTAATGTTGCTTTTGCGTATGTCTTGTCATGCCTGTCACCATGTTGTCCCTTGTGTGTGTTTCTTGTCAGTAGTGTGTGCAATATTGTCTATAATCTATCTTTTATTTTTGTGTTATGTGTGATACTTCCCTTACCTGTTGTCAGTGGTATGTTTTCGTCTTGTCTCCTTGCCGTCATTCTTGCTTCTGTCCATGTGTATATAGAGCTATGTGTTACAGTGGCTATATCTTTCTTGCAATGTTGTAATAGCGTGTGTTGTCCATTTGTGTAAAATATTGAATCTTCGTGTCTGTTTTCCATGTTTGGAACATATTGAAAATGCTTCATGTCTGTAGTTCTTTGTCTATTTAATGTGCTTCAGTTTGCTTCAGGGTGTTGTTTCTCCTGCTTCTAACGCTGGCCGTATACATTAGATGGCTGTGCACTGAATGCTTGTTTGACTGTCTTTCCCAAGCCTTCAAACACATTCATGCTTGGCTAGGCATGTGTTTTTAATGAGAGGAGAGTAAACCTCTGACAGAGACCTTTGGTGGTGGCTTATCACCCTGAAAACAAAAGGGCAAGCGGAAATCCAACGGCCGATCCTTATGCCCTCCAACATCTGCCATTGGGGGAGAGTTGGAAGGGCCCCATACACATTACATGGTCAGCCAGTTTTGCCAAAATTGTGATATACGTATTGGGGCAGATTTACTAATACTATAGATGGAGTTAACTTATATAGGCCATCTAGACCTGCACCTGATTTATCACAGTGGCTCAGGCTGGCTGGTTAATTTGGTGCAGGTATAGAGACTTTTGTCTAACTTTATAACTATTGGATGGCTCACTTTGAGATATAATTTTATACAGGAATTGTAGTGCACTTTTGGATCAAAGCACCACATCTTAGGCTATGCCCCTTTCCCAGGAAGCCATGTTTCCCTCCTTTTTGAGCAAATGATAAAAAAGCAGAGTGGACCCTGCAAACATGTGGAACTGCACTCCCTTAATTTCATGGTGGCCGTTATGACACATAACTGGTAGCATTTAGTGTTGGGTTCCCGTCTTACAGAGATCGCCTTGACGTGTGGCAGACGGGCCCAAATATTTTTGTACAAAATGTATTTGCCAAGAATCTCAAATTTACAAAATAAGCGTAGCATTAGCACCAGAATATTTTCTATTACTATGGCATTATTGTACTTTATTTGGTTTGCAGAGTGCTGTTGCATTGTGTTTTTTTCTTTGTATTTCTAGCCATGGCAGTGCGCACCTGCACACTGGGATGTGCTGACTGACCCCCTTTCTCCTTTTTGAGAAAGTCAGAAAAAATCTGTAGAAAAGCTTAGTTGCGCAAAATTGCAACACTTTGCACCACTTGTTACGCAGATTCTAGGCACAGACACATTATCTGGGCCAATGTGTATGGCCAGCTTTAGACAAATGATCAATGTACCTGTTTCCTGTTGTCTTCATGTGTTCAATGTGTTTGTGTGTCTTTGTTACAATTACATGTCTTTTTTGTTTGTATGTTATGTGGGAAACACAGAGCATGTACTGTATTTGGTGTATAAAGTTGCTTAAAATCTCCTGCCACTTTTCTTTTCTATTGTGCTACAAGGCGCTTATGTCTTTATGCATTCTGTTTGGCATCTTCCCCTTGTTGGTTCACTACCTGGCTATTGTCATGTAGATTGCCCTTCCTGTATCATTGTGTTTGTGCCCATGGCATCTGGTGTAGGCAAATTCACTTAATGTCATTGTTTATGTGAAATCCATGGACCATGCTTGTATGTTACAGTATAAAGTGTGAAACAATCACTAGGTTCAGGCATAGGTCATCTTTCTGCCAATATATGGTATGTCCCATGAAAAGAGAACTAGTAGATGTTACTCATTTACTGTAAAACCCAAATGGTCAGGGGTGCCTATGTCCTGGTATATAGTGAGAGGTGCTCAGTGACCTGGTGTCTGTGTAGTATATATGTCCTCAAGTATATATTAAATGATGGAAGGTTAGTCTACTGAAGTCTGTGTTTTAGGAGGTCAAAGGTAAATGTTCTTCACTAGGCCCCATTGTCATTGACATCTATTTTAATGTAATGTCTGTTTAATATAATGTCTACACTCTGCACAATTTTAAAATTTACCTCACCCTTCCCTCTTTCCTTTACTAGTTTTCCCAATGAAATTGTAGGTAAGGCCCTTCTGACAAAATTCATGTTTGTTAAACTGTAATTTAAGTGTGTTTGTGTTATATTTCCACGTCACAATACATGCAATGTCCATAGCCGAGTGGTTGTACTGTATTATGCCACCAAGGCCTTAGTTTAATGTTCCTCTAAGTGTAAATCTATGTAAATGATTATTTTATAAATAACTGAAAGAATAATTTTTGCGCAAAGAATAAAGCAAGTTGGGGTGTAGTTTTTTTCTGTGATTGCTGTGAGTTGTGTTTTTCAGTGTTTAGAACTTTTATATTTTAGTGGACGCAACATTTTGATTGTGTTAGGACACTCATTTAGCCTCATTATGATGAATGGAAGCCTACATGTACAGTCATGGCCAAAAGTTTTGAGAATGACACAAATATTAGTTTTCACAAAGTTTGCTGCTAAACTGCTTTTAGATCTTTGTTTCAGTTGTTTCTGTGATGTAGTGAAATATAATTACACGCACTTCATACGTTTCAAAGGCTTTTATCGACAATTACATGACATTTATGCAAAGAGTCAGTATTTGCAGTGTTGGCCCTTCTTTTTCAGGACCTCTGCAATTCGACTGGGCATGCTCTCAATCAACTTCTGGGCCAATTCCTGACTGATAGCAACCCATTCTTTCATAATCACTTCTTGGAGTTTGTCAGAATTAGTGGGTTTTTGTTTGTCCACCTGCCTCTTGAGGATTGACCACAAGTTCTCAATGAGATTAAGATCTGGGGAGTTTCCAGGCCATGGACCCAAAATGTCAACGTTTTGGTCCCCGAGCCACTTAGTTATCACTTTTGCCTTATGGCACGGTGCTCCATCGTGCTGGAAAATGCATTGTTCTTCACCAAACTGTTGTTGGATTGTTGGAAGAAGTTGCTGTTGGAGGGTGTTTTGGTACCATTCTTTATTCATGGCTGTGTTTTTGGGAAAAATTGTGAGTGAGCCCACTCCCTTGGATGAGAAGCAACCCCACACATGAATGGTCTCAGGATGCTTTACTGTTGGCATGACACAGGACTGATGGTAGTGCTCACCTTTTCTTCTCCGGACAAGTCTTTTTCCAGATGCCCCAAACAATCGGAAAGAGGCTTCATCAGAGAATATGACTTTGCCCCAGTCCTCAGCAGTCCATTCACCATACTTTCTGCAGAAGATCAATCTGTCCCTGATGTTTTTTTTGGAGAGAAGTGGCTTCTTTGCTGCCCTTCTTGACACCAGGCCATCTTTCAAAAGTCTTTGCCTCACTGTGCGTACAGATGCGCTCACACCTGCCTGCTGCCATTCCTGAGCAAGCTCTGCACTGGTGGCACTCCGGTCCTGCAGCTGAATCCTCTTTAGGAGACGATCCTGGCGCTTGCTGGACTTTCTTGGACGCCCTGAAGCCTTCTTAACAAGAATTGAACCTCTTTCCTTGAAGTTCTTGATGATCCTATAAATTGTTGAATGAGGTGCAATCTTAGTAGCCACAATATCCTTATCTGTGAAGCCATTTTTATGCAACGCAATGATGGCTGCACGCATTTCTTTGCAGGTCACCATGGTTAACAATGGAAGAACAATGATTTCAAGCATCACCCTCCTTTTAACATGTCAAGTCTGCCATTTTAACCTAATCAGCCTGCCATAATGATCTCCAGCCTTGTGCTCGTCAACATTCTCACCTGAGTTAACAAGACAATTACTGAAATGATCTCTGCAGGTCCTTTAATGACAGCAATGAAATGCAGTGGAAAGTTTTTTGGGGATTAAGGCAAAAAAAGGACTATGCAATTCATCTGATCACTCTTCATAACATTCTGGAGTATATGCAAATTGCTATTATAAAAACTTAAGCAGCAACTTTTCCAATTTCCAATATTTATGTAATTCTCAAATCTTTTGGCCACGACTGTATGTTTGAAGTATGACCTGGGAGCTTTCCCAGCACCTATGGCCAAGGGCAGATTAAGTACAAAATTGGCCCGGGCTGCTAACTGAACTTGGTCCCCTTTCTTCCATTTTCCAATGACCATCCCTCCTTCCGTGTTCTTCCCTATAGTTTTTGTTTTTTTAATACAGCCATCTCACAACCGTTCCATCACCATATTCTATGTAACACCACAGATAACAAAATAATTACTCTGTGAGTACAGATAATGCAGTAAATGTTACCTGCAGTCCTATGTAACACAATAGATAACACAGTGATAACTCTCTTAGCGCAGATAATGTAGAAGTTGGGTAAGGTACTCAGGAGTACTAATCCAGTAAAAAGACATAGCCAGCACTACTGCTCACCTCAGTGGATATGATGATATGTACTTGTTGTTCCACAATGTCCATGGGTGCTCATTGCTCAATGAAAGATACTGCGATACATCCAAGTTAGGAAGAAACAGCACAGCACTTGCCTTGGGACAAATTCACATTCTTTTATTTGCTCCACAATGGGTACATATCATGGGTATAACTTGATACATATAAGGTAGTCAGGAGGCCATTCTTAGCAGAGCTCAAGGCTAAAGTCGTCTCCTGCTTCTTTTCACGCTGCTGTGACCTCAGCTGTAAGAAGAGGACACAACAGTAGTGTGGCAAGAGTGAAGAGCCGGCACCAAGTCTGAGCCCCTCACAGAATGTCCTGGCGGATGTTATATGACATGTGGGCAGTATGGAAGTCAGGCCTGCGGCAGCGAGACAGGAGCACTGGAGAAACTGCTGCTAAGGCTGTGCATTCTGCAATGTGGATGTTTTGGGAGACATCGGGGCCTGGGCTGCCAACCCAAATGCCCCATTATGGTCCGCCATTGCCTATGACACATGTAGATTAGTGTTGGACGAACATCGGCCCCATTCACTTTAATGGCAGGCGAACCTGAAAAAACCTTCAGGTCATGTTTGCAGCCACCAAATACTTAGTAGAAGTGCACAAATAGTGCCACATCATGGACAGTGACATACCAGAGGGGGATCAATGGCAAAAATTCCCACAAAAAATATGTAGTTTAATCAAGGGCCATTTTTATGCATCTCAAAGGGAAACTTTCAAAAATATGCCATGCTGGAGCCTAGAACATTTTGATTTTAGGCCACGGGAGTATGGGCCCCAAAAATTAGGCATTCACCTGACAGAAAAGAACAAGTGATTATGTGGCTGGAGGTACATTAGGCGGTCACTGAATAACAATTTTACTGTAGGCCAGTGGAGTACAGGCCCAAAAAATTAGGCATTCATATGACAAAAAAGAACAACTGATTATGTGGCTGGAGATATATTAGACAGTCAGTGGATGACAATTTTACTGTAGGCCAGTACATGCCCCAAAAATTAGGCATTCAACTGACAGAAAATAACAAGTCATTATGTGTCTGGAGGTATATTAGATGGTCAGTGGATAACAATATTACTGTAGGCCAGTGCAGGCCCCAAAAATTAGGCATTCACCTGACAGATAAGAACTTGTGATTATGTGGCTGGAGGTACATTAGGCGGTCACTGGCTAAAAATTTTACTGTAGGCAAGTACAGGCCCCAAAAATTAGGCATTCACCTGACAGGAAAGAACTTGTGATGATGTGGCTGGAGGTACATTAGGCAGTCACCGGCTATATATTTTACTGTAGGCCAGTACAAGCCCCAAAAATTAGTAATTCACCTGACAGAAAAGAACTTGTGATTATGTGGCTGGAGGTACATTAGGCGGTCACTGGATAAAAATTTTACTGTGGGCCACTGGAGTAGAGACCCCTAAAATTAGGCATTCACCTGACAGAAAAGAACTAGTGATTATGTGTCTGGAGGTACAATAGGCAGTCACTGGCTAAAATATTTTACTGTAGGCTAGTACAGGCCCCAAAAATTAGGCATTCACCTGACAGAAAAGAACTAGTGATTATGTGTCTGGAGGTACAATAGGCAGTCACTGGCTAAAAATTTTACTGTAGGCTAGTACAGGCCCCAAAAATTAAGCATTCACCTGACAGATAAGGCCTTTTACATAACACAAGGACCATTCTTTGTTATGGGTGGTGGCGGATATGTGTGGGCTGGCATGAGCAAATTCAATTACACGTGGTCGTCATAGGACTTGAATTCCTCCGAGATCCATGCCTCATTCATTTTTAGAAATGTGAGGTAGTCCACACTGTCGTGAGCTAGGTGAGTGCGCTTATTGGTCACGATCCTGCTGCGCTGAACGTCCTTTCAGACAGGACACTCAACGAGGGGCAAGCCAAGAGTTCCATAGCAAATTGTGCCAGCTCTGGCCACAGGTCAAGCCTGCACACCTAGTAGGTGTTCCCTGAGGCTGGATCCGGAGGGCGGCTGTCGATGGGTTGGCTACAAGAATGATCTCATATCCAAAGTGACCAACACATCTTCAAACCGCCCTCTTCTTGCATGTGCTGTAGGATTGGTACTCACAACAGTTTCTCTGTGGGTGGAAATTCCTCTGCCAGCGCCCACAACAGCAGAATGCAGCATCTCTCGCAGCAAGGCCTGGAAATGCTGCATTCTGACAGCCCTCTGTGATGCTGGTAACATGTCTCCATTTTGTGTTTGTAGCGGGGTCTAAGTACATTGCCACCCAATACTGGTCTTTGCCCTTTATGCTTTTTGTACAGGGGTCCCTCTTCAAACACTGGAGTATGAAGGCCCCCATTTGCACTAAATTGGAAGCGGTGGAGTGCCCTGGCTCCTGCTCATCGCCTAGGAGAATGTCATCCTCTGTCTCCTCTCACCAGCCATTGACAACACCAGGGATCGCCGAAAACCGCAGACATAAGGTGGATGAGAGATCCGCTGCTAAACCACGCCAGTTCTGCTGCCCTCTGGCTTGGAAAAATCAGCACATGGCACGGCAGACTGCGTTGCTGCAGTGTTCTGCTCCAGACTCGATGTGCCCGATATGGAAGCTGAGAGCAGACCGGTGCGGGCGACGTGTGGAGCTAAATTTGTACTCATTTATTGTGGGCTTTGCAAAGTTAAAATACCTTTGAAAAAAAATTATACGGAAAATATGACATTTTGTATGCATGGGAGCACATTCCTGCTCTAGACGAAGAACCAGAGGTGTCTAAGTTGATTTGTGGTGTTGCCCCGGTCTGGTGGGGGCCCATTGCTGGGAACACATTCCTGCTCTAGACGAAGAACCTGCTGCTGTCAGAGGTGTCTAAGTTTATTTGTGGTGTTGCCCTGGTCTGGTGGGTGCCTATTCCTGGGAACACATTCCTGCTGCAGAGAACCTGCTGCTGTCTGTCCTCATCATGCAGAGTTATGTGTAGGCCTTATACTACACCATTACCTTTACCTGCTGCGGTCTGTCCTGAACCTGCTGAGTTATGTGTATGCCTTATACTCCACCGTTACCTTTCCCCGCTGCTGCTGCTGTCTGTCCTGATCCTGGTGAGTTTGCCATGGACTAAAGGGGCCTTACTGCAACCTTATTGTTTAAAATTACATGAAAACATAACAGTATTAAAAAAGTACGCACACGATTTAACTACAAAAACTATTTATTCAAAAGTTGGAGCCAAACATGGCTTTATGGCAACTTTTTAAGTAGCTTGCGCAGTTCACACAACTCCTGCATCTGATTTAGTTGCATCGCATCAAACTGCTGCACCTTCAGTACAAGCTTCTGCTGCTCCTCGATCTCCTGCATGTTTTTCTTCTTCTCCTGCTCCATCTTGTTTAGGAGTGTTTTAAATTTACTGAGTACTGTTTTGTTAGGAGTGTTGAATTCCAACGTGTTGGGCTGTCGCAAATCAAGCGCCTCACTGGCATGTTGTTTCGCCGCTGAATATCGGAAAAGTGCGCCATGGCCGTGTAGGAACGCCTGAAATGGCCACACACCTTCCTGGCCTACTTGAGGACGTCCTGTAAGCCTGGGTACTTATGCACAAAGCGTTGAACGATCAGATTCAACACATGTGCCATGCACGGCACATGTGTCAACTTGCCCAAATTCAATGCCGCCAACAAATTGCTTCCATTGTCACACACCACTTTGCCAATCTCCAGTTGGTGCGGAAGTCAGCCACTGATCCACCTGTGCGTTCAGGGCGGACAGGAGTGCTGGTCCGGTGTGACTCTCTGCTTTCAGGTAAGTCAACCCCAAGACGGCGTGACACTGTCATATCCGGGATGTGGAATAGCCCCTGGGGAGCTGGGGGGGGGTGCAGTTGATGTGGAGCAAGAAGCAGCAGCAGAAGAGGACTCAGCCGAGGAGGTTAGCGAAGAGGATGGAGTAGGAGGAGTACAGGAGGTGGCAGCAGGCCTGCCTGCAACTCGTGGAGGTGTCACCAACTACTCTGCAGAGCCACGCATTCCATGCTTGGCAGCCGTCAGCAGGTTTACCCAATGCGCAGTGTATGTGATATACCTGCCCTGACCATGCTTTGCAGACCAGGTATCAGTGGTCAGATGGACCCTTGCCCCAATACTGTGTGCCAGACATGCCATGACTTCCTTTTCCACAATAGAGTACAGGTTGGGGATGGCCTTTTGTGAAAAGAAATTTCGGCTGGGTACCTTCCACTGCGGTGTCCCAATAGCTACAAATTTTTTGAAGGCCTCAGACTCCACCAGCTTGTATGGTAAAAGCTGGCGGGCTAAGAGTTCCGACAAGCCAGCTATCAGACGCCGGGCAAGGGGGTGACTCTGTGACATTGGCTTCTTACGCTCAAACATTTCCTTGACAGACACCTGACTGTGGGCAGATGAGCAGGAACTGCTGAAGGTGAGAGGCGGAGTGGCAGATGTTTGAGAGGGGGCAAGGAGGACAGCAGTGGTTGACGTTGCTGAAGATGCTGGACCAGGAGGAGGATGGTAGCTTTGAGTTTGTGTGCTGCTTGTACTCATCATGTGTTGATCCCATAGGCGTTTGTGATGTGAGATCATGTGCCTTCGCAAAGCAGTTGTACCTAGGTGGGTGTTGGACTTCCCACGACTCAGTTTCTTTTGGCACAGGTTGCAAATGGCATCGCTGTTATCAGAGGCAGACACACACAAACAATGCCACTCTGCTGAGCTTTGCAATGACGGCATTCTGGTGGTGGCAACAGCATGCGTTGATTGGCGTGCTGTCTGGCTGACCCCGGGTGCCGCTACATGCTGTCTGACTGTGCCACTAGCTCCTTGCGACGACCTCCCCCTGCTTCCAACTCGTCTCCTCCTCCTCTCTGTCTCCCCATCTGAACTTTCCACCTGTTCTTCTTCTCTTCGAGCGGGCACCCACGTGACATCCACGGACACATCGTCATCATTAACAGTTTCACTTGTATCTGACAACTCAGCAAAGGAAACAGCAGCGGGTACAACATCATCATCATCACACCGTACGTCCATGTGTGTAATGCTGCCTGACTGAGACATATCACTGTTATCTACATCCTCTGGCAATAATGGTTGCACATCACTCATTTCTTCCAACTGATGTGTAAATAACTCCTGACGTGAAGCAGCTGTAGTGCTAGTGTTGGTGGTGGCGGCAGGCGGGCTAGTGGTAACTTGAGAGGTGCCCGAAACTGAGCTGGAGCAGGATGGTGCGTCAAGGTTCCGAGTGGAAGCTGTAGAAGATTGGGTGTCCTGTGTTAGCCAGTCAACTATGTCCTCAGAACTTTTAGAGTTCAGGGTACTTGGCCTCTGAACACTGGTCATTATTCTAGGGCCAAAAGAAATCACAGCACCACGACCACGACGGCACCTGCGGGGTGACCTGCCTCTGCCTGTCATTTTTTTTTCAATTAGTGGTACTATGCGTGCAAGCTACTGTGACACCAGATATGAGTGGTGGGCACTGGCAGTAGTGGGCACAGTACACGCTGTTGCCTGACACACACACTTGCAGGCAACTGCAATTATATTACAGTGAATTTTTTTTTTACTGTTTTAAATGCAAGCTACTGTGACACCAGATATGAGTAGTTGGCACAGTACACGCTGTGGGCCTGACACACACGCTGGCAGGCAACTGCAATTATATTACAGTAATTTTTTTTTTTACTGTTTTAAATGCAAGCTACTGTGACACCAGATATGAGTAGTGGGCACAGTACACGCTGTGGGCCTGACACACACGCTGGCAGGCAACTGCAATTATATTACAGTGAAAAAATTGTTTTACTGTTTTAAATGCAAGCTACTGTGACACCAGATATGAGTGGTGGCACTGGTCACTGGCAGTAGTGGGCACAGTACACGCTGTGGGCCTGACACACACGCTGGCAGGCAACTGCAATTATATTACAGTGATTTTTTTTTTTACTGTTTTAAATGCAAGCTACTGTGACACCAGATATGAGTGGTGGCACTGGGCACTGGCAGTAGTGGGCACAGTACACGCTGTGGGCCTGACACACACGCTGGCAGGCAACTGCAATTATATTACAGTGAAAAAATTGTTTTACTGTTTTAAATGTAAGCTACTGTGACACCAGATATGAGTGGTGGCACTGGCAGTAGTGGGCACAGTACACGCTGTGGGCCTGACACACACACTGGCAGGCAACTGCAATTATATTACAGTGAAATTTTTTTTCACTGTTTTAAATGCAAGCTACTGTGACACCAGATATGAGTAGTGGGCACAGTACACGCTGTGGGCCTGACACACACGCTTGCAGGCAACTGCAATTATATTACAGTGAAAAAATTGTTTTACTGTTTTAAATGCAAGCTACTGTGACACCAGATATGAGTGGTGGCACTGGGCACTGGCAGTAGTGGGCACAGTACACACTGTGGGCCTGACACACACGCTGGCAGGCAACTGCAATTATATTACAGTGAAAAAATTGTTTTACTGTTTTAAATGCAAGCTACTGTGACACCAATATGAGTGGTGGCACTGGGCACTGGCAATAGTGGGCACAGTACACGCTGTGGGCCTGACACACACGCTTTCAGGCAACTGCAATTATATTACAGTGATTTTTTTTTTTACTGTTTTAAATGCAAGCTACTGTGACACCAGATATGAGTGGTGGCACTGGCAGTAGTGGGCACAGTACATGCTGTGGGCCTGACACACACGCTGCCAGGCAACTGCAATTATATTACAGTGATTTTTTTTTTTACTGTTTTAAATGCAAGCTACTGTGACACCAGATATGAGTAGTGGGCACAGTACACGCTGTGGGCCTGACACACACGCTTGCAGGCAACTGCAATTATATTACAGTGAAAAAATTGTTTTACTGTTTTAAATGCAAGCTACTGTGACACCAGATATGAGTGGTGGCACTGGGCACTGGCAGTAGTGGGCACAGTACACGCTGTGGGCCTGACACACACGCTGGCAGGCAACTGCAATTATATTACAGTGATTTTTTTTTTACTGTTTTATATGCAAGCTACTGTGACACCAGATATGAGTGGTGGCACTGGGCACTGGCAGTAGTGGGCACAGTACACGCTGTGGGCCTGACACACACGCTGGCAGGCAACTGCAATTATATTACAGTGAAAAAATTGTTTTACTGTTTTAAATGCAAGCTACTGTGACACCAGATATGAGTAGTTGGCACAGTACACGCTGTGGGCCTGACACACACGCTGGCAGGCAACTGCAATTATATTACAGTAATTTTTTTTTTTACTGTTTTAAATGCAAGCTACTGTGACACCAGATATGAGTAGTGGGCACAGTACACGCTGTGGGCCTGACACACACGCTGGCAGGCAACTGCAATTATATTACAGTGAAAAAATTGTTTTACTGTTTTAAATGCAAGCTACTGTGACACCAGATATGAGTGGTGGCACTGGTCACTGGCAGTAGTGGGCACAGTACACGCTGTGGGCCTGACACACACGCTGGCAGGCAACTGCAATTATATTACAGTGATTTTTTTTTTACTGTTTTAAATGCAAGCTACTGTGACACCAGATATGAGTGGTGGCACTGGGCACTGGCAGTAGTGGGCACAGTACACGCTGTGGGCCTGACACACACGCTGGCAGGCAACTGCAATTATATTACAGTGAAAAAATTGTTTTACTGTTTTAAATGTAAGCTACTGTGACACCAGATATGAGTGGTGGCACTGGCAGTAGTGGGCACAGTACACGCTGTGGGCCTGACACACACACTGGCAGGCAACTGCAATTATATTACAGTGAAAATTTTTTTCACTGTTTTAAATGCAAGCTACTGTGACACCAGATATGAGTAGTGGGCACAGTACACGCTGTGGGCCTGACACACACGCTTGCAGGCAACTGCAATTATATTACAGTGAAAAAATTGTTTTACTGTTTTAAATGCAAGCTACTGTGACACCAGATATGAGTGGTGGCACTGGGCACTGGCAGTAGTGGGCACAGTACACACTGTGGGCCTGACACACACGCTGGCAGGCAACTGCAATTATATTACAGTGAAAAAATTGTTTTACTGTTTTAAATGCAAGCTACTGTGACACCAATATGAGTGGTGGCACTGGGCACTGGCAATAGTGGGCACAGTACACGCTGTGGGCCTGACACACACGCTTTCAGGCAACTGCAATTATATTACAGTGATTTTTTTTTTTACTGTTTTAAATGCAAGCTACTGTGACACCAGATATGAGTGGTGGCACTGGCAGTAGTGGGCACAGTACATGCTGTGGGCCTGACACACACGCTGCCAGGCAACTGCAATTATATTACAGTGATTTTTTTTTTTACTGTTTTAAATGCAAGCTACTGTGACACCAGATATGAGTAGTGGGCACAGTACACGCTGTGGGCCTGACACACACGCTTGCAGGCAACTGCAATTATATTACAGTGAAAAAATTGTTTTACTGTTTTAAATGCAAGCTACTGTGACACCAGATATGAGTGGTGGCACTGGGCACTGGCAGTAGTGGGCACAGTACACGCTGTGGGCCTGACACACACGCTGGCAGGCAACTGCAATTATATTACAGTGAAAAAATTGTTTTACTGTTTTAAATGCAAGCTACTGTGACACCAGATATGAGTAGTGGGCACAGTACACGCTGTGGGCCTGACACACACGCTGGCAGGCAACTGCAATTATATTACAGTGAAAAAATTGTTTTACTGTTTTAAATGCAAGCTACTGTGACACCAGATATGAGTGGTGGCACTGTGCAATGGCAGTAGTGGGCACAGTACACGCTGTGGGCCTGACACACACTCTGGCAGGCAACTGCAATTATATTAAAGAGAAAAAAAAAGCAGACTGATGTACTAGCCCTAAAAAGGGCTTTTTGGGGTGCTGTCAGGACGTTGTATTTACAGCAGATGAGTCTTTGAGGACTGGAGTGGACACTGAATGCACTGGCCTAGCTAACGATTTCCCTATTAAATCAGCAGCAGCTTCACTGTCCCTGCTCTCACTAACACTGCAGCTTCCGAATGAATCTAAGATGGATGCTCTCCTTGCTTTTTGATAGGAGGTGGGAGGGTCTGGAAGGGAGGGTATGCTGCTGATTGGCTGGAATGTGTCTGCTGACTGTGAGGTACAGGGTCAAAGTTTGCTCAATGATGACATATAGGGGGCGGACCGAACATCGCATACGTTCGCCCGCCGCGGCGAACGCGAACAAGCGATGTTCGCCGGGAACTGTTCGCCGGCGAATAGTTCCGGACATCTCTAATCAAAGCATCTGCATTCTTCAATTCTTGCCCCTTCTTTACTTGAATGGGAAGAAGAAATGGCTTGCACCCTTCAGAGATTTTAACCTCATCAGCAACCATGATACTTATGGCATAGGGCAGGGGTGGCCAACCCGCGGCTCGCGAGCCGCATGCGGCTCCTCGGACCTTCACTTGCGGCTCTCAGAGGAGCGCGGTCTCCTCTACATATGCGGCTCGCAGAGGGGAGCGGGCCAGGGATGTCGCAGGTTTTCAAAATATTAGCAGCAAACGGGAGTAGGAAGAAGAAAGCAGTCCCCTCCTCCTCCCCCCTGTGCTGCTGCCGCTGCCACCAATGAGAATGCGGAGGGGAAGAGGAGGGGAGGGGAGGGGAGGGGCTGTTTCCACTGCCACCAATGATGTTAACTCACTCATTTATTCAAATACAGGAGGCGGGTTCTGGCTGCAGAATCATATAGCCCGCACCTGAGAGGTTAAGTGCCGGGGAGCGCAGCATAGAGGCCAGGTGTCAGCTATGTGATTCTGCCAGCACCCGCCCCCTGTATCTGTATTAAAGGTTGTCATTGGTGGCGCAGTGCACCCCCCCCTTAATACATGCAGACACGCGCTCTGACCTGACGCTGTGCACGTCAGGTCACTATGGAGAGGTCGCCACAGTCTTCAGAGCAGCGGCAGCAGAGGTAGGATAAGCCTTCTACACAGTTTTATTTTATTAAAGTACTGATCTGGGGGTCTTATCTGACATGGGGGTAGTATGAGCTCAGATAAGACCCCCAAATCCTCATCAGACCCACAAAATAAGCCTCCCCAGTGCTCACATAAGACACAAAAAATCTGACACCCCATGCTCACATCTCCCCTATGTCAAATCACCCCTGAGCATGGGGCGGTCATCTGATAATAAGGCGGTCATCTGAGCATGGGGCGTCATCTGAGCATGGGGTGTCATCTGAGCATGGGGTGTCATCTAATAATAAGGCGGTCATCTGAGCATGGGGTGTCATCTGAGCATGGGGCGGTCATCTGATAATAAGGCGGTCATCTGAGCATGGGGCGTCATCTAAGCATGGGGTGTCATCTGAGCATGGGGCGTCATCTGAGCATGGGGGTCATCTGAGCATGGGGTGTCATCTGATAATAAGGCGGTCATCTGATAATAAGGCGGTCATCTGAGCATGGGGTGTCATCTGAGCATGGGGCGGTCATCTGATAATAAGGCGGTCATCTGAGCATGGGGCGGTCATCTGATAATAAGGCGGTCATCTGAGCATAAGGCGGTCATCTGAGCATGGGCAGTCATCTGAGCATGGGCAGTCATCTGAGCATGGGCGGTCATCTGAGCATGGGCGGTCATCTGAGCATGGGCGATCATCTGTGCATAAGGGTGTCATCTGAGCATGGGGCGTCATCTGATAATAAGGCGGTCATCTGAGCATGGGGCGGTCATCTGATAATAAGGCGGTCATCTGAGCATAAGGTGGTCATCTGATAATAAGGCGGTCATCTGAGCATGGGCGGTCATCTGTGCATAAGGGTGTCATCTGAGCATGGGGCGTCATCTGATAATAAGGCGGTCATCTGAGCATGGGGCGGTCATCTGAGCATAAGGTGGTCATCTGAGCATGGGCGGTCATCTGTGCATAAGGGTGTCATCTGAGCATGGGGCGTCATCTGAGCATGGGCGGTCATCTGAGCATGAGGGTGTCATCTGAGAAATCTTGAAACACATTGTGAAAAACAAAGATTGCCAGAATTCTCACTAAAGCTGTCTACACTACAGGTAGGAAAGGTGGTTTAAATGCACTTTTAAATGTTTGATAACTCAATTGCAGTAATACTGTCGTGTGCACGCATATTTGTGTAAACGGATAGCTTGTGGCTCTTGGCAGTCATAAGATTTTTTTTTCTGGCTCTTTGTGTCTGTAAGGTTGGCAACCCCTGGCATAGGGCATCTGTTGTCCCCATCTCAAGGCTTGCTCTTCATCCTGGAACCCCTCTGGGTCTCCAGGTAATCTGGACCATAGAGTATTGTTGACCACGCCAAATCGGTGTAGAAGGTCATTACCTAAATACATCTGGTACTGTGGTTCATTCAACACAATGAATAAATGTTCCGTAGTCTTATCTCCTATGGAAATAGACAATATACATCTTGCAATCACATTATGACTCTGAGAATGTCCATCCAGATCATGAATCCATTGGTCCTGTGGAGAGGAACCTTTAATCACTTTAGGGTTGGGGACCTGTTTTAAGAGACCTACGCTTATATAACTGGCTTCGGATTTTAGATCCAACTTGGCATACTTCACCCGAGCTATATTGTTCACCTGTACGGGAATCAATAAGTTTTCACTGACCTTCTCAATCCGTACCATGGATTGAGTATGCTTGGTCAGGTCCGCAACTTTGCAATTTCCCCCTTCAAGAGAAATAGTTAATACATCCCTATCCAAGGTTACCTTTTCAATTCTGTCCTTCTGGATGGTTATGGTATGAGGGGTACCATTGACATCTTCCCTAGGCTTACCATTTTTCAGGATCGTAACATCCGGCGTCCGGTTGTTCCTAAATTGAACTTCAACAGAGTTAAGCCTTTCTTCAATCACATGACTACCACGTTTGGTTTGTGCATTGCAAGAGTACTCATAGGCAATAGGTGCCTTTACCTGAGTCCAGATTGCTTAAATGATGAAGTCTACTATGGAACTCAGTCTTTTCAGGAGGTGGATTCCTATGATCAGCCGATCATAGTAAAGGTCCACAATGAGTGTGGGATATCTAATTACTTTCTTGCCTATTTTAAATTTTAACCATGCTTTACCTCTTACCTGAAAAGCGTCTCCGCCTTCACTTATCAAAGAGCCATCAAACTATTTCAATTTCGGCCTCTTTGCTGTCACATCCATAACCTGTTGGAAATAACTATATGACAATATAGTGGCTTGTGATCCTGTGTCAAGTAAACCCCTAATTGGCCCATTAAGTTCATCTTGGAGATAAGAATTACCGTAACAAAATATCGGCCTTCAATCTGAAACAAAATCACATGAGAAAATAGGATGTTCACTCATCTGACGTTTTTTAAGGATTTTATCCTTTTGCAGCGATGCAACTTCTGGAGAAACCCGGACATTCTTACTGCACGTGGCAGCAGCCCCCACTTTTCGGGAAAACTGGATTATATCACAGCTTACAGATGGCAGCTCACTGATTGACGCTAAGATGATGGGATCACTATTGGAGAAGACACATTAGTGCACAAATCTGCATGGTTAGACTGGAAGATAGACAAAACGTTAGACACCTCCTCTTTGGCCTCAATTTTAGGGTCAAGAACGCTGCAAGGCAATATAGAATTAGGAATCACATTAGATTCTTCTACAACCAGCTCGGTAGCCTTGCTTTGGCCTGGGCTCTGACCCCGCCCTGCTTGCTTTATAGGGATGATCTGGGACCTGCAGCCGCTCCTAAAAAGGCTCAGGTTGTTTTTTGATGGACACCTGGGACATCTTATTAACTACTTCGCTTAATTTAGCCACTTGATTTGCCAACTGATCAAACCGATCATTTGATTTGAGTGCAGTTTGGTTTTGTGGTGTACCCTTACTAGATGTGGCTGACCGACTTCCAGGTGAAGTAGAGGGTTTAGGCCTACCTTCCTTTCGTTGTCTGGGCCTTTTATTCCAGCACCTGTATCCCAGAAGAACCCTATTGTAATATTGGGGACGGTAGCTAGACCTCTTATCACCATTATTATCACCCTGTGACCCATTGGGGCTTTGAGGTTTTGTTTTCTTGGGTCCTACCTGTTGTCGCTGGGTTTGTTGACAAGGTACTGTAGACGGAGGGTAACTGCGTGACTGCATTTCATATCCCAGGTTCCGGGGACATTTTGTTTCTTCTCTCACCCGTAGCATGGCACTCACTGATATTATACAGTGAAGTGGCAACCGTCACCAATCTATCCAATGGAGATTTAAGATCAAGATCTCTAGCTGGGCTGAATTTAATTTGCATAGGCATTGCATCATAGAACAGTTGTTTGAATTCCCTAGATTCCCAATTTGGGGACCTATACGCTAACCCATAGGCATTTTAAAGGATAGAGAGGAATTCCCGGGGTCTTTGATTGGGTCTACATGTGAGTTTATAAATATCACGTTATAGTCCGGTAAGGGCCGAATTCTAATTTCACCTCGTGCAAAACATTGTGCCAATCCCGTATCCCCCTGTCTCTGAAGGAAATAAAGTAGTGGCGATACTTATTTTCAAATGCCCATGGTAGGAATCTGATCCTGTCCGCATCAGAATACAGTTTTGAAGAACCTACAGTCAGGTTTCATCCCTGGTGATGCTCTGCCAGGCCTCTACTGCAACTGTCTTCAGTTCCTGCTTGTTCTTGGGGCATTTTCCCTTCAGTTTTGTCTTCAGCAAGTGAAATGCATGCTCAATCGGATTCAGGTCAGGTGATTGACTTGGCCATTGCATAACATTCCACTTCTTTCCCTTAAAATGATCAGCAATTTCAGGAGAACATCTCTTAGAGAATTTAGGTACAGTGGCATTTAGAAATATAATGATACTCGAGGAACTCTGATCCCTTTCTGAACACTGAGCATTTTTCTTTCTTGAGACCACCTCAGCATATGACGGTTGCCTAGAACTCTCATCCCCCTTGTGGGCAAACTCATGCCTGCGCGGTAGGGAGTAAGCCACATGCTTTAACACATCACTGTCATAATCACTCATACTCCGATCACTTCCATTGTACCCACTTGGCACAGGTGACTTAACTCGAACATTCCTCTAAGGGAAGGTGTGGGGGGACACCCCTGTGGCCCTTTATGTCACTAGCGCCTAGTAAGGCGGTTACAGCTTGAAAGACCTGACTTAATTGGGCTAATGCCTCCTGTGTAATCATGCCATCATCCTCGGGTGGCTTAGGGTCTAGGATGGATTCCGCTTTAAGAACACGTGATAATGACATATCTGTATTTTGGGGTGTGAGACCTGGAGGATCCAAAAATCTTTCATTATCAGACAGATCACTTTTAACATTGATTATAGTATGGCTTGGTCCATCTGTTTGCTGAAGTCTGCAATAACGGAGGTTCAGCTCATCTGCCTCCCTTTTTAGTTGATGATAGGCAACATGGCTGTGGTCGAGCTCACGTTTTAAGTCCTCGATCGATGCTTTTGCAGATTCTAACTCTGTTTCTATATGTAATATATAGGCCTGCATGTCTGTTATATGCATATTTCTACTCTTTAAAAGGGTACTGACTTCTAGTATTGCATACAGGACTGGTGGCAACATCTTTAAGAGGTGTTGGTCTTTACTGGTGTTACTTTTAAACACACCAAAATAGGTTAGATGTCTCCTGACTGTACCACATGATTTCCATACATCCACACATTCTCTCTTGGCTTCTGCCTGCAGCTCACCTAACCATGCAGTTACATCCTGATCCAAACCCAACTGTGAATTTACATATTCAACAATGTTGTGGATTAACTGTTCCGGGCTAGATGGACTACCTCCTGTAGCTTCACCAGAACCCACTTTATTGATGGCTGCGCTAATTTTCCGTACCAATAATTAGTACACAGATATATGAACAATCTGGTTAACCAAGAAAACTATGGAGCGTTCACTATTTGCACAAATAAATAATATATTAACTTGATGTTGGTGGCACCTCCAATTTATGTCAGGGAAATAAAGCAAAGGCTTTATATAAAAGAAAGGATCAAAGGAAAAATTTCAAAAGGAATTGATCCTAGAGGTAGACATATAAAACACCTCAAAAAGAGTTTGTCGTTAATTTAATTATATTGTGCAATCAATTATACAATAACTTAGAATACAATCAAAGCTTAATCAATATAAATCTCAATAATATGCAATAATACACAGTGATATGCAGTTCCCTAAATTCGCCACTAGATGGCTCTAACACAAATACCAGCGTTCCATATTACATCTCGAACATAAAATGTAATACAACTGTCTCGACCACAATTATGAGATATACTATCAGTTGACACAGTAAACTCAATAGTGATTAGGGTAGATACGAACCCTTGCTCTGCTCAAACTATGACCAATCTCGGATATCGGGTAATATTAGGACACAACTTATTATCAGGCATGATATCGACTATGGAATGTGAATATTCCAATCAAAGAGTTTCTCCGATATCAATATTAGATCTTTCATTCAGTAATATACACCTTTACTGAATAGTCATAATATTGATGTAGCTCTTTTAACATAATACATCCACACTAAAGCGGGAAGTTACTAAATATCAGGCCAATTAATTCAATCAATACTACACATAATTAAGTTATACATTACCTGACAATGCAGAGTCTAAGGGGGAAGTCAGCTCTAAAGTCCATTCTGATCATTGGGATTTTTTTCTTTCTTTCTTTCTTTCTTTTTTTCTTTCTTTCTTACACTTTCCCAACTTGGAGTTTTCCAATCATTGTCGGTTAGGCGTTTACGTATGATAATAACTATGATGTCACTGTATTACCCAGAATGCATTTCTGCTGTTGGTGTAATGTTACTTATTCATACCTAGGTGGCACTATTGCATAAGCTACTAGCATCATTACCAGTATGGGTTAAATGACCAGGTCTGACTTCATCTTACATTCCATACACATAACATATAGAATCCTAAATCAGAGCTAAAGGGATTAACTTTGACACATATACCCATTAAAGCATAGACATTCAGGTACCAGTTTAGGCAGCTCCCAACTATTAAATTTATGGTAACGGTAAGAAGATAATAGACCTTGTACTCTCACAGACATGTGTGTCTCCCTGTCACTTCAACGGGTGATTGATTGTTAGTTAAAATAACACAGACTTCCCTGAAAGGAGACTCATTAACAAAGTCTATACTTAAAATTCTTCTCATCATATTTTAGGAGTAGATGCGTTTCTAGTGAGAAATATATAAGATAATAGATGCATTGACGTCCTTCATAATATTTAATAATATAAAACAAAACATATGTCCTATGTCTTATACTAAGGTTCATTAAATGTGTATACAGACACCACACATTTTCTGCTTCACCAATATACATCAACTGTAGGGGTAATTAGTACCAGATATGTCTAGAGAATATCCTTATCTCAGTCATAAATCTATAAGGAGACAAGAATAACTCTTCTCAGACTGGTACATCTATTGAGAAGAAACGTTAGGAACAGTGTCCTTTCCATGAACCTCTGTCGGCCGACTTTAAAATACATACACAATGGTAAATATATCACAATATGGCCTCTTATATATAATCAAATCCACTATAATTATGATATTTAGACATAAATGTTATATACCTATGAAAAAGCACAACACGTCAAGTTTTTCTCCATGCTGCCGGAAGAGAGAAACATTGCCCTGTGCAAGCTCTGCAAGAACAAAATAAGACATGGGCAGGCAAAAACAAACGTAGGAACCACAGCTCTATTCAATCACATGAAGCAGCATCACCCCATTCCATGGGCAAGCCAAGGTGGCAGCCAGCTACCGCAACAGGATTTCCCTCCATCTCTCTGTCCCCCTTGCGCAGCTAGGCCGCATCCATGGGCAGTACGGTGTCTTTCACATCATTATCATCCCTTTCTGCTTCTCCCACTCAAAACTCAGTCTCCTCCTCTTCTGTTCCATTGTCAGCCATTGATAACGGAATGCATTGCACTGCTGTATCATTTAGTTGAGTCTGCTGCCTTTAGGGAGCTGATGATGTTTGGTCAGCCTCACTGGAAGATATCTAGCCACTATTATTTCTCCCAAAAAGCCATTCCTGCATTGCACTCTCATGTGGCAGAGAACGTGGGTCGCTCCCTGCGATTCTCGCTGTGCGGCAAGGTTCATGCCACGGTAGACACCTGGTGCAGTTCTTACAAGCAGGGATAGTGCATATCTTTCATGGCCCACTAGGTCAGTTTTTTTTTGTGGCAAGACATCACCTCGGCCACAAGGCTAGGCCCTTTTGATCCCACACTAGGCACTTATCCGCCTCCTCATGTACACTGACCCATCCACAGCAGCAGCAGGACACAGTATCGCTCACATTTCCCCTCCTTCCTTTTACATGTGACAAGCGTTGCTACGCTATGTTGGAGTTGTTCGGCTTGGCTGAGAGTAGTCACACAGGCGAGAAGTGGCTAAAGTACATCAAGCAGCAAACATCCTTCTGGCTGTCACCCTACTGATTCCAACATCCTTCTGGCTGTCACCCTGCTGATTCCAACTGGGGAAGGTGGTCAATGGCTACAACATTGTGGCCGCTCTGAACTTGGAGGAAATTACATATGCTTCCTGCATAGCGCATGTTTAGTGGTACAACGCTTTTTCAAAAAGTACACTGGTTTGTACATGGTGCTGACAATGTCCAGTAGACTGTCCAAGAATTTCAGCCATTCTTACGTAATGAGAAACACTCTCCTGGACTTGCAGCGACAGAATGGCCTGACGATACATTACTTAATCTGCAACATTCCAACTCGCTGGAATTCAACATTGCACATGTTTGAGCCTCTGCTGACAGAGGAAGAAGAGGGCAGAGGCTGGGATGGCTACCTGGCAGTAGCATGCTGAAGGCTTCAGAATGCAGCTGCCAGGCAGCCATCCCAACCTGTGCCCACTTCTTCCTCTGTCAGCCTTCTGTATTATAGCATGCAGTACATGGCAGGCTCCCCTCTCTTCCCCCACTGTTCCAACATGTACTAGTGCTTATTTTGGCACTTACACTGGACAAAAATATAAATGCAACACTTTCGGTTTTGCTCCCATTTTGCATGAGCTGAACTCAAAGATCTGAAGAATTTTCTACATACACAAAAGACCCATTACTCTCAAATATTGTTCACAAATCTGTCTAAATCTGTGTTAGTGAGCACTTCTCCTTTGCCGAGATAATCTATCCCACCTCACAGGTGTGGCATATCAAGGTGCTGATTAGACAGCATGAATATTGCACAGGTGTGCCTTAGACTGCCCACAATTAAAGTACACTCTGAAATCTGCACAGTTCTGCCTTACTGGGGCGGGGGTCAGAAAACCAGTCAGTATCTGGTGTGGCCACCATTTGCAGTGCAACACATCTCCGTCGCATAGAGTTGATCAGTTTGTTGATTGTGGCCTGTGGAATGTTGGTCCTCTCCTCTTCAATAGCTGTGCGAAGTTGCAGAATATTGGCAGGAACTGGAACACGCTGTCGTATACGCCGATCCAGAGCATCCCAAACATGCTCAATGGGTGACATCCCCGGTGAGTACTGTATGCTGGCCATGCAAGAACTGGGATGTTTTCAGCTTCCAGGAATTGTGTACAGATCCTTTTAATATGGGGCCGTGCATTATCATGCTGCAACATGAGGTGATGGTCGTGGATGAATGTCACAATAATGGGCCTCAGGATCTCGTCACGGTATCGCTGTGCATTCAAAATGCCATCAATAAAATGCATCTGTTCATTGTCCATAACATACGCCTGCCCATACCATAACCCCACTGCCACCATGGGCGACTCGATCCACAACGTTGACGTCAGCAAACCACTTACCCACATGATGCCACACATGCTGTCTGCCATCTTCCCTGAACAGTGAAAACCGGGACTCATCTGAGAACAGAATGCATCTCCAACGTCCCAGACGCCATCGAATGTGAGCATTTGCCCACTCAAGTCAGTTACGACAACGAACTGCAGTCAGGTCCAGACCCCGATGAGGACGACGAGCATTTAGATGAGCTTCCCAGAGACGGTTTCTGACAGTTTGTGCAGAAATTCTTTGGTTATACAAACCAATTGTTGCTGCAGCTGTCCGGGTGGCTGGTCTCAGACGATCATAGAGGTGAACATGCTGGATGTGGAGGTCCTGGGCTGGTGTGGTTACACGTGGTCTGCGGTTGTGAGGCCAGTTGTATGTACTGCCAAATTCTCTGAAACGCCTTTGGAGACGGCTTATGGTAAAGAAATGAACATTTATTGCACGGTCAACAACTCTGGTAGACATTCCTGAAGTCAGCATGCCAATTGCACGCTCCCTCAAACATTGCAACATCTGTGGCAATGTGCTGTGTGATCAAACTGCACATTTCAGAGTGACCTCTTTATTGTGGGAAGTCTAAGACAATATTCATGTGGGGTGGGATGGATTATATAGGCAAAGAAGAAGTGCTCACTAACACAGATTTAGACAGATTTGTAACATAGTAACATAGAACATAAGGCCGAAAAAAGACATTTGTCTATCCAGTTCGGCCTGTCATCCTGACAGTTGATCCAGAGGAAGGCAAAAAAAAAAAACTGTGAAGTAGAAGCCAATTTTCCCCACTTTGTGAACAATATTTAAGAGTAATGGGTCTTTTGTGTATGTAGAAAATGTTTCGGATCTTTGAGTCCAGCTCATGCAAAATTGCAGCAAAACCGAAAGTGTTGCGTTTATTTTTTTGTTCAGTGTATTTTGACTTACATATGCACACATGTGATGCCAGGATGGTCTTGGGCCGGCATTGGGTGTGTGCATATGTAAGTAATAAGCACTAGTACACAGCGGAAGAGCGGGGACAGAGAGGGGAGGTTACCATGTACTGCATGCTATAGCACAGAAGGCTTACATAGGAATGAGTGAGCAGAGGTTGGGATGAAAATCTAAACCACCCCCCTTTCCCAGTTTTTGATATAAAGATAAATAGCCATTACAAAAAAACAAAAAAAAATCTGCTGTGTCTACACTATTAAAATCTATACTAATAAAAGCCCTGTGTACGTGCTCAGGGCTGTTGTCCATGCGTGTGTGACGATTATAGAAGTGCGCATGCGCAGCGTACAAACCAATCAGCACACACGCAGCGCACAAACCAATCAGCACACACAGCAGGGTGAGTGTGTGCCGATTATATACCATCGGATCTGAGTTTTCTCCAATCCGATGGTATATTTTAACTTGAAGCGTCCCCATCACCATGGGAACGCCTCTATGTTAGAATATACCATCGGATTTGAGTTAGATTGTGAAAACTCAGATCCAACAGTATATTCTAACACAGAGGCGTTCCCATAGTGATGGGGACGCTTCAAGTTAGAATATACTGAGAACTGTGTACATAACTGCCCCCTGCTGCCTGGCAGCACCCGATCTCTTACAGGGGGCTGTGATCTGCACAATTAACCCTTCAGGTGCCACACCTGAGGGGTTAATTGTGCGTATCATAGCCCCCTGTAAGAGATCAGGTGCTGCCAGGCAGCAGGGGCCAGACCCCCCTCCCTCCCCAGTTTTAAATTCATTGGTGGCCAGTGCGGCCCCCCTCCCTCCCCAGTATTAAATTCATTGGTGGCGAGTGCGGCTCCCCTCCCTCCCCCGTATTAAATTCATTGGTGGCCAGTGCGGCCCCCACTCCCTCCCTCCCCAGTATTAAATTCATTGGTGGCCAGTGCGCCCCCCCCTCCTTCCCTCCCCAGTATTAAATTCATTGGTGGCCACTGCGGCCTCCCCTCTCCCCCCCCAATTAAAATCACCCCCCCATCATTGGTGGCAGCGGAGAGTTCCGAACGGAGTCCCAGTTTAATCGCTGGGGCTCCGATCGGTTACCATAGCAGCCAAGACGCTACTGCAGTCCTGGCTGCCATGGTTACTTAGCAATGTTAGAAGCATTATACTTACCTGCGCTGTCTGTGGCCGGCCGGGCGCTCCTCCTACTGGTAAGTGAAAGGTCTGTGCTATAAGCAATGCGCCGCACAGACCTTTCACTTACTAGTAAGAGGAGCGCCCGGCCGGTCACACACAGACAGCGCAGGTAAGTATAATGCTTCTAAAATTGCTAAGTAACCATGGCAGCCAGGACTGCAGTAGCGTCTTACAGTAAGAGAAAATATTATCTATACTAATAAAAGCCCTGTGTATGTGCTCAGGGCTGGTGTCCGTGCGTGTGTGCCGATTATAGAAGTGCGCATGTGCAGCGGACAGACACACACACACACACAGGCCAATCCAGGTCACAGAGCCGGGCTCGGGGGCACAGCAGCGGGACAGCAGCGCTCAGGGAGGAGGACGCCGGGAGCCGGGCACAGCGGGACAGCGCAGCCGTCACATATCCCGGGGAGCCGTCCACACTGAGAGCCGGCTATCTTACTCATTATGCTGCACTGCGCATGCGCCCGCTTCCCCACACGCGCAGTGCGGCCAGACGCCCCTCCATCGGCACACACTCCACGGACAGTACATGTGCAGCATCCTATTGTAATGGCTGCGGGGGGCAGTCACTGTATTGCACCGGCCCCGCTCACTTACTACATGATAACCTACAAAGAGACACTGAGAACTATTAAGCAAAAAGATCTAGTTTTATTGGACATATAGTTAAAAACATATACAAAGAGATGACAAACAAGTGCAGAATAGTGCAGTACAATCCTGGGAGAGTTGATCCAGTATAACAGAATAATAGGGTAAGTGACCAAAAATATAAATGCCTATATATAGAAGAAACTCCTATACAAAAAATACACTTGAGAAGAGTCCACAATGCAAATGAATGCATTCAATATGAAAGTGCAAGTGCATATACTGTAATCAATTGTAAGTAGGGGACAAAAGGTATAAATCCTCAGGTGTGGCTCTTTCCAAATGTATAGTTGTATCTATACAGCTACATGTAACAAACAGTAAAGTGCATGTGCAAGCTGTAGGAGATAAAAGATGAATAACGTGACCAAAAACGGTTAAAAAAAGGCAAAAAGCCGCAATAATGATGGTAAAACATGCGGTCCAAACAGAACAAAGTCACATACCGTGTGTAGAAGTAACAGGTCCACAGGAAGACTGCACACCCCGACGCGCGTTTCGATTTGAAACCTTCCTCTGGGGGTACAGACTTTCCACTGGAGAGCTGATATTTAAGTACCCATGCCGCCAATCCAAAACCCGTTAGGAGATCGTGTGATATCCGGGAGACCTTTTTTGGTCTCGGTATGTATGGGAGATCCTGTGGCCGTGACTCAATCTACTCCATTTATAGTTATTATTCACTCTTCAGAGATTTTTGGTCGCGCGATCCCCATCTGGTGGGCGTCCCTAATCGGCCGCCGCACCATTTGGTGATCCCGTGACTTCTTGTGCTCTCTCGCTATCTTTACCTTTCACTCCGTCATGCGGCCCCCCTCTGTTGGGTGGCCTTTTTCTTTTTGGCCGCCGCACCATTGGGAGACCCCGTGACCGTGATTCTTTCTTGGAGTTTGTAACTCCCTGCCACATGACCTCCCTCTGCTCGAGATCCTATTCTGGTCCCGGTATGTTTGGGAGATCCTGTGGCCGTGACTCAATTTACTCCATTTACAGTCACCACTCATTTTTTAGAGATTTGTAGTCGCGCGATCCCCATCTGGTGGGCGTCCCTTACCGGCCGCCGCGCCATTTGGTGATCCCTTGACTTCTTGTGTTTTTTCATTCATCACTGTTCATGTTTCATGCACAACGCACTTTTATTCATGTATATCATTGCATGTATTATGCTCAGATATTTACTTGTTTATGACCCCCGTGGTCTTTTTATCACTTTAGCTTATTGATTAATTCATTATTGCCTATATAGTATGCACAATGCACTTTTATTGTATAATTATATCACTAATGTGTATATATTTATTCATTTGTCTATGACTTATGATATTTACCTCCGCTCTTTTGGTGGGTTGAACCATAGGAGATCATGTGATCAGCACTCATGACCACATGACCCATCCCCCTGACTTCGCCGCTTGCGTGATTGGCCATTACGCGGCTTTTGAACATCTCGTGGGATCATGACGCGTTTGACGTCATGGAAGGTCCTTTGGTCAAAGGACGCAGCTGCACTAGCGCAACTGGCCTCTGCGCAGTTCACCTGTGTTCTTGACTAATTAGTCTCCCGGATATCACACGATCTCCTAACGGGTTTTGGATTGGCGGCATGGGTACTTAAATATCAGCTCTCCAGTGGGAAGTCTGTACCCCCAGAGGAAGGTTTCAAATCGAAACGTGCGTCGGGGTGTGCAGTCTTCCTGTGGACCTGTTACTTCTACACACGGTATGTGACTTTGTTCTGTTTGGACCGCATGTTTTACCATCATTATTGCGGCTTTTTGCCTTTTTTTTAACCGTTTTTGGTCACGTTATTCATCTTTTATCTCCTACAGCTTGCACATGCACTTTACTGTTTGTTACATGTAGCTGTATAGATACAACTATTCATTTGGAAAGAGCCACACCTGAGGATTTATACCTTTTGTCCCCTACTTACAATTGATTATATGCACTTGCACTTTCATATTGAATGCATTCATTTGCATTGTGGACTCTTCTCAAGTGTATTTTTTGTATAGGAGTTTCTTCTATATATAGGCATTTATATTTTTGGTCACTTACCCTATTATTCTGTTATACTGGATCAACTCTCCCAGGATTGTACTGCACTATTCTGCACTTGTTTGTCATCTCTTTGTATATGTTTTTAACTATATGTCCAATAAAACTATATCTTTTAGCTTACTAGTTCTCAGTGTCTCTTTGTAGGTTATCTAGTTATTTTCTGAGTTAAGCTCTAGTTAGGGGCTTTATTGCTTTTCCATGCTATTCTTTACGTAACCTATTTCTGCACTAATCACTTACTACATGGTGAGGCAGGAGGCCTGGCGGGCGGCCAGGCACTGGTAGCGTAACTCACTAAGTGACGCCCCTGCTCCGCCCACTGCATGAATGAAGCAGGCGGCACAGGCGCATGGCGTAGTGAGTTACGCTGCCAGTGCCTTGCTGCCCGCCCGGCCTCCTGCCTCACCATGTATGTGAGTGAAGAAGTGAAGATCGTTATTATTATTACAGTTATTCAAAGTATTACTACTCTGAGCGGGGCCGGTGCAATACAGTGACTAAACCGGGCCCCACTGCCATTAAATTCATTAATGTATCATCCACAGATCCCCTATAACAATGCCATCCACAGATTCCCCCCATAACAGTGCCATCCACAGATCCCCCATAACAGTGCCATCCACAGATCCCCCATAACAGTGCCATCCACAGATCCCCCATAACAGTGTCATCCACAGATCCCCCATAACAGTGTCATCCACAGATCCCCCCATAACAGTGCCATCCACAGATCCCCCATAACAGTGCCATCCACAGATCCCCCATAACAGTATCATCCACAGATCCCCTATAACAGTGCCATCCACAGATCCCCCCATAACAGTGCCATCCACAGATCCCCCCATAACAGTGCCATCCACAGATCCCCCATAACAGTGCCATCCACAGATCCCCCATAACAGTGTCATCCACAGATCCCCCCATAACAGTGCCATTCACAGGTCACCCCATAACAGTGCCATCTACAGATACCCCCATAACAGTGTGCCATCCACAGATCCCCTCCATAACAGTGCCATCCACAGATCCCCCATAACAGTGCCACCCACAGATCCCCCATAACAGTACCATTCACAGATGCCCCCATAACAGTGTCATCCACAGATCCCCCATAACAGTGCCATCCACAGATCCCCCATAACAGTGCCATCCACAGATCCCCCATAACAATACCATTCACAGATGCCCCCATAACAGTGTCATCCACAGATCCCCCCCATAACAGTGCCATCCACAGATCCCCCCATAACAGTGCCATCCACAGATCCCCTATAACAGTGTCATCCACAGATCCCCCATAACAGTGCCATCCACAGATCCCCCATAACAGTGCCATCCACAGATCCCCCATCACTGTGCCAGCACTACTGTTCTAGCGCCCGTTATTGTAACAGGCTTAATGTCTAGTATAAAAATATTTTTCCTGTACGACGTAACTGAAAACAATAAATACACATGATTCAACATTTTGAATAACAAATTGAATAACAGTGATCAAAAAGTTGGCCATATGCAAAGAATGGTACCAATAAAAACTACAGTTCATCCAGAAATATAGAAAAGTTATGGCTGTCAGTAAATGGCGATGCAAAGAAAAATACTACCACTACTACTTCTACTACTACTATTACTACTACTACCCATAGACAGCTTACCTACTGCCTCGTATGTTCAATGCTATGCTGCTTCTGCAGTCATGTGCCTCTAATACCCTACCCTTTCCACCTCCACACTGCATTGCTGCTGCTCCCAACTAAAAGGGAGAATTTTTCAGGGCTCGTTCACAACAAGCTACTTTTACTTTTGACAAGTACACTTGTGCATGTCATATGGGCAGGCTTTCTGCCCCTGTCAAGGCATAATTTTTGGATGCTTGGTCCTCCAACAAACCACTTTTTTTCATTTTTATTTGTCTCATAACACCTTTTGTGTTTAAACACAACCTGCCCCAATATGGACAATTTTTTTAAGTATTTGAATATTGAAAGTGATGATGCGGTGTGTTTTTAAACACGTTGTTTTTTAATGCAAACAAACATGCGTTTACCCATAGCTATGTAATGTATGTCAGAGACACTCAAACATCATTTATTATTGTTGTGATTGCGTTCAAGAGCTTGGGGAGAGGGAGGGGAGAGGGAAAAGGCAAAAAATTTATTAGAAAATGAATGAAAAGAGATAACATGTTTTCCTAAAAATTCTGAGTCCTAGGATACTAGAGGGTGTTATATATCAATTACCAGGCAATTAGATTCAATTATGGTCAGAACCGATTTGTATCTGAACTAAACTTTTTGAAAAATTTGGCGAACCAGAACCAATCCAAACCCTGAATGGTTCATTCATCTCTAGCTATACGTAAAACTAAATTGCTTGTTTATTTGTTTATTTTACATACATAATTTATCCTGCTTGTTGGCAACATAGAGTAAAATATACTCTTGCAATAATACCAGAAAAGTGGTGTTCCAGTACTTCAGAACATTTTTTTAACTCATTATAATTAGTGCTTGTTTACCCAGCATCCAGAAATACACAAGTGAAAACATGTAATTTAGTAGAGGCTGCCTGCAGGAAAGCTTGTGTTCTTTTGGAATACAATACTGATAAGCTATCTTTAGACCATCTATATCAGAGCCTAGCTCTCAGGACCTCCTCAATAAGCTATTTTAAGAGACCATGACACTCAGGTAAGCGCTGCACCCTCTTCATTGTTTACATTTCTCTATACACCTGCATGCCGCACAAGTAGTAGCAGCTGGCCTGGGTATTACAGCTTTGTCCCATTCATTTGAGCAGCACAGCCCCTTCAAATAGCCAAAATTGCTGAGAGTTGGATACTGCTACTGATAGCCAATCCTTAAAGGTGTTTTCCGAGATTTTGATACTGATGACCTATGCTTAAGATAGTTCATCAGTATCTGTTTGGTGGGAGTCTGACACCCAGGATCCCCACAATTAGCTGTTTGAAAAGGCACCAATGCCCCTGTGTGGAGGCCTTCTCGTAGCTTACCAAGCACAACACTGTACATTGTATAGCGGCTGTGCTTGGTGTTGAGCTTAGCCCCATTGAAGTGAATGGGGCAGAGCGCATGTATTGTAAGGGTATTTTTTAAGAATGGATTAGTTCTGTCCCTTTAGTTCTTGCCTTGTAATCTAGTACCCCATCCCCCATTGTGCTGATAAGACCACATTCCTGAGTGATCTCAGAGACACGTGTGCTACACACTGGAGGAGGGGCTAAAAGGTTTTAAACTCTGTGGCACACATACATTTGGGGGACTCCAGCTGGAACTTCATCGTAGGTAGGATGTAAGTTGTAACGGAACGCCTAGCACCCCGACCGGGTACCTCCGTCGATAGATGCTCCTAGTGCTTCCAGGGTACTCCAAGCACTCCACTTGACACCGTCAGCACTGCAGACCCCACGAACCGCCGAAGCTTGGTGGAGGTCTCGCCGTCTCCTACCCACCCTGGACCTACGACAAGGCTCCAGGCTCCAGTGGGTGAACCTCTCCTAAATGCAGAGAGCAGGAACCATGAACAAGCTCTTACAAGAGCTTATACTCAGGGGAGTATTGTGATATAGCAATCCCCAAGAGTGTAGTTATCGCATTCCCCAAACATGAGCCAAAACTTCATGAAGGTATAAAAGCAACCACTTTATTCTAACACACAAGCATTTTATACACATCTTCCAACAAGGCCACCACCCACAGGGTTTTGTAAAAACAGCCAATCACATGCATTTACAGTATTCAAACCTCCCCAGCAATTGTACACAAAATCCCCTTCCCTCTGTCTGTAACGCAATAAACAAAATACAATGAGCATTGTCTGAGATGCAATTAACTAACACAATGAGCATTGTCTGAGACGCAATCCACAAAATACAATTACCAAACGTAATGGACTAACTTGAACCCTGGTCTAATTCGTGGGGGTGAGAGTTCAAGTTAGTCCAAGTCCTTTGTGAACAAATGAGGCCTGGCTGATGAGAGGGCCCATAATCCTGGGGCAAGAGGCTAGTAGCCAGGCCCCTCCAAAACCCAGTGGCGAGGTTGGTTTCGCCACATAAGTATTGATTTGCCATATCTATTGTACACCCTGGGGTGTCGGTCATGTGTTATAAGGTGGTAGACAGCCATTTGTTATAGCATGAGCAACGGAGTCTCACCCCATATTGCATGTTGCATATTTAGGCTAGTAATGTATTTACTTATTATTATTCAGTATATGATTTGTCTGTGTTATCTTATATTTAATCACACTTAGTAAATATATTTATTCACTTAGCCTGTCTAAGCTTATTCATTCTCAAATCTTTTGAATTCACGTTACATAACAGTGCTATACCAGCTGCTATACAAGTAGAGTGTTGTGCTTGGTAGGCTGTGAGAAGGCTGTGGCGTTTTCATACACGCCGGTGTCTTCTCAAACAGCTGTTTGACGGAGGTCCCGGGTGCTGGACTATCCTGAGGATAGGTTATCAGTATCAAAATATCAGAAAAACCTTTTAAGATAGGCCATTATTTTTAAACCCTGTACCTAGTAATATCAGTGGCAATTATTAAATAGTGCACAGTACAAGCAAAACCGCACAACTGCATTCAATTCCTGTGATATGTAAAATTTGGCTCACTTCCCAAAAATTATGTTGTGTGGAGTGCTTAAAAGATTTACTACATGAATTATAACTTAATATTTTGTAAAGGAGGAAGCAAAGTGAACTCTGATGTAATATCATTAATATTCTCATTAAAGCAAAGCCAAACATTTTTAAGTATTATTTTTTATACACCTTACTCTAAAAGTATTTCCTAATGAAATAGTTGCTCAAGGTTATGACATGAGTCTGTTAGCAGTTTTTACCCCACAAAATTAATGACAGTGCCATACTATATGGCGAAAAGTATTGGGACACCTACACATTGTTCCTACAAGAGCTTTTATGACATCCCATTCTAAACCCATAGGCAATAATACAGTGTCCCCCCATCCCTCATTGTATCTTCAACCCTTCTGGGAAGACTTTCTTCATGATTTTGATGTGTGTCATTGGGAGTTTTTGCCTATTCATCCTGAAGAGCAGGAGTCAGACACTGATGTTGGACTAGAGGGCCAGGCTCATGATCTCTGTTCTAGTTCATCCCAAAGGTGTTGGATGGAGTTGAGGTCAGGGCTTTGTGTTGGCCAGTCAAGTTCTTGCACACTAAACTCACCCAACCATGCATTTATGAACCTTGTTTTGTACACTGGAGCACAGTCATGCTTAAAGAGAAAAGGACCTTTTCCAAACTATTCCCACATAGTTGGACGCATACAATCATCCAAAAGATCTTGGTTTGCTTGGCCTAAGCCAACCCTTGAAAAAAAATCATAGGATTATCCCTCCTTGACCAAACTTTACAGTTGGCACTATGCAGGCAGGTAATGTTCTCCTGCATTACCCAAACCCAGACTCGTCCATCAGACTTCCAAATAGAGAAGAGGGATTTGTCAATCCACTGAACAAATTTGGACTGCTCCAGAGTCCAGTGGAGGTGTGGTTTACACCATGCTTCTCTGAGTGAAACATGCAAGTTACTGAGTCAGCAGAGTTTTGTTGACTTTTATGCACTATGGGGGTCATTTATTATAACCATGGTTTTAGACGCTGGTTTTAATAACCCTATATCTGGCAGTGGATCCGCTGAAGTTATGAAGAAATGCCGGCCTCTGCATAACTTTGGAGCATCCAGTGCCAGTCTAAATGTAAGACAGCTTCTGAGCTGGCTTACATTTAGACCATTTTCTATGCCTAAAACAGGTGTAGAAAATAATGAATGAGACATGCCTGCTGGGCCATCCACTTCCACTGTCTGATTCTACATGCGAGAGGTTCTAAGACCAGGGCGAATATCAAAGGTGAAAGGGGACATCCCTGCCGGGTGCCTCGCTGTAGGGGGAACTGTTCTGAGTCAATCCCATTTATCTTAATGCTGGCCGTGGATCCAGAGTATAACAACTGTATCCACGCCCATGCCATGCTCACTATTTTTTAGGCCTGGCGTAAGCAGGGAAAAGTTGCAGATTGCAGTGCAAGTAACCGCTGCGCCACAATTTGCACCTGGAATATGCCTAATATAGGCATATCAGCACTTGGCAACCCCACTTTGTAACTTTATGTGGTTGTTGTGGTTCCTAAATGCTTCCACTTTGCAATACTACAACTCACAGTTGATTGTTGAATATCTAGGAGGGAAGAAATATCATGTAGTATTGTAGTACCATGCTTGAATTTAGTAGGGTCTTTAGAATGATCAATTCTTTCAAAAATGTTTGTAAAGGCAGACTGCATGGTTATAGGTGCTAACCTTTATACACCAGTGGCAATGAAACAGAATTAAAAACCTGAATTTAATGATTAAGAGGGTATGTCCCAATACTTGTGTCTATATAGTGTATGTAGGAAGTAGGGAGATGGTCATGCTTCTTGCATGATCAAGAAATTAAAGTTTTAATGGTTTTTGCATTGGGGTTGCAACTGCCAAGGGTGCAGTCTCTTCATGTGCCATGTCTAGGACTTCCAAACTCCTCCCTTATGTGGCGTGCAATGATGCATGCAGTCTCCTGACTAAGCGCTAAACCAATAACTCAGGAACAGAGATGAGGGGCAGGGGAGCATTCAGTGGAGGGACCCTTGGGCACTTGTAATCCTGGTGCTAAGAAGCATGCACACACTGTAGGTATATGTACGCTGCTCTCCCTGTTGCCTACAGATATCTGTCAGCAGTTTTAAAAGATGCAATAAAAATACTATATGAGTGGGAATATTGGTAGTTAGCTTGCATTGAGTGGACTCACAAAAACAATGTGAGCATTGCTCACCTAATTCAAGCGTGAAACTCACATGTGAGACAGACATCAGGACATCAGCTCCTACTTCTCATCTACACAACCCTGGTCTGGGATAGAGTGAGTGGCTCTATTTTATCAAGTTATCTGACATACTCTAGCACATAACAGTTTACTATTAAGCTGCATAAGTTGTCTTTTCTGCCTCAGTTTAGAAGTGTTTTATTTTGCACTTTATATAACTGTGGCAGTCAGTGTGTGCCATGACTTATGACACAGCTGTATGTTCTATCTCTGTGTGGTATTTTGTTGGTTTGTCCTAGTTTTCATCTAACTTACCCTAGTGCCTATATCTATAGATAGTTTTTCTCAGGACTTAGTGAGGGGGTATTTTTTATGAATCATATGTATATACTGATGCTTAAAAAGGCGTGTCTGTCAGGGACAATTTAGGATAGGTAGAGGCACGGAGTGCATCCACCATCAGAGTGCGACTTCGGGACCGGTTTAGGATGAGGGATAGATAGGGATAGATATACACACACCCTTTCTTCCCCTCCCTGCTAAGCTATCTATTGTTTTAATCATCATTTTTGTTTTTGTATTATTGGGGCATATGTTTGTTAGTAATAGTATTTTAGATGCAACATTAATAAAGGTAAATTTTTATGGCACTTTCAGTAAATTCAGTGTCCAAACTTAGATCAGCATATAAGCTAAACTTCAGTGTAGACTTTTGTGTAGACTCACAAAAACACATAAAAAAGAAATGAGTAGAATGAGGCATATAATTTATAATGCTCTGCCAAAAACATCCCCAAACAACCCACAAATGCCTCTATATGGTACTTCCACTAGAAAGTCCTGCAAAATACAGAACTGATGGCAGGTATGTTTCACCTAAGGTAGGATACGTACAATGTGCTCACCTCTCAGCAAGCCCTTTAGGGGATTAGGCTACTTTCACACTAGCGTTTTTGCTGGATTTGTCAGGGTTCAGCAAAAACGCTTCCATTACTGATAATACAACCATCTGCATCCAGTTGGTTGAACGGATCCAGTTGTATTATCTTTATAATATACACCAAGACGGATCTGTCATGAACACCATTGAAAGTCAATGGAGGACGGATCTGTTTTCTATTGTGGTAGATTGTGTCAGAGAAAATTGATCCGTCCCCATTGACTTGCATTGGTGGTCATGCCGTATCCGTCTTGCTCCGCATTCCAGGACGGAATGCAAACTACAACATGTTGCAGTTTGCTCTCCGGTATGGGAGCACAAACTAAACAGAACGGAATGCATTTTGGAGCATTCTGTTTTGTTCAGTTACGTTTTGTCCCCATTGACAATGAATGGGGACAAAACGGAAGCGTTTTTATCCGGTATTGACATCCTATGACGGATTTCAATACCGGAAAACTAAAACGCTAGTCTGAAAGTAGCCTTAGCAGCACCAGACACATTCATGCTCTGAGACTGTTGAAGTTAAAGGGTTTCTGTCACCCTGCAAAACTCATTATTTTTTTTTTGGATAGTTAGATTGGCTCATAGTGCGATATAGCAGAATATAATGCTCTTACTTACTTTCATGCGGCCGATTCTTTATAAAACGAACTTTTATAATATGTAAATGAGGGCTCTACCAGCAAGTAGGGCGTCTACTTGCTGGTAGCTGCTGCAGAAATCCGCCCCCTCGCCGTGTTGATTGACAGGGCGCCGTGATCTCCTCCTCCGGCCGGCCCTGTCAGTAATTCAAAAAATCGCGCGCCTCTGGTCATTCGGCGCAGGCGCTCTGAGATGAGGAGGCTCGTATCCTCAGCACTCCCTCAGTGCGCCTGCGCCGATGACATCACCGAAAGAGAAGACGTCATCGGCGCAGGCGCACTGAGGGAGTGCTGAGGAGACGAGCCTCTCATCTCAGAGCGCCTGCGCCGAATGACGCGAGGCGCGCGATTTTTGCAGGGTGACAGAAACCCTTTAAGTACTTCATATGGAACTACAAGCTGTAAGAATTTTTTTTTACACCGATGCTAATAGGAATAAGCAGTATTTATTATTAATATTATTATTATTATTATTATTATTATTATTGTGGTTATGAAGGTTTACTTGCAGTCTGGTGGAAAATTCTGGAAAAAGGTTATGGGGTTCCCAGAACATAGACACAACGAGAAGTTTTGAGCAAATTGAAGTCAAACAAACTGACTTCTTTCCAAATTTCCAGAAAAATTTAATTAGCCACAAAGCCGAATTTCCTTGCACTTTAACGCTTTACCAAATAAATTTTTCCTGAAGTGGTGGTGGTAAAACAAACAAAAAAAATACATACCGTACTTCATCTATTTTGCGAGTCAAGAGGCCATCCCAGCCATTAAAGATACCATGAATATACCTTGATTGAAGATACACATGCGAAATCTTGCATGCGGGTGACGCATCACCGTCACCACGCTAGAGCTGCTGGCTGGGTGCGTCGACTTTAACAGTGCATGATGTCACTACCCCCCGGCCAGTGTGATGACGTGATGACATCATTACATCACCGTGCAAGGATTTTACATGGTTGTCTTCAATCACAGATGGCCATGGGGGCCTCTCACGAGCAAATGGAAGGGTGAGTATTTATTATTTATTTTTACCCTAATTAACCCTCTGAAATGCCTAAATGGTAACCTCACATGCCACAATCAGCGATTAACAGGGCAATCTGTGGGGTTCAATGACAGGGGGTGGTTGTGATCGTTATACTACAAAGAAATGTGCTTCGTGACAACTGTAATTCATCACAAATCAAATTTCTTTGTGAAATTCGGCGAAGCAGCCCAAATCGAATTTTTTATAACTTAGGTCATCTCTAACAACCAGTACTGTTAACTTTAAAAGTAGACAATGGGAAAACTAATTTCAGGAAAAAAAAAAAAACTTTTTATCTGCCCCGGCACTGCTCCTAGTGTTGAGCAAATCTCCGACTGGAACCTCGGTACAGAAGTCAACTTCAGATTGCTGTTTTAAAATAGTTTTTCAAGTTGTACAGTCTGAAGTTCTTCACTGAAGTTTCACGGACTAGGGATGAAGCCAACTTCAAGTTTTAAAGTTTGAGTTCGGTTATATACTGAATTGTGTTACGGACCATAAGGCAATTCCATAACAGAATGCATAACAGAATGCCTTTTAGAGGCATTCCGTTATGCATTCGGTCATAATAGAAGTCTATGGCCAGCAAAACGGATCCGTCCGGTTTTCCGTTATGTAGGAGATGACTGCCATACTGCCACAGTCATCTGCCTCTTCTTCGTCACCGCCCTTCTAGCTCCTCCTGCTCCTCTCCTGTCACTTAGGCAGATAAACCACCCAGGTCTGTATAGAATTCTAGGCGTTTATGACCTCTCCCTTTCCTCCTCCTCCTTTGCCAGTTCAGCCTCCACAGGGCTCAGATGGCCGTGGGATGTAGACGCCACATACTTCTGTTCCCTGCTAATGGAGCTGGTACTGCTCCTGCCCCCCACTCTCCTCCAGCAGTCATGGCAGTGGAGCATGAGCTCAGAGCATCCCCCCGGTTAGACCTTAGTGAGGATGGGCGACGGTGTGTGTAGACAGTGTACCAACCAACTACAAAGGATGTAGTTGAGTTTTTCACCCCTCTCAGAAGGCATAAAAAAAGGCCCCCATTTTGGACTGGTAGCGAGGGTTCTAACATTGTGGAGAGCCAGTAGTCATCCTTCTGACAAATAGTGATAATGCGGCTGTCACTACGCAAGCAACTCAGCATGCATATGGCCATTTGTGCAAGGGACTCGGAGGGGACTCCCTGTCTCCATCTCAACTGCATACTCGCCACGGGCTGTCGTGGTCATGTGCGTCATCTTCGTTGTCACCCTCTAGCTCCTGCTGCCGCTCTCCTGTTGCTTGGGTAGATAAATCACCCAGGTCTTTATAGAATTCCTGTGCATTTAGTTCCTCCTCTTTCTCGTCCTCCTCCTCCTGTGCCATTTCAACCTCCACAGGGCTCAGGTGGCCATGAGATGTAGGCGCCACGTCTCCTGTCCCCTCCCCAGTCAGATTTATCAGCCTCCCCTCCAGGTTGTGAAGGAGTGTAATGACATCAGTCATCCTGTAGTCTGGTGACTGACAAATGAAGTGGTCTCCCTCAAAGGCCCTAAGCAAACAGCAGGTGTTATGCATTAACTGCCACTGACTAACATCAAACTTCCACCAAGAAGTAGTCCTGTCTGCCTGCATCATCTTAAAGAAGGTTTCCTCTGCTCATACAATCGGTCCAACATTTGGAGGGTGGAGTTGCAACGTGTGAAAATGTTGCATATGAGGCGATATAAGGGAACACCGTTCTGCCCTTGCACCTCAAGGAGGGCATGTTTTGCAGGGGTAAGAGTGGCTGAAGTGTATGTACAGTTTCTTTGACATTTTCAAGACGTTTTTGCAGTTGGGTGGAAGACTTCAGGAACTGGATGACAACCAAATTGAAGATGTGCGCAATGAAGGGCGCATGAGTCAGCCCTTTCTGACGCAACGCAGACAAAATGTTCTTCCCGTTATTGGTTACCCTCCAGTTGGCGAGGAGACAGTCAGGATTCCAATTTCTTGGTTGATAACGCAGAGCAGTTTCTTCCTGGTGTGACTCCGTTCGCCAGGCTAACTAGGTGCAGAAGTGTGTGACAACTCTGTGCTTTGCATAAGTGGAATGCTGGAGGAGCAGTCTGAACTGTGCCTACAGTGGAGGCTGAGGACATGGTGGAGGATGAGGAGGCAGAGGAGGACAAGTCCCACAATTACAATGTGGCGGAGACATTGCTATCACCTGGCCAAGTTGCTAGTGTGCCTGGGCTGGAACCACATTTACCCAGTGGGGCTGAAAAGGACATATATTGTCCTTGACCATAGTTACAGTTCAACATATATAAGTGTTGGCTTAAACTGTACCAGACACTAACAGACTCAAGGACTGGTACAGCTTTTTTGGAGAAGTAATGATGGCTTGGGACTCTCCATCTTGGTTGGGCACAAGCCATCAGTTCTCTGAACTGTTCACAGTCCTCAATCGGGGACTGTAGTATCAGCAACTTGGCCAGGTGCACGTTCAGCTTCTGTGCCATTGGATGAATGCACGCATACTGTTGTCTTGTCTCTTTGCATTCACCTCAATGATCGATTGCTGACGAAAAGTGTGACGAAGCGTAGGAGGAAAAGGAGCAATCAGGAGCTGTAGACGAAAAGAAAGGAGTAACAGCCTTTCTTCTGCTGAGGTTAAGGAGGACTAACTGCTGGGGAAGGCGTGTGGGTTTCTGGCAGATGCAGCAGTTACTGCGTCAGGCTATACCACTACAATTAGTGCCCTCTGTTTTTGCAGGCTACTTTATGATGACATTCCTTGTGTTGTGCCCATAGTGCGGGCAAAAATGGGCATCTATCAAATTGACCCCTGCTCCACTGTCTAGAAAGAAAGAAATAGTCTCCGTCTTATCACCAAAAATAATAACCGCTGGCAACACAAATTGCGATGTACGTATGGCGGAAACGTATACCCCCCGGCTGACATCCTCCACACAGCCTGGGGTTAGTAGTTTTTTGTTTCTGAGGAAAGAAGGACAGACATTAATGAAATGACCCCTCTCCCCACAAAAAAAAAAAAAAACACGCCTTCAGCGAGCTTCAGGAGGACGGACCTGACGAGTAGTTCCTCCTAGCTGCATAGGGTCGTCTAAATCCGTACAGACTAACTGCTGCATGGGAGGGGTTACCAATGGCTCCGGTTTTTTCAACCTGTCCCTAAGGAGTCTATCTATTCGGATAGAAAGGGACATAACCGCATCAAGGGAAAAGGGGGTCTCATATAATGCAAGCGCATCCTTAACCCTTTCGGATAACCCAGAGCAGAACTGACTCCTGAGAGCCGGGTCGTTCCATTGGGTATCCGTAGCCCACCTACGGAATTCAGAGCAATACTCCTCTACCGGCCGCTCTCCTTGTAAGAGTGTCCGTAATCTTGATTCAGCCAGTGCGACTCGGTCAGGGTCGTCATATATGAGACCCAAGGCCCCGAAAAACTCATCCACTGACCGAAGAGCCTGGGAATCAGTAGGTAAAGAGAACGCCCAGGACTGCGGGTCCCCTGCAGCAGGGAAATAACAACCCCCACCCGCTGATCTTCATTACCAGAGGAGTAAGGGCGCAGTTTAAAATATAACTTACAGGCCTCACGGAATGTCAAAAACTTGTCCCTTCGCCCAGAAAATCTGTCAGGAGAGGGACCTTGGGTTCCGCAACAACCTGGTTACCAGTAGCACCGCTGGGCTTGCGGTCAGTTGCAATCGCTGCTGTTGCTGGAGGGACCGACGCCTCAATCCTGCCACCTCAAAAGACAGGCCATGAAATTGTTTGGACAGAGCAGCAATTGATCCATACTGGATCTCAGTAGGTAAATTCTTTTTTTACCTACACAAAATAAGGGCCAGAGATAATGTAATGACCTACGCTCACGCACAGGAGGAAAAAAGGGAAAGCCCTGCCCAAGGGAGAGGGAAAGGTGGTGACCCCTAAATCACCTTGCAGCTGGCACCTGACTGCCCCTGACGTCCCTAGACGGGTTCCTCACCCGTGCGGCGATCACGTGCCTAAACCCTGGCTTTCCCTAAAATGAGCCCTAGATAGTGAACGGGCCGGTGGGATCGCTAGTCCGCACCACTATCACTAAGAGGGAAACACCAGGGAGAGGGACAGACAAAACAGACAAACACATACACCCAGGTGGGCGATCACAATAGACCACCAAAGGTCCAACAGGGATCCGGAGGGTAGCGTTCTGGACCAACTACCAGAGAACGCAGCAACACAGCTCCAGAAGGTCAGAATAGATGTCCAGGCAGGAAGTTCTATCTCTGGCAACCAGAGAAGTGTGAGAGAGGAATATAAGGAGGATTGGGAGTGCTGGACAAGGAACAGCTGAGGAGAAAGAGCTACGGATCCCTGAGTGAGCCAAAATGGTTTGCAAAGCAAACCCAGAAAGCTACCATAAGGAAAACAGCCCTATCTTAAATAGAGCGTGCAGCCAACCGCTGCGACTTCCTGACCCGGGTATAACGGAGTCAGGCGTGGTTCTCTATACCCTCGTGCCACTGATACCAGCAAAATTAAGATATTCTAATTTGCATATACAGTGCCCCTGAAATGCTGTAGGGCAGGAGAGCACTGGGGTTGAACAAGTGGGTATGCCAGAGCTGATTAATATTCAGTGTTTTACTGTCAAATAACCTGCAGGAGATTGCAAGCAAGAACAGCAGTAATATGCATATTGTCCCACCACCTAACCAGCCAAACCCCATACCAGGAACAGCACCTGTTTAAAGGTGCTGCGTGGGCAATTAACAATGAAGAAGGACCATACAATGCAGACTTGCAGGTCGCTAGAAGAAATGGGTCTCTTTTCACAAAGTTTGGGTGTGGCACCCAGAATGATCTAGTCTGATGCATCAGGCACTGGCATGTGGAAATCCTGCCTGATCCAAGCCTGATTCATCTTCAGAAAGGTCAAGTCTCTCCAAATTTTGGGTGGAAAGGCGAGTTCTCCTTGGGCTAACTATGCCCCCAGCTGCACTAAAAACCCGCTCTGATGCCAAACTACTGGCCGGGTAGGAAAGCTTGTCCAGGGCAAACATGGCCAGTTGGCAGCCACAAATCAACTTTGGCTGCCAAGTAGTCCAGGGAATCTTCAATGTGGGATGGCAGGGGGCGACACCTCCTGTTTCAGGTTCTGCTCCTTGTTTTGCTGCTGCTGCTGGTAGGTGGTTTCTTCAAAGTGCTAATCAGAGACTCTAGACTTAAGTTGCTGCTGATGGAGCTGGTACTGCTTCTGCCTCCCACCCCTCTCCAGCAGCCATGGCAGTGGAATGTGAGTTCAGAGGTCCCCCCCGGTCAGACCTTCATGAGAATGGGCGATAGCACACATAGGCAGCCGCCAACTGACTACATAGGATGTCTCGGTAGTGGTTCAGTTTATCCTCCCTCTCAGCAAGTGTAAAAAAGGCCCCCATTTTTGTCCGGTAGCGAGGGTCTAACATGGTGGAGAGCCAGTAGTCATCCCTCTGCTGAATTGTGACAATTTGGCTGTCACTACGCAAGTATCTGAGCATGCATCGGGCCATTTGCGTAAGGGACTTGGATGGACTCCCTGCCTCCATCTCCACTGCATACTGTCACTGTGTCTCTGTGTCTAGGGGTCATCTGCCTGGTCTTCCTCATCGCCCTCTAGCTCCTCTTGCTCCTCCTCTCCTGTCACTTTTGCAGAAAAAACACCCATTTCTGTATACTTTGCTTGTACGTGAATGTCCTCCTACTCCAGTTCAGCCCCCACTAGGCTCAGGTGGCTATGAGATGTAGACGCCATGTCTCCTGTCCCCTAGCCAGCCAGATTTAGCAGCATCTGTTCCAGGACATAAAAAGTGGAATGACGTTGTTCATCCCGTAGTCCTGGCGACTGACAAATAAAGTAGCCTCCTCCAAGGGCCTGAGAAAACTTCAGGTGTCACTCATGAGTTGCCACTGGCTAATATTAGTTGCTGGTTTATAGTCAAGTCCACTATCCTACCTGCCCATGCTGTCCCTATTTATTGTTTAAATGTCCGGGGAGATGCAGTCTTTACTGTATGCAGCCTCGGTTACACGGAGAGTGAAGGTGTTCCTCCCCGTCCGTGTCCCATTGGTTGCTTTTTTCCTGCCTCCGGGGGTGTGTGTGTCTTACCTCCCTTATATTCTGGCGGTTTGCGTGGCCGCTTCACGGCCGCCAGAGTGCCGGTGTGTGCTGTCACACTACACCAGTGTGGCAGCGTCTTCTAATTCCACTACGAGCTCTTTAATGTTGATTTGTTGATTGCTGATGAATTTGTTTGGATGAAACGCGTCGAGCCTAGATGCTGCAAGTGGGAGCTGTAGCTAGTGGAGGGCAGGTGGTTAGGAGTTCAGAGAATATGCTTTTTTTTGGTAGCTAACACTAAATCACTAACAACAGCAAACACATATATAATGGGTCAGAATTGATCAGCTGGTTGGACTCCAGCATATATTTTAAGATATACTGATCATTAGTCTCTCATACTCACTAAATACCACCTTACCCGCCCCCCCCCCCCCCCCCTTTTTGTGTCGCACTTATCACTTGGTTTGGTCCAATGACAAATCCAGTCATGTTTTTGATAACACAAGCCTGTACGTGCGATCTTTCTTAATGTGTGTTTAGATACATTCCCCTTTTTTTAACTAATATAAATAAAGTGTATTTGTTTATAGTGCCTCCAATTGTCCGTGATTGAAGTAGTTATATATCAACTAAATACATCCCAAAACTGGTTGTATCAGGCCGCAAATTCATCCCAGAAGCAAGGTTGAATGGAAGTAGTTATATATCAACTAAATACACGCCAAAACTGGTTGTATCAGACCGCACTTTCAGTACAGAAGCAAGAGTGAATGCAAGTACCGTACTAATATATATGAAATAAATATACCCCAAAAACTGGTTGTATCAGACTGCAAATTCACCTCAGAAGCAAGGAGGAATGGTCGTACTTTTATATATTTACAAATAAATACACCCCAAAAACTGGTTGTATTAGACTGAAATTCACCCCAGAAGAAAGGAATAATGGAAGTAGATATATATCAACTAAATACATCCCAAAACTCTTTGTATCAGAGCACACTTTCAGTACAGAAGCAAGAGTGAATGGAAGTACTAATATATATGAAATAAATACACCCTAAAACTGTTTGTATCAGAGCACACTATTGTGTACAGAAGCAAGAGATAATGGAAGTACTAATATATATGAAATAAATACACCTAAAACGGTGTGTATCAGGCCGCAAATTCACCCCCAGAAGAAAGGAAGAATAGAAGTACTTATATATCAACTAACTATACCCCAAAACTATTTGTATCCAGACCGCACTTTCAGGACAAAAGGAAGGATGAATGTAAGTACTTTTATATATATATGAAATAAATACGCCCCAAAACTGTTTGTATCAAACTGCAAATTCATCCCAGAAGCAAGGGTGAATGGAAGTAGTTATATATCAACTAAATACACCTCAAACTGTTTGTATATGACTGCACTTTCAGTACAGAAGCAAGGATGAATGGAAGTACTTTTATATACTGTATATGAAATAATACACCCCAAAACTGTTTGTATCAGACCGCACTTTCAGTACAGAAGCAAGGATGATTGGAAATACTTTTATACACAGTACAGACCAAGAGAATGGGGACTACCTCTTGAAGCTCATCAAGAGAATGCCAAGGAGTGTCCAAAGCAGTAATCAAAGCAAAAGGTGGCTACTCTTGAAGAACTAGAATATGACATTATTTTCAGTTGTTTCACATTGTTTGTTATGTATAATTCCAATGTGTTAATTCATAGTTTTTGATGCCTTCATAGTCATGAAAAAAAAGAAACCTCTTTGAATGAGAAGCTGTGTCCAAACTTTTGAAATAAATACACCCCAAAACTGGTTGTTTCAAACTGCAATTTCCCCCTAGATGCAATGATGAATGGAAGTAGTTACTTATCAACCACATACACCCCAAAACTGTTTGTCTCACCGATTAGATGCAATGTGCAAGATCAACCCATAGCCAAAAAATGGGCTCCACCAATAATTTTGCCATTTGACTAGACCTGGCAGATGTACAAAGTAAAGTAGTAAACCATCTTCGAGAATCATTCAGCCACCACCCAAATTACCGTGCACACTGATGATGGCTGCGGAGAACTCTTCATGAGCAAATAGGTGAGGTATGATTTTTTTTTGTTTTACTGCCATTTTAGTGAAAATTGATTCGTTACCACAAAGCACAAGGAAATTCAGCTTTTTGGCGAATCAAATTTTCCCTGAAACTTTGATTCGCTCAACACTACTCACTTTTGCAGCTGAAAATGTTAAGAAATAAGTGAAGCATTCTAGATTTTGTAAGAATCATAACTGCAGATAATATCGCATTGTCAAACATCAAGACCTTTATTTGGTTGTAGTATATAATTTATTTCAATCATGCATGTGGAGTTTCATATATAGATTAGCATAAAGTCTGTCTCATCACAGACAATGGGGGCATATCGCTAGGATATGCCCCCATTGTCTTATAGGTGCGGGTCCCACCTATATAGGGAACGGAGTCCCGCAAAGTGGTGGCTGGAGGACTCCCGTCCGGCAACCACCTAGCACTCTCCCCATAGAATTGAATGGGAGCGCACTGCGCATGACTGACCACCGCTCCAATTCACTTCTATGGGCTCGACAGAAATAGCAGAGCCAGTGCTCGGCTATTTTCTGCAACCCCATAGAAAATCAATGGAGGGCGGCTGCGCACGTGCAGTGCGCTTTCCACCAGTTTCAGGGCTCCGTTTTAGCTAGGACCCGCACCTATAAGACAATGGGGCATATCCTAGCAATATGCCCCCATTGTCTGTGATGAGACAACCCCTTTAATGAAATCTCTTTTTCCGTTAGTGTTAATATTAGCATACAGTGCACCAGAATCTCTGCCCTATGTCTTTCTGTGTTTCTTCCTGCAATAATAAAATAAAATTTGTTATTTAATTTCTGTTTACTGTAGCATTTATTATTTTCTTGGATTTCTGTTGCTTTTTGTATGGATTGCAGCGGTATTTTTGCAGGCAAACATAATTAAATATCACTGTAGAGAAAGAGAACATGTACTGACTGCTTATAATGAGGAGTCCACTGCTAGAGAGGACAGAGAATGAGGTAAAGTGCCTATGCCAACATTACAAACTAACAGCCAGGAGAGGACAGGAAGATTTCTCTCCCTTGTTGTATAATTAATGTTTTCTAGCAAAATGTAATAGTAATCCTGAAACTTTGGCTACTTTCACACTAGTGTTTTTTTCAGATCCGTCATGGATCTGCAAAAAACGCTTCCGTTACAATAATACAATCGCATGCATCCATCATGAACGGATCTGGTTGTATTATGACTTCTATGGCCAAGACGGATCTGTCTTGAACACCATTGAAAGTCAATGGGGGACGGATCCGTTTTCTATTGTGTCAGAGAAAACGGATCCGTCCCCGTTGACTTACATTGTGAGTCATGATGGATCCGTTTTGCTCCACACCACATCGCAGACAGAAAAACGCTGCTTGTAGCGTTATTCTGTCCACGATGGGAGCGCAACCAAACAGAATGGAATGCATTTTGGTGCATTCTGTTTCGTTCAGTTTTGTCCCAATTGACAATAAATGGGGACAAAACTAAAGCGTTTTCTTCCGCTATTGAGATCCTATGACAGATCTCAATAGCGGAATTAAAAACGCTAGTGTGAAAGTAGCCAAAGTTATAATGGCTCAACTAATCACAATTACCCTAGTCGTAGTCTTTGGTTTAGGGCCCAGGTCACTTTTATGCTTTTATGAAGTCATACTGTAAACTGTTTTCAAGATAAACAATTTAGTTTTAAACATTATCTTATTTCCTGCTTCTTTAAAAACTTTACAACATTTTGTCCATTGAAATTTTGTCCATTAAGAATATTACTGCTATTATTGTATAATTTGCTAGTGTAATGTAAATTGATACATAACATTTTATTAACAATAAAATGTACATCATCCCTCTGTATTCGTTTTATCTACAGTCATAGGATTTTTATAGCTAACAAAGTGGGGGGTGCTGAATATTAAGTATATAATGCCCCTTTCCTTAGGATACTTTGATAATTACAGTAATCCTGTTAATTAACTGCGCCTTTCTACAGTCTCCTGACCACAATTTAACCATATGATTACCTTCACCAGTGCAATTTTCTACAATATTTAGCAATACAAAATTGGGTTATGGGAACATTCCCCTTGCAGATGGAGTTACTAATCCTTGAAATTATTTTTATTAAATAATTACTGAGAGACAGATTCAGCATTTATTGAATTTTTAAACTTTAGGAAAATAGTGTTGGAACTCCAGAGAAAATGACAAAGGGTTAATTTTGCAATCTTGATAAATCCTAAATTATAGATACACTGGTGGAATTTATTCAGACTCTTTCTGGCACATGACACTTAATAATTTTGGCACATACTCGGGAGGTTTATGCAAAGGGCTGGTGTAGATTTCAGGTGTAACATGCACCCATTTCTGGCACAAATATTGTTAAATGTGTTGAGCAGCAACGAATCTGCCTATGGCCCGCTAACTTTTTGTAAAAGTGGCCGCTAATAAACCGTAACCTTTATTATACTGCTATTAAAATGAAAATCTCCTACTGTTAAAAATACCTTAAAGGGGTTGTCCGAGTTATGATTTTTTTTTTATATAGCACTGTAAATCTGATGGGCAGCAATATATAACTAATCTAAGCAAGTTTTAGGCCAAAAATATATATTTCCTCATTTCCCTGGTTTTCTTCTGGCCCTTTGTTTACCTGCAATAACGATAATATCTGCCCCTACCCCTGCTCTACAAAGGGAGTGAATAAGTCTGCTCTGAGTGACATGTCTGCCTGCTGGGATACTCAGCAGTATGTTGTATTTGTAGGACTACAAGTCCCAGCTGTACAATGACCCTGCTGACACACACAGGATCTTGCCCCTACCTGTTCTTGTGCAATGCTCTGCAAAATTCCTCAGTCAGCTCCTGTTCCCAGCATTTGTCTCCTCACTGCCTGCAGCTACTCAGTAAAGCCTTCAGCCCTGAGTCTGTGCAGCTGAAGGGGTTAATGTTTTTCCTCAAGAATCCAGGGAGAGAGCAATAAGCAGCAGCTGGCAGTGCAGGGGTGTGTGGCCAGCACAGTGACGTCTCGTGTACAGGCACATATCTGCTCTCTAAGGCTTGTGCACGAAACATCATCAGAGCAGGGGGAGGAGCTGACATCACAGGTCATGTGACCCTCAGTGAAATCTAAGAAAGAAGCAACTGGTGATAAAGTAAGTTAATTGTAAATTCCTTACATTTGCCTAGTTAGAAACATACAAGGAA